>NC_139623.1:109179594-109779594 GCF_964638095.1 Poromitra crassiceps
CTTGAAATAGATATCCTCACCTTCCAAAAATGTCTTGTAATATTTAACAACGTTTGGATGTGTCATCTATAAAAACAGAGCAAAATAACAAATCAACTACACAATGTATGGCTTTGTATGGTCACAGAACAGATAAAAGGAATTAGATTAAAAAGAAAAAAAACTTTGCACCTGTTCTTTGATGATGGTGAGCTCAGAGATGATCTTCTCCACATTGATGTCTCTGGACTTCTTGTCTTTACCAAAGGCCGGGTTATGGAGGTTCACCTCCTTCACAGCCAGGAGATTCTGGCCACTCTGCTTACGGACCTGTCAGTGTCGCCAAAGATGGACAGCCAAAATCAAAAAGACAATTGTATATACGTATATATATATATATATATATATATATATATATATATATATATATATAGTGCTAGTATGTGCTTGGGTGGGGTGAGGGGGTTCTTTTCAGATGCAAAGGGGTCCTGTGTGCACCATAAGATTCCACCTCAAGAAAGTACTCCCTAAATACTAAATAGTTACTGGTACTGCAGAACCACCATGTGTTAGCAGTTTGTTGAAACGCCATCACGGTTTATGAGCTCTTTATGAAGGCGTTCTCCAAGGAACCTTCTTGGGGTCCCCTATGGTTGCACTCTGAGGACTCCAAGGCTCCTTCAAGAAGCCCTTTCACTTTATAGAGCATAGCAGGACAGAGTGAGAATGAAATAAGCTCATGAAGAAGTAGAGGTGGTAACGCCAACCAACATCATATTGACTGTGAATGCTGTCAGCTTGAGGAACGTCACAGCACCTTGAAGACGCTTCCGAAGGCCCCGGTGCCCAGATGGTCCAGTACAGAATAACCGTTGATCACTCTGAGAGGAGGGCGGTTCTGGTCTACAGCCTCAATGTTCTCTCTCAGACCGCCCAGTTCCTCTTCCTGCAGTACAAAACACACAGCACACCATCAGTCTGTAGGGTAGAAACATCTGTTCATCAGCTTATGGTACATGTTAGTTTGCAATCAAGGTTTCAGTCCCATTGTAAAGTTTTTCGATCCCAAAACACATTCTGATTTTTTCCCAGCCCAAAACCAGTTGGATAAACAGCTGAATCCATTCTGAATCTGTTTTCTCACAGTGTAGAGTGAGACTCTGGTTTGCAGTCCTTCATAGGCAGTGAGGTCTCGTACATAATGGCCAACGTCAATAAACAACTCAAATAGGTCTGTGGGAAAGAGCCTGAAATGGAAAGAAGATTACATAATGACATTGGAGTGCATTGGATTAGATTGATTCCAAAATAGATATCTTAACATAAGAAAAAGTGACATCTACTGTTGTAAAATGCTTGACTAAGGCAAATTAAAATGAACTTATGGTACATTTTGAATGGATAACTAATTGATAACTTAAATCAATGGCTGACAAAATGAACAAAACTTTTACACCTGGAATCTTTTTATTTAAGAGATACTGAATAATGAACTTGATGTAATAAATGATTCCCCCCCCCCCTGTGTGTACAGTACCATATTAAAACTCAACTCTTATTTTATAGTAACTTTTATAGTAATATTACAACAACAGCACCTCTTAAACAGATGTCTGTTTCTTTCCACGCTGAAGAGAAATCGGAGAGTCCGGAATGCATAGCACTGCCAACAAAGCAATATACAAATATCTTACAGTTTGGTCCTTAAAACATCAATTGGCACATCATAATGTGATTTCAATATGAAGTGCCTTATACCTGTAAAGAAACAGCCTTTGGTCCAGTACTTTGTGGAAGAATCAGCTTTGCAATCACATATATCCCATTTTCCTGAGAAAATGAGAAAACATTGTCTAATTTGACAGTTACACAATTTTCAATATATTTTATGCTTTTTTTTTATATGAAGGTGGAATGTACACATATTGATCTCCATCCTCTCAGCTGTCCACATCTGCTCTTTGCATAGGGAGATGTCCTTACCTGCACCACATGATGAGCACAGGTGTCGTCTAAAAGAAGCTCAGTCAGAGTTGTACAGCAGGCTGGAAAAGGTGTTAAAGGGGAATACCACTTGATTTAACAACTCTCATACCTTACTTTTTTCATCATTCTTGTGGTCTTGGACAGCAGTTGAATTGGACTAAGCTTATTTCATAGAAGTTTCATTAAACTTCCCAATTAATTTTCCATTAGACAGCTCGTGGTTTTACATCTTAATGACTTGATCAAAACGTCTTAGAGTAGACAGACTGACCAGCCACAGGTGAAATGTACAAGCATTCAGTAACATTTTGTTGACTGGTTTTACATTCCCACTCTGCACTGTCCTTCACCATTGGAATAGCATAATGATTATTCAACTAAGAGGAGTACATGATGCCCTTTAGGAAACCCTCAACAAAATCCAGTAATGTATTTTAGTATTGTATACTTTATTATCCCTGTGGGGAAATGTATCCTCTGTATTTGACCTTATATAACCTAGGAACAGTGCACAGCTGCACTGCAGCGCACACAGAAAGGAGCTGGGATGGCCTGGGGTTCAAACCCAGGACCTTGTTGCTGTGAGGCAACAGTGCTAACTACTGAGCCAGTACATGACAGGACCTTGTTGCTGTGAGGCAACAGTGCTAACTACTGAGCCAATACATGACAAGTTGTATCCCCAGGCCCTACCTGACTGCAGGGCCACAGTGTTGTGTTGCTCCTCCTGTGGGCTGAGCTCCTCTCTGATGTGCTCTCTCTGGATGCGACCGGCTGCGTTAGCGCTGGACAGTGTCTCGATGGATGAACGGTCAGAGACGTACTGTCTGTCACTGCAACAGTTCACAGACAACTTTAGACTTAAAGGGACATTAGGTCATCTTAGCGCTATCAGCGACCAGTAGAAATTACAACAACATCCATAGAACTTATCTCCTCATAAATTAAAGGAACTATTGGTGGGAATCGCATGATCCTCAGTAGGAGAGAATGAATGTCCGCACACCGGTTAAGCTCCCATAATTTAATAATTGCATAAGCGCAACGTTTCGACCCCACACGGGTCTTCTTCAGGCAATCAATCAACTATTAACCGGTGTGCGGACATTCATTCTCTCCTACTGAATATCACGCCTTTTGCCCTGCACCTGGATGAAGGTGGGATGTGCACAGGCCTACTTTTGAAAAATCGCATGATCCTCCCACATGCTACGTCCTGCCAGTGAAGCTCCCCGCTGTCAGGTGAAAAGAAGCGTCTGGCAACTGTGCATGTGTCGGGTCGGAGGAAGCATGGTGGTAGTCTACGGCTCTCCCTAGATCGGCGGAGGGTTTAGCAGCGACCGGGGCAGCAGGGGGAAATTGGCCAAGTAAAATTGGGGGGGAAATCAGAAGGAAAAAAAATTAAAGAAAGGAACTATTTGCCGCTTTTGAACCTTATCTCTATCCGAAATCGGGATATATAGTGAAAAAACAACAGTTGTTTTCAATGTTTTTAACCTCGCGTCACCAGGGTCTTCTCGGCGAGAAAGAGCCTGGCCTCCGTTCACAATTGATTTTGTCACCCTGCCTGGTTCCGGCCTAGAGCCCGCCCTAGACAGGAAGTAACAGCGGCAACTTTTACGTTAACTTGACAATTAGACACAACGTACCAGAACGGCAAACAACAAAACAAAAGATGGGCGTACCGAACGAAGTTTTTGAAGAAGTTATTTTAGAAACATTGCGGATTCACAATCTCACATATTTTAAGCTTTGCATCAGACAATTAATCGATGAAAGAGACGTCAAGCTAAAGGCAACAGAGACGTTTTTTGGCGCACTTCCTTCCGGTGTTCATTCTGGTTCCGTGGTTTACGCCCCCATGACAAACAGCGGGGTGAAAGGTGCCCAGACTACAATGTTTTCTGTGTCTCTGAGGCGTGGCTTCAGGATCTGCTTTACTTCCTCAAGCCAATGACATCACTGGTTCGAGGAAGAGAGCAGATCTTGAAGCTGCGCCGGCTCGCATGGCTGTTATTCCAACTACAGATTGTATTTACTCATTTTCGTATGCGTGCATCCACGAGAGCCTCGAGATGAGCTGAAGTGACATCTCAGCGTTTGTGATGACACATAGGCTAATCCTGCCGCTTGTATGGCGTGTTCTGCCCCTATGCGAGTGGGATCCGCATAGAACTGGGCAGCCGGCTGCTTCTGTGCGGACACGCCGATGTTGAGATGATGAGACCTTGAGTGCTGCAGCATTTTGAACAAGTTGGAGGTGGGATAGTGAAGACTGAGAAATACCAAAGTAAAGTGAGTTACAGTAATCTATACGGGATGATATGAAGGCATGGGTGACTCTCTCGCGGTCAGAGGTACAGAGAATTTACCTTGAGTTTAGAAATGATACGAAGCTGTAGAAAACTTAATTTAACTACCTGATTGATTTGTTTATTATTTGTTTATTAAGTTTAGACCTGAATCGAATTTTTAGCAAGAGGTTTAACAGAGGAGGCCAAAGGACCAAGGTGAGGGGAGATAGTGTTGGTCAAATGGTGGGGTCCAAATAGCAAGACCTCAGTTTTATTTTCATTTGTAGCAAACTATGATTTAATGTCTTGAAGACAGTTATTGAGGTCGGTTAATTTGCTGTAGTTATTAGGCTCTAGGGTGGGAGGTAGATTTGTGTATTGTCGGCATAAAAGATGATATGACCTAGCGGAAGGAGATACGTGGCGAAGAGAATTGGACCGAGTATTGAACCTTGGGGGACACCACAGAACAGGGGGGTAGATGAAGATGATGAGTTATTAGAGACACAGAAGGACCTGTTGGATAGGTATGAGGAAAACCAGTTTAAAGCAGAGCCACAGACCCCCGCCCATTCAAATCACCTGTGAATGAGGATTGAATGGTCAACTGTGTCAAAGGCTGCGGTTAAATCGAGGAGAGGAAGTACAGAGCATTTTCCTGAGTCAGCAGCCACAAGAAGGTTGTTTGTTATTTTTAGAAGTGCAGATTCAGTGCTGTGAAGAGGTCTGAAACCAGATTGAAATTGATCAAAAATTTGAATTTTGAGACAGGTGGGACAACAGTTGATTAAAAACTACTTTTTTAAGATTTTAGAAAAAAACAGAAGTTTGGAGATTGGTCTGTAATTATTGAGGACTGAAGGATCTACAAAAGCTAGGGATTCAAAAGATGTAACGGGGTTAATGGAGATAACAGAGCATTTAAGGGAATTTTTGTGAATTACAGCAACACCCCACCTCCTCGTGCATGTAACCTGGGTTGATGAAAGCGGGAGTAGCCAGGAGGAGTGGCTTCCAACATGGAGGGAAGGTAAACATTGTTCGTCTGCATAAAGGCCTACTACTGATTTTGTAATGATACAAAGCCGGTCGAAATGGGCAAACTTTTCCTTTAAGTCTCTGGAAGTATGGCACTGCGTCACCAACCTGCTGAGCAGCCGTAGCAGCTGCTGCACGCCGCCCCAGCTGCGGATGTCGGCCCTGGTGTCTGGCTCCTCACACAGCTGCACCAGCACCCAGGCCACGCTCCACAGCAACTTGAGGTGGCGTCCGTGCAGCAGGCTCAGCAGCACCGGCAGCCCCTCCAGCTCTCGCACCTGCTCCCTCACCTGCCGCACCGGGGACAGCAGCCGCAGCAGCTCCGCACTCATCCTGCACCAGGAACGAGAGATGACCTACTGATGTTGCTGCTCTGTGGTCTCCAATAGGTTGATGAAGGTTATAAGTTACCCTTTATTTATCCCCATGGGGAAATTCATCCTCTGCATTTGACCCATTCTCTACTAGGAACCATCCTAGAACTAGGACCAGTTGGCAGCTGCAGTGCAGCGCCCGGGGATCAACTCCAGTTCTTTTGCCATTGCCTTGGTCAGGGGCACTGACAGGAGTCTTAACCCTAAAATACATGTCTTTGATGGTGGGAAGAAACCGGAGCACCCAGGGAAAACCCACATGAACACGGGGAGAACATGCAAACTCCACGCAGAAAGGACCTGGGACAGACCGGGGTTCGAACCCGGGACCTTCTTGCTGTGAGGCAACAGTGCTAACCACTGAGATAAATATGAATATTTATATAAAGAAGTTCTCCAGCGCACACCAGCAAACCTGATGAAGCACAATGTGAAACGCGTTGTTCGCCTTGTTTCTTGTTTTTAATGTAACTAAATAAAGTGTCTATATCTTTCCTATCCTGGAGAACTTCTTCTTTTTATTCTTGTGATTCACCCTGCACCAGCCAGCACCCAGGAGAGTAGCACTGCTGTGCACAGGGCTTTGCTCAGATGTATGAATATTTATATGTCGATGGTGCTAACCACTGAGCCACCGTACAAATGATTGCGCTTTTAACTAACTCGAAATGACATGGTAAGAGTAGACTGGGATCAACTATATTGTTTCTTTACAGAATCAAATTAGTTGTTACATTACCACATGCAAAAAAATGCCATTTGTGTTCACCCACTTAACTTCTTTCTTCTTTATTTTCTCTTAAGGGATCATAGGTTATTTCTGACTTACAAATAGGCCTAATTGTGCTTTCCCATACATATATTTCATTTGCTATCACTAATTAAATATAACTACTTTTTAACCCTTAACATGAACTGTTAATTATGAATTTTTATCAAAGAAATCTTGTCTCTTTCCCAGTGTTACTCACCACATGTTTTTATCTTTGGTAATTGCAATAGAGTAATGGGACTTGCCAGGAAAATAAAATATGATGGACACCAATAAGAACAGATGAAGTGGTCACTAACCTCTTTGATAACAAGTCATATTCTTGCAATATTACAAGTAGGTTCTCCACTATCGGCAGCTCCCCAATCTTCTCCCTGCATTCTGGGCTAGAAGAAGAAATTGTTTGCAACAGATAAACTAATAATAAACTGATTTGATGCCTGCAATAAACCATCTACCTCTCAGCCAGTGTGGTGAGGGCCAGCAGGGCTCCCAATAACACACTGCTGTCTGTGGTTGACAGGAGCTTCACCAGGGTCTGGGAATTAACAAAACCAAACTATTATATTTGTCATGGTGACATTAGCACAGAGACACTTCGACAACACACTGATTTTCACAGTACACACTGACCCACATGCTACAAGGACAGCACAACCTCACAAGATGTACTGTGGGCAGTAGACAGGGTAGGTTACTTGACTAAAAATGTATTCCATGAAGTTACCTCATCAAATCATTGTAATCATTGTAATTAGCAACATAATCATGAGGTATAAAGGTGATTCATGATTTCTTGTTGGTACATGTACACAATAGCTGCTGCAAACAATACAAATCTCTTGCTCTGAACTAATAATAATAATGGGGGGGGGGGGGGAGTAATCAAAAATACTAAAACTAGAACTGAAATTAAATTAAACTTGAACTGAAACTAAATATTTGTAAAATAATAATAACAATACATGTCTTTAAAAAAACACTGAAAACGGACCAAAATCTAAATAAGATGGTAAAGAAACAAAAATAAGAGCTAAAAAAAAATCTGTGACACTTTATAATAATGTTCAGTTATAAGTAATGTATAAGCCTTTAGTTAATGATGAATTAATCATTTATAAAACATTAATGTTTTTGTAGATGATTAATAAGTAATTAGTTGATACATTATGAATCATTTGTAAGTCATTCAAAGATTTAAGGCTAATGTGTCTCAGAGAAGACAGCTGTCCATACCTTCCCCAGGCCTGCAGCAGAAGCAGTCAGAACTTACTACACTGCAGTACAAACTACAAAGTGTTCCTCACCTGTAATTAATTATGTGTAAATCATTTACAAATCATTTAGAAGGCTTTCTGCATCCCCCAATCTAAAGTGTAAACGGAGATGGGAAAATTACCCTACTTCTCACTTTATTTATTGTATGGCCTCAGTGAACACTTTGCTAATGAGTTTATGGTCTCAATCGCTAGTTTCAAATCTTTAATTAGGGATGGGGCCGATCCATTCATATTCATTGGCACTAATTCACGGATCGGATCGGAATCGGGATTTCTTTCTTTCTTTTTTTTGTGCAATTCCAGCATGGGCCGCACAGGCCGCACCGCGCTGGCTGTAATTTGCCCATGTATAATAGTATCCTTCTTTGCCTTGTATATTTTCTTAATTTTGTCTGCTTTTTGCAAGGTATATTTTAAAAAAAATCTTTAATTGGCCAAATCTTTGCCTATACTGTATATTCAAGAAAAATATTGGTATCGGCATAATATCGGTATCGGCAGATATCCAAATTCAGGTATCGGAATCGGATCGGAAGTGAAAAAATGTGGATCGGTGCATCCCTATCTTCAATACAGATGTTCATTTTGTAAATTATGGTCCCATTTCGAGTAAAATAGATGATAAAACAGATTATGTTTTGGGCATGATCGACAGGTCGCCTTAATCGTTCAACTTGCAGATAACAGAACAGGCTGCGCTGCGGCTCTGTGGTCTTTCGCCGTCTTGTGCGAGAACCAAGATGGCAACAGCCAAAATGTCACACTTGAGGCTTCAAAATGGAAGTCCACAAACCAATGGGTCGCCCCCTGCAGGCCATTTTAAAGAATGCATGTTTAAGACACTTCTGCTTTGGCTTCAATTTTCACAAACGGAGCCACCCCCGCCCCTTGTATGTAACACATTTATGTGTGATGAATTGTTTACACTTTAGATTAGGGCAGGCATGTCTAAAGTCCAGCCCGGGGGCCAATTGAGGTCCGTGGACCAATTTTAAATGGCCCTCAGGTTGTCTCTCAAAAAGTATATGTGGCCCTCTACACAGTATTGGTTATTCAAGCAAGTTCACTTTGCGTTTCTTCAGTTCACCTAACGATAACAGCACTATCATACAGTTTGTAGAAAAGCACCAAGTTAAGTTAGGTTATCCTTTATTTATCCCCATGGGGAAATTCCTCCTCTGCATTTGACCCATCCTCTACTAGAAACCTTCCTAGAACTATGAGCAGTGGGCAGC
Source organism: Poromitra crassiceps (assembly GCF_964638095.1). Classification (NCBI taxonomy): domain Eukaryota; kingdom Metazoa; phylum Chordata; class Actinopteri; order Beryciformes; family Melamphaidae; genus Poromitra; species Poromitra crassiceps. The sequence goes on from NC_139623.1 coordinate 109,188,553, forward strand.
CGCAGTGGGCAGCCGCAGTGCATCGCCCGGGGAGAAAATTCAGCTCTTTTACCATTGCGTTGGTCAGGGGCACTGACAGGAGTATTAACCCTAACATACATGTTTTCTTTGTGGTGGGAGGAAACCCACACCAACACGGGAAGAACATGCAAACTCCCCATAGAAAGGACCTGGGACGGACCGGGGTTCGAACCCGGGACCTTCTTGCTGTGAGGCAACAGTGTTAACCACTGAGCCACCGTGCCGTCCAACAACCTGGAACAATCCAGGTGGAACTAATGTTTTCAGACGGTAAACGGCAAATGAACAGACATTTCCCAATGGGTGGCAGACATGGCCCCAGCAAAGAAGCGTAAAATTGACAGTGAGGGCTGCCGCTTTCAGGAGCGGTGGAAAGTTTTATATTTTTTCACTGAAAGCTGAAACAGTTACATTTGTCTCATTTGCCAAGAGACCATCTCTGTTATGAAAGAGTTCAATGTGAAGAGACATTACCAGACTAAGCATAATTCATACCAGCAATTGTCCGGCAGTGAACGGGTGGATAAAGTGAAACAGCCTATTAAACTATTGATTTAAGGACTAATATTATGGCACTGAAAAAAAATCCTTAGATTACAATTGTATTGTATATGACTTTTTTTAATAACCCATATGATGCGAGAAGCAGCTGGCCCCCAGGTATTTTCACATTATCTAATCTGGCCCCCATTCAAAAAAGTTTGGACACCCCTGGATTAGGGGATGCAGAAAGCCTTCTAAATTAATTGTAAATTATTTACACATCATTTATTACAGGTGAGGAACACTGTAGTTTGTACTGCAGTGCTTGTAAGTGCTGACTGCTTCTGCAGGCCTGGGGAGGGTATAAAGTAGACCGCTGTCTTCTCTGACACATGGCGTCATTAGCCCCTGTTCATCAGATTTATGGAATATCACATCTTTGAATGACTTACAAATGATTCAATATATCAACCAATTGCTTATTAATAATCTACAAATTATATTACTGTTTTATAAATGTTCATCATTAACTAAGGGCTTATAAATGACTTATAACTGAAGACAACGTTATAATAAAGTGTTACCGAAAATTAAAACTATAATAACCCAACTCCACACACATAGTCAGGCGGCTTAGCGCTAGATTTGAGCTGGATGCAGACAGTTCTGACAAAAGCACAATTTTTTTTGCACTTACTCAAAATTCCATCACCGTTCCATTTTTGATAGGATCCACCTCCAAAAACATTGTTCTGGCGCCAATTTTGGAATTTCAAAATCACGTCCTAACGTCCTAACTAAAAATGTATGTGTAGACACTGAAATTGTGATCCTAAGTGGTTTAGAAGCGGAGATATTGTAAGAAATAGGTTTCGTTAGGACGTGATTTTGAAATTCCAAGATGGCCGCCATAACAACGTTTTTGGAGGTGGATCCTATCAAAAATGGAACGGCGATGGAATTCTGAGTAAGTCAATTTTTGTTGGTGCTTTTGTCAGAAATGTCCACATCCAGCTGCTAAGCTGCCTAGTTACTAACACTCCAGTGCAGCATCAGGGACTTAAGAGAAACCACCAAAATGTTCCTCCTCTCCTCCCACAGCTCACACATTGACCTCATGTTAAAGAGAAGCATTGGGAGGAGAACCTCATGATGAGTGGTCACTGACCCTATGAGCTCCACTCCCGATCACCCAGCCCCTCTGATCCTCCACGGCCGACAGCTTCTGAAACATGTCTGTGAAAGCCATGAACAAACCCAGCGGTGATAAGGGAAGCACACAGGACATGAGCTATCAGCTTCTCTCTGATACTGCCTGAGATGAGGCTACTCACAGGTCGCTGTGACCAGCTTCTGCATGGCAAACGCCTGTCCTCCACAGGCTATGTACGTGGCAGTGACAGATTCCATATACTAAAGCAGGAATAGAGCAGGGATGGAGATAAAGTGAGAGAATTGCAGACAAGTGGTTCTCAAACTTTCTCAAGTTAAGGACCCCTAAACTGACACAAATTAGACCACGGACCCCCATTTGATAAGATTTTGTCCCAGGGTACCCCCATCTGATAGGATTTTTGCTTTTAGACGTTTTCTTACAGAAAGTGTATGAAACCCATGACCAAAAGAGCCATAGTACAGTACATTCTCTCATTGTGTTTACCTATGGATGGAATTATAGCGAAAATAAATGATGACCCTTTTTGCTGGGGACCCCCTGGAACGCCTTCAAGGACCCCCGAGGTCCCTGGATCCCACTTTGAGGACCACTGATGTAGTACGGGCGCGGCCTCGCCCATAGCTCGGCCTCGCCTGCCCTATTGGCGCACGCGGTTGTGTGTGTGTGTGTGTGTGTGTGTGTGTTGCTCACTAAATGTTATTGTATCAGTGATGTCACAATGCCTCCTTGTGTGTGTGTGCCCCATTATGATCTCACTGATTACATCATGTGGGTGTGTGTGTGTGTGTGTGTGTATGTGTGTGTGTGTGTGTGTGTGTGTGTGTGTGTGTGTGTGTGTGTGTGTGTGTGTGGGGCATCACTTTTGACATCATCACTTATGAGGGATGAGGGACATCAGCGGACTACCTAACCTCTCTAACGAATCTAACGAATGAGGACTTCGGTGGGATGCGATCATCCCTGGTTGCCTTACAACCAACCAGGTCCTGGTCACTGGCTGCCTTACAACCAACCAGGTCCTGCCGAACCTCTACTACAGTGGTCGAACACAGAACTTGAAACAAACATCGCCCACATAATCAATTGTTCACAATGCCTCCTGTGTGTGTGTGTGACATCACTGATCAGTCTTGTCACAATGCCTCCTTGTGTGTGTGTGTGTGTGTGTGTGTGTGTGTGTGTGTGTGTGTGTGCGTGCGCCCTTATGACATCACAGATGACATCACATCATTAGCTAATTAGCCTAATTTAAAAATCCTCTCCGTCAGGTCACCCACATGGGTGCCCTTTACACACCCCGAAGGTTTCAGCCCGATCGCACGTAAAACGCCATAGCTGTGGCCGAACACAGAACTTGAAATAGACAAACAAATAAACAAAGTCCACATACTCAATTGTATAAATAGATAAATACACAAAAGTATACATGTGGAAAAAGCCTTGATGTACATTTACCCTGGCAAGTAAATCGACTCCTTGGAGTTGATGGAAAATGATCTAAGAGGCAGCAGATAAAAGTCACAGTTAATGTTTTTTCATCTTTTGGTGCACTGATGAATATGAAAACTAGCATGCAACAAGAGAAGTGAAAGTGTTTGTCGAGTTGGACCTGATGCTGAGGATCTCTGATCAGTAATCGTAGGCAGATCAGGACTCTAAGGGCAGACTCAGGCGGTGCATGGTCAATCCACTCACTACAGGAGGAATACATACAACTCAGTGTGATGGAAGCCTTTTGCGTGACATGAGCAGAAATGTTATCCAGGATGTTTTCATGTATACCTGTCGAGTCGGTTCGTCACCAGAGAAGTGAGGATGCCAGAGAAGAGCTTATGCAGTGGGTGGCTGCTGAAACACCTCTGGTTTCTGTAGGTTACGCTGAAAAATGGAAATATCTATCATGAGTTTGATGGCAAAACAGACTGTATTTGATTCTTTTAAAGGGATAATTCACCCAATAATGAAAATTCATAGGACATTGCTATTAAAGAACCTTGATCATTTACAAAGACAGCGATCTGAATTCATTATCCACAGAACAAGACAACATTTCTATATGAATAACTCAAGACCTAGCTATATGCTAGCCCTAAAGATCAAAGCAAATGAACAGCTGGCTAATATTGCTGCTATCCGATCAGCCAATGAGGATGTTCTCACTCAACCCAAAGAGATAAATGCTAATTTTGTTTCCTTCTTTTCAAAGTTATATGCTTCTGAAATAGAACATGATCAGTCGAGATGCAAACGTTTTTTAGATCCACTTCAATTCAATAAAGTACCTCCAGACATGTCAGCCTCATTGGAAGCCCCTGTAACCCTTGATGAACTCAAAATGAACAAGGATAAATCGCCTGGTATCGATGGTATCCCACCTGAATTTTATGTTGCTTTTTGGCCTCTGCTAGGACTTGGTCAACACTGCCATTCAAAAGGGATCTTTGTCCTCTAATACAAATATTGCTATTGTCTCCTTATTATTGAAGAAGGACAAGGACCCCTTGGATTGCGCTAGTTGCCGGCCTATTTCTCTTTTAAATGCAGACGTAAAAGTTTATGCCAAAGTCCTAGCATCACGATTGGAGCATCTTATGACAATTTTAATAGAGCCAGATCAAACTTGATTGATAAAATCACGTTTAGCCTCCGATAATGTATGTTGGCCATTACATATAATACATTCCATGGAAAATCTCAACTCCTCCAGTGCTATAATGTCCTTGGATGCTGAAAAAGCCTTCGACCGGGTAGAGTGGCAGTATTTGTGGTCAGTTAAGGCCTTATGGGTTACATGGGCTTTGGACAGGGTTTTATCAACATGATCAAGGTTCTTTATACCAATCCCACTGCTTCAGTTCTAACCGGCAGCATATGTTCTCCCCTGTTTAACCTTGCAAGAGGCCAAAGACAAGGCTGCCCTTTGAGCCCTTTCTTGTTTGCCATCGCCCTGGAACCAATGGCTCAGACTATTCGCCAATCGACTGGTCATGATCACTGTCTGTAACTCAAAGCATTACATATCTTTATTTGCTGATTCTTTTGCAAAATGTAATGAAGTCTACCCCTTATATATTAGCATTATTTGATTAATTCTATAGCAGGATATAAAATCAATTGGTCCAAATCCACAATAATGCCTTTTAATATAGGGGATTCAGCACCTCTCAGGGATCTTAACTTGAAGGTGGTCAATCAGTTTAAATATTTAGGAGTTGACATCTTCACCTCCCTGTCATTGACGGCACATGAAAATTACAATAATGTCTACCAAGCCATTGCATCTGACATTGATAGATGGGTCAAACTTCCAATTTCACCTCAAGGCCGGATATCAATCATCAGGATGAATGTACTTCCTTGTTTGAATTTTATTTTTTCGATGATCCCTCTTGCTCCTCCCCCTGGATATTGGAAGAAATTGCAAATACATTTATTTGGCAGAATAAGCGGCCACAAATTAAAATCTCTACTCTACAGAGGCTAAAGACATCAGGGGGGCAAGGGGTGCCAAACTTCCAACTTTATTATTGGTCCTTCATGCTCCGTTCTTTAAGTCTATGATTCAACCCTGCTTCATGCCCAGCATGGCGCTCGGTTGAAGAAAGCATGGTGCATCCTCTTAGGCTGCAAAACCTTGTCCATTCCAATATCCCATTGAATCTAGCCAAGGTTAAATTTGGGCCTATCATCTATTAAAGCAGCTACGAGCAACTTTTTCGATTGTTATTAACACGTTAAGTGCCATAGCCGAGGTATCTCGTCTTACATAATCCAACGCTTGAGTGCCAGAGCCGAGATATCTCGTCTTACATAAACATTTTTTTTTTGACGGTGGGACATCAATCAACAACTTTTACATCTTCGAGATCACTATTGGAGCAAGAGAATGTGTATAATCTATTTTACCGACCCACTAAGTGTTGACAGTGCTCCCCCAGACGAGCGAAATCAAAGAAAAAACTGCCGCGGGAGCAAGCCATTCAAGGAAATGGCGAGGCGATTTTACAGTAATCCATTCCAGACTTGTCTTGCCCGAGAGCGGCCGCGCGCAGGCAGCAGCACACAGAGAGCGGAGAGCGATTTGCAAAATAGATTATAGGTGAAACACACTTTGAAACACCTCAGAAAGGCCAGAATCAACATCTGCCCATCGCCCACGCATTCCCCGGCCCATCTTGACTCGCACAAGGAGCGTCCGCACGCAGGCAGGCAGGCAGGCAGCAGCAACGCGCTTCTGACACGCCCGCTGTAGAGCCAGGAGGAAGGAGGAGAAGACACACGGAGGGAGGAGTTTGAATGAGAGGGGTGTTTCCTGTTGTTATGGAGGAAATTACTGTTCAAACTATTGTTTAGAATGTCTGACGGTCTTACTGATGCCAAAAATGAATGGTTAAAGTGACTGTTTCACAAAAAGCCATTTATCTCTGAATAAATTTCCAGACGCTGAAACCATGCTGTACTCAACGGCTAATATCTACATAACTACTAACTCTGCAAACTAACACTTTTAGACAGAGAAAGCACACATTCTATTAGTTATTTTTAGTGGTGTTCATGAATTCTTAACAGAAAATAATCCTCGGCTCTTGTAAAATGAGCCAGAATCCTCAAAAAAAAACCTGGCACAACTTACCTACAGGATGAAAAAATGGCTGGCACTCAATGTGTTAAACATTATAAAACGGCTCTCTCAAATCAAGCAATCTGATTGGTTCACAGCCATTGTATAATTCCAGTAACCGAGTTCAATAACCCATGGCCATGGGTTATTGGTTGCCATGGCAACTCTCTTACTAAAAGGCAGCGCTGCGCTCGAGCCAAACAGCTTTCTCTTGATCTGCTGTATGGAGGGTCACTAGTCCTTCAAGTCTTTGTACAATGAGTCATTATGGACACATGATGGCGCAACTCTCTTAAAAAGTACCTCAAAAACAAAATGCCGGAGACAGCTTTCAGATCCTTGTGAATCGATCTTCGCTTATAACTTTACTAATACTTCGCAGAAAATGATGTTTTGTACAAGAATAGACGCGGGCTAATGTCTTAACCCCTCTCTCGTGCGCCCTCACTCTTAACCCCGCATTTCTAAATAAGACGTAACGTTACTTGGTGTCGGCATACGGCTCTGGTGTCGGGCTTTGCAAAAAGCTCTCAGCAAGCGCCAGGATTGGCCAATGTCGACTTCAGTCTCCAGAACGATCCAATCAAATCACCCGCACGTCTATCTTCTTGCTAGAGGTCCCGCCTTACAGTAGTGTTTCAACTGACTCTATCAGAATACCATGCCAGTCGGACTTATAGTATTATTATTATTATATTATTATACTTGGAAACCGTTTTATAAAAGCAATATAGCACTCGAGCTGCGTGGTGTTGTGGAATATATCCCGCTGATAAGCTGTTATCCCACGAGGCCGCAGGCCTCTTGGGATAACAGCTTATCAGCGGGATATATTCTCCACAACACACTTGCTCTCATGCTATATTGCTAAAGTATAAGTTTAATATCAATGCATCACATCTTACCTCTAATAGTCGACGAGACCAACGCAGAGTAGTCTCGCTTGAACCCCGAGTGAATCGGCCAGTGTAGTCTGTCTGTGGCCAGGGAAGATCAGGAAGTGAAATGAAATGGTTTGCAGCAGCCACTTCGGCCATAACCACAAAATAACTTCCAAAAAACCTGTTAGAATATAACGAGAGATGTTCGTGAGAGTATGCGTGGCGTTCACATTGTTATGCTATGTTGCTAGGCAGCGCGAACGGGGTAGGCAGGCAGCTGTGTTTCACTTCCGGGTTTCACTTCCGCGTTTCACTTCCGGGTAGCCGGTCCGGCGGTAAGGAGAGAGAGAGAGAGAGCCCCCTGTTGACGCGAGTTTAGACAGACACAGACTTAATAATCATTAAGGGAGCAATCTCCGATTCACACGGCTTTGGTCTCAGCTACTATTATAGGTAAGATGTGATGCATCAATATTGTAATTATACTGTTTAATAACAATCGAAAAAGTTGCTCGTAGCTGCTTTAAGTTTTATGTTATACTGTTTGTGAAGCATCTTTGAGTAACTAGAAAAGCGCTATGTATTATTATTATTATAACTCATTAGTGGCATGGTGCTCAGTATGTCAAGATCTTAAAATCGAAAATAAATGGTACATTGATACTCCAATATTTCATAATCATGACATTTTAGTGGGAGGTCAACCTACTGTATTTCATGAATGGAGCAACAGGGAAATTTTCACCTTGGAGGATATCTGGGGACAGGATGGTCTACTTTCTTTTCAGGATATCCAACAAAAATGTAACCTCCCCAAATCCTCCTTTTATTTCTACTTACAATTACGTACTGCATTACGTTCTTATGGAGTACTGGGGGGGGAGTAACCTGGGACTTCATCCAATCACCAAAATCCTCAAGCAAGTAACCAAAGGAGTGGTGTCAAATATTTATAAGTTCCTTTTAAAACATAAAGAATCAGCTCTCTCCTTAAATACTTTGTGGACACAAGATATATCACCATATTAGATATTAATTGGCAGTTAGTATGGTCAAACAACAGTCTTTCATCAAGGAATCTCGATCACCAATTCATCCACTATAAACTTATACATAGATTATATTATTCTCAGAGGAAACTCTACCAAATGAAAATACTTCAGTCTCCCAGTTGCTCATTTTGTCCTTATGGTAATCCAGGGACATATATCCATATGATATGGGAATGTCCAAAAGTAATGGATTTCTGGAAAATTGCTGAAAATCGGTGGTGGGTGGATGGGCTGGATGGGGGGTGGGTGGTGTCAATCAGAACAGAAATATTTGATTTATCTTTTTATTTTAACATGGGCTATTCTTTCCGTTTAATCTTGCCTTCACTAATAATTTTGTTTTATTCTTATTTTTGATGCTGTGGTGACCATATTTACTGTATCTTGAATATTGCACACCTTCACCTAGTTGAAGAAGTAATGTACGGTGTATTTCATGGCAGGTGTAATGTCTATGTTTCTATATTATCAGAAGTGTTCTGACTGTCCTTGTTTTATTATATATGATATATAAAAATAAAAACAATTGATCGTAAAAAAAAATAATCATAGGACCACCAAACACACAGCAAACTATTGAACTACTGAAGTTATTGTTAGTCTATCTACAACAACAAAAATGCCGAAAATGTCAAATCACCATTCGTTTTTCCCCAAGAACTCGCATAGCATAATCCAAATGTTTCGCAGCCAAACAATTGCATTCTGGGTCCAAAAGTACTATATTTTCCACACTGACAATGCTAAGTGTTGTGTGGAGTGGACATACTGGAGGAAGACTCTGCTTGCTATTGTCAGTGAGAAAAATATATGACTTTTGCCGCTACAGTGCAGTCATTGGGCTTCAAAACACTGGTTATGCTGCATACGCTGTTTGGAGAACTTGACAGATATAAAAAAAAAAATTGCTCTAAAATTATGTAGTTATAATAGTTAGGCTGAGATTAGTCTTGCAGTAGCCAGCCGTAGATAGATATCTGTCTGGTACACTATTCTTAAAAAGCGGTTAAGGACCGCCCCCTAAGACCAAAACAAAATTGATGACAGACATATGAACTGACCAACCACGGACTGCGTGACTCGACTCGTGGAGAGTGCCAGACTTCAGTAACAGCCCAGCCAATCAGATTTCACCACAGGATTTCTGATGGCAAAACCCGGAAATTCACTTGTGATTCAGACCCTCCATCACTGGAAGCGTGCTGATGTATTTGTACTGTAGGACATTGGGTCTGACCACGTGAGACTACATTACTTGGGCTAAGAGAGAAATACGGAGGATAATTCACTGGTGTTTGGTGGTTCTACCAGCCCATGTGGGGTGAACCTAAAGACTGAATTTTCACTTTGGGCTGAACCAGAGCAATGGAGATATAAGCGTTGCGACATCTCCATTGACTCCAATAGGCTACTAGGAATCCGCGTGATGTCATGACGACAACACTTGACTTCCGGGTGACTCTGCGGGGTGTTACGCGCAAATCAACCCCCCCTGTACATGCGCATCCCCCCTATCTAAATACATGTACCTGCACTAAGCGCTGGGAGCTGGAACATAGCTAGCTGTTAGCTGTGAGCTAACGTTAATTGTGTGACAATAAAACACCACTGAACGACCAGTTTGATATAACGGTCAAGTTCGAGTCATGCTCTTTCCATAAAGCTGACCAGCTTTGATATCTGTTGGCTAGTTGTTGATATATTGTGGGCCTCTAAAATAAAAAGTTTTTATCGATGCGATAAGACTGTCATGGTGTTGACTTCCGCTCCTCAGTCTGCACGTACTCTGTTTTCCTCCAGAATTATTTTTAAGCCATTTGTTTACCAAAATGCTGATCAGCCGATCCCTCGTATGGACTTTTTCTTTCTTTCTTTCTTTTTTTTTTTTTTTTTTAACCTCGCAATAGTTCCCGGAAGTAAGGTTCTGGATTAAGCAGTGCTGTCAAGTTGCAGCAGAATGGACCATTTGTGATTTACTTTGAAAGGATAAGACGTTTAAAGAATCAAATTGTATATTATCAGCTTTATTTTATGCATTCAAACATACTTCCTGGAACTATTTCCCCACACACACTATAGCTACGTGAGTCACGCATCTTGGACTTCCGTTGGCGCCACTCTCTCTTCTACATCACTCTGGGCTGAACTATTCCTTTAAGATCACAAATCCCTGGTAAGGCAAACCTGAACTTTTCCAGCTCAGAAGCTTCAGTGGTGATGTCACTCTCTCTCCTGCCTGAGCCGGTATCATTTTGATGATGCGGGCCTTGGGATCTGCCTCCACTGCTGCGGCCTTTACTGTGACTCAATGCTGCCACCTGGAACACAGCAAGACTCTCACTGTACTACACACACACACACACCTTGATGAAATATGAGCTGGTTTGTATAAGTATGAAAAAAAGACAGACACATTCTCAGTCAGAGCGTGTCACATGCTGCTGTTCACCTCTTGTCTCGGGGCACTTTTGGCAAGCAAGGACAGAAGTCTCCTGAGGTCATGAGATGCCCTGGAAAATATAAGTGAATGATCTTGGTCAATGGTCAGGGAGATACATGTGAAAATGTGAAACAATCTGTTAAAAAATATGGGGGGAAATTGACCAGCTTACTTGCTATTGATTCCTGTAGTTTTCAGGGACAACTTTTCTCCCTGTCTCAATTTTTTAACTGGGTTGGGCATTTTCAATTGTCCCGTCTGCTTCCATGAGTAACATGTGGTTGAGCTTGAGACATCTTTTGGCACACGATGACATTCACCAAAAGTCCTACAGAGCAGACAGAAACTGTGTGATAAAAGGGTTAGCTTATAGGCTACCGTTTTGTTTTGGCTGGAGGAAACAGTTAAAGATGGCCTGTTTGCTTTGACAGGTCAACTGCGGTTGAAAAGATGATGAAAGAAGGAGACAGACAAGTCAGAAGTCTCTTACCCTTCCCACAGCACAGCAAACTAGCAGAATACAGTAGATTTTGATTCCCAAAGTCACCTTATGTAACGTTACGTTGCTTCTTTAACGTTAGATATCCTCAGTCAAGGATAGAGGCTACATGGTTTAGTCCTGTAATACAGCAGACAAATGAGAAAAGACAATACTCAAAATGCTTCTCTTTTCAACCAATCCAGGTGAGCAATGTTAATGAGTCCTGGTCACCATGGATACACAGACGCTCTTCGCATTCCGTCACCAGAGAATTGACACTGGAATGTCGTCGGATTGCTCTCACCACCAGCAGGTTTAGAAGTAAACGAAGCAAAAACAAAATGTAAAAGGTAGGGCTACGTACGTAGGCAGAGTCTCTGCCAAATTGACTTCATGTAGGCTACAGACCATGGCCCTACAATTAGTTTATTAAAATGAATGAAGGTATTAACATTATTCGTTTATACAAATAGCAGTTGCACATGTTCAGAAAGAAATTTGTTTCACATGAAATGGGCAGTGTGAATTTAAGTCATACTACAATAAGTGGTTGTCGCGAGAAACTATCAAGGTTGAAAAAGAATTATCGCGAGGCTACTCTCTGCGCTTCCTTTTACGATTCACGTTGGGTTTACGCTTGTCTTTTGACGTACTTCCAGTGTGCACAAGCGACATTATGTGCACCACATTGCGTATCTCAAGCGAGTAGTGAGAAGGGGAATGTCGGGTTGTGAATGATCGGTTTTTGAGGCGGCAGGGAAAGGCAACGTTATGGGTGAGACTGTATCCCGCTTCTGTCACTATATATTCATAAAACAGTTTTGGTTTTGCAGCTGTAGTAACGCTAACTGTTGTTTGCACAAGATTTGTTATCTAACGATAGATAATTTGGCTTTGCTACTACTGAGCTTCTACAGTTGTCTGAGCAACCAACGCCCAGTCGTCCGCCACCAGTTGGATGTGTTGCTAACGTTAGCTAGCTAAATAGCCTCGGGTTCGTTAGCTGTCTGTGTAACTCAACAGGGGTGTCATTTCCTGTCTTTAGCTAGCTTTGTAGTTAGCTAAGTAAGCGTTTCTGTGTCTGGCATTAACATAATTAGCTATGGTAACGCTCATGTTAGGGATCAATCAACTGTTTTTACGAGCTAACTAGCTCACTAACGCTAATTTAGCTAACTAACCTCAACGTTAGGTCGTATGTTGGATTAACGTTACAGCTAACGTTAACGTAATGCTAATTTGTCTGATCTTTGGTGTAAACGACATTTGCTGACTGACTTGTGTATGTCCAGTTAGCTTCATACTTGGCTGTTTTGATTTCATTTACGTGAGGTAACGTTACATTAGCCAGAATACAGTCAAGATAGTGATCACTAGCTACATGTCTGTATTAAGAGTATCCAAACCAACCAAATGCTAGCTAGGTTTTGAGATCAATTTCCGTAGTGGGTGTGCGTGCGTGAGCGTGTGCCAGAGAGAGGTTGCATGTGTAGCGTTAATAAACGTTGATGCATCAGCATATAGCTAGAGAGACGATCAAAAAGACCCTGTGTTTGGAGGAGATGTTGAGTTTAGAGATAAAGGGCACGTCTGCCCTGTAATCTGGATTAGACTGGATCTGGGACCAGAATCCTATGGGTCAGTGTTGGTGTTTTGACTTTGCGTAGCTCACTGGTCACTGATTGTGATCTCAGCATACCCAGCGTTTCTTTCAAACGGAAACAATGAAAGCGATGTGCTGTTGAAGTGAGTCTATTCAGACCTACACAAGCAAACTGCAATTCGTCCTCCACCTGTCAGCTGTCACCACTTCCTTTAGCAGACATGACAAACGCATAATCTAAAAGACATTAGGCATATTCACACTGTTTGTTTCCCCACTCTCTTGCATGCACAATTCACACTGTGGTCGAAGATGACCAGTGGTAGTTTTCTAGGTCTCACATTTGCAGAAGTGCACATAGTATTGGACAAACTGAAGCAGTAAGATGCTGCTGAAAAGAAACTGCATATCCTGTGTAGGCAAATGAGCATACTCTGAGGTCATAGCATCATTCAAAAGACGTGGGCTGCTCCTGTGTAGGCAGGAGATGCTCTCGCTGAAGAGGTAGAAATCCTCTCCTAGCTGCAGGCAAGAAAAAACACCAACAGTGAATGAGCCTTTCTTGATTGTGCTACAGACATTAAAGGAACAAGTGGAGTGGAAAATGCATCGCACTGGCCAACTATCTGTGCTGTTTATCGTTATGCTAGCTCAAAGCACAAATCACTTAGCCCTGGGCTTTATGGCTTGTGAAACTGATTCTGAATGGATTGTTTGTCAAATGCTTTGAGATTGATTCTCTGTTGCAATTTGTTTTTGTGTCCTCTCCCTTTTGCTTTCTGACCCACTGCCATGTCCCGCATGTTGGAACCACATCGCATTGATCTACACAAAACAGCTGTAAGTATTGAAATGGTCTATAATCTATATGAATGGAGCTACTGGACTTCAAAAGATAGGGCCTGCCATGTCATTCAGGCACCATGGCAATAATAGGGCAATTCAGACCGTTCTTTTAAGACTGGTAGCGTAAGGTTAAGTTTCACAATGGTATTGATTAGGGATGCACACTTTCCACAAATTCCAGAATCGATCATTGGTAAAGTTGACGATCAATCAATCGATTAATTGTAATAAAAATAAAAATAAATACAAACAATACCAAATGCATTTTTTTCCTCAATAAAACCTTTACTTATACAGCAGCAACATATAAGAGTATTTCTCCCAGCATTGCATAACATAACCTACGCTATGAAACATAGAAAAATGTAGAGGCATCACTTTTAGACATGTCAACATTTGCCCAGAATCTGCGCCGCGGCCGCTGCTTAGGTCCAACAGGTGCTCACTCACCGCAGATTGTTTATTTTTTCTGCTCGCCGTGCGTCGCAGCTCTTAAACGCTGATGCCGAGTTGCTCAGCTCGAGTCCAGGTGAGACTAGGATCCAGTTGTTGTAGGTTTAAACCGAATCACAGATAGGCATCATGTCTTTTTCTATAACCCCGCAGATCGATTGGGTTATTTTTTCTGCTCGGCGTGCGTCGCAACTCTTCCAGCCAATTTATCCCGAATGAACACTGTTCAAGTGATAGAGCGTTGATGTCGTCGTGTTGTAGCTGTACACTGATTCACAGTATTTACACACGGCAGTATCTCCTCCTTTCTTATGACTTGTCTGAAAAGGGCTATAGTGATGTAGCCGAGTGTCCGGGTCCGCCTATTACTTACACTTAACAACAAGAGAGTCAGGCTGTAACGTTATAACACGCTTCCACATTTATTCTCAGACGGCTAGTACACTCGTCAACAACATAAGCTTCACTCTTCTTCCCACACTTCCTGTTCTACGGCAACTCTCGAGGGGACAAACACAGAGCCTCGCATACACACTGAACAGTATACAGTGATATCATTGCGCCCTCTGGAGGATCATTGAAAGATGATTTGAAAACACCGTTCTACTGACAGAATGCACATTGATTTTTGTTGTTTTGATCGAGTAAATGTTCACATGCCGGAGTAAATCCTTAACGAGCGAGTAATCGATCTTCGATTAATTGTGTGCATCCCTAATATTGATGTTTGTATTTTTTATGATCTTCCAGCAGCAGAAGAATCTGGAGGGATATGTGGGCTTTGCAAGCCTGCCCAACCAAGTGTACAGGAAGTCTGTGAAGAGGGGCTTTGAATTCACCCTGATGGTCGTGGGTAAGAAAACACACGCTACTTAGCCCTCAGTTAGCCCTGGTTCTATTTGAATCATTTCATTGTATTCATTGCGGTTTGCATTTTAAAGACATGCATTGTGGTTTGTTGTTATTGAGAGAGAGAGATTGCGAGAGAAAGTCTGTGTGGGTATATGTGTTTTACATTTTTGAGTGGGGGAGAGAGAGTGTGTAACCACATTTATGCACAAGGGACATGCTTACAGCTGTTTTAATTATGTGTCGGAGGAGAGAAGAACATCACACAGTGCCTTTTATTTAGTTCACCTTGAGCTCCGTGGTGCTTTGTCTCCCAGAACAGAAACATTTAGATTGGATGGCACTCAGCGAATCAAAAATACAAGCATTCTTTTGAAACCCTTGGATGTGGTTGGTTGACACGGGGCCAAGATCTTCCTTGGCTAATCAGTCCCTGTTTGGAGGGAAAATGTTTCCTCGGGTCAAAACTATTTCCTGTGGTGGGACCAACAGAATTTGTCCCCGCCGTGACTCTAAGAATAGCGCGTCTCCCACTGCGCTCGCAACAGTCGGCTTCTTTACAGCCTATTGGCTTTACACTGCGGCTGATAAACCTCAGAAACTGCACTTATTGTTTGTGTGCAGTCTTACTTCCGTTACCAGGTGCATACGTGAGAACGTGCTCTGCTTTTAACAAGGCACTTAGCCTACATTTAGTCATGTCCCTTGAAAAGTCCTTAAAAGGATGCTGGATGCTGAGCAAGCTGTCTGCTGGGGTTTGTGGGTGGATGCTTCACTGTGTTTGCTACAATCAAATTAGCCTTTAGCCTCATTTTTGAGAATAAGTGCAGACAAGATGGAATGGCATCCGCATTGAACAACAATGAAAGGAGAGGAGGATATCTTTTGGGTTTGTTAGACATTAACTGTCATCGTTTTTAATGGCATTGCTCTCTTGCATGGAGTGGACACACACACACACACACACACACACACACACACATGATTCAGCGTTCCCTGGCTCTGAGGAGCTGTGCGCCCACATGTCCCTGCCGTGCAAGGCATTGCATCATCAGCATCGTCGTGTGAAAGAAGAAAGGAAGCTTGAGGAGAGATGGAGGGAGGACTGATATGATCAGCAGTGACTGACTGGCATTGGCACATCTCCACAAACGCCATGACCCACCACCAACCTGTTCACTTTCCCTAACCCAGTTCAGACCAGTGGATTTCACAGGCACTGTCGTCACTTCACATCGCGGCACGTTTCACATGCACACACACACCAGCCATAGCACGCAGTTACACGCCACCCGTAAGATTGCAGCACCGTGTGCAGTATGAGAAATAAAGGCTAGTACAGCCTCCAAACGGTAGCCCTCGAATATAACCCCGGTGTAAACGATGGCTCGTTAAATATCGACTTGTGGCTACTGGCCAAATCGGGGCACTGCCAGTGGCAATTTCCACTGGCCTAATGATCCTTTTCATTGGGAGCTGGGAAACGGAGCGCACAATGGCCGACCAAGCTTGAGAAGCCTCCCAGACCACACAGCCAGTCAGCTGTAGATAACGAGAGGCGTTCTCTGTGTTGGTGTCTAATCCGCTTTACTGTTAACTCGGATGGATTCATGCTTCAGGACAAATGTCAATGTCTTTCCCAGTTAAAATGTGTGACCTTTTGGTTGTCTTTATTGGCTGCGTGGGGTTTGAATTGTTTCAGCAGCTGCTATTGGATGCCAGCAGTGATCCTTGTGTGGGTGGAAGACAGGAAGATTTGTTTTATGGTTTCATCCAAATCTTGCAATGCTTCTATCTCTGTATTTCTGCATTTGAAGTGTATCTATAGTCTAGCCATCTTTCTAACTATAATAAATGTGTGATACATGTCAATGTGCTCCAGCTCCACATATCCTGATTTGTCTGTCTTCTCCTTTTCTTCCGTTTTCCAGGCGAATCAGGACTGGGAAAATCCACGTTGATCAACTCGCTCTTCCTAACGGACCTGTATTCAGGAGAGTATCCTGGACCTTCACACCGAGTCAAAAAGACTGTGCAGGTACACCGGGTTAAAGGATCTTCAATGGAATAGGCTTACTTTTATATATCGTCTGCTTACCGTTATGTTCCAAGAAGATTTGGTTTTTCACCTCTGTTCCACCAAAACGTTGTACTCCTTTTGTTTCATCAATTAAACATACAGTAATTATGAGCATGTGCCGTGGTGGTGGCACAGTGAATAAATACTGGATGCACAGAGGTGAAACTGCCACCATTATTGTGACGCAACACTAAGTAGATCTAATAACAGAGTTGACAACCGCACAGTTGGAGCCAGTTGGGGAAATAAACACCACCCGAATGCTGTTACATTTTGGCAGTGGTTGGTATGGTTGTCTACTCTTCCAACAACTTTCCCAAACATTTATTTTATGTTTCATTTGAAAATGTATGAAGTCCGTAAAATAAAGTGAAAGTGGCTGCTGGGTGAAATTTGCATTTACTAGCAACCGTCACCAGTGAACAAACTGGTAATGATTGAATGACATATATAGGCATACTTAATTATCAGTTTATTTGAATGTGATCTCAACTCTCTGGCTCCCAGTTGATTACTGTAGCTGCCATACTGTAGTTTCTTCAAAGGAGAATACCGGCATGTTATACCTCTTGGCTTGCAAGTTAACATTAGCAAAACAGTTTATAGAATATGACATGCATACAATGAAGCAGATTTATACACTGATTTATTATAATGCCAGAGAATGTGTTCTCTCAGAATCGCAAACAAATCTATTTATGTATATGTCACCATACATCAGTGTATCGCAGCAATCCATGCAAAAGAATCAATGAACAACCCCGCTGTTCTTCCGCTATGTGACATCATCCAAATTAATTTGCATTTGATAAGAGGATTAAAGAATCATAGTTAAAGTATTTTTCATTATTATAATAATGTAGCTTTTATTTACTTGAATTAATTAGATATGGCCCAATCAAGAATAGACTTGATTTGTAGAAAATAATGTTTTACCACACCATGATGTCATTTTTTGATAGCACCCAGGTCTAGAAGAGTGAAGTCTCTGACTGACATCAATTGGCTCTTGAAGGTCACAGTGCTGTGGTAAAGAGTTGTCTCCTCAGCCTGATTTAAACATATATCAGATTCAGATTCACCATCAGCCCCTGCCATAAATGCCCTTATGTTTATCTTCCCTAATTATGTTCCTGAAACTTACTGTAAGTGCCTCAAGTGCCGTACTTAATCTGTCTGTCTCCTGACTGACAACTGCTATCTCCACATCATGCTCCTGTGTTTTTTCTGCTTCCCCAGCATAGTTAGCTAATGGCACAATGTGGGGTGGCGTGCTGCTACACGCAGCTATGCTTCCGCGTCACTTGTTTCTATGCAGTATACTGTACATGGTCAATGTCTGCTACTGTATGTAGCATGTACCATATAATGACAGGGATGCAGAACTGGAGGTCTCTGACAGTGATGATTATTTGGTCTCCTTCCATATAGTCTTGGCACTGTTTTGTTGATGAACTAAATCGGACTTTTTGTTTTGAAAATGATAGTTTATGAAAAAAAAGTATGTACAGCTCGGCGGACGATATGGTTGAAAATGAAATAAAACCACGGAAATCATAACCGCTCCAGTGGAGCTGATCAGTGGCCTAAATGTTTAATGTTGGTAATGATAGGTGTGATGTCAAACAAAACGGACAATTTCAAATAATGTTCCCTCATTTTGCTACGAGTTTTCAATAGAAATTGCTTATCATTTTCAACAGCAGAATTGTGTGTCACAAATATCCCCAATTCACTGTATCACAATATAATTATATTGAACAATATTGACAATATTAATCGCTATATATATTAAACGTTTCACATGGATTAGGGTTAGTCAGTGTTTATTGTAGCGGCGCCTGTGGACAAAAGCATTACTGTTTGCCCAGAATGAAAATGCATTTCCTGAACAGCGAGGCTCCTCCCGCTGTCTCCACCGGGCTGTCTGTGCCGCGCCGCAGCATGCCAGCCAGCATCCACCCTCCCCGCTGTTTTTCTTTTTTGGTTGACGTCACTGCTTCATTTGCTGGCCGGAAACAAAAGTTGGAAGCAGTTTACACGGACGTTACACGTGACGGACGCCCTGTGCCCGGGTAGCACACAGGCATTTGAAATAGTAGTATAGAAATCGCCAATCTCCTCGCCGATGGTCTCATTTGCCCGATGTAGGTCAGATATGAGGCATTAGCATTACATTTAGATTGTTTTATAACCAGTTGAAAGTTCCTTGTCGCTGCTTTAAAAGTGCCACAACGCTGTGTCATGGTGAATGATATTAGACAACGCTGTGTCATGGTGAATGATATTGGACAACGGATGTGTCTTTCTCAAATCGCTCGTCAGAAGTAGTGACATTAAATGTGCCCAACCTTTCTTCTCCTCCAGGTGGAACAGTCGAAAGTTTTAGTAAAGGAAGGTGGCGTGCAGCTCCTGCTCACGATAGTCGACACTCCGGGGTTCGGAGACGCCGTAGACAACAGCAACTGGTGAGGATCCCTTCCATTTTGGCTCAGCACAGATCATTTACCGTCATTGGTAACACCTAAACATCTGTCATGCCTGAAAGCTACTGTCCACCGCTGTCAACAACGCGTGATTTCTAACCCCACATAGGATAAGCAATAACCACGCCCTGTGGCGCCGGGATTGGCCAGGAGCAACACTGGAGGGCACGCAGCCCAGCGACATTGAAATGAATTATGGTCACCTACCTTCCTTAGCATAGTAATAATAATAATAAGTATAATAATTGTAATCTACACAATGTACACAATCTACAAAAACATGCAATAATATAAACGGTGTTGTGTTCACGTTCATAGCTCATATAATATAATGTGTCATATCGTTAATTTCAAGCTCAATTCTTACCCAGAGAAAAGGTACAGCACTGAAAATGTAACAAGCAATAGTTTTTTAAACATCTTTATTTTAAAAGATGAAAAACCCCAGGTGCTTTAAGTCCCAAGCTTCAATGCTCCTGGCCAATCCCGGCGCCACAGGGCGTGGTTATTGCTTATCCTATGTGGGGTTAGAAATCACGCGTCAACAACATGTGGCCATTTTGGGTCTCTGCGGGGGGTTGGGTTTCCTGACTGTGACTCTAATGTGTTGTGCAGCTGGCAGCCAGTTATCGATCACATAGACAGCAAGTTTGAAGACTACCTGAACTCTGAGTCCCGGGTGAACAGACGCCTGATGCCCGACAGCCGAATCCACTGCTGCCTTTACTTCATCGCCCCGTCGGGACACGGGTGAGTCTAGGAGGAGCTGTATGTGTAACAACCATGTCTTTTGGTGGGACGCTGAAGCAACACGAGAGAGGGGGAGGGAGAAAGGAATGAGAATAGAGGGGAAGGAAAAGGTTGGAAGGGTAGGGGTGAGCTAACAGTGGGAGGAAATGGGGCGTGATGTCATAGGCATTGTGACATCATCAGGCTTGCATGCTGCCCTTTACCCAATCAAAATGGAGAGGACGTGACCGGTGTGTAGTCAAAACTGACCATTTCTGTAGCAAGTACTAGCAACGAGCTAGCGACGATGTTGTTGTTTCATTGCGACGGAGGGATTTGAGAGCGACATGCAGGGAGAGGAAAGGAAATCCATAAATGGTCAGAGCCGGTCGGTTGGAGCCGATGGCAGAGTTTGCAGGGAGCAGAAAGGGATTCTTTCCCCACGGCCGGCGGAGCCCCTCGAGTTCCTTTTACACAGCGTTGGAAAAATCTATACTTTTCTTTTACCGATGGGTTCCCAGATTGCAGTGACAGTGATGTCATCAGTGATGCGAAGTTGAGCAATTGTGCTGCGCATGCCAATAGTGCAGGCGATTGTGCGCTGCGCCAGCAGGTGAGGCCATGCAGCAGTCGGCGAGGCCAAGCTGCGTGCGGCGAGGGTTTTGGCTCTGAAGGTGCCGATACCCTAGTCCACACAAAGTAAAAAAAATATATATAGAAGGATTTCGGGACAATTGTGACAATTGTGTATAGACCTTAGTCGAAATGACGTAACTCACGTACGGGCACGCCCACCGCCGCCATATTGTTGACATTCCGCCGCGCGCTGTTTAAAAGTGACTGACAGCTGTCATAGCTTAGGACGCTAGCCAACATGACTTACTAGCCTATTTAATGCCGTTTTTACTGCGTCAGGAGCTATTTCACAACAGAGATAGTGTGCTGTGTAATAATACACGGATGTAGTAATAGCAGCTATAAAAGCCCGGCTGTTAGGTACTGTCCACAAACGTGAAGGGAAAGAGACTAGAGGCTAATGTTAGTAGCAAACATTGGGCTCATGCAAGCAAGCGTCAGATCATATCAAACAAACATTTAACGTTAAGGTTATTTACCTTTGCTGTCACGACAATGTTTGATGATGATGTTGATGATGTTGTTGGTGGCACAAAAGTAAAAATGTACGACGAATTGCCACAGATGAAATAGTTATAACGCTAGGACTCAAGGGATTTGAAAGCCTTCAGCTCCTGAGATGTGTAGCCTAGCCAATACTGTATTAACAATGTCCGGTACGTTATACCTGGCAATATAATGAGTTATATTTACTCTAAGTCAGTTTTTTTATAAGGGTCCGCACCTCTGACCAAACTTATTTTTTCATCACTTCTCTTTGACATAACTGTTGCTATACGCTCGGCCAGACTACGTTACGGCTGCGGTTTGTCAACAATATGGCGCCGTCCGGGGTTATCGAATAAGGTCTATAGTGACATAATTCAAATGTGTCAATATTCTCTACTGTATTGATTAGGGGTGTCACGGTACACAAAAGTCACGGTACGGTACGTACCTCGGTTTTGGGGTCACGGTTCGGTACGAATACGGTACGAAAACGGGGGAAAAAAGCAACAAATCCCAAATTCAGTTTTTTTACCCGTTGAATTTGTCTGAATTCTGCTTCTTACGCTAATTTTACCATCAGAAATAGTGTCTTAATAAGTGGGAATTAATAAATGTCCACTATTTAATAAGATCTAGGCAATCCACACAAAAAGGTTTTACTCTAGAGCAGTGATTTTCAAAGTGTGGGGTGCGCCTCCCTCTCAGATGTCTGTATTCCAGCTGTTTGACAGGGCAAAGGCATTTCCCCCCACTTTAAATCTTTATTGTACACAAGTTTGTAAACAGAGCGCATGTGTGGAATAGCCTAATACTCCCACCAACCCCTCAATCATCCGCTAATCTGATTGGACCGAAATACCAGAATGGATTATGGGATGAGTAGTTTCTTTACTCTTATGATATAATATGTACACAGTCTTGTACCCAGCACTTTTTTTTTGGGGGGGGGGGGGGACATTTTTGCCTTTTAGATAGAACAGTAGATAGACAGGAAAGGTGGGGAGAGAGAGTGGGCATTAGGGCTGCAACTAACGATTATTTAGATAATCGATGAACCTGTCGATTATTTATTCGATTAATCGGACGAAAACAAATGCGTGGATTTTATTTCAACAATTTTATTAAAAAAGAGTCCCAAATTGACAATATTAGTCCACAAAGGTGCTGCTTGATTGGACCAGAGCTGTCTAAACAATAATGAAAAATGATATATATATAAAAGAAGTATGTGTTAAAGGATTTACTACTTAATAGGCTACCTTTAACAACAGGCCACAGACTATATGAAGGTAGATTGTTTCTGCAGTAACTGTCTCCTTCTCTCTCTCTCTCATACACACACGCACACACAAGCACGCACACACAACGAGAAAAATATCCACGCCATCAACAATAAACTAGGGACAACAAGATACCTACGGTAATCATAGACATGAGAACAGATTGAAAGATTTGTGAGCCCACAATGCAAGTGAATAAAAATGTGTCTCTTTTTCTAGCCGTAGTTTGCTAGACTACCATACCACGTAACTAAGTAGCCAGTTGCTAGCCATGCTTGTCAACCTGGGTGATGAGCAAACACCGCACCGGCTGTTAACGTTAACGTTAGATAAACAAAACAAACGATCTGCTGTGAAACCAAAATTTCCACACTTCAAAACGCAACGCACATGGGTCTAATAATGTAACGTTAGTTTGTCTATCGAGTTTGTAGTAGCATAGCGCTAAGTTAATTTACCCAGCTGAGCTCCCTTCACCCGGCATCATCCATGGATCCAACGTGTTTTCGTTTCAGGTGTTCATGCATTGCTACGTCCGTGTCATGCGAGATGGACTTTGCAGAGTTTCATGTAACAGTCTCTTTAGTTTTAGTTAACGTGAAGTGCTCCCATACTTTGGATGATTTGGGGCGAGCGGCTTTCTCGAGCGAGTGACGTAGTGACGTAGTATGCTCTGAGATAGTGGGGAGTGATGTAGTATGCTCCGTGATAGCGGGGAGTGACGTAGTATGCTCCGTGATAGCGGGGAGTGACGTAGCCACTAACCAGCTCTGGGCCGCAGCAACTAAGCTGCGGTCAGCTGTTTTGCAAACAAAACATACGGTTCTAGTCTGCGGCCCAACTAATCGTGACCCAACGAATCAATAATGAAATTTGTTGCCAACAAATTTATTTAATAATCGATTTGTATCTATTTTAGTTAGATTAGTTGTTGCAGCCCTAGTGGGGATGACATGCGGCAAAGAGCTACAGTACGGGTCGGATTCGAACCCAGGTCGGCCACGCAAAGAACTAAGCCTTAGTGGTACGCACTCTTACCAGGTGAGCCACTGGGACCCGGGAGAGAGGCTCTTAGCCTGGGTAGAGGCAGTCTGGAGGTCGGGGTGGCTGTGCAGGGTGTGTGGGGCCGGGAGAGAGGCTCTTAGCCTGGGTAGAGGCAGTCTGGAGGTGGGGGTGGCTGTGCAGGGTGTGTGGGGCCGGGAGAGAGGCTCTTAGCCTGGGTAGAGGCAGTCTGGAGGTGGTGGTGGCTGTGCAGGGTGTGTATGGCCGGGAGAGAGGCTCTTAGCCTGGGTAGAGGCAGTCTGGAGGTGGTGGTGGCTGTGCAGGGTGTGTGGGGCCGGGAGAGAGGCTCTTAGCCTGGGTAGAGGCAGTCTGGAGGTCGGGGTGGCTGTGCAGGGTGTGTGGGGCCGGGAGAGAGGCTCTTAGCCTGGGTAGAGGCAGTCTGGAGGTCGGGGTGGCTGTGCAGGGTGTGTGGGGCCGGGAGAGAGGCTCTTAGCCTGGGTAGAGGCAGTCTGGAGGTGGTGGTGGCTGTGCAGGGTGTGTGGGGCCGGGAGAGAGGCTCTTAGCCTGGGTAGAGGCAGTCTGGAGGTCGGGGTGGCTGTGCAGGGTGTGTGGGGCCGGGAGAGAGGCTCTTAGCCTGGGTAGAGGCAGTCTGGAGGTGGTGGTGGCTGTGCAGGGTGTGTATGGCCGGGAGAGAGGCTCTTAGCCTGGGTAGAGGCAGTCTGGAGGTGGTGGTGGCTGTGCAGGGTGTGTGGGGCCGGGAGAGAGGCTCTTAGCCTGGGTAGAGGCAGTCTGGAGGTCGGGGTGGCTGTGCAGGGTGTGTGGGGCCGGGAGAGAGGCTCTTAGCCTGGGTAGAGGCAGTCTGGAGGTCGGGGTGGCTGTGCAGGGTGTGTGGGGCCGGGAGAGAGGCTCTTAGCCTGGGTAGAGGCAGTCTGGAGGTCGGGGTGGCTGTGCAGGGTGTGTATGGCCGGGGCGCACCTACCCAGCACTTTCCTCCTCCGTTTTTTCCAACTCTGAAATGTTTAAGCTTCACGATTCTCTGGAAGACCGGTTGGCTGGGTTCCTGGTTTAAAACTCTTGAGATAAGGATTTTTCAAAACGTCAGAATATGAGAATCGTCAACGTCAGAACGTGAGAATAGGAATGGGGAAGTACTCTTCTGGAACCGTGACGTCACGGAACCGTCACGTGACTGTTGAGCTTTATTAAGCAGTTCTCGAGAAAGCTGTGAGCAGCAATCGCCCCCTTCGTACATGTACGTATTGAAAGGGCACGCGCGGTTCTCGAGGAAGCTGCAAGGCAGTGCAAGCAGCAATCATCTCCTTCGTATTATACGTTTGAAACGGGCCTGTACTGTACTATAGGCATGTTTCAAATAGGGATGCAACGATTATAAATTTTGATGTACGATTATAGTCTGAGAAAAAACCACGATTATCACGGTTTCACGATTATTGTTATGGACGTATAAAAATCACATGAGCATTCTCTAAATAGAGGTTTTATTGTATTTCCCCCACAATCTTAACAGTTGCTGCCTTCCGGAATACTAATGCACGATATGGATTTTTACAGCCGATAGTATAGGCCTACGCTAACCGATAAATATTCTCCTGGCCAATAACCGATACGTTAAACATACTATTGTTACTTTTTTCACATTTTTGTATTTAAAAAAATAAGTTCTTAACCTGTATTTTATGCACACCTGGGATTAAAAAAAGAAGAAAGGGCAGATGTAGTGAGCAAAGATGGATGATTTAATATTCCATGGCTCTGACCTAATCAAATCTAACTGACATCACTATTGTGAACATAAAACAAACAACATTTCTGATATAATATATATATATATATAATACAAAAAATATTTTATTATTATTTTATAGAAGCGAAAGCCTATAGCTGCTTAGTCTGCAGAAAAAAACACAAAAGGCATAGTAACTTAGACTCTTATTGGCATGTTACTGGCAACTAAATGTGCCGTCTGAAATGAATTTTGCATTGGGGTCAGTTCTATTGAAGTGATGATGGGGCAGGCATGGAAAGCCTCACTATAAGCCATCATGTGTCGTTTCACTTTTTACTGGAAAATGCTCCCTCTGGATTAAAGAAAGGACACTCTGTGGTGTTGACTGGTGTTTGTTATGTAAATGTGCGCATTTGTTTTCCTTGTCTCAGTCAGATCATGACTGCCAAGCAGCTAGCTACGTTAGCTTCACGTTATTAGGCCTACATGTAACGTTAGCGGGTTGCTTTTGGAGTTGACACAAACCCTTGATGTTTCTTTTCGTGTAAAGCATGAGGTTCTCTATGGTTTAGGCCAGCGCTGGGAGCATGAAGTGCTTTAAATGCGGGGATGTTTGGTCACAACGAGCTTGAGGAACTATGTACGCTAGGCTATGGCCAGCTAGCTAACATTAGCCACAACAGCTAACGTTAACGTCAATGACTGTATGTTAACGCTAAACAAATCCGCTGCCTCTTCCCCACGTTTGGTTTAACGTAACACCAGCTCAGACTTTCCCCTAATCTCAGAAACCTTGCGGGACATGTATTGCAACATTTATGTTGGGCTGGCATCCATGGCTAGGCTACAGACTGGCTACTACTGGGAGACATGGCAGCTGCCTGTGTTTGGTGCCTCCGCTAAATAGTCCGTGCGGAAACGAAGCGAGAGAGACAGGTTCCTCTCCTTCCAGCGCCGTCTGCGCCGCATGGGAGTTTAAACTGACGGACTGTTGTGAAACAAAACACTCGGTGTAGCGGAGCCTCTGCGGTTATATAACCGTGACGTTTTAAATCGCGGTTAATAGTCAAACCGGTTAACCCCTGCATCCCTAGTTTCAAACGGGCACTGCACTAATAGATTCCACTACAGGAGAGACTTGATGTTCTCTGACATTAGGTGGAAAAATGCGCATGTATTGTTATCAGCAGTCGGCCAAAAGAGTTGGAAGATATTGGCTTATTGAATATCGGCAAAAAGTCCAATATCGTGCATCCCTATCTGCTGTCAAACCGCCATTGAGCAAGGCACTGAATCCCGCAACTGCGTCTGGAGCAACTCAGCGGCCAACTGCACAGAGCTGTGGTTGTACGGGCAGCCTCCTTGGTGTGTGTGTGTGTGTGTGTGTGTGTGTGTGTCTGTATACAGTAAATGTGTGTATTGTGTCAACATCCCTCCCCCTTTAACTACCCCTCCCCCTCCCCTCCCCCCAGGCAATCGCTGTAACCAAGAATCTATTCTCAGCCAGCTTGTCTTTTTAATAAGGGTTAAAACTGGAGGGCTGTAAAGGAAGCAAGGATTTGACCCATTTGGAGAGAGGGAGAAAGAGAGAGAGAGAGACACAGGGATGTCACGATACCAAAATTATGAGTTCGATACCGGGCTCTCTGACTGCGGTGTCAGAGAAGAGAACGTTGTCCAGGCTACGCTCCATCATGAGCAATGACTCGCACCCACTCCACGGCGTGCTAGTCAAACACAGGAGTACGTTCAGTGAGAGACTGATTCCACCTAGATGCAACACGGAGAGGCACAGGAAATCATTCCTGCCTGTGGCCATTGGTCTATTTAATGCCTCTCTTAAAAGAGCACCTCGGAGACGCTCAGTCTCCCTGAGACTGAGCCAGCCGATAGGCTAACTGTGCCTGGCTGAGCCACGTGTAACGTATAGGGCAAGCCGACTTAATATAAGTCCAGGGTGCAATAAGGATAATTGGCACGGAATGTATGTATCTCGATACGATCCTGAAACGATACCACGGCAGAAACCTAAAACATTAGGAAAAATGTGCTCAGTACTCTGAGCACATTTTCTCCTTTTCTATTTATTTAGCAGAACTCTGCCAAGGTGTATTGAGTCATTTCATTTTGTGTTCAGTCTACTTTAGTAAAGTATAAAGTATAAAGTGCACATGCACACTCCACATCAACTGTAGTGCTGTATGTGGGCTAATAATCCTGGGCTTCTAAATGTGTTTTACCTCGGATTTTGGCACAAGGAAGGGATAGTAAGTAGTAACCTCTTGTCCTGTGTATTAATGAACGTCATTATGTTTATTATTTGCATGCACAATAGATAGACTATTATTATATTTTTAATATTAGTATGGGGGACATCGGATTGCTGCACATAGCCTATTAATTTAATGGTTCTTGATTATACAGAGGTATGTAAAATGTATTACCAGACGGCACTCTTCAATTCGGCATACATGTATGTATAATCCACGGAGAGGTTACTGTAAGTGAATAAAATGTCAATTCTGGATGTGAGTCACCTGTTATCCCGCTCTCTTCCTCCATTAAAACGGCTTGTTTTTTAATGGAGTTTGGTTACATGTTCGCTGCTCTGCTAGTCACACAATGGCGCAACGCATGACATTTTTTTAAAGTACCTGTACTAAATTAATGTGGTATAGTAGGCTACCGTTTTTAACGACAGGGTATCGCGGTCCCGTTGTAGTACCGGTATACCGTGCATCCCTAACACGCACGCACACACACACACACACACACACACACACACGCACACGCACACACACACACACACGGGAAGAGAAGGGAACGGAGGAGTGGAGCTGAGAGCAGATAATAGTGAGCTGCTTGTATGTGTATCAGTTAGCTAACTGCTAGCCAGTAGCATGTTAATTCATACAGGAAGAGCACACTCTGCCTCTTTGAACCATTGAACATTTGAACCATTGAAGAAAAAGTTGGGTGGATTCCCAGCAGAAGACACTGATAGCCAAATGTTTCATAATGTGATTAGTATGTGGATTATGGTAAACTAACTGTTGTGATGAGGCCTTGTACAGCAGACTGCTCTGTTATAGTAAACTGTTGTGATGAGGCCTTGTAAAGCAGACTGCTCTGTTATAGTAAACTGTTGTGATGAGGCCTTCTACAGCAGACTGCTCTGTTATAGTAAACTGTTGTGATGAGGCCTTGTACAGCAGACTGCTCTGTTATAGTAAACTGTTGTGATGAGGCCTTGTACAGCAGACTGCTCTGTTATAGTAAACTGTTGTGATGAGGCCTTGTAAAGCAGACTGCTCTGTTATAGTAAACTGTTGTGATGAGGCCTTGTACAGCAGACTGCTCTGTTATAGTAAACTGTTGTGATGAGGCCTTGTAAAGCAGACTTCTCTGTTATAGTAAACTGTTGTGATGAGGCCTTGTACAGCAGACTGCTCTGTTATAGTAAACTGTTGTGATGAGGCCTTGTACAGCAGACTGCTCTGTTATAGTAAACTGTTGTGATGAGGCCTTGTACAGCAGACTGCTCTGTTATAGTAAACTGTTGTGATGAGGCCTTGTACAGCAGACTGCTCTGTTATAGTAAACTGTTGTGATGAGGCCTTGTACAGCAGACTGCTCTGTTATAGTAAACTGTTGTGATGAGGCCTTGTACAGCAGACTGCTCTGTTATAGTAAACTGTTGTGATGAGGCCTTGTACAGCAGACTGCTCTGTTATAGTAAACTGTTATGATGAGGCCTTGTAAAGCAGACTGCTCTGTTATAGTAAACTGTTGTGATGAGGCCTTGTACAGCAGACTGCTCTGTTATAGTAAACTGTTGTGATGAGGCCTTGTAAAGCAGACTGCTCTGTTATAGTAAACTGTTGTGATGAGGCCTTGTATAGCAGACTGCTCTGTTATAGTAAACTGTTGTGATGAGGCCTTGTACAGCAGACTGCTCTGTTATAGTAAACTGTTATGATGAGGCCTTGTAAAGCAGACTGCTCTGTTATAGTAAACTGTTGTGATGAGGCCTTGTACAGCAGACTGCTCTGTTATAGTAAACTGTTGTGATGAGGCCTTGTACAGCAGACTGCTCTGTTATAGTAAACTGTTGTGATGAGGCCTTGTACAGCAGACTGCTCTGTTATAGTAAACTGTTGTGATGAGGCCTTGTACAGCAGACTGCTCTGTTATAGTAAACTGTTGTGATGAGGCCTTGTACAGCAGACTGCTCTGTTATAGTAAACTGTTGTGATGAGGCCTTGTACAGCAGACTGCTCTGTTATAGTAAACTGTTGTGATGAGGCCTTGTAAAGCAGACTGCTCTGTTATAGTAAACTGTTGTGATGAGGCCTTGTACAGCAGACTGCTCTGTTATAGTAAACTGTTGTGATGAGGCCTTGTAAAGCAGACTGCTCTGTTATAGTAAACTGTTGTGATGAGGCCTTGTACAGCAGACTGCTCTGTTATAGTAAACTGTTGTGATGAGGCCTTGTACAGCAGACTGCTCTGTTATAGTAAACTGTTGTGATGAGGCCTTGTACAGCAGACTGCTCTGTTATAGTAAACTGTTGTGATGAGGCCTTGTACAGCAGACTGCTCTGTTATAGTAAACTGTTGTGATGAGGCCTTGTACAGCAGACTGCTCTGTTATAGTAAACTGTTGTGATGAGGCCTTGTACAGCAGACTGCTCTGTTATAGTAAACTGTTGTGATGAGGCCTTGTACAGCAGACTGCTCTGTTATAGTAAACTGTTGTGATGAGGCCTTGTAAAGCAGACTTCTCTGTTATAGTAAACTGTTGTGATGAGGCCTTGTACAGCAGACTGCTCTGTTATAGTAAACTGTTGTGATGAGGCCTTGTACAGCAGACTGCTCTGTTATAGTAAACTGTTGTGATGAGGCCTTGTACAGCAGACTGCTCTGTTATAGTAAACTGTTGTGATGAGGCCTTGTACAGCAGACTGCTCTGTTATAGTAAACTGTTGTGATGAGGCCTTGTACAGCAGACTGCTCTGTTATAGTAAACTGTTGTGATGAGGCCTTGTACAGCAGACTGCTCTGTTATAGTAAACTGTTGTGATGAGGCCTTGTACAGCAGACTGCTCTGTTATAGTAAACTGTTATGATGAGGCCTTGTAAAGCAGACTGCTCTGTTATAGTAAACTGTTGTGATGAGGCCTTGTACAGCAGACTGCTCTGTTATAGTAAACTGTTGTGATGAGGCCTTGTAAAGCAGACTGCTCTGTTATAGTAAACTGTTGTGATGAGGCCTTGTATAGCAGACTGCTCTGTTATAGTAAACTGTTGTGATGAGGCCTTGTACAGCAGACTGCTCTGTTATAGTAAACTGTTATGATGAGGCCTTGTAAAGCAGACTGCTCTGTTATAGTAAACTGTTGTGATGAGGCCTTGTACAGCAGACTGCTCTGTTATAGTAAACTGTTGTGATGAGGCCTTGTACAGCAGACTGCTCTGTTATAGTAAACTGTTGTGATGAGGCCTTGTACAGCAGACTGCTCTGTTATAGTAAACTGTTGTGATGAGGCCTTGTACAGCAGACTGCTCTGTTATAGTAAACTGTTGTGATGAGGCCTTGTACAGCAGACTGCTCTGTTATAGTAAACTGTTGTGATGAGGCCTTGTACAGCAGACTGCTCTGTTATAGTAAACTGTTGTGATGAGGCCTTGTAAAGCAGACTGCTCTGTTATAGTAAACTGTTGTGATGAGGCCTTGTACAGCAGACTGCTCTGTTATAGTAAACTGTTGTGATGAGGCCTTGTAAAGCAGACTGCTCTGTTATAGTAAACTGTTGTGATGAGGCCTTGTACAGCAGACTGCTCTGTTATAGTAAACTGTTGTGATGAGGCCTTGTACAGCAGACTGCTCTGTTATAGTAAACTGTTGTGATGAGGCCTTGTACAGCAGACTGCTCTGTTATAGTAAACTGTTGTGATGAGGCCTTGTACAGCAGACTGCTCTGTTATAGTAAACTGTTGTGATGAGGCCTTGTACAGCAGACTGCTCTGTTATAGTAAACTGTTGTGATGAGGCCTTGTACAGCAGACTGCTCTGTTATAGTAAACTGTTGTGATGAGGCCTTGTAAAGCAGACTGCTCTGTTATAGTAAACTGTTGTGATGAGGCCTTGTACAGCAGACTGCTCTGTTATAGTAAACTGTTGTGATGAGGCCTTGTAAAGCAGACTGCTCTGTTATGGTAAACTGTTATGATGAGGCCTTGTACAGCAGACTGCTCTGTTATAGTAAACTGTTGTGATGAGGCCTTGTAAAGCAGACTGCTCTGTTATAGTAAACTGTTGTGATGAGGCCTTGTTCAGCAGACTGCTCTGTTATAGTAAACTGTTGTGATGAGGCCTTGTAAAGCAGACTGCTCTGTTATGGTAAACTGTTATGATGAGGCCTTGTAAAGCAGACTGCTCTGTTATAGTAAACTGTTGTGATGAGGCCTTGTAAAGCAGACTGCTCTGTTATGGTAAACTGTTATGATGAGGCCTTGTAAAGCAGACTGCTCTGTTATGGTAAACTGTTATGATGAGGCCTTGTAAAGCAGACTGCTCTGTAATAGTAAACTGTTGTGATGAGGCCTTGTTCAGCAGACTGCTCTGTTATAGTAAACTGTTGTGATGAGGCCTTGTTCAGCAGACTGCTCTGTTATAGTAAACTGTTGTGATGAGGCCTTGTACAGCAGACTGCTCTGTTATAGTAAACTGTTGTGATGAGGCCTTGTTCAGCAGACTGCTCTGTTATAGTAAACTGTTGTGATGAGGCCTTGTTCAGCAGACTGCTCTGTTATAGTAAACTGTTGTGATGAGGCCTTGTTCAGCAGACTGCTCTGTTATAGTAAACTGTTGTGATGAGGCCTTGTACAGCAGACTGCTCTGTTATAGTAAACTGTTGTGATGAGGCCTTGTACAGCAGACTGCTCTGTTATGGTAAACTGTTGTGATGAGGCCTTGTACAGCAGACTGCTCTGTTATAGTAAACCTTTGTGATGAGGCCTTGTACAGCAGACTGCTCTGTTATAGTAAACCGTTGTGATGAGGCCTTGTACAGCAGACTGCTCTGTTATAGTAAACTGTTGTGATGAGGCCTTGTACAGCAGACTGCTCTGTTATAGTAAACTGTTGTGATGAGGCCTTGTACAGCAGACTGCTCTGTTATAGTAAACTGTTGTGATGAGGCCTTGTAAAGCAGACTGCTCTGTTATAGTAAACTGTTATGATGAGGCCTTGTACAGCAGACTGCTCTGTTATAGTAAACTGTTGTGATGAGGCCTTGTACAGCAGACTGCTCTGTTATAGTAAATTCTTGTGATGAGGCCTTGTACAGCAGACTGCTCTGTTTAGGGCTGGGTATCGGTTCAAATTTTACATGGTCTCCCCTGATTCTAGTATAGTTGAATCGTTTGGTTTGACCTAGCCCCGTTAGGACTCTTTCCGGGTATACGATGCTACCCTACAAGAGTCCTGTGTGCCTACATAGACTTCCCTGCGACTCTCGCTCCCAAGCTGTCTAAATCAGCGATACACAAGATATTTACAAGTGTCACAGAAACATTTCAAAGCCACCTACTTGAGAAGAAGGATAGATTGAATGAAATAGATTGAATTTGGGGAGGCAGAACAAGATGAATAGCTGATGCCTCAGTGGCTTGCTTTAACACATACTGTATAAATAGGGACAGCAAACCTCAAAACCTGCACCCCCAAATACCGTAAATTCCGGACTATAAGCCGCACCGGTGTATAAGCCGCACCTGCAAAGTTGACTATTTTTTTCTTATATAAGCCGCACCGGACTATAAGCCGCGGGTGTTTTAATGGTATTTTTTTTTTTTTTTTTTTTATTGTGTTTTAATGTTTAATTACCATATGTAAGGGTTCATGCACAGAGGGGATTGTCGGGAAAGAGATGGCTGTTTGAGGAAGCTCCCATTTATTAACATTTCAACAAAACAACATAACACAACACCACCTGTGTTGTTATTTACAGTGCACACAGTGTCATACAGTGTCATACAGTGTGGTGAAAAGAGGGCAAGAGAGGAAATTAAAACAGAAGTGGATTTATAGTTAGAAAGAGTGCTAAAAAAGAGAGATTTTTTTTTTTTTTTGAAAAAATCCATAGATAAGCCGCACCGTTATATAAGCCGCAGGGGCCAAAAAAGGCCAAAAAACGGGAAAAAAGGTGCGGCTTATAGTCCGGAATTTACGGTAAATATTTTTCTATTCATAAAACCTGAAATCGATCTTAATAAGGTGAAAATAAGGCCCGGATAAACACAGAGTAACCAGTTGGAACCACTTGGAAGTGCTCCTCTGCTACAAATTTACATGTAAAAAATAGATAAATAAATAAAAATTATTTTCACACAATTTATCAGTGAAATACTGTAATTTATAGATTCATTATGCTATAACTTATTTTTACTAATACTTACAAGTATGCTTAAATTAACCCAGTGGCACTCATACGCTAGTGGAAATTCTAATTGGCTGGTAACTTTAAAATCTAGCAGCCATATTTGGCTAGTGATCAAAAAAGTTAATTTCAAGCCCTCATTGTTAAAGCCACAGCACAGTAAAGAGGCTGTGTAATATGTTGAACCAGATTCATGCATTTTAGTTTAATATGTACACAATTCTCATCCCCCTGGATCCCCCCTAAAGGATCCAAGTTCCACCCACCACAATCTCTCCAAATCCTGTGGGAAACAAACACATTATTAGTATTTTCTTTGTTCTAACAAATGTACATTGCCCGTTTATGTTTTGCAATGTGGATATTATTTTATTCATTAATTAATTTATAATTAAATTGAACATTGGGCCTTTTATAAGAATGTTTATTTGTATTATTTCAATTGTCACGCTCATGGATACATATTTGAGGTTTGTTTATTAATTGGGGGGGAAAGGACCACTGGAACAAACACCGCTACTTTTTCAATCTGACTGGCTACTCAAAGGTTTGGGGAACTCCCTGAACGATTATTTGAAAATTCAAAATTCGTTGCCCATCCCTAGGTTATAATTTTACTGTGAAATGTCAGCATGTGCTCACATGCCCTTCAAACATGACATATTGTAAACAGTGAAGGACCCTCTGTCCTCCTTTCTGTCCTCTCTGTCCCTCCCATCCCTCACCAATCCTCCGTCCTCTATGACACATTGTGTTTGTACAAGCCTGCCCTCTGTCCCCAGACATGCAGCACTCTAGCCTTGAGGATGCTCTTCCTCTCTCTCTCTCTCGCTCCCTCTCTCTCTCACACACACACACACACACACACAGAGCATCCCCTCACAACACCAGCTGACAGTTCTCGCACACCAGCACAATGTCCCCCATCGCTGAGCGCAGGACTCAACAGAGACAATCTGGATATAGAGCTCCCAGTTGAACTCTGCAGACTGTTTTTCCTCTGTGTGTGTGTGTGCGTGTGTGCGTGTGTGTGTGTGTATGTGTGTGTGGGTGTGTGGGTGGTTGGAGGAGAGTGGGAGGCGGGGATAAGAATTCACTCTCCTGGGGCATCTGGGTAGTGCAATGGTAGATTCCCTGCCTACCAACACAAGGGTTGCAGGTTCAAGCCCCCGTGTTACCTCTGGCTTGTTCAGGCATCAATACAGGCACAATTGGGTGTGTCTGCGGGTGGGAAGCCGGTGGGGTATGTGTCCTGATCACTGCACTAGCACCTCCTGGTCGTGGCGCCTGTTCAGGGGGGAGGGGAACTGGGGGGAATAGGATGATTCTCCCACGTGCTACGTCCTCCTGCTGAAACTCCTCGCTGTCAGGTGAAAAGAAGCAGATGTCAAATCTTCACAAACGTGAATAACTTTTATGACTTTTGGAACGTACATTTTTTAAACACAATTTTTAGAAAATGCTTCACAAGGCATTCAAGTTATTCATGTTTGTGAAGAGTATCATGCTGAACCCAAATTCGCATTCCCATAAACTTTTGTTAACCACAGACCTTATTTTATGCATTTTTAAGTGAAACCCCCTGACTTTTCCACTGACGAACCAAAAGACGGCAATTTCTGGATAAAGCCTACAAAAATACGTCATCCCTGCGGTACTCTATAGGCCAAGTACAATGGGGAGAAAACGTAACCTGGCTGACGCTGTCAAATGGTTTTGATTATGGCAACATTTAAACCCAACTGGAAATATTGTGCGCTTCACACGCTCCTTTCTAGCATCCCTCGCTGCCTCGCACGCTCCTTTCTAGCATCCCTCGCTGCCTCGCACGCTCCTTTCTAGCATCCCTCGCTGCCTCACATGCTCCTTTCTAGCATCCCTCACTGCCTCACACGTTCCTTTCTAGCATCCCTCGCTGCCTCGCATGCTCCTTTCTAGCATCCCTCACTGCCTCGCACGCTCCTTTCTAGCATCCCTCGCTGCCTCACATGCTCCTTTCTAGCATCCCTCACTGCCTCACACGTTCCTTTCTAGCATCCCTCGCTGCCTCGCACGCTCCTTTCTAGCATCCCTCGCTGCCTCACATGCTCCTTTCTAGCATCCCTCACTGCCTCACACGTTCCTTTCTAGCATCCCTCGCTGCCTCGCACGCTCCTTTCTAGCATCCCTCACTGCCTCGCACGCTCCTTTCTAGCATCCCTCGCTGCCTCGCACGCTCCTTTCTAGCATCCCTCGCTGGTTCGCACGCTCCTTTCTAGCATCCCTCGCTGCCTTGCATGCTCCTTTCTAGCATCCCTCGCTGCCTTGCACGCTCCTTTCTAGCATCCCTCGCTGCCTTGCACGCTCCTTTCTACCATCCCTCGCTGCCTCGCACGCTCCTTTCTAGCATCCCTCGCTGCCTCGCACGCTCCTTTCTAGCATCCCTCGCTGCCTCTCGCCTGCTCAACTGGCTAACTGGTTTGGGCTCGCAAAACGACAACAACAGCTTCATGGACCTTTATGACTCAGGAAGATTTTTCCTCGCACGCTCCTTTCTAGCATCCCTCACTGCTTCACACGCTCCTTTCTAGCATCCCTCGCTGCCTCGCATGCTCCTTTCTAGCATCCCTCGCTGCTTCACACGCTCCTTTCTAGCATCCCTCGCTGCCTCGCATGCTCCTTTCTAGCATCCCTCGCTGCCTCGCACGCTCCTTTCTAGCATCCCTCGCTGCCTCGCACGCTCCTTTCTAGCATCCCTCGCTGCCTCGCACGCTCCTTTCTAGCATCCCTCGCTGCCTCGCATGCTCCTTTCTAGCATCCCTCGCTGCCTCGCACGCTCCTTTCTAGCATCCCTCGCTGCCTCACATGCTCCTTTCTAGCATCCCTCACTGCCTCACACGTTCCTTTCTAGCATCCCTCGCTGCCTCGCATGCTCCTTTCTAGCATCCCTCGCTGCCTTGCACGCTCCTTTCTAGCATCCCTTGCTGCCTTGCACGCTCCTTTCTAGCATCCCTTGCTGCCTTGCACGCTCCTTTCTAGCATCCCTCGCTGCCTCGCACGCTCCTTTCTAGCATCCCTCGCTGCCTCGCACGCTCCTTTCTAGCATCCCTCGCTGCCTCTCGCCTGCTCAACTGCCTAACTGGTTTGGGCTCGCAAAACGACAACAACTGCTTCATGGACCTTTATGACTCAGGAAGATTTTTCCAGAATATCTTGCCAGATGGCCATAAGAGAAGATGAAGATGAGGTTATATTTTCTTAACAAAATACAGGGCAAAAAGCAATGCAACCGATGTGATACTGAGTCCAAGTCAAACACGGCCAACAATGGCCATGCTTTCTCAATACTACCAGCTTATTGCTTTAGAAAATATAAAGATTAGTCCTACGCAGACCTCACATAGCCAGACTCTTTTCCACATTTGGTTTGGCCTCATTTTATCCGCGTTATCTAAAAAAAAGCTTACCAGGGGACAGTGGTTGTTATATTTCAAGCAAAAAGCCAGTCAATCATCCCACTAACTATGGCTCAAGGGGTTACGATACAATACATGATTTCATACTTCACACAGTATGTATTTACTTAGAGTACATTTATTTATTTTTCAGGGGGAAAAATGCGAGAAATGTCCTGCACTGGATTCAAACCCGGGGCATCACGATTACCACTGAGCCACCAGTGCACCCATATAAACAGCATATAAAGCCATGTTTGTCTCTCTGCAGACTGAAGCCGCTGGACATTGAGTTCATGAAGCGGTTGCACGAGAAGGTCAACGTCATCCCGCTGATCGCCAAAGCAGACACCCTCACGCCCGAGGAATGCCAACAGTTCAAGAAGCAGGTCAGTGGTTTCCACCACAGCGTACTGCTGTTATGTACCAAAAGCAGGGAGTGTTTTCTTTAGCGTGGTGATGGGAATCATGGTGACGCAGCTGACGAAAGGTTTTCTTCAAAGTTGTACGCATATACATGTATACAAAGAAAAAAAGGAGAAAGCAAGAAAGATCGTTAACGATCTCCTGCAAGAGTTATCATAGCTACAATTACCAACACTAGTGCCGTGCCCGTTCCCCCCCATGCACCACCCCATGGGCGCCCCAAACCCGCCCCCCCCCCCCCCCTCCCACACACACACTGCACTCCATCAGGTCCCCAATAAGCGCACTCCCCAAGTTTGAAGTCGATCCAACAAACGGGTCTCAAGATACGTGAAGGACAGACATACTGAAAGTCCTGGAATTATTGTATAAAAAATAATAATATATATATATATAGTGCAGTGCCCCGTTCCGCCATTCCCCCCCCCCCCCCGCTGCACTTCTGTCAGGTCCCCCTGTAAGTGCATTCCCCAAGTTTGAAGTCGATCCGACAAACGGTTCTTGAGATACGCGAAGGACAGACATAAAGAAGTGGATTGGACGGACAGTCCTGGAGTAAGGCTGCACGATATATCGTTTACACATCGTCATCGCAATGTGCGCATGCGCAATAGTCACATCGCAGGACGTGCGATGTCAAAAGCAAATTAACTCGTCATGTTGGTTGATAAACTCTTACTTTATGGGTAGCCTACTGAGTGAAATGCAGTCTCTCAAAGGAGAGAGACGCCCCGCAACTGTACTCACTCATTTAGTGCTTAGCTTCAACACAACAAACTTGCACAGAGAGCTAAATTGAAATATTTTTGCTCATGTTGCGTTGCTGACAGTAGCCCGTCTGTAAACGATGTGATTGCTGAGGCGGACGTGTCCACAGTTTGCAGCGCACTAGCATACAGCAGGCTGGCTGCTGTAACTCAACATGTCTGTGGAGTGGAGATATTTACTCTTGAAATACCAAAAAGCAAGACAGCAAACTTGTCAAAATATGGTTGCCATTTTTAGTCACCTTATATTTTGAGTAATTAAGATACTATTGGTCCATTTCCACCGCTGGTATTAGCGCGGCCCCGCCCAGCTCGTCTCGCTTTTTTGTCTCACCGTTGTTCCACCGATCAAAAACCTGGACAGCC
Organism: Poromitra crassiceps; assembly: GCF_964638095.1. NCBI lineage: Eukaryota > Metazoa > Chordata > Actinopteri > Beryciformes > Melamphaidae > Poromitra > Poromitra crassiceps. The sequence continues at coordinate 109,227,346 of NC_139623.1, forward strand.
CGGGTTGAGTCGGGGTTGAGTTGTGCTAGTTTTGGTCCCTGCTTTGTTGAGGTTCCAGCCGGTACCATACGGTGACGAGAAAACACTGCAGACGACTGATTGGTCAGGCAGAATCGTGTTTACTGTGTCTGGATACTGTCAATGCTGGATACCAGTTTAGTGGGGCTTACCTTCTCTTCTGTTATCAGCTTTAACATGACGGTGGTTTTCAATTGTTTTGAGAGAGAAAAAGTCTGCTCCTCGTGAAGCCCTTGTAGTTGTGTGCTACGTTGGTTCCGCTAGGCCGGAGGCGGGGGTTTAGTGAAGTCGCGGTCTTGCTGGTGACTGGCCGCCGGGGTAGTGGCTTCCCTTCTCCCCGTAGCGTAACCCCCGTCCCCCGCGCAGCGCATGCATGTGAGTAACAACAAAGTGATATCCATTCTCCTGGCCGATTGTCACATTTGTCCATGTACACTGTCGGTCATTTAGAGGCACCAGTATTTCATAACCAGTTTAAAAGTTCCGTGTATGGATTTAATTTTAACGTTATACGTCATAGCCTACTTGGGCTATGGGGCGGAAGGCAGATATGCGGTCGCTATGATGACCAGGTGTGGGCGGAGGCGAGTAAACTTGCTATGGAAGCAGTCTATATCAAGTAGAGACGAGTAAGGCCAGGTAGAGTAGAGCTGTACTGTGCTGTTATATGTGGTGGAAAATGAGCCATAAGCAGTCATAAGCCGGCTTAATAATGAAGTTGTGACAGAAAAGTAAGTATAATAGTCTATAGTATAATAGGCCTATTCAGTGCAGGTGTAGTAGTAGTAGTAGTAATAATAATAATACATTTGTGTAATTTCGTTTTCTAAACAAATCTGAATTATTTTTGTTTTTATAATGCATTTGCACTGAAAGGATTTGTTTAACTAATATTTGTGAACTTTCATTTTCATATATTTTTTAACAGTTATTGTTCATATTGTGCTTAATTTATTAATTAAAAGATTTATTGATAATTAAGTAGCCTATGCCTCTCATTCATGTTCATTCAGGGATACTATGATGACAGTGGTTTGGGGCCCCCACTCTAAGATGTTGCATAGGGCCCCAGAAGCGGCCTTGGCCCGCCGCCCTGTCCCCGCCGCGATCCCCCTCTCTCACCCCGTATCGTATGTGACAGGCAACGCAACTAGTAGAGGAATATACAAGTTGGGGGCAAAACTAATAGTATTTGCCCCCATCTCTCAAATTAATTAATAACGTTAGAGCATACGTAGGCATACCTCTTGCATGCCTGATCTGATCCAGAGAGTTCCACAAGAGCCGGTCGTCGGACATTTCACCGTCTGGCGGGTCTCTCCATCCGACTCGGAATTTTGACAAGTTGACATGTGCCAGATATGAAATGTGAAAAATACCTAAATTAAAGCCCCTTTGTATATTTTCAATGTGTATTGTATTGAGTTTGAATGAAAGCTTTTATTTTGAAAAATTTCGACCGGACGTCCAAATGATTCTCCTGGGCTGTAGTCTGAAAATGTATTGCTACGGTTTCCAGGTTGAACGTCATGTTTCCTTGCCTGTTTCAATGCACCACTATGTTCGCTGATAAATGTTTTGCTAATCACAAAAAGAAATAAACATCATCATATCTATGCTAGAGGGATCCTGTCTACGCTGCCAAATGAAAACCGTAACATTTAAATTAACAGAATTCACCAAAACAAAGAAGTCACTCCACACGCCACATGAAAATAATGCTTTCATCCAGTGCATTATAAAAGCTCAACATTGCGACACAAGAACATCTTCAAGCTCTGTCTAGCCATGACCAACACCTCAACAGTTCAGGAAGGTGTTCTCTCCTGCGCTTCCAGTAGCTGCTGCAAGACCCTTCTCTCTCTCTCTCTCTATAGCCGTTTTCACACATGCGCTTTATACCGGGAAATGACCAGAAAGCGGTGTAATGCCTTCATGTGTGAAAGTTGTTTTCCAGTATAAGAGCGACCCCGTCATCGCGGACATTTCACCATTTCGGAGGTTGTCATCAGAGCGGTATGTCATGTGTGGGCGTGCCGATTTCCCCCCCTCCCCTCTCTGCTCGCTCTCCAGCGCAGAGGCCAGTCCTTCAGTCCTCTGCAGGCGCAGCAGCCCGACACACAGGGACAGACACAGCGAAAATGGCAGCGGCTTGTTCTAGTCTGAAGCTGCCCAACGCTTGTAGAGAAAGCAGATGCACGAAGCAAAATGTGGAAGTATTTTGCTTATGTTGCCGACAGTGAAGGCAAGCCCGGACACATCAAACTAAGCCAGTCTGTAAAGTGCTTTACAAAGTGCTTCAACGCGACGCAGGTGAACGAATAAACATCGAACCAGCCAGGCTATTTCTCTCAGACAGGGATCCCAACTTCTTCAAAGATTTCAGTTCAAAGACTGGTTAGCGAATGTGAAGGATACAACATACATGCCCTCTTAAAGGTCCCATTCCGTGCAAAAGCTGTTTTTACTTGTAAATGCATATATACTGCTGTCAGCCCTCCCTGTAATGAGTGGTCACACGCTCAGAACTGCCACAGTTGGATTTGTCCCTATCCAGCGTCCCTCTGCAGTCTCCTCCAAGCCACACCCCCAAACGCTTCGTTTGCCCAGAGGGGAATCTGGGGGAATCGGGACGTCACTAGCTTCCTTCTGCATACTGCGCGGGTCTCTCTCACACAAGCTACCTGCACCATTTAGTCTATAGCCACAAAATTAACACTTCTAGCTGGAGCGACGCCAACTGTACGTGATCCAGCAACTGCAGAGGTGCATTCGGTAAGTCTAGGCATTTTGAGATGTCCTCTTTAGCGTAGTACCGTTTAGTTAACGATAACTCGCAACCTAGCGTGCTGGTCCACAGACGCTAATCTGATTGGCCGCTGGGAGCCTGGGGCGGGCTCTCCCTCAGCGGCCAATGGGAACTGTTAGTTCTGAATATATTATAGAAACAGGCCATTCTTGGAAAGCGACCAGAAGAGGGAGTGAGAACTCCGTCACAACAAACGGGTTTGCTATATTTTCGACAGATTAATCCAGAATCATGTTTTATGGACCAGAGACACACGTTTTTAAGAGGTTACAGCTGCACGAATTGGGACCTTTAAATTAAACGAGTGTGATTTATTGTGTCACAAGCAAACTTATTTCACCATCGGAGTTTTGCCGCCCCCCAAAATAAGGACGATTCCCCATCCAAGTGCACACGTCACTCCCCACCCGCTCTGCAGTGCCCCCCCCGCCCCCCCCGCCCCCCCTCAAATACAGGTATTTTCGCTGCTATTTTCACACGTGAGCCCTCAGGTGTGAAGGGAAATTCCGGGAAATAGCCAGTCTTGATTTACAGGTAATTTCCCTGTCTGTATGTGTGAAAACAGCTTATGTCCCTCTCTCTCCCCCTCTCCCTCTCCTGCTCCAGATCATGCGGGAAATCCAAGAGCACAAAATCAAGATCTACGAGTTTCCTGAGACAGACGACGAGGAGGAGAACCGGCTGGTGAAGAAGATCAAGGTAAGTCACCTGCCAGGTCCACACATAATGTCACACAGTGTACTAGTTGGTTACAAACCAGTGTTGTAGTCAAGTCACTATATCGCAAGTCCGAGTTGAGTCTCGAGTCCCCAGTGTTCGAGACCGAGTCCAAGTTTGAGTCATTAAAGAAGAGTCCGAGTCGAGTCCTCATTACCTGAGTCCGAGTCCAGAGTTACTGAACATGAGTTTGAATCCACGTGTAGGTGGAACACACATGCCTGCCCTTGCACGAAATTGAATATTGCCATGGTATTATTAATATAGCTATCAATTATTAGGGCCTATTACAAAAAACTAACAAAAGAAAAACTTTAACAAGTCCTCGTCTTCAACTTCCATGTCCGAATGCATATGCTCAAGTCCAAGTCGAGTCACGAGTACTGAAAATGAGTCCAGGACTCTTGAGTCCGACTCGACTGGCCTACAACACTGTTACAAAGCCATTTTTAGTCTACCTTGCATTGCTCTCTTGCAGGACAAGTTGCCACTGGCTGTAGTAGGGAGCAACACCATCATCGAGGTGAACGGCAAGCGGGCCAGAGGGAGGGAGTACCCCTGGGGTGTGGCAGAAGGTACAAAAGTTTATTTTCGTTTATTTGGATAAATATTTGCATAGTGAATACATGGATGTTAAGGAATTTAACCGCTTCAACAAGTTACACTATTATAAGATTGAACCCAGTGACAGAACCCCAGAAAGAAGTGACATAACTTAAGAATTTGTGTACGTAATAAAAACACCAAGAGACTTTTAACAAAACATATTGGCTAAAGAATTTAGTAGAAAATCAAAGATAACGCGCTCAACTCTTGACTTTGTGGAGGCTATGTAAACTGGGTGCTGGATCCCCAAAAAGTCTAATTCAAAACACGAAAAGGACAGCACTCCAAGTTTAAAGATTTATCCATAAATCTTTAAACTTGGAGTGCTGTCCTTTTTGTTTTTTGAACTAAAGAATTTAGTGCCATGTAATCAGTTCAACTGTTGAGACACATCATTAGGCAATGTTGCCCTGCGGAGTTGCCCAGTGTATCAGACTTAAGGAGGTACTTGCTACTTGGTAGGGTTTTAAATATTTTTGATGATGGTTGTCCAAAAGAATACAATGGATGGCTGAATAATATTTTGTATCTCTTCCCAGTTGAAAACAGCGACCACTGTGACTTCACCATCCTCAGGGACATGCTCATCAGGTAGTAAAAACATTACTGTTCTTCTCACAGTCTCAATAAATACTCAAGTGGACCAGACAGTTGATTAAACATGTGGTCTTTAAGGACCGTTTAACTGGTTTCTGAGGAAAGCAGTGTTGACTACTACAAATATCTCCCTTTTGTATAAGGGTAAATTAGTCTGTCAGGTGTTCTTGACCACTTTTTATATTCCTTTGTGTTGATTCTTTGTAGAACTCACATGCAGGACCTGAAGGACGTGACAAACAATGTTCACTATGAGAACTACCGCAGCAGGAAGCTTGCCGCCGTCACCTACAACGGAGTGGATAACAACAGGGCTAAAGGCCAGCTATCCACCAAGTAAGTCCTGGACAGGGAACATGGTGTTCTGGATAAATAGTTAGTTGTAGACTGAAAGTTTTAGTTGGCTTGTACCTCCCAGTATTCACGAGCTACTTTGACTATTTTACCTGCCAATTAGATTTTTAGAATCAGACTTCCAAATGATGCATGGTTACCTGCCAAAGAGGCCCAACTTGCCAGCCATCAGTGTGGGAGATGATCCCCAGCCACTAGCCAGCCATCAGTGTGGGAGATGATCCCCAGCCACTTGCTAAATGCTCCTCAAGTTTGTCTGCTCTACCAGAAACTGGTAACCAGCCATTACCTCCGTCAAGGAGGTAATGTTTTCGGTGCTGTTTTTTTTTTTTTGGTCTGTTAGCAGCATTACGGAAAAACTACTGGGCCCATTTTCATGATGCTTCGTGGAAGGGTGTAGCATGGGCCAAGGACGAACCCATTCAATGTTGGCGTGGATCCGATCTGAGTCACGGAATTTGCATATCATAGCAGACTAGACGATTGGCCTTGGCGGAGGTCTGCGCTCTCTGAGTGCATTTTTAGTTTGAAGTCTATTTTCTCTTCTAAAAATCTAATTGGTAAAGTAGTAGCAGTGTAAAGTGTTCTTGTGTTGTTAATCATTCCCTTCAGAAACTACCCAAACCACAACACGGAACATCTGCAGGTTCATGGGACATACTATTTATGAGATGTTTGTGCTGATGTTTTGTTATGTGTTGGGATTAAAGGATGGCTTTACCGATAATCAACCCACTTTGTATCATTAATAATCCCGTAATAAATAATAATACATTTCCTCCTCTGGCAAAGCTCCCCGTTGTGACGCGTTTTACGTCACAACGGAGGTGCGGAAGTTCTGCTGGAGAGGCAGAATCTGCTCAGAGGGCGGCCGTTATTGTTTATTTGTATTGTTTAAGTATGCGCATGGAGAGCCTTAACGAGCCTTCATGACTTGCAGCTGGCGGGGGCGGAGTTTCTGCAGGAAGATTTTTCTCCGTGAGGTAAACGGAGAGAGAAGGCCAATGTGCAATGTTACCGAGATTATATATGATACAAAGTGGTTTGATTATTGGTAAAACCATCCTTTAATATGTTGATATGTACCGTATGTTTTCTGAGCTTTCAAATGGACCCTTTTACCATTTACATGTGTTGATCTCAATGGGATGAATACGTTCCAGTGACATCACGGGTTTTGACAGTATTCCGACTGGCCTTTGTCCTCTGTCCTGTGATGTTCGAGTGACACTCATAGATTTGACTATTGTTATAGTCTGTCATTGTGCTACCTTTTCATATAAATACATCCCTCATGTATTTTTTTGTTTTTTTGTTTTACCAATGCTCCTGCATTTTCATTCATAAGCAACTGGCTCTAACCCACCAAGCTAAAGCTGTTGCTCCCCAGCTGAATGGAAGCCTCACAGTGCTGACGCTAACACAGCTAAACACATGACAAACTCTACTAATGCATTTGACACCAAGCTCACAAAGTGAATATTATGTTTTTTCCAAGCAGTCATTTTTCCATCTGCACTGAAAAAGCAGTTGGAAGCACAGAACAGTTGGTAGACTGTAGCTCTGTTTTAGTGCATGACCTCATCCTCATCACTGCATGCTGTGTGTGTGTGTGTTTCTGTGTTTGTGTGTTTCTGTTTTTTTAGACCTGACTCAGCTGATGGAATGTAAGTGGTCATTTTTTTAGATCCTCCTGTCAGATCTCAGTTTGTCTCCTCTGTACTCTGCTTCTTTGGTCCCACATTGGCTCCATTTGTGAATCCTCTCTCTCACCCGTTGACAAGGGTCTGCTTTCCCCTCGCTCTCTGTCGGTAGATGTTGTCCAGGATTCACTCAAATGCGGCAACGTTGCAAGGAAAAATGTTAATCGCCACGCTTATACATTAAAAGCGAATCCTCATGAATTTAGTTTGATGCCTGTGAATTTAATGGCTTTATTTTTTTATTATTATTATTTTCAACAAGAAAGGGTTTAATTTTTTCCACTGGTATATTCATCGCTGCTTCAAACTATCTCTGCAATTAGCTCAGCCTGGATTATAATAGAGACTTGTCATGGGATGTTTGGAGTGGTTACCAGAGATTATCAGAGTGATTAGCTCAGGTTGGATTATAATAGAGAGACTTGTCATGGGATGGTTGGAGTGGTTACCAGAGATTATCAGAGTGATTAGCTCAGGTTGGATTATAATAGAGAGACTTGTCATGGGATGTTTGGAGTGGTTACCAGAGATTATCAGAGTGATTAGCTCAGGTTGGATTATAATAGAGAGACTTGTCATGGGATGGTTGGAGTGGTTACCAGATATTATCAGAGTGATTAGCTCAGGTTGGATTATAATAGAGAGACTTGTCATGGGATGTTTGGAGTGGTTACCAGAGATTATCAGAGTGATTAGCTCAGGTTGGATTATAATAGAGAGACTTGTCATGGGATGTTTGGAGTGGTTACCAGAGATTATCAGAGTGATTAGCTCAGGTTGGATTATAATAGAGAGACTTGTCATGGGATGTTTGGAGTGGTTACCAGAGATTATCAGAGTGATTAGCTCAGGTTGGATTATAATAGAGAGACTTGTCATGGGATGTTTGGAGTGGTTACCAGAGATTATCAAGGTGATTAGCTCAGGCTGGATTATAATAGAGAGACTTGTCATGGGATGTTTGGAGTGGTTACCAGAGATTATCAAGGTGATTAGCTCAGGCTGGATTATAATAGAGAGACTTGTCATGGGATGTTTGGAGTGGTTACCAGAGATTATCAGAGTGATTAGCTCAGGCTGGATTATAATAGAGAGACTTGTCATGGGATGTTTGGAGTGGTTACCAGAGATTATCAAGGTGATTAGCTCAGGCTGGATTATAATAGAGAGACTTGTCATGGGATGTTTGGAGTGGTTACCAGAGATTATCAAGGTGATTAGCTCAGGCTGGATTATAATAGAGAGACTTGTCATGGGATGTTTGGAGTGGTTACCAGATATTATCAGGGTGATTAGCTCAGGCTGGATTATAATAGAGAGACTTGTCATGGGATGTTTGGAGTGGTTACCAGAGATTATCAGGGTGATTAGCTCAGGCTGGATTATAATAGAGAGACTTGTCATGGGATGTTTGGAGTGGTTACCAGATATTATCAGGGTGATTAGCTCAGGCTGGATTATAATAGAGAGACTTGTCATGGGATGTTTGGAGTGGTTACCAGAGATTATCAGGGTGATTAGCTCAGGCTGGATTATAATAGAGATTTGTCATGGGATGTTTGGAGTGGTTACCAGAGATTATCAGGGTGATTATTGAGGCAGTGAAGTGCTTGTTAGTTCTGCCTCCCTCCACCTCAGTTGGTCAGGTTCTCGCCCCATCACTTGTAAATCAACTTGATGAGCTGTCTACCTGGAGATGGGATCAGGTGTTGAAGAAGCAGACAGAAACTAGGTATTTTCTGTGTTTTGTCAGTATTGTCTCTGTAGATTCACTTCAGTCATCCAGGTGTAAAAAAAAACCCCACTGGACCTAAAATGTCAGAAGAGGCTTCATCAGTTCTCTATTGAGCAGTGGGGAATTCACTGAGTCCAGTGGATTTTGTTTTTATTGTTCGACAACATGCAGTAGTGTTGTTACAGTCTTTGCTTTTGTCATCACTCCTCTAACATGGCGGTACGTCCCTCGTAATCACAGGTAACCTCTACTATGCTCATGCTACAAAAAAACCACACCGCGATAAACATGACTAACATTTAACGCAGTACCTACTCTAACCAGCATTCACGGGTTTCTGCTATTCTCATACCGGCTCTCCTAGGCCTCCTGCTGTTGGTCGGGTCTCCTCTCCTTGTTGCAGTCCTGTTGGGTCCTGCCATTCCTAAAACTCCACCTCTTGCTCTGTTTCCCTCCTACACTCCGTCCCTACATGTTACATTTACCTGGGAAATAAGGGCTAGTGTTGTCACGATAGCAGAATCTTGACTTCGATACCAATACTAAAGGTCAACATTGATACTGCTGCAAACAATAAAACCATCAAGCAATGTGTGTTACCTGGACAGCTTTGTGTAGCAACACTTGTACAGGAGTTTTTTCTGTTGAGAGTCTGTCTTTGTAAGTGAAATAGTTCCATATTTGTCTCGTCGTGATTTGTCTGTCAATTCCTCCTCCTCCTCCTCCATCTATTACAATCTGCATGTATACCAGTGAAAGTGCTGAAAGTTTACTAAATTCAATCTTTCACAACATTGGTATTGAAATTGTGGTTATCGGGACAACACTAATAAGGGGTGGCATTACTCTTCAGAACATAGCTTCCTGGTGAAGTGGTCAGTGCTGGTGTGTGTGGCAGTGTAATGCTAATGTGTGTGTGTGTGTGTGTGTGTGTGTGTGTGTGTGTGTGTGTGTGTGTGCGTGCGTGCGTGCGCGCGCACACGTTGTGTGTGTGTGCGCACGTTGTGTGTGTGTGTGTGTGCACGTTGTGTGTGTGTGTGTGTTTGTGCACGCATGCACACCCATGCAGAAGCCCCCTGGCCCAGATGGAGGAAGAGAGGCGAGAGCATGTGGCTAAGATGAAGAAGATGGAGATGGAGATGGAGCAGGTGTTTGAGATGAAAGTCAAGGAGAAAGTGCAGAAGCTCAAAGACTCTGAGGCAGAGGTAATACACTCTTTCTTTCTCTCTCTCTCTCTCACACACACACACACACACACATACAATCACACACTACAGTTCATGTCCTTGCAATGCCACGTATCTCTCTAGACACTATCTTTCCTGTCTGGTTTTCATTTCCTCTTGCGTAGAACACTGACACATTTCAGCGAGTTGTAAGTGTGAATTGGCTGTGCGAGTGTGTCGTTGATTGTGTAAAGGATTTTGTCTTTGCCAGTTCCCTCTTTGCTGTCTCTGATATTTGTGCTTTGTCCTGTGTGATTATGATAATATGAATTCACATATTTATCAGTCTTTGTGCTCATAGCACTGCATATTGTACACAGATTTTGCACATAAACAGTTGTGTCCACGATTGTCAGCATGTGTTTGAAACACCTCTGTTTACGCAGTGTTAATATCTGTGGAGAACATGTCGTTACTCAAAAAATGAAACCCGGACGCCAAAATATTTTTAATTTTGGGGCTAAGGCAGGGGTTCCCAACCTTTTTTGGCTTGTGACCCGATTTTGACGTCACAAAAATCTAGGGACCCGAGACATTCAAATTCTGGTACACCATCGATAATATCATCAGTGACATTGTCAGTGATGTCACATGTAACAAACAGTATGCTTCTTTTCCCCCTCAGAATTCAGACTTGAATTTGAGAATTCTGACTTTAATCTCAAAATTCTGACTTTAATCTCAAAATTCTGACAGTAACTCGGAATTCTGACTTTAATCTCAGAATTCAGATTTTTTTTCCAGAATTCTGACATTAAACTCTATTTTGAGGAGCAATCTTTAGTGGTTCTCAAATTTGTTCACATGAGGGACCCCTAAACTGACAAAGATTCAACCATGGACCCCCATTTGATAGGATTTTGTCCCACAGTCCCCCATATGATAATAAGATTGATGCTTTTATTACAGAAAGTGTATAAAACCCATGACCAAAATAGTCATTATGTTACTTGTGAATGGAATTATAGCGAAAATAAATGACACCCCCTTTTGGCTGGGGACCCCCTGGAATCCCCTCAAGGACTCCTGGGGGTCCTTGGACCCCCATTTGATTTGACTGCTTTAGACAAATATTTTCCTGTCCCATTCCCAAGATTATAGTAGAATTAACTTGTTAAAGACAAAATGTAATATAATGCAAATTTGATGCCCCTTTTGGGCCAAATTTATATTTGAAAAAAAATTATTTGATTGAGGCTATCGCCCATTGTTGGAAGCCTTTGCAGTATATATATAGTCAGTGACATTATGTGACATGTCACATAATGCTACACTGTTTGGAACTCACCTGCAATTACCACTCATCACCATAGGTGTCACCCAAAAGAACAAAACTGAAATCTTAGAGATTATCACTTTAAACTCAGAACAACAACAAAACTAAAAACAAACAAAAAAACGCAAGTGACCCTAATCATCTTTTTTTTAACAAGGGCTATTTTTGCCCCTGTGAAATATATTTCGGGGGCATTTTTGGATAATTTCCATGGCAATTTTATCAAATGTTGGGAAATACTTTAGTTGCACCTATGTAGCATGACAGACCAATCAATGACTCTTATCCAAGCATATGTTGTTTCTAAAAGTTCATAAACAATCACAGTTAATGATCCCCATTTCCTATCTCAACAACACTTTTGATTGTCTGGCATTAATGTACTTGGCAAAAACATGAATGAACTAGCTGTCAACATATATATATATATATATATATATACTGTATATACACACACACACACACACACACACACACACACACACACACACATGCATATATATATATACCATAGGTGTCACTAGGGGTGCTCCGATCCGGCTAAGCCACGATCCGATCCGATTCCGATTCCTGGGGTCACGATCCGATTCCAGAATCGATTCTCGATTCCAACGATTCTCGATTCCAACGATTCTCGATTCCAACGATTCTCGATTCCATAATCTAGAATCGATTCTCAATTATGTAGTTTTATATTGCAATAACACACAAAGGTAAATCTAAGACAAAAAATGACAAATGTATTAATGCTGAACTTCAAATTCAACTTCTGAAGTATTACAGTCAGGGCCTAAATTCATTTTGCAAACTAGGGGGGAATTCCCCACTTATGTTCTTCAGATAAGATGGATTTATAGGCTGGGGGGGATCTGTAGACTTTGAGAAGGATTTATAGATTTTGGGGGGAATACATTAACCAGAGTTCTTAAGTGCAAGAGGTGGTGGCACCGTGGCAGTACAGTACACAAATGACATGAACATTTGGACACTTATTCAGCCGGTATCTTGCATGTTGCGTTCAGGTGCACTGTAATTTTTATTTTATTTTTACAATACAAATAAGAATCGATTCTTGGGAGTTTGGAATCGATCCAGGAATCGTGGCATTAAGAATCGCGATCCTTTCAGAATCGATTTTTTGGAGCACCCCTAGGTGTCACCCAAAAGAACAAAACTGAAATCTTAGAGATTATGGGCTCTATTTTCCCACAGGCCTTAGGCGCAGAAACTGGCGTTAAATGCAAAAAACCGCGCCTTGCGCCTGCCTCGGGAAGATAGCAACATGGTTTTAGGCCACGAAATGCGCTTTACGCCAAACAGGCGTGGCGCAGTGAAGAATAGGCCAGAATGGGCGTTTCGGCCTTAAATACTGGCCTAACGATATCTTCCCCCCTGACGTTAATTTAGCGCTTTGCGCTTTTGAAAACCAGGCCTTATTCAGTGCGCTGCGGATATTCCACGCACAGCTTCTCCTCTGCTGATCTCACAGTTTGTCCCCCTCTCTCTCTCTCTCTCTCACTCCCTCTCTCGTGGCTCAGACAGGCACAAAGTCCGATGGGAAAAAAAAGTTGTTATACCGTACGTAGTATAACAACATGAACGAGATCATTCTGCCCAAACAAATGTTCACTGCCTGGCTTCCCTACCAAAGCCACAAATGTGAAATCTCCCAGCATGCATTGGGCTTATACATTTCGATAATAAATGGCAACCAAATGAGCCGAAATAGATAGGTAGATAGAAATAATGTGTAATGTTAACACAACATGCAATTGTAGAACATTTCAATATTGGACCAAATAAAACACAGCCCTATGTGAAACATATGTGTCATCCTGGGGCTATATATATATCCCTCGCAGATTTAACGTGATTTAGATGAGTGACAGTGTAACGCGGTTCTACTGTCATGTCCTACTGTGATGTCCGATTGGCCCTAAACACACACTAAACAAACATGCGGGTAGAGAGACAGACAGATAGAGTGGAACTCATGGCGCAAAGTTATTGTAAATGCGAGGCATTGCTCTTAATCTGCTGTCATCCTGTCTCGTATTCCCAGGTGAGCTCCGTTTCTTTTCCCAGGTTTCTCATGACCATACGAACCCTGAAATTAGTTTGTACTTGTACTGTTCAGTAACTTGCAAAATAGTCTTAAAAACCAATATGAAAAAGAATTGTGATAAGATTGTGGATCGTGATCCTGCCTGAAAAAATCGTGATATGATATTTTTGCCATATCGCCCACCCCTATGTCATAATACCATTTTAAATTAAATATTGTTGTGCTGCAGAGATGTCCTGGCCTACATATCATATTCTAGAGACTTAAGAAAACATATTTGTTTGGTGCAGATCCCTCATTCCCTCTAATATCACAATTCACAAATCATATTGCAATTGCAATATTGGTCAAAAATAATCGCAATTAGACATTTTTTCAAAATCGTGCAGCCCTATTTCGAGTTTTGTTTTGACTGCACACATTGAGGACTTTCCATATAAACCTGCTGGCATGCTGCTGACTCCCCCTCTCCTCTCTGCTGTCTGTCCTGCAGCTGCAGCGGCGTCATGAGCAGATGAAGAAGAACCTGGAAGCCCAGCACAGGGAGCTGGAGGAGAAGAGACGCCAGTTTGAGGAGGAGAGGTCCAACTGGGAGACCCAGCAGCGCCTGGAGCAGCAGAAGATGGACGCCACCCGGTAAAACTCACATTCTGCACTTTTTACCTTTTGGCTTTTTTCAACAAACCTGTGTTTGTTTGTCAGCATGTAAAGCTGCAATGCCTGATTTAGGAATTGAAACAGTCCCCCTTTTGATCCCAAAAATAGGGCACTTAGGTGAATGATCAGACCAGATGAAGTCATACCAGCCATGCCAGGAAACTCCATGTCCAATGGCCATAATGTATTTTTAGAATAGAGGAGGGCCTCCTAATGATAATGATGGTTGGGTGTCTGTAAACGTAGCTGGTAGCATAGACCAACATATTAGGGAGTTTAAGCAGTGACATTTTAAGGATGGCGATGGGGTTCCAACCGGGTTGCCGTAGTCCCGGAAGCACATAACTCTAAGCTGCACAACACCAAAACACTATGGCTACTCGACACAGAAGCTCATTGAAACCGTTGCTGCTCTGAACATTTAGGCTACAATGTCTCTGAAAGCAGCCCCAGAGCATTTGGTATATGCTTTAGAGCAGGGGTTTCCAAAACCTAAGAATGCCGGGGCCCACTTTGAAATCTGAAAATCTTCCGGGGGGCCACCCCACCCTTTAAACACAACTCTGATCAACATACGCGACTAAGATGATGGTATTTCCATATAACGTTGTTTTTTTAGTATTTCATTAACAGAGCATGTGAACTTGGGCATACAGCAAATTACTAATAAACCATCCACATATAATTTTTTGGATTTGATTTGATTTCACTTTATTGTCGGAAGTTTCTGGAATTTGTCTTGCATCCCAAGACTGTTTCTCATAAATACAAACACATTTGAACAACAATCAGCAGAACACATATTACAACATACTGGATGGTCCCAATATAAGACGACCTCAATTATAAGACGACCCCCCCCCTTTTCAGGATTTCAAGACTATCTTTTTTTGTGGGGGGGGGGGGTACTTTTTGAAGGTCAGATCTTTTTTTTATCAAGAAAATAATTGCATTTGAAAATAATAATAAAACACATTGACTAACAATGTAAGCTGTTTATAACTGTCTCTCTTATATAAAATCATATTTTCAATGTCTTGTAGAAGACACTGTCACATTATAATAGAGTCAGAAATTAAGGGTTAGGTTTTATGCTAATGTCCATGGTTACCACGCATATAGAGTGCCTGGCGTTTACTTGCGGAGTGCTTCAGTGGATCCAACAGATACAGGTGCAACGGTTCATAACACAAGTGTTCAACGCACCACCGTTTCAATAAACATTTTGCTATATTTTGTCTGAGCTGAACCAAAGACGGTGGTGGGATTTCAAGCAAGACGGCCCAACTTCAACTCAGTTCCTGTCATTTTGGCACACGCGTTTTGCCCATGGTTTTCCACATACACGCTGACTTAGGAGACTTTTGGCAGGTCTGAGTCAATGGTTGACCACCGACTTAGGAGACTTTTGGCAGGTCTGAGTCAATGGTTGACCACCAACTTAGGAGACTTTTGGCAGGTCTGAGTCAATGGTTGACCACGCCCATTTAGGAGACTTGCTGCTACCATTTGTTGCCTGCGGTGACCCATCTATAGTAATATAATATCTATGGCTGAACTCAGTCTCTTTCTCTTCACTGAGGAGCGACTCTCGCGGATCAGAGCAAGTACGCAGGCACAGAGAGGGGGAGAGAGAGAGAGAGTTGACTCGCAAACGCTATAGCTTGTCTGTGTGTCATGCCTGCGTGCACGTGTGTCACTGTTGTAATATGATACCAGGGAGGGGAGAGAGAGAGAGAGAGAAGGCGGTCTCTCTTCACTTAACTGCTGTTTGTCAATGGAAAATCACATGTTAGACGTTTTTCCAGGAGTTCCACCTGCAGTACCTCCACGGCCCACAGTTTGGGAATCGCTGCTTTAGAGGACAATTTAATATCAGACGAGGAGTTTGTGTTGTTGTTGGGAAAATTTGTAATTTACCTGCTAACAGCTCGGCGTACTGTGGGGTACGTCAAACTACTCCTTCTCCCCTAGTCGGCAGCTGGGCTACATCGGGGGGAGGTGGCTAGATAGAATCGCGCATGCGCAAAGTGGGTCTTGATGCCGTTGCTCTAAGCGTTGTTGCTTAAACCTCCTACTAACACAGGGAGGCAGGAGATTTGTTTAGCCCAGCACCTACAAAGTGCTTTCTATTTTTTCCTTTACCAGTTAATCTCCAAGAAAACAAGAGCTGAAAGTTGAAAACGTTATTTAAATTAAGTTACTAATTTTGTGTCCGTGTGTGTGTGTGTGTGTGTGTGTGTGTGTGTGTGTGTGCGTGTGTTTTCTTTTCCCCTCTGCAGGACTCTGGAGAAAAACAAAAAGAAAGGCAAGATCTTTTAGGAGATGGTTGGCTGGACCACCCCAAGTCAACTTACTATTGTTTGCCAACGTTGACGGTCAGGACAGCAGTGTGTGGCATTGACACCCCCCCTCTTCCTCCTCTTCCCCCTCTTCCTCTCTTCTAGGGCTCTTCCACTGACACCTTTGGCCGTGCCAAACCACGCCACGCCATGCCATACCGCGCCAAATTCTTCTCTCGGTTTCTCCTCCATCGCCGGCACAGCTGCGGTCCTGCTCCCAGCCACTAGAGGGGGGAACTCGAGAGTATTTTGGGGTATTAGGGGGGTATGAGGGGGGGGGGGGTCTGCATGTACTGTCAGAACCACCGCCGGAGAGCTCCCAGACTGCCTCGGGGCTCATCCAAGGAATGTGTTTACCTTAACGACAAAAGAAACTTAACCCTGTTTTAGAAAGGCCAAACCTATTATTATTGTTATTATTATTATTGCTGTTGTTATTACTGAATACTGTCCCCCCACCCCACCCACCCGCTGCTCTATCTTCCCTCCCAAGGTTGCTATTTAATTACTGGTGTCCACAGTTTTATGCAGAGAGAGAAAAAAAACACAAAACGTCTAACTGTTGTACAATCATTTCCCGGTGAATTGTATTCATTTTACAGGTAAAATGAAAGTTGCCGTATATATATGAATATATTAACCTGATCCATTATGTATTAAAGTAAGAAGAAGACAAGGCATTAACTAAATACTTATTTCCTTATTTTGTTTTGTTTTGTTATGAGTGTAAACAGTAAATCTATCCCCTCCAGTCCAACATAGCCTAAAACAAAACAGTGTCAACATGAGACATGGGAAAACCAAGAAGAAGAAAAAATGCACCTTGGGCTTTTATAAATTCAACCAAAAGATTATAATTTTCTTTTTTGCTAAAGCTTATCTTTCCACCCCAAAATGTAATACCTATTTTCCTCTGTTTTTAGCTATCTCCAATAGCCTTGGACCACCATTTATAAGTGTTATATTTCACTTTAGTTTATTTTTATATATACCGAGCCAGCTGAAGTAAATAACTTCTTTTGTATGTGAGAATTCCTTAGAGACTGAGAGCGGTGTCCGCTGTAAAAAAAATAAAATAAAAAAAATGAAACTATTTCAGTCTCTGTGGATGTGAGATCAGTGGGAAATGAAGAGTCAACATCACATTTTGCTTTGGCTATGTACTCATCTCTGTATTTTTAATTTTATTTTTCATTTGTATTGTACAAAGTCACTTAATAAACCTGTGATGATATTGAGGAGTGCGATGGGTTTATTGGAAATGCTTTAATGTATAGTGTCATTTTGAGGTGATGCTATGAGGTATTACAGTGTTATATTTGATTTAGTGATGCATTTTAAAAACAAACCCAATCTTTGGTGTAGATCAGGGGGTCTCAATGTGGGGTCCGGGGACCACCGGGGTCCTTGAGGGCGTTCCAGGAGGTCCTCCAGCAAATAGATGAATTCTTAAATTCTTGACAAAATCTAACAATAAAAATATACTCTGGTCCGAAAGACAAAATCTCATCAAATATTCGGGGGGTGGGGGGTCTGTGGCCCTAACATGGACTAAGTTAGGGGTCCTTGAAAAAGGTTGCTATTCACTGATGTATTAGTCTCTTAAAACAGACTGTTGGCTCTCGCAATTTTCAGATGCTTCCACCTAAAACGTCTGTACTTCGAGTTGGAAAAACCTGTGTTTAAGCTGCATTTGCACAATGTAGAAGAGACAGTCTTGGCTTGACTACTGATGTATGTGTGTGTATCCATCTATTGTAGATGGATCATTTTTCACTTCTTTTGACCACATTACCACTAGATGGCACTATTTGACAAATATTCTCTGAACAGTGGCAGGAAGGTACATTTCTCAATGTCTGTAGCTCATTTTATATGCATACAATGTTTATGATCACTCCGATTTAAATTTAATTGAAGCAGTGTGAAACTGAAAACGAAGTGGATCCTTGGTGTCTTCTGGTCTGATGTGCAGCTCAACCTGCAAGGATCAAACATGTTAGAAGAACACAGTCCCACGGAAATGACACTTCAATATTAGGCTATTGTGTCAGTGTTGAATGAGTCATACCTTCTCCCTCAAAGCTCCTTTTTCCCATTAGTGCCACAAAGAGTGAAATGTGTTTCCTGGGGATTAAAGAAAATCTGAAAATCAATTTTCATGAAGTTACACCTTGTCATTGCTGCAACAGTGGGATGTTACAGATGTGGAAATGGCATTTTGATTATACAATATTGATTACATTATATGCTAATTTCCAGTATTAGCATTTCCATTAAAAAATAACAGCTTAAATACAAAAGTGTCAGTATCATGGGTTTTATAAGGTAGGATATTTTTGTATTGGGTTGGTTTGTGGAGATACTGATTTTCTTTTGCATTCTGTGCAGGTTTACAGGTTATTAATGAGTTGGCCTATTAACTATTCTTGTTTCCATGAGTTTACATTATTATAAATTAAGCACTTTGCTGCTTGGGACAAAAAGAAAGGAATTCAGTTATTGATATATAGGCTTGCCTAGACCTGGATGCAGCTAATCATTAGGCCTATTAGGCCTACAGTTAATGTGAAAGGTACGATACAAATGTAATCTGATACAATTATTAATTAGCCTACATGTTAAATTGTAATAACGTAATACAAGTATCACAATATAAAAGTAATGTAACGGATGACTTTCTGTTACTTTTTGATTACTTTTGAAAAAAGATCCTGCATCTGACAGCTGGAGTCTGGGGGCATGCTCCTCAGGAGGATTTAAAAAAAAAACAGCCCTGTAATCCTCATCTCAGACCTTATTTGTTGGTTACAGCAGGCTTGCAGCTAATATATCTAGTGTCACCTGTTTATCATTATAATAACAATATTTCCATTTTTCGGATTACAGTGCACTGATATTATCTGGTTTAGTGGTTTCTAGTCTCTCTCTTTTTAGTGGTTTCTAGTCTCTCTCTTTCTTCTCTCTCTCTTGCATTGGTCCTTTTTAAGGGCCAAGTGTGTTTTTTTCTCCAAGGTTTTAGGTTTTATTTATTTGCACCTACGATAAAGTAGATAATAAGAAGAGTCAATATTTACAGTGCACAGCCACTTGCATAAATATACAATAAATAACAAAATAAATGCATTTTGAGTTGTATTCCTGCTTAGTAATAAAAAAAAATACTAAATGAAATAATGATTGCATTTTTTCTGTAGGCTAACTGAAATATATATTGAACCAGCTCAGAGTTTGGCCATTTGCTCTGTATGAGAGAGAGAGATGGAGGGAGGAAGGGAGAGAGAGAGGGAGAAATTCAGCGCTCTTATGGTATGACTGCGTGTTAAAAAGTTGTATAATAGGCTACATCTATATACTGTATGATCTATTACGGTTATGCTATTTCCAGTAGGCCTATATTTCAATAAACATGCAGCCTTGAACATGTGTTTAAAGAGCTGCTTAAACAATCTCATCAGTCTGGGAATTCTATGATGTTGGGAAACATCCAAAAATGTTTGGACCCACTGCTAATACCCCATTTACTAAATGGGCTATTAGCAGTGGCTAGACTATTAGCAGTGGGTAACGTATTACTTTCATTTGAAAGTAATAAGTTACTTTAAAAATATTACTGTCTGTGTAGAGTAACTCGTTACTTATTAACTACCTTTGCATTACTTTTACCAAAACAACAGTGCCAGCAGAATGACATCGACATCCCGGAACATCCCGAAAAATAATTTTAACTGTCTTGAAGTCAGTGTAAACGATCCAAAATTCTAAATGTTATTATTTTCCTTTGTTATCATAGTGGTTATTTGCATAAAAACACACAGTTTGATTAGGAAGCGATTGTATCTTTTTTAAATATGTGCTTTGATTAAAAATAAATAAAAAGTAACTCAATTTGTAACTTGAGTTACTTGACAAAGTAACTGGTAGGCTATCTATAATATTACTGAAATCTAGTGGGACTAAACACAGCAATGTGTGACTGGATCCTGGACTTTCTGACAGACCGCCGCCAGGTGGTGAGAGTGGGCAACCTCACCTCCTCCCCACTGACCATCAGCATAGGAGCGCCCCAGGGATGCGTCTCCAGCCCCTTCTGGTACGACCTCTACACCCACGGCTGCGTGGCGACTCAAACCTCGAACACCATCGTGAAGTTTGCAGATGACACAGCAGTTGTGGGGCTGATCTCCAGGAGCAACGAGACGGCCTACAGAGAGGAGGTGGAGGCCTTGGAACAATGGTGCCAGGACAACCACCTCTCTCTAAACGTCTCCAAAACCAAGGAGATCATTGTAGACTACAGGAGGGGGGGGGCGCACACACCCCAATCACCATCAATGGCACAGTGGTGGAAAGGGTGGACAGCTTCAAGTACCTGGGAGTCAACATCCACCAGGACCTGACATGGGCCAGCCACACCGCCACTGTTGTCAAAAAGGCCCAACAGCGACTACACGGACTCAGGCGCCTGAAGAAATTTGGGCTAAGGCCAAAAATCCTTCCTCAGGGACTTCTACAGAGACTCAACTCCCTGAGAAATGTGTCCCATTGATTGGCGAAAAGACCTCTTTTTAACTTTCTATTTAACTTTCTATTTTGTATTGTTTATATTTCGTATTTCTATGTATTTAACAAGGGCTGTCACTACTATGATAGTTCTTGTAAATGATGTTGATTGCTTGCTTGTGCTGTGGCCTCACCTCCTTCTCTGTGATTGGCTGCATTGCAGCTTCCACAGATGCACTCCATCTGCTGATGTTTTTTTCAAGATGATTTGTTTGACCACACCTATATATATTACCCATTGTCATCTGTTCTGATATACACTGATGATGGCCTAAGGCTGAAACGCGTCTGTTTTGCCCTTAATAAAAAAACTCAAGATTTACTCTAATTCGAGTGCTGTTGCCTACCTCTGTTTCTGTGATCTCCCTGCAACCTGCACCGATTGAGCTGCTTAAGACCTGGAGCTGTGCGAGCTATTCCCTTGCTGCATACTTCTACAGAGGCACCATTGAAAGCCTGCTGACTGGCTGCTTCACCCAGTGGCGTGCCTGACCAAGTTGGTGCCCTAGGCAAGATTTTTGCTGGTGACCCCCCCCCTGCCCCCTCGTGGGCAGGGTGACCCCTGCCCACGAGGGCAGCGCCGAAGAAAATTTGACGTTTTTTGGACTTTCATCCATATTTAGAAGAATATTTAATTTTAAATTAACATTAGGATTATACTGTTGTGATGTCATTATTCAGTATCTTCTCCTTTTCTCACTCACTTTCATGTAAGCACCTGCTCTCCCTTTAGTCGTTTTACACTACAACAGACAGCAACACAGGCATAAACACTGAACTTATTATTATTATTATGGAAAACCAGGTTATGATGAAAATCAAACACTTTTGAAGAGAGCACAAACTGTTTTTTAATGCATCTTGTTGGTGGTATAAACACAAGACAGCCAAATCCAACAATTTCGAAAATCCCATTTCTTGCCACCAGGGGGTGCTGCAGCACCCTCAGCACCCACCTTTCAGCTCCCTTCCCCCACTCTGGGAAAAAGCTCCGAGCAGGTAGAAGGGGGCGCGGCCGCGCAGGGGGTGGGGTAGTATGGATTAGGGACCATAGTGAAAGTGCTGCAGCCCAGGCAGCCAGAAAGCCAGAATTAGAAAAATGATTTCACTATTATTTAAAGACTTAAGACGTTGTTCTACTATTGTAAAATAATAGTAGGCCTATTATCATGAAAAAGTATTTGTAAATTATTTTTATTTTTATTTATTTTTACCCTCTCTGGCGCCCCTAACGGCTCAAGAGCCCCCACCCCTCAGTGTATTTTACTAAAAATAATGCATTTGACCATCATTTCAAGTAGAATGATACCACCCAAGCAAGAATATTTCAAGTGTTTAAAGTGCTTTACTGAAATATTTGGACCATATAATGATAATACAATTATCTCAACCTTAAAAGGTTACATATAGGTGCCAAAAAGCCATAAAATCACATCAAAGAACAAAGAAAAACAACAACTATAATTCAAGTTTAAACAGTAAGTGTGCAGCTGTAGCATTTATTAAAAAAAATTTTTTTTTTTTTTTTTTTTTTACTTTTCAACTGAGCATGCAGACAATTAAAATAAGGGTGCAATGCATGCTTTTGCACCCCCGTAGAACCGGGCCTGCCGAGCGCCCAGCGTACTCTGGCACAAACTGGACCGTTCGTAAATTGGGAGCGCTGTTGGAATACAGCATATGGTTATTCAAAGCGCTACACTCTCGGAGTGGCAGAGTGCACTCTCCGCACGAGCGTCAGGGCCCGCTATGATATCTGTTAACTAAAATACCCCCCCCCCCTCACACACACACCTAGTTTTCACCTTAGTTCACTATAATACCCCTGCTCTGAACGTGTATAAAAGGGCTTCCTGCTGCTGCAACATTTGCTTACGGCCATACCACGTTGAACACGCCCGATCTCGTCCGATCTCGGAAGCTAAGCAGCGTCGGGCCTGGTTAGTACTTGGATGGGAGACCGCCTGGGAATACCAGGTGCTGTAAGCTTTTTAACTTTCTAAGCAGCAGAGGGTGCTCTGCTGCCTCTCCAGGGGAGACAGAGCCTTGAACACCATTGCTGGCCAGTGGCAGTGCAGTAACCTTTACAGAGACCCCGCTATGACATGTTAAAATGGCTGCTGTGGAAAAGGTCTTTTGAGTCAGTCATGTAGACATCCCAGTCTCAAACATGATGCCTCCTCATGCTTGTTTTTTATTTTAGTTTTGTAAGTCTACTGTAGCGTTTCAGGTAATCCAAGTATTACCTGTAATGTGATGTGCAACATAAGTGTCTGGATTGTAGCTAGGAACTAAGGTGTGTGGGTGTGTTCCTAGGGGGAAGGGGATATATGTGACCAGCGGCCGGGGCGGAGGCCAGTCAGGCCAGGGTGGGCGAGCTGACCGGGTGGTTTAGAGCTAGCAGCGAAGCTAGCTGCTAGGAGCGTGTATTGTGAAGACAAGAATAAAAAGCCTGTACCAACTTCAAGTCTCCAGTTCCTTGGACGAATACCCATTTCGTTACATTGGTGTCAGACAGTAAAGCGGTAACGCCTCTAATTCGGCCGAGAAGGGAGAGGGTGAGAAGGAACGGCAAAAGAGACGGGTGGTGCGGCTTTTTGGCTCTAGAAACTAGCGCTAGTAAGTTAGCTACCAGGGGTGCTAACTGCTAACTGCTAGCTGCTAAAACCACGTGCGATGGTGCGCGGAGAATCAAGTATCTCCGGAGAATGGCCATCGGTGAACGGGAGGAAAGGAGAGCTGACGGCGGGGATCAGCTCGATGCTGGCGGGCATGGAGGCCCGTGTGTTGAGAGAGGTCGGACGGCTGGTGCAAGAGACTCCTGCCTGGGCAGTAGAGGTGATGCGGGCGCTGCGAGAAGTCATGCAGCGGGTGGACTTGATGAGCGCGGAGGTAATGCAGCGGGGAGAGCGGCCGGAAGAGCCACGGAAGAGACTGTGTTGGACCTGCAGAGAGCCGGGCCACGTGGCGAGGTGGTGCCGATGCGGTTCCGGGAGACGGACCGGGTATGCGGGACAACGACATGGACAGCAGGGAGCCTGCTGGGCATGTAGCGCGATCGGACATCTAGCCAGAGAGTGTCCAGAGGCTGTCGGAGATCGGGGGACAGCGGGAGAAGAGAGACGTGCAGGCGGCAGACAGGTGAGACTCTGCTGGACTTGCCAGTCACCGGAGCACTTGGCCAGGGACTGCACTGAGAGTGTGGAGGCCGGAGGTGAGACGCAGGCTGGGAAGAGCGTGAACAGCCAGAGGGAAGAGAGGGACATCGTCTGCAGCGTTGTTACAGTCGGGAGAGCGACGCTCGTGTCTCCGAGTGAGCGAGAGGGGTTACCGCCGGGGGAACCGGCCCAGCCTAACCGCTATACACCCCCTAACGTTGCACTGCGGAGAGCCGAGGGGAAGATCGACGCCGGTGGTGTTCGCTCTGCTGTCCTCAACCCTGGAGGAGGGGGACGGAAAAACGAGCGGAGAGCCGAGGGGAAGATCGACGCCGGTGGTGTTCGCTCTGCTGTCCTCAACCCTGGAGGAGGGGGACGGAAAAACGAGCGAGTGCGAGGCCGGGAGGACGACGCCAGGGTCAGCTGGAGAGTCGACGGGCGCGAGTGGAGACCGGAGGACGAGGATGTCGATCCGGTGCTCGTTCGTGCATTTGCTACTGGAACAAACAAAAAGGGGGGACCGAAAAGAGTGCTTCAGGGGAATTGGTGAAGCTGGGAAAAGGGGGGATGGAAATGGGGTTTAAAAGAAAAGCTAAGGAAAATGTGGGGGCTTGTGTTTGAATTGAATGTGTGAAAAAGAAGGAAATAATGAAAACTAGACATTATGGAGTGCCTAATGGGAAACTAGACATTATGGGGGTACCTAATGGAAAACTAGACATTACGGAGTACCTGATGCAAACTGGACATTATGACGGGGGTGTTGGAAAAAAAGAAGGGACTAATTGTGGGGAATTGAAATGTTGTGGGGTTTGTGGGAATTAGATTTTGATGTGGTGATGGGAAAAATATTGTGTTGGGTGTGTTTTGGTACAGGGGGATATGTGTGGGTTGTGGGTGTTAACGTGGGCGTTAACAAATGTTGGGTGAGGAGTGTGTAGCGTTTCAGGTAATCCAAGTATTACCTGTAATGTGATGTGCAACATAAGTGTCTGGATTGTAGCTAGGAACTAAGGTGTGTGGGTGTGTTCCTAGGGGGAAGGGGATATATGTGACCAGCGGCCGGGGCGGAGGCCAGTCAGGCCAGGGTGGGCGAGCTGACCGGGTGGTTTAGAGCTAGCAGCGAAGCTAGCTGCTAGGAGCGTGTATTGTGAAGACAAGAATAAAAAGCCTGTACCAACTTCAAGTCTCCAGTTCCTTGGACGAATACCCATTTCGTTACACTACAATACCGTTTCACTTTTTTTCCTAACGGTTAGTTTTTATATCTGTTAACTAAAATACCCCACCCCCCTCACACACACACCTAGTTTTCACCTTAGTTCACTATAATACCCCTGCTCTGAACATGTATAAAAGGGCTTCCTGCTGCTGCAACAATTGCTTACGGCCATACCACGTTGAACACGCCCGATCTCGTCCGATCTCGGAAGCTAAGCAGCGTCGGGCCTGGTTAGTACTTGGATGGGAGACCGCCTGGGAATACCAGGTGCTGTAAGCTTTTTAACTTTCTAAGCAGCAGAGGGTGCTCTGCTGCCTCTCCAGGGGAGACAGAGCCTTGAACACCATTGCTGGCCAGTGGCAGTGCAGTAACCTTTACAGAGACCCCGAGAGCACCAAGAGATGAGTTACTGCTAAAATGGTAAACACACACACACAGACACACACACACACACACACACACACACGAAGGGAACGGAGGAGTGGAGCTGAGAGCAGATAATAGTGAGCTGCTTGTATAAGTGTATCAGTTAGCTAACTGCTAGCCAGTAGCATGTTAATTCATACAGAAAGAGCACACTCTGCCTTTGAACTTTGAACCATTGAACAGCCGCACTCTCATTTTCGTGCAGAGCGTCAGATTGGATTTCCGAACATACATATATTTGTCCAAAAAAAAAACTGGGAACTGCCCCATACCCGGAAGTTGAAATTAAATCTCTAACTCTGTTAGTTCTGGCTGAAAACCATAAGTCAAATTAATGCAGGTTCTGATCTGTCCACCAAATGGAAATCCATTCTGCTGACAGACAGAAGCGAGAAACAATTTTTGTGCTTTACGGGCCACCATAGAGAGCAGCACGCACGGACCGCCCACAGATCAAAACCAAAACATTCGATGACTTCTCAAAAAATGAAGTTGGCTACGGTAGTAGGTTAGTGTAGTGTGGTGATTGAAACGCCTCTCTAGAAGTGTCCTAGTGTGGATTTAAGAAGATAAAACTATCACAAATAAATGTCCAGGCTCGGGCTTGGTGGTTTTTGATGCTTGACAGCAGCATGGCCTTGCTGTCTCCAAAGTCTCCGCTGCTGTTCTGGTTCCTTGTTGCTCATCTCACTCTCATTGAGGCTTCAGGGAGACAGAGGCGGCGGACAGAGCTGACGGGAGACCAGCGCGCCGGCTATGAGCTGCTCGACAACACGGTGGTCACTCTGAGCTCCAGGAGGAACCACCGCCACCACGCCGAAAGCCCCGGCCTGGAACCTGGGGACGCCGCTGCCGCGTTCAGGGTCTGGACTCTGGACGGGGA
Organism: Poromitra crassiceps; assembly: GCF_964638095.1. NCBI lineage: Eukaryota > Metazoa > Chordata > Actinopteri > Beryciformes > Melamphaidae > Poromitra > Poromitra crassiceps. Next base: position 109,253,703 of record NC_139623.1, read on the forward strand.
GTTCGTGTACCCCCCGGGCGATGTGGGGGGTGGGGGCTCTCTGATCATCCACGCCTTCACCAATAAATCGGCGTTTGTGGAGAGCCTGTGGAGCTCTGACGCGTCCCTGGGCAGCCTGGTGCACGACCTGCCGGGCAGCGCGCAGGTGCTCTTCCTGTCCCTGGACGACTCTGCGACAAGCGACGCGTTGTGGATGAGGGAGCAGCTGCACCACAGGGCCGTCCTGCACAGGTGACCCACAGCCTGCGGAGAGACACACAGTTGGGGGGGGGGGGGGGGGGGGTGTCACTACAATTCAAAGTAGTAATAGCATAATGGAGAAATACTCGTTATGTTCTGCATTCAAAAGTTTACATAAGTAGCCTAATTTTTAAGATTGATGCATTATTTTAATATTGTAGGTACTGCTGTTTAGACTCTAAAACAATACATAGTATTTTATGAGCTTATGATATGTTTTACATGTAAAACCTTATTCTGCAAAGTAGTAACTCCAGCCCTCCGATAAATGTAGTGGAGAAAATAGTACATTTACCTCTGAAATGCAGTGGAGAGGAAAAGTAACTCTCTCACAAAATGAAAATACTTAGTGCCAGTAGGCTTATCTCAAAATTGTACTAGTGTGCGTCCTGGTGGCTCACCTGATAGCACGCGCAACACGAACCGGCTGCCCCGGGTTCAAATCCAACCCGCGGTCCCTTGCCACATGTCATCTCCGCTCTCTCTCCCCACCTTTCCCGTCTGTCTACTGTCCTATCTAAACCAAATAAAGGTGAAATGCTCCCAAAAAAATCTTTAAAAAAGAATAAGTACTTAGTCAGTGTACATTACTTATAATTTGAGTTCTAATACCGTTGGAGCACGCAATCACTGCCACAGTCGCACAGAGTTGGCATGCAGCCTCTTCTCTCTCTCACAGAGGGCTTTCAGACAGTAGCCCACTTCCCTGGCTGATTCCGACTCCCCTCAGGTGGGCTCCATCAATAACTAATGAATGGAGCTGTCCATGGTGCTGAACCCGTTTTTGGCCACTAATTAGCAATTTTTGCACATTTAGTCAGCCCTAATAACCTAATTGAAAAATCTGGCCCTGTCACCACCTGCTGGGGACTCCTGCCGGTACCCGTGCCAAATAGAGAGTCACTTCCTGCTTTTATCCCTGTACCAGCATGTGAAAAATATGAATGGTGGTGAACAGAGCGATACGCTACCTCTTTGATCCCGTTTGAATTGTGCCACGGGAGTAACACACGTCATGTTTGTCAATGTAAAAGATAACTCTGCAAGTCGAGAAAGTCGCAGTTTGTGGTAAAACAGTGGCACTATAAGTTATAAATCAGAAAGACTATACGCACAACCAGTCGGGTAAGTGACGTCTCTCCCGCCAGTCCATTGTTGATGGTGTGACGTATAATGTGCGACATGAGATGTAGTTGATTCACAAAACTAAAGCTTATGTTTCAGTTTCAGGACAAACTGCGACTTTCTTGACATGCATAGTTATCTTTTAAATTGACAAAATTTAATCATGTGTACCCCGTGGCACAATTCAAACGGGATCAAAAAAGTAACGTCTGTCTCCGTTCACCACCGTTGTATTTTTTCTGACGCTGGTAGAGGGAGAAAGGCAGGAAATGACGTTCACTTTGGCTCTCTATACAGTATGAAGGCTTTCAGGCCGACGGTGTCAGAGGAAAATGAAACAGACATAGTACAGATATCATACATACATATGTAGGTTTGCTCATTTATGTGTAAAATAGTGTTTAGAAAGTCAGGACAAACTCTATTAGAAGTGGAATTTAATGGAATTCAATCCTGTCATTCCAATCCAATTCTAGTTTGGTTTCCTTAGAGGTGGGTTTTGCTATTTACCATGCGTTACCATCAGTGTTGCGCAAGTTACTTTCAAAATGTAATATACTACATATTACTAGTTACTTTCATTTGAAAGTAATAAGTTACTTTACAATATTACTCTCTGTGTAGAGTAACTCGTTACTTATTACACTACTTTTTCATTACTTTTACCAAAACAACAGCAGCAGCAGAATGACATCGCCGCCCCGGAACCATCCCGAAAAATAATTTCAACCGCCTTGAAGTCAGTGTAAACAATCCAAAATTCTAAATGTTATTCTTTTCCTTTGTTATTGTCATCTATAGTGGTTATTTGCATGAAAACACACAGTTTGATTAGGAAATGATTGTATCTGTTTTGTGCTTTGATTTAATAAAATGTAACTCAATTTGTAACTTGAGTTACTTGACAAAGTAACTGGTATAATATTACTGAAATCCTATAAGTAATAAGTTATATTACTGAGTTAATGCTAAAAGTAATATATTACATGTAATATGTTACTTTTGTAATGAGTTACCCCCAACACTGATTACCATGCATTCTCTATTTACCATGCATTCTCTATTGGTATTGTATCCCTCCCCCCACCCAAAAAATTTAATAAAATAAATCATCTCTGCAGGAAGAAAGAGGTTCTGTCCCGGCTGCACTTCTGCCCTGTCCCGGTCTTTGCTCTGGGAAACTGGATCCCCAGTGTGCTTTACTCCTGGAGCTGCACAGGACACAACTGTGGTCTCTCCCAGGCTGTGTTCACCTCTCAGGGTAAGAGACTGTGTTGTGATCAGTCTGTTAGAACAGCAACATAAAGAAATGCCTCGTGCAGCTTTAAAGGCAAATGTTTCCTGGAGATTCTCTCTACCTTCTTCTCTACCATTGAATACATGTGGTGGGTAACCTGACACTGCCAGATGGTTTGTTACACAGAACCATCTGGGACTTCATCTTTGAAGCTGTTTTGAAAAGGCCAGGTGTTTTAAAAATACCTGGCAGGTGTTTGGATGAACCATCTATCACCGTGACTATCATGGGCTCGCTTCTCACTGTCATCACACCTAAATCCCACCCATAATGGGTCTCTGGATGCTGATTGGTTTGGCTAATTGCTAGCACGGAGTTAACCAATATAGCATGGAGCATGGCTAGATGGATTTCTCACGTGATCGTGATCTCGCAAATCCAGCTGCCCTGCAAGGTTAACCTTAAAGAGCTGCTGACACAATCATTTCATTAGTTTGAGTTTCAGCGAAGAGTTTTATTGTCACATCACATTATGATCAAAATCTTGTTTCAGAGGCTTCCACCCCGAAATATATACATTTGTATATGTGTTTTGGCCTTCAAACACCCATATTGGTTGAACGGTCCGTGGTGATGATAATAGTATTGATAGATTCTATTGCAACCATGCACTAAAGTGAAAGTGATAAATTGTCTCCGACAGTTGCATGTCATGCCATTTTGAAAGAACAGTTAAAATTGTCATCCTTTTTATTTAAAGTCTTTTAAAGTCAATACGATGTGCGTTCATAATACAAAGAGAGCATAACCAAAATAATAAAAAATATAAATGACTCGTATAACTTTGATACTTATACTTGAACAAGACCAGGCAAGCCTAGTTAAGCCGGACCCAGACTCCTGTCCTGTTGTGCAAGTTCACATAAGAGCTCAAAGTTCAGTTCACACAGCTTAAAAATAGATAGTTCACGTTCATAGTTCACAATTTTGAATTTTGAACTAAATGGCAAGATCAATCTGGGTAGGGAAATTGAAAAGCAGCGCTTGCCCTTCCTTCACTACCACCACTGAGGTGCCCTTGAGCAAGGCCCTAGAACCTTCCTATCCCTATGGCCCCTTTTCCCTTCCCCCCAACACACACATACACACATCACCCACACATACCCCTTAGCCACTAATCCTACCCACTAGGGTTTAATCCCGGGAAACGGGATTCCTGGGAAATGCCATCCAACCCATTTCCCGTTTCCCGGAAAATTAATGACGGGAAACCAGGATTTTTTTTTTGTATTTTTACATGCAGAACATATTGGAATAGGCCTATATTTAGAAATATGCCGACAGTTTACTTTCTTAAATGATGTAGCCTATGTTTTAAAAGAACATGTAATATATTAGGCTACTGTAAGCATTGTAAAGTCATTAAATGATCACGATGTAGGCCTATATGCATTTCGGAGACATCAAAGTGAATCAATCAACCAACAATCAATCAATTTTTTATTTATATAGCGCCAATTAACGAGGTATTGCAGGCAGATTTTAATACTAGCTTCTCTGACAACAATGCTATAGCCAGTAATTTGAAATTTGATATCCTTTGCAGAGTGGAATTAATTTCTGATTTTATTTCGGCGTGTTTTGGCCATGCGCCTTTGTGCGCTGTGCGCCGGTGGAACACACACTGAAAGCTTATTGCACATAGCCTAATAAACAAAAATCCCACAATGTTTGTTTTCTTTTCTCTACACTTCTGACTTGCTTGAGGGGATTGTGCCAAGACCGTTAATGCAGTAGCCTACGAGACGGCGATTGAGCACCGTGCAAACTTCACCAGCGGTGAAAACGACAATCAGCCCAGCCGTGCGCCCTCGGTTCATGTGCCCCAGGTTGGGCAATGGGCATGATGGTCTGGTAGGTTGTAGGCGATGTCCCTGCACAGAGGGGTGGAGATAGTCTGATGAGCCGTGCTCCGGTATGCGGTATGGAGATGTCTGGGCACGGCTGGAAGACGAGCAGTGCAGCCGCCAGAGCGCAGCGGAGCAGCCCATATAAAAGCACACGGTGCCAGGTATCAGACAGCATTGATCTTGTGCGTAAAGGAGCGTGAAAACGGGCTGATCGACACGTTTACGGCTCCATTCCTTCCACGGCAGTTTCCACAACTCTCTAAGAAAATGTTTAGCCTAGGCTACTACAGGATTTATTCATACGCCAATCCAGGCGATTGGTGAATTATATAAACCCTAACGGCACTATATAGCCTAATCATATAGGTACAGCCTACATACAGCCTAAAAAGTTAGTTAAATTGCGATGTTTTGCCTTAATTAATAAATATTAATGGCACCAAATAATACATTCGTCAGGTTGGGAACTAATAGGTATGTATAAAAATAAAAATAAACTACCAATTTCCCGGGATTCCCGAGAAAGAGGGCTTCATTTCCCGTTTCCTGGTATGGCTCATTTTCAGGAAAAATATTAAACCCTACTACCCACCCCTCACCTGTGTCAGGCTTCATTCAGCTGCCTGCTGCCACTCAACACCCACGCATGCATGTTTCAACAATGGGGAGTCAGTCAGTCAGTAAGCCCCTGAGGCTCTTCTACATCGGCCCTTCTGGGTCCAGAAACAACCTAAGGAGTTTCATGGTTTTTGTCAGCATTTCTTTTCTTTTATTATTATTTTCTTTTATTATTATTATTATTATTAGTAGTATTATACCAAAATCATATTCAATTTTCTTTTTGTAATGATCATCTTTTTGCACACAGTGTGGAACATGCCAGTGATCATCAAGAGACTAGACGCCAGATATGATTGGCTGATGGGGCGCTGGGGTCAGACGTCGTACCGGCTGGTTGACGCGGGAGACGGGTGCGAGCCCTCGCCCTCGGTGACGGGTGCTGTAGCCTGGGTGTCCGAAGGTCGCTGCTCCTTCTTCACTAAGGTTTGTTGGTGTTACAGTCTGTGGGAACAACAGGAGAGGAGAGGGTCTCTTCACTAAGGTCTGTTGGTGTTACAGTCTGTGGGAACAACAGGAGAGGAGGGGGTCTCTTCACTAAGGTCTGTTGGTGTTACAGTCTGTGGGAACAACAGGAGAGGAGGGGGTCTCTTCACTAAGGTATGTTGGTGTTACAGTCTGTGGGAACAACAGGAGAGGAGAGGATCTCTTCACTAAGGTCTGTTGGTGTTACAGTCTGTGGGAACAACAGGAGAGGAGAGGATCTCTTCACTAAGGTCTGTTGGTGTTACAGTCTGTGGGAACAACAGGAGAGGAGAGGATCTCTTCACTAAGGTCTGTTGGTGTTACAGTCTGTGGGAACAACAGGAGAGGAGAGGGTCTCTTCACTAAGGTCTGTTGGTGTTACAGTCTGTGGGAACAACAGGAGAGGAGAGGATCTCTTCACTAAGGTATGTTGGTGTTACAGTCTGTGGGAACAACAGGAGAGGAGAGGGTCTCTTCACTAAGGTCTGTTGGTGTTACAGTCTGTGGGAACAACAGGAGAGGAGAGGGTCTCTGGTCTCAAGTCTAAATGTAAAGTAGAACACCGAGTGAAATCAAAACAAATCAAGAGCCCAGTATCAATGTCATATATATTTTTTACTTGCACCTACTACCCCCTCCTGGGGCATAGGTCGCCAAAACAAGGCCGTTCCAGCCATCTCTATCCTGGGCTTTCCGGTCCAACTGTTAAACAGAATTTAAACTCAGTCGTCTGCTGGAACAAATCTTATCACTTTCAATTTGAGTCATTTTACACAAAGACAACATCTCAAGTCAAGACTTTAGGCACCTTTTCAATTGATCAAAGTACTGTACAAGTCAAGTCCCAAGTCACCACAACCCAAGACAAGTCTGAAGCAAGTAAAATTTGTGAGAGTCTGACAAAGTAAATGTAAGTAATCTATAATCTATGACTGCTATCGACCTCTACAAGTCCCCACACATCATTTGGAGATACTGTATGTATTCTGGTCATTTTGTGCTATGGAGCAGTAAAAGTCCTACTTATTGCCCCTTTAGAATAATGGGTTTCAGTCACAATATACAGTAAAGGGCATGATTGTAACTGTGAATTGATTTGTGGACCTGTTTGCCGTTTCCTCCAGGTGCTCAGCATGGCCAAGTCCAACGCCTCGGGTGTGCTTGTCTACGCTCTGCCTGGTAACCCTCTGCAGGACATGAACTGTTTGGGGGACGAGTGTTCGTCACCGCTGGCCATCCCCGCTGCCATGGTACCTCTGGAGCCGTCCGTCGCCCAGGCGCTCAGGTAAGACCAGAAGGAAGGAAGGATTAAAGGGCTCGGACTCCTCACTTTGAAACCATAACATCCGTAACATACTGGATTAAGTGTTCTCTTCAAAGATTAAAGTAATAATCTGCAACATTTACAGATAAACAAATGTATGTTCTGCTACTCTATCGCTGATCTAAATGTAACACAATCCAAACTATCCACTTGATGGAAACTTTTACATTGCCTGTGCTAAACAGCTGGTGTCTGGTAGCTCTTATCTGGGAAAAAAAAATCCTCTGGCGCACAGGAATGCATTTTTTGTCTCGGATTTGTTTGCTAGAAACTTTTCTTCCGTTCTTCCCGATTTGCGCGAGTATATTTTTTCTAATGTTGGTCATCTCTTTCTGGAATTAAACATTTCCTTTGTTTCCAGGTTTGAGCAACTGGTAAACGTTTCCTTCCAGAACACCCCGTCCCCAAACTTCTTCATCGGTATTGACCACCAGGGGGCACTGGCTGAGATGGGCTGGTTCCTCTACCCCACCTTCAGGTTCATCAACTGGCAGGCCCAGTGGTAAGAACAGACGGTTAGAGAGACTGTCGCGTGAGGGCTCAGGTTTGATCCCCGCAATGGCCTGAGTGTCCTGCTAAAGTGTCCTTGTGTAAAAAACTGAACCCTGATGGTCACTCTGTCTGAGAACGTGGTAAATGGATGGTAAATGGACTGCATTTATATAGCGCTTTTATCCAAAGCGCTTTACAATGTGCCTACATTCACCCATTCACACACCGAAGGTGGCCAGCTGCCACGCAGGGTGCTGGCACAGCCATCGGGAGCAATTTGGGGTTCAGTGTCTTGCCCAAGGACACTTCGACATGTGGACTGGAGGAGCCGGGGATCGAACCACCGACCTTCTGGTTGGTGGATGACATGCTCTACCTCCTGAGCCACAGCTGCCCCATCTAGTAACGTTTCAAATGGTTTAAAATCTAATATTGAATGTAATGAGACACTGTGGATTGTGGCATTTATTTGCGATCTCTGCATCTCGGTTCCATTTCCAGGTTTGAGTTTTATGCAGATCTCCAGACCAGACTTCGCAGTCCGGCGCAGGTGGTTTCTGTCTTCGATAAGGTCCAGATGCAGGGAGACAGAGGAGCTGTGGCTACAGTCAACCTGCCACTGGGTAACTTTAGCAATAATAAGCATATAAAATACCAGTTTTGTTTTGTTTTGGGCTGAAGTCACTTATGGCCAGCACTTCGTGCCAGTATTGAATACATTTTTATTTGACCATTTTCATTCCAAAAAGTTACAAGGACTCAGTGTTTCCCCAAGTTTGACTCTTGTCAGGGAAATGCCTCTGATACAGCATTTAGACAGATACTTTGTGGGACACTAAAACTATCCTTTGAAATCCAAACTACACTAACAAACCAGGAAGGAAGAACATATTTAGGTGATGGGACTTATGGAAAGTCCGTGTATTCAGTTCCTTCCAAATAACACCACATAGGGAGAGGATATACTGTATCACATGACATCAGTCATGCTAAGCTTTTTTTTTTTTTTTCAAAGTTTTTTTATTCGTTTTCTGTATATTATACAAAATACAAAATACAGATTTAAATACACTTGACACTTTTAAACAGAAACCCATCCCACAAGAACCCCTAGCCTATTACACCACATACATCATGTCATACATCACAGTATATCAATACACAAAGACACACAGAGGAAAAAGAAAAAAAAGAAAAAACACAACAAAAACAGATTAATGAAAATAAATATGAGAGAGGGGGGGGGGGGTAAATCTATACATTTGAAATGCTTGAAGCGTCCATTTTCTCTACCTGGTCCAGGACTGGCTGCCAGATGGTATAAAAGTCGAGAGCACAACCCCTTGTAGCGTATCGGATTTTTTCTAGGGTTAGATGATGCATAAGATCTCTGACCCAGTGATTGAAAGTTGGAAGTCATGCTAAGCTTTTTAATGCTACTTACATTGTTGTATGGCTGACTGCAGGCTTGCTGGATGTGGAGAGCTTGGAGCTGGATGCCTCCCTGTCCTGTCCGGGCAGGAGAGATGCATCCTGCGCTCACTGGGATCACACAGTGCAGCTGTTTGTCTGCTGCGATAACTTCAGCCCTTACTGCAACACAGAGCTGGGACGCTGGATCACTGCCTTCCGCAGGTACGTACCATTGACAATGGTACATATGGGGGTGGTGTGAAAGACTGACCGTATATACTGTCTATATAAAAAACACAGAAACATGGTCTCTGTGGGTCATTAAAACAAAAACAAAAAACTTGAATTGTCTAAATTGAAGGTCTCAAAAAGTATGAAAGTAATAATCCGAGACATTTTCCTCCAAATAAATGTCAGTTTTTTGCTCTGTATCGTCGATTGATATAATACTGATTTAACCTCTATCGGCGCTGGCTGACTGTTAATATGGCTCTGTGTTGTTTTGGTAGAGGTACAGGCCACTGGCTGACTGTTAATATGGCTCTGTGTTGTTTTGGTAGAGGTACAGGCCACTGGCTGACTGTTAATATGGATCTGTGTTGTTTTGGTAGAGGTACAGGCCACTGGCTGACTGTTAATATGGCTCTGTGTTGTTTTGGTAGAGGTACAGGCCACTGGCTGACTGTTAATATGGCTCTGTGTTGTTTTGGTAGAGGTACAGGCCACTGGCTGACTGTTAATATGGATCTGTGTTGTTTTGGTAGAGGTACAGGCCACTGGCTGACTGTTAATATGGCTCTGTGTTGTTTTGGTAGAGGTACAGGCCACTGGCTGACTGTTAATATGGCTCTGTGTTGTTTTGGTAGAGGTACAGGCCACTGGCTGACTGTTAATATGGATCTGTGTTGTTTTGGTAGAGGTACAGGCCGCTGGCTGGCTGTTAATATGGATCTGTGTTGTTTTGGTAGAGGTACGGGCCACTGGCTGACTGTTAATATGGCTCTGTGTTGTTTTGGTAGAGGTACAGGCCACTGGCTGACTGTTAATATGGCTCTGTGTTGTTTTGGTAGAGGTACAGGCTGCTGGCTGGCTGTTAATATGGCTCTGTGTTGTTTTGGTAGAGGTACAGGCCGCTGGCTGACTGTTAATATGGATCTGTGTTGTTTTGGTAGAGGTACAGGCCGCTGGCTGGCTGTTAATATGGATCTGTGTTGTTTTGGTAGAGGTACAGGCCACTGGCTGACTGTTAATATGGCTCTGGGTTGTTTTGGTAGAGGTACAGGACCACTGGCTGACTGTTAATATGGATCTGTGTTGTTTTGGTAGAGGTACAGGCCGCTGGCTGGCTGTTAATATGGATCTGTGTTGTTTTGGTAGAGGTACGGGCCACTGGCTGACTGTTAATATGGATCTGTGTTGTTTTGGTAGAGGTACGGGCCACTGGCTGACTGTTAATATGGATCTGTGTTGTTTTGGTAGAGGTACAGGCCGCTGGCTGGCTGTTAATATGGCTCTGTGTTGTTTTGGTAGAGGTACAGGCCACTGGCTGACTGTTAATATGGATCTGTGTTGTTTTGGTAGAGGTACGGGCCACTGGCTGACTGTTAATATGGCTCTGTGTTGTTTTGGTAGAGGTACAGGCCGCTGGCTGGCTGTTAATATGGATCTGTGTTGTTTTGGTAGAGGTACGGGCCACTGGCTGACTGTTAATATGGCTCTGTGTTGTTTTGGTAGAGGTACAGGCCGCTGGCTGGCTGTTAATATGGATCTGTGTTGTTTTGGTAGAGGTACAGGCCGCTGGCTGGCTGTTAATATGGATCTGTGTTGTTTTGGTAGAGGTACAGGCCGCTGGCTGGCTGTTAATATGGCTCTGTGTTGTTTTGGTAGAGGTACAGGCCACTGGCTGACTGTTAATATGGATCTGTGTTGTTTTGGTAGAGGTACAGGCCACTGGCTGACTGTTAATATGGCTCTGTGTTGTTTTGGTAGAGGTACAGGCCACTGGCTGACTGTTAATATGGATCTGTGTTGTTTTGGTAGAGGTACGGGCCACTGGCTGGCTGTTAATATGGATCTGTGTTGTTTTGGTAGAGGTACGGGCCACTGGCTGGCTGTTAATATGGCTCTGTGTTGTTTTGGTAGAGGTACAGGCCACTGGCTGACTGTTAATATGGATCTGTGTTGTTTTGGTAGAGGTACGGGCCACTGGCTGACTGTTAATATGGATCTGTGTTGTTTTGGTAGAGGTACAGGCCACTGGCTGACTGTTAATATGGCTCTGTGTTGTTTTGGTAGAGGTACAGGCCACTGGCTGACTGTTAATATGGCTCTGTGTTGTTTTGGTAGAGGTACAGGCCACTGGCTGACTGTTAATATGGCTCTGTGTTGTTTTGGTAGAGGTACAGGCCACTGGCTGACTGTTAATATGGATCTGTGTTGTTTTGGTACAGGCCACTGGCTGACTGTTAATATGGATCTGTGTTGTTTTGGTAGAGGTACGGGCCGCTGGCTGACGGACGTCTCGCCTCTCCTCCCCCTGCTGAGCAGCGGCAGATGCACCTTCACCATGAAGACAGTGCCGTGGGCCATGCCATGGGTTGTCTCCCTCAACCTGAGGTTCGCTGCCAACCAGACAGGTACATAAAGAACATCTTAAAACCTACAGTAAGACTGAAACCTGTAATTTATTGTTTTAGGGTGTAATGGGTTGGTAGCATTATTGGTGCACTCATTATTGCTTGGGATATGTATCAGCAGTGCAAAACTCATAATGTGGGTGTCGCCATACTGATTATGGCAAAATCCGTGACCCAAGTAATGCCAGCTCTGGGTTTTTTTTAAAGGAGAGCACACACATCCACTCTGTGTAGCAGGTGCAGGACAAACAGGCGATCAGCATCAAGAAAAAAGTAGTAGTAGTAGAGTCCGCACAATGCATAGACTTACTCCCAGTCAATTTATTGGACAACAAATCACTGCAAAACACCCGGAAACCGCAGCAGTTAACTAGTATGAGTTGTGCCAAACAAACTTTCATATCTCAAAAACTATACAGGACATCGCTTATATTTTGACATTCTGAGTGAGAGCAGAAGTAGCTCAAGAGTTTGATGTATAATATATGCACGTCGTGTTAAACTTGTGTGAACTGTCGCAGTTTTTAAAATGTACACCGCACTGCTGGGGCTAGAGAGCACTCAAGGCTCGATTAGGGCATTCACAGACTAGTCGACTAGTAAAACCACTGGTCGACACTGTGCTTAGTAGTCGACTAGTCGTTTTTTTTTTGTTGTTTTTTTATCTTTAATCTTTAAGAAAGAACATGAGGTATTTACACGACATACATGGACTATCATATCCCATATCCCCCACAAAGAACATCAAAACACAACAAAACAAAACAAGAAAACTGCATAAGATACACAATAATCCAAGAACAAACAAGACTATTGGACAAACAACCAAACAAAAACAATGCATTCAAAGTAAATACATAGTTCTTGCCCTGTTGGCAGCTAGGAAATGCATAGCTTTAAATTGGAAAGCATCCAATCCCCCAGCTGTAGTTCACTGGTGGAATGAACTCTCAAGCTACCATATGTTGGATAACATTTACTACAAGAGCAAAGACAGATTCTTAGACATCCCCAAAATATGGCAACCACATACAGAGTTTGACTTTAAGAACTTTTTACCCCAGTGTCATTAGGCCTATCAGGATAGGAGCGGAATGCATTGTTTTTGTTTGGTTGTTTGTCCAATAGTCTTGTTTGTTTGTTCTTGGATTATTGTGTATCTTATGCAGTTTTCTTGTTTTGTTTTGTTGTGTTTTGATGTTCTTTGTGGGCGATATGGGATATGATAGTCAGTGTATGTTGTGTAAATACCTCATGTTCTTTCTTAAAGATAAAAAAAAATAAAATGGACTAGTCGACTACCTTTAGGGACGACTAGTCGACTAGTAAAATTCACTAGTCGTGAATGCCCTAGGCTCGATCCGTAGGGTTCCATTGCCGTTTCTACCCAGAAACACGGTTTGTTTACCAAAATGCTGCTCAGCTGATCCCTCGTATAGTAATCCTTGCAGCAGTCGAACAGGAAGATGAGCAACTCCTCATGTGTTCACTATAGTTTCCTTCCTGTTAGCTCTAGTTAGCTTGTTAGCATTAGCCGCGGTAACGTTACTTGGTTTTGCTAGAATTTACTCTTATCGTGCTTATAACAGCAGAGTGGCACGCACACCAAACGATGCAAACAATTTGGCGCTGGAAGTTAAATAAATGTCTGTTGCTTTGATTGAACCTAGAACTACCAAGACTGAAATGGAAAATTAAATGGATAAAGTTAGGCTATTTCTCCGTTTGGGTTGGTTTGCCAGATACAGCAATGGTTCCAGCACAAAGACTGCTCAAAAACCACCAAAATGCACACAAAACCACCCAAGCAATGCAGGTCTATTGGAGACAGTCTGGCAACACGGAGTCTGATGAGTGCTACCTAAAAGCGCATGGTTTTTGTTTACATGGTGATGAACATAAATATTGAGGTAGGGAACAATTTTAACTGGGACTTTGATGGAAGAAATGCATGTACAATGGAAACTTTTAGACATATAATACTGCTATAAAAGCTGATATAAGAGGGGGGTGACATAAATACTGCTACAGCCTACCAGCTGCTATTAAAAAATAAAAAAAAATAAAAACTGGCATGACGACCTCCTCCCCCCCCACACATCAGACACATCAACATTCAATAATTAACAAAACATTCCGGTGTCACCCAACCAGCAACACATAATACAGCCTACATATAAACTGCAGAGCATAGGCTACACATGTATCTATGGGTCAGTGTGGGGGAAAACGCAGGCCTGGCGGAGATCTGCACTCCACCGAGTGCACTTTTCTAGTTGTGGAATATTTCAGTATGAATTAATATTGTTTAATGTCCTTTTGTTCATCTTTTATGCTACCGGCTTGTCCCGTTCAGAAGGACGGGTCTCCAAAGCCCAGACCTTCCTGCAGCTCTTTGATCTCCTGGAGGATGGATTCCTTCTGCAGGTTCAACTTGATGACATATTTGTACGACTGTTCTGCTTCCACTCGTCTGCCAGACTTGAGGCAGACCAGAGCCAGGTAGCCCCACACCTCTGCGTCCATATTGTTCAGAGTGTTGGCCTCCGCCAGCGCATCTTCAGCTGTACTCAGATCTTCAACCCGGTAACATGCGATGCCCAGGCCCAGCCAGGTGCGACAGGAGGGTGCGGAGCTGCAGGCCTGCAAGTAGATCTTTTTGGCTTGCACAAACTGTCCGTACTGCAGGTAGAGGTGTCCCAGGCGGAGGTAGACTGAGTGTATGTCCGCAGGCTGCTGCAAGAAATCCAGGCTTTTCTCGTATCTCTGCTGGGCCTTCCTCAGCTCTCCACTCAGGAAGAGAACGTGACCACTCAGAGCCCACACATCCGGATCGTGGGAGCTCAGCTGCAGCGCCTCCTGCAGACTGGTGTTGGCGCTGGAGTAGTCAGCCTTGAGCAGCTGCAGTCTGGCCAGACAGACGAGGTAGGAGGAACTCCGGCCTCCCTCTGCACACAGCAGCTCCCGGGACAGAGCCCTCTGAGTGGCCTGTAGAGCGTTGTTCTGCAGCAGGAACTGCAGCGTCTCTCTGTAGATGGTGGTTGAGGGTCTGGGTGGGGCCGGTCTGGAGTCCCGCCTGCGTGTGCCTCCGGGCCGAACGCCCGCAGACGCACCTCTCTCCTCTCTCTGTGTGTCCCTCTCTGCCTCTGCATCTTGGTCTGGCTTCACACTGAGAGACTGACAGGTGGCCATGGCCTCCTCCTTCCTCTCTTTCTCATCCTCTTGCTCCTCCAGCTGTGCTCCTGCCATCTCTCCTCTCAGCTGCCTGCTGGCCTCCACAAAGGCCCCCTCAGCGTGGATGTGGTTGTTCTGACCCTCATGGAATAAGCCAAACAGCGTCCAGGCCGCCACGTTGGCCGGCTCCACGCTGGCGGCTTGCTCCAGGAAGGTCTCGGCTTCTTCATAGCGGCCGGCCTTCTCTGCCAGGATCCCACACATCATCAAGCTGGGCTGGTGGGTCTCCTGGTTGGACACAGCCTGGCGGTAACACTCTTCTGCCTTCAGTTGGTCTCCAGTCCGCATGCAGAAGCTTCCCCATTCAAACCAGTGGGAGGGTTCAGCCGGCTCCCTGATCAGCAGCTCCTGGTAGTACTGAGCAGCTGACTGGTAATCTCGACTGAGCTCAGACTCTCTGGCAAAATGTATGAGTTGGGAACAGCTGAGCTGGAACTTCACCGGAAGCTCCTCAACATCAGCTGACAGAGTCTTGTTGAGCGCCTGGTGCATGTGATCCACCAGGTAGACGTAGAGCTGGCTGATGAAGGCCTGCAGCTGCTGTGGGTCAGTGAACGCCTCGGTCCGAAGCATCTTCTCACGCACAATCCTCACCACAGAGTGCTTCATCTGCTCCTTGAAGGCAAAGTACTTCCCAGAGCAGTTGAGCTCTCCCAGTAGGTGAGCCTTGCGCTGCTCCAGGGTGCCGGGGTCCGGGGGCATGGCTCCGGATCCGAAAAGATCATGGTACTGGTCCAGAATCTGGACCGCCAAACTGGACACCTGACTGTGGAAGTCCTGCACGGCCCTCTCTGCTCCAGCAGGGCGCTCAGGCAGTGGAGGTCTGAGAGGGATCAGCTCCTTCACCTTTTTGGTGAGCTGCTCTGGCGGTCTCTTGTGCACCAGCGGTTTCTCCAAGGTGATCTCCATGATAATGTAGGTTTTGGCCTCCGCATACATCTGTCCCTCTGTGGCGGTGTACCCTGACTCGATCTCGGTCACGCTGCCGGCCGAACTGCCACGCTTCTTGGGTGGCTGGGTGGCTACTCTGCTGTCTGCCTTCACAGACCCCGGAGCCGAGCCGCAACCTTTCACCTGAATGGCTCCTGCCTTCACCTGCTCTCTCAGCAGACTGATACGCCGCTTGGTCTTGTCCAGCAGCTCAGCCTCACAGAAGGCATGTACTCTGTAGGCTCCTCGGACCCGGGTGGCCCCAGGGTACAGCAGGGGCCCCAGGTCCACATAGGCCACACCGTGGAAGGAGATCTGCTGCTTCTGTCTTGCAACAGGAGACGGCTTGCCTGTCTTTCCTCCCTTGGCCACCTGAGCTGATGACATCATCATCTCCACCGGCCACAGCCTGCTCTCACCAATCCTCCGGCACAGGCTGGCTGCTCCTCCTGCATCCAAGAAGCAGCATCTCTCTGTGTCCCAGCTCACTCTCTTCTTCAGGGTTTCTGCCTCATCGCGAAACCTCCTGTCCTTTGTGCCTCTCAGCTCCCCATCCTCCTGCTCGATGGGCTCTTTGTGGATGGAGGTGTGGTGCAGAAAGTGTGCCCCCGGGGCCAGTGGGACACCCGAGGCCGGCCTCCTCCTGGGTCGGCCCTCTGCCTCCCTCTGCCCCCCCGCCTTCAGCAGCCCATCACAGAACAGTAGCACCTGTTCTTTCTTGGTGGTCAGTGGGACCTGTAGAGCGGTGATGTAAGTGGTGGCTGGCTGCCCTGGCCCGGATGCCACGCTCCACACCTCGGGGACAGAGTAGGCGGCCTCCACCATCACCTTCAGCAGGTTGGAGGCCGCCAGCATGTCAGGGGACAACAGGGGCTGCACCACACTCACACACACATCCAGGGATGGCTGCTTAAAGCTGGAGTCATGCGAGGCTGCCTCTCCTGGAGAGTCATGCACTGGATGCAGTGGGACTGTGCAGGAGAAGCTGCTTTGACCATGAAGCAGAGGCAGCAGGTCGACAGCACCTTGGCCCAACACAACCATCTTGTCCTGCTTCTGTTTCTTGTCCTTGGGCAGGATCTCTGTCAGCGTCAGGATGACGGGCTTGTGGGCGAGGTCGTCGAGGGCCTGAGTGCTGTCTGAGCAGAGGAAGCTGCAGGCGAAGTTGTAGTCCACACTATGCTCCATGGACACCTCCTGCTGCCTGGATGACTCTCCCAGCACTACGCCATCCCGCTCAGCCTGCACAAAACTCTCTAGGCTGTCCGCTCTGCTGCCCCGCAAGTTCTTTCCACAGACGACAGTTATCTTCACAGGCACAGTTTTATTTGAAGCAGTTGGTTCTGGCTCCATGTTGGACACAAAAACTAAAGGCAAATCAGCGGAGTCTAATAATGGTGTTGCTTCGATGCCGTGGCCACTAGGGGCCGAAGACATAATCAGCGATGACATCACAATTGCTTCAGTGACATCACTGATGACATAATCACCGATGCCATCATCACTGATGAATGATGATATCACTCACGTGCACTTCTTTTGCATCCACACACCCACTCGGCCGGCCACCTGCACGGCCACAAACTCTCTTACAGACGGCTCGGCACCTCGTGGCCACGCCATAAAAAAGCTTGTTCTCTAAATAGTTATGTTACTCTTGTGATCATAAACATTGAAACTAAATTCTGAGGCTGTTCTGTAAGTAGGTTGTAAAAAAACAAGACCGTCTAATAACAGTGTGGCTTCCACACCGTCAAAACTTGACATTGTGTGTGTGTGTGTGTGTGTGTGTGTGTGTGTGTGTGTGTGTGTGTGTGTGTGTGTGTGTTTACTGTATGTATGAGTGATGACATCACTCGGGCCGAGCATGCTCAGTTAAGCAATTGTGTGCCGATCAGTGGCGCCGGAACGAGTTTGCAATAAGGGGGACACAATTTTTTATTTTATTTTTTCTTATTTTTTTCTTATTATTTTTTTTTTTATCTTTTTTTGGGCGACGTTTTTTTGTCGCCCTTATGAAAAATTGACATTTTTATGGACGTTTGGATGATTTTTAGCCATATTTAGATGAATATCTCATTTTAAATTAACATTAGGATTATACTGTAGTGATGTAATTATTCAGTATTTTTCCTTTTCTCACTCACTTGGTGACCTGCTCTCCCTTTAGGTCATTTTATAATTACACTACAACAGACAGCAACACAGGCAGAAACACTGAACTTGTCATCTCAACACAAAAATAAAATAACAATAACCGTATACGATTATAGCAGCAGCCAATCACAGTGAGTGCAGTACAGAGTCCAGGTCTGTCTGTCTCTCAGGTGTAATAATCCCACAATGATCACGGCTTTAACAAGTGTCACAGGCTGTGTAAACAGTGTAAAGTGGGCTCTCTGTAACTTGATCCCTGGGTCTGTCTGTCTCAGGTGTAATAATCCCACAACGATCATGGCTTTAACAAGCATCACAGGCTGTGTAAACAGTGTAAAGTGGGCTCTAAGCGTCAGGGGCAGTTGCCCCCTCAGATTTAAAAAAAAAAAAAAAAATTTTTTTTTTTTTTTTTTAGGGGGACCAAATTTTAAGGGGGACAAAATGTCCCCATGTCCCCCTTGTTCCGGCGCCAGTGGTGCCGATGATGTTACATTGACATCATCAGTGCCCGAGTGACATCATCGATGATGTCACAATGTCAAGAGTGATGACATCAGTGCCATTGTGTGGCCACAGTGATGTCAAAATGTCAAGAGTGACATCATCAGTTGAGCTTTTGGCCACCATCACTGCATGGCCACAATGATATCACTGATGGTGTCACTGGCCACTTTCTTGTGCACGGCAGTTCATGCCAGTTGAGCAGGTGTGCGTGCGAACCACACTAGAAATGAGCGCACGTAGTGCACAATTTATTAGACTCCCTCTGTCAAGTGGCCATCACCTGCTACCTCCAGCCACCAGGCCCAGGTAGCCTACCACCACCTGCTACCTTCAGATTGCCTATCATCACCTGCTACCTCCAGCCACCAGGCCCAGGTAGCCATCCACCACCTGCTACCTCCAGCCAGGTTAGTCAAAATGCTGCCTAAAGGGCCTAAGAACAATGTGACTATCAGTGAAGTGAAAGATGATGTTGAAGAGCTGAGGAAATCTGTAGACTTTATGTCTGATAAGATGGACTCCATCGTTGAACAGCAGAAAACCCTGTTGAAGCTGGTGGGGGAGGTGTGTGCGTTGAAAGAGCAGGTCCATAAAAGAGATACCAAGATTGCTTTTCTTGAAAGCCATGTTGCTGATCTTGAACAATACACCCGCATGAACGACCTGATTGTGAGTGGACTGGATACCACTCACAGATCCTATGCGAGTGTAACCACCACAGAGGAAGCTGGCGCAGGGAATCGCGAGGCTGAACAATCTTCACTGGAGAACCAGGTAGTGGATTTCTTTGAGAGCAAGGACATGACCGCAGTGACATTGAAGCATGTCATCTGCTGCCACGCAAGGATAAGAAGCTGAAACCAGCAATCATCATTCGCTTTGCAAACAGGAAAAACAAGGTAACCCTGCTTAAACAGGGGAGAAAGCTTAAAGGTAGTAATGTTTACATGAATGACCACCTGTCAAAGAAGAATGCTGATATTGCTGCAAAAGCACGATACCTACGTAAGCAGAGCAAAATCCAATCTACGTGGACCTAACTGTAAGGTCTTCATTAAGCTCAATGGCCAGACACCTGAAGAGGAGAAGGTACTGCTCATCCGGGAGCTCAGCGACCTGGACATGTACCAATGACCAATTTGAGAACTGAACCGCTGCATCCAATCTGTCTGTCCAATAACACATGTAGCAAATAACTCTATATCATCATGTCATTAAACCTTCCAGGAAAGGGACTCAATATTGCTCACTTGAATATTTGTAGTTTAAAGGAGAAAATTGTTGATCTTTCCATATTGCTTCATAGTAACAATATACACATTATGGCTATCTCTGAAACTCATCTGGACATGTCTATTAATAACTCGGAAGTTGATATCCATGATTACAGTATTTATAGATTAGACAGAAACAGAAGTGGAGGTGGTGTGGCCAAGTCATATACCAGTTAAAGCTAGAAATGATCTGGGGAATTCATCTCTTGAATCAATATGGCTACAAGTCCACTTGCCTAATGTTAAACCACTGCTAGTTGGATGCTGTTATAGACCACCTAGCTCTAAGGTCCAATATCTTGACGATATATGTGATATGCTCCAGAGAGTTGTTGATGAAGATAGAGATATTTTTCCTTGGTAATTTGAACATTGACTGGTTATACAAAAAATGTTATTTGAAAAAAAGAATAATAGCCTTTTAATGAATGTAGATACAGATGGTGAAATCGTCCACTAGGGTATCAAGTACTATATCTGGGACTTCATCTACATGTTTAGATCATATTTACACCAACGTTCATGAGCTGTGCTCCAAGGCTGTTTCATTTCCAGTAGGATTCAGTGACCATAATATGGTTGCGATCGTAAGAAAAACCAAAGTATCTAAATCAGGTACCAAAGTCCTATATCAGAGAATGTATAAGTCTTTTAATGAGGAGGCCCTTTATCAATTGCATAAAATAAATCAATTGGGAACAACTGCATGCAATTGAGGATACGGATGCTGCATTGACCCTGTCCATAGATAAGCTTCTTGAAGTGATAAATATACATGCCCACTAAGAAAGTTTACAGTACGAGGTCATTCTGCTCCTTGGATTGATGATGAATTAAGAAAGACTATGACTCAAAGAGACAATTTAAAGTTGAAAGCTACAACATCCAAAGATCGAACTGACTGGATAAATGATAGGAAAATTAGAAATAATGCAACCAAATTAAATAGGTCTAAGAAAAAAACATATTTCCAAAACAAAATGTCTGAGTATAGGAATAATGGAAAGAAAATATGGAATATTTTTTATAATATACTAGGAAGATCAACCCCTTCATTAATTGAAGCTGGTGGTGGTTTTATCACAAAACCTTTAGAAGTTGCCAATTACATCAATGATTCCTTTATTCAAAAGGTGACTAATCTAAGGAGCAAAATGAATAACTTGAGAGATGATATGTCTGTCAATTTGATCAAAGAAAATATTATGAAAGATAAGACATGTATATTTGAGCTGAAACCAGTCTCCTTAGAAGAAGTCAAAAAACTATTGAGGCTGGTGAAAAACAACACACAATTTGGTCTTGATAATCTTGATGGGAAGCTCATTAGAATAATGGCGGAACATATTGCAGTACCGGTTTGGCACATTTTCAACTGCAGCCTTAGGCGAGGTGTCTTCCCTGAATCATGGAAAGCGGCCAAAATTATTCCTTTAATAAAAAATTGTATGAATGCTTTTAGTGGGTCTAACAGTAGGCCAATTAGCGTCCTTCCCATACTTAGTAAAATACTGGAAAGGATAGTGTTTGATCAAATGTTACAGTACTTTTCCTTGCATGGTCTAGATTCTGTTTTCTATTAGATTCTGTGTTAGATAACTTTCAAACCAATGAATTGCGTTTTCACAGAAACCATACGCACATAGTTTTTTCAATAGAAGTCCATGATCAATTACGTCAAACGCAGCGCTGAAATCAAGGAGAACTGCACCTACAATGTTTTTGTCATCAATATGACTACGCCATGCATCTGTCATCTGCGATAGTGCCGTACCTGTTGAGTGGCCTTTTTTATATGCATGCTGATGGATCGAATGTCTATTTCATTACGTTTACATTACGTCATTTGGCAGACGCTTTTATCTGAAGCGACTTACAATAACACATTTTTGTCAGCAATAGAGCAATCAACTATGCAACACAGTCTATGACACCTACATCTTCTGAAGGAATAGTGGTACAAGTTTAGCTTAGGTTAGTTTTTTTTTTTTTTTTTAAGAGAGAGAGAAAGAAGTTAGTTCAAGAAGGGCCCAGATGGAGCCTGAAAAGGTGAGTCTTTAGTCTTTTCCGAAAGATCGGCAGTGATTCGGCCGTCGTGACCGAAGGTGGAAGCTCGTTCCACCATTGAGGTGCCAGGGACGAGAAGAGTCGCGAACGGGATGAGCGACTTTTGAGCCCCCGTAGTGGAGGAGGGGCGAGGCGTCCTGCGCTGGTGGAGGAGCGGAGGGAACGGTGAGAGATTTGGAGCCTGACCATAGATTGTAAGTACAGAGGGGCTGTCTGGTGTACTGCCCTGTAGGGCAGAACCAGTGTTTTGAATTTAATGTGTGCCGAGATGGGAAGCCAGTGAAGGTCCCGGAAGAGGGGAGTGACATGAGAGAATTTGGGTTGGTTGAATACCAGACGGGCTGCAGCGTTCTGAATGAGCTGAAGCGGTCAGATGGCTGTAGCAGGTAGCCCAGCCAGAAGATAGATGACATTTTTGTGTTATGGAAGGGTAACACAGAACAGTTGCATGCATTTTTTGGTTATTTAAACAATTGTTCTGAATATCTGACATTCACTATGGATTATTCACCCAACCGCATTAGTTTCTTAGATCTATGGGTTATACGTGAGAACCACACGTTGTATTCTGATCTTTTCATTAAATCTACTGCACGCAACAGTCTCTTGAGAGCTGACTCTTGTCATCCTCTTCCTTTAAAAAACAGCCTTCCATATAGCCAATTCTGTAGAGTAAAAAGAATCTGTAGTAGAAAGTCTGATTTTGAAAGAAACCTTTCTGACATGAAAGACAAGTTTAGTTTAAGGGGGTATAAGGCAACTCAAATAAATACAGCTGTTAAACGAATCAACGACAGACCCAGGGATGATCTCTTCCAGAGAAAAGCTAAGACCAAAAATCCCTCCATCATTTTGACCACCCAATATTCTAAATGTTCTGAGCAGATTAAAGGGGTTATCAATAACCATTGGCATATACTCAAAACGGATACTAGTTTACAGAACATCTTTAATGATCCCCCTTTGGTTGTTTTCAAACGAGGTGTTAATTTAAGAGATCGTTTAGTTAACTCCGATTTACCCCCTATTTCTGTTGTGCCTTCTCAAACAGTGTTGGCACCTATTCCAGATGGTAACCGCCGCTGTGGGGCTTGTGCTCAATGTAACTTCACCCACCGATGTAGCACCTTTCAGCACCCCCACACCGGGAAGCCCATCCCCATTAAAGGGGTTATCACCTGTTACACCAAATCAGTTATTTACCTCATCACCTGCCCCTGTGGTAAGTCCTATGTAGGTAAAACCAGCAGGGAATTAAAAACCCGTATTTCCGAACACCGCAGTACCATCAGGTGTAAGAATCTCAACTACCCTGTAGCAGCCCATTTTGTAGAGGAGAATCACCCCATCTCCTCGCTCAGATACATTGGGATAGAGAAGGTCTCCCTCCCTAGGAGAGGTGGGAACCTAGAGAATCTCCTTTCTAGGAGGGAGCACTTTTATATTCACTATCTAAACACCTTATCTCCTTTTGGTCTAAATATTGATTTTGAACTAAAATGTTTCTTATAATTTTTCCTTACAGGGAAATTGACGTCACTAGGCCTTTTCACTGCATCGGTTGACTAGGATGTACTGTTTATGACGCCCCCTAGGGGTCTGATGCTCACTTTGCATCCTAGGGCTTGTTTGTAAATACTCTGTAAATATTTTGTAATTTGTCTCCACTTGGAGCTGTATTAGCCTTGTTTGGCCCACTGTTTTTTTTGCGGAGGGCCTCTTTCGCAGCGGCCATTTTGTGTCTTGGGTGGAGGTGGCGTGGGTGCACTAAAACCTCAACCAGGGTCTCCTGTCTTTGGTTCATTTAGGTGTTCCGGTCCTGGGTCCCTGGTTGGTGGGTTGGTTGCACCTCCTTCCTGCCTTTTGGATGCAGGGTGGCAGCTGTGAAAGAGGTCCATTGTAACTTTGTAACACCATCTCCTTTGTGAATTCTCACTCTGGATGGTTTTTACCATTCATTGTTTGTTTGGCTGTAAAGATTATATATTGTAACTTTTTGTCATTGGAAAATTGTGCTTTTCACACTTGGATCACTTGTAAGTTCTCATTCACTTGCAGTGACTGACTGATCCTAATTGATTGGCTGCACCTGATTCTAATTGATTGGCTGCACCTGTGGTCTAGGTGTGTCTCTGTTACAAGACTGTGCTCTTCACCTTGTTTGTACATGACTTGACAAAGGCCACCAGGCCGAAACGTTGTCTTTTTATTAAATTCATTGCATCGGAGCCAGAGTGTGCGGTTTCTACTCTTTTTATAGATTCTTGTCCGTCACCGGCACCTCGCTGAGATTTTATGGTGTGCATTCTCTCCATTTTTGAGCCCAGCCAGAAGAACATTGCAGTAGTCGTTGCAGAGAGATGACAAGTGCCTGGACCAGGAGTTGTGTTGCTTCCCTCGTGAGAAACGGACGGATTTTGCGGATGTTGTAGAGGGAGAACCTACAGGAGCGGGCAGTTGCTGCGATGTAGGCTGAGTTGGACAGCTGATTGTCAAGGATCACTCCAAGGTTCTTAGCTGTTTGAGAGGGAAACACAGTTGTGTTGTCAATGGAGATGGAAAGGTCGGTGAGGAGACAGTCTTTCCCGGGGAGGAAGAGTAGCTCTGTCTTACCAAGATTCAGCTTGAGATGGTGGGCAGACATCCAAGCACCAATGTCTTTGAGGCATGCAGCGATACGTGCCTCGATTTGGGTGTCTGAGGGGGGGAAAGAGAGGTAGAGCTGAGTGTCGTCAGCATAGCGGTGATAAGAGAAGCCATGCGATGAGATCACATGGCCAAGAGATCTGATATAGAGAAGGAATAGCAAGGGGCCCAGGACTGAGCCCTGGGGTACACCTGTGCTAAGAGTACAGGATCTGGATAGGGATCCTCGCCATAGAACCTGGTATGAGCGGTTAGAGAGATAGGAGGCAAACCAGGAGAGTGCAGATCCTGAGATGCCTAGATCAGAGAGAGTAGAGAGAAGAATCTGGTGATTCACTGTATCAAAAGCTGCAGACAAGTCAAGGAGGACAAGGACAGAGGAGAGGGATGAGGCCTTAGCAGTGTGTAAGGCCTCAATGACTGAAAGGAGAGCTGTCTCAGTAGAGTGAGAAGCCTTGAAGCCGGATTGTAGAGGATCCAGTAGGTCATTCTGGGAGAGATAGAGAGAAAGTTGTTCGGAAGCAGCCCGTTCAAGGGTTTTGGAAATGAATGAGAGAAGAGAGGCAGGTCGGTAGTTCTGGATGGCAGTGGGGTCAAGGGAGGGTTTCTTAAGGAGTGGCCTGACTCTAGCAGTCTTTAGAGGAGCTGGCACAAGACCAGAGGATAGAGAGGAGTTAATAAGGGTAGTGAGGAAGGGAGATATATCAGTGGAGATGGATTGGAAAAGAGAGGAAGGGATAGGATCAAGGGGGCAGGAGGTGGCACGGTTAGACATGACAAGCTTAAGGACCTCTTCGGGGGAGAAGGGAGAGAAAGAGGTAAGTCCTGTAGCAGGGGTCAGAGAGTTGGAGTCGGGAGTATTGCAGCTATTGACTGGAGGGGGGAAGGAAGAGCTGATGTCATCTACCTTCTTAGCAAAGAAGGTTATAAAATCATCAGCAGAGAGGGAGGATGGTGGCTTGGTGGGGAGGTGAGGGAGGGTTGAGGAGAGAGGAGAAGGTGGAAAATAATTTGCTGGGGTTGGAGGCAGAGGACTGAATTTCACAAATGAAGAAGGAGGTGTTTGCTGTTGAGACAGCAGATGTAAAGTTAGAGTGGATAAGGTGAGATCCCTGGGGTTCTGTGTTTTTCTCCATTTCCTCTCAGCTGCCCGAAGCTCCGTTCGATGAGTTCACAGAGATTCAGACAACCAAGGAGCAGGGGGAGAAGATCGAGGAGGTTTCGAGGTGAGAGGGCAGAGAGAGTCAAGAGCAGAGGAGAGAGGATAAAAGAGTAGTGGAAGCATCCTGAGTGGATAGGAGAGAGAACTGCTCAGCTGAAGGGAGCAGGGACAGGACAGCCGAGCAGATGGATGTCGGTGAGAGAGTTTTTAGGTTGCGTCGGGTGGTGATAGTATGAGTGGGAGCTGGGAGGGGGATGGGAGGGTAGTTTTTCCACCACTAGTAAATTAGAAGGTCCCACAAGGGAGCTGCTTAGGTCCACTATTGTATTCTATATTTACCAATGATCCTCCTGAAAAAAGCTTCAATGACCATGTACTGTATGCTGATGATTCCACCCTTTACACAGCCTCTAATAACATTGAAGAACTAAACAGTGTTTTGCAAAGTGAACTTGATCTTGTATCTAAATGGGTGGAACACAATAAATTAGTACTTAACGTAGCTAAAACAAAATGTATAGTTTTTGGTTCTAGCCATACATTAAGTAAAGCGTTTAAATTATCCCTTGAGATGAAGAAGGTAGCGCTGGAACAAGTCTCCTATGTGAAATTACTAGGTCTAACCCTTGATGAAAAGCTGTCCTGGTCTGCTCATGTCGACAATGTAGTATCAAAAATGGGGAGAGCTGTATCTGTTATCAAGAGATGTGCCTACTTATTGAATGATCCCTCTAGAGCACAGGTAATTCAAGCATTGGTGCTATCTCACTTAGACTACTGTTCGATGGTATGGTCTAGTGCAACTAAGGAAGACATTCATAAGTTACAAATTGTTCAAAACAGAGCTGCTCGCCTTGTTCTGAAATGCCCTTACAAAGCTAATGTTAATGTTATGTATAGTAAGTTTCAGTGGTTAAAGGTTGGGGATAGGCTTTCTTATAATCTTCTCTCCTTTTTTCATAACATTTTTATACAGGCCAAGCCTACATCTTTATACTCTAGGATCTGTCATATTGAAGATATTCATGATTATTCAACAAGACAAGTGTTGAATAACACTTGTCTTGTTGGACACTAGACACTTGATCTAGTGTCTAGGAGATTACTTGTATTGCCTTCCACAAATTTAATATCTACCGTAAATTCCGGACTATAAGACGCACCGGTGTATAAGCCGCGGGACCAAAATGGACTATTTTTTTCTTCTATAAGCCGCACCGGACTATAAGCCGCGGGTGTTTTGATGTTTAATTACCATATGAAAGGGTTCGTGCACAGAGAGGAATGTCGGGAAAGAGATCGCTGTTTGGGGAAGCTCCCATTTATTAACATTTCAACAAAACAAAACAAAAGTCAGGTCACTAATCCCCAGACAAAATCACACAACAATAGGCTACCGTATATGTGCAGCAAACCTGTAACCAGAGAAGTCAAGTCACTAATCCTCGTCTTCCTCTTCTTCCTGCGTACTGAAACCACCAAAGTCCTCATCTTCAGTGTCGGAAACGAACAGGTTCAGGGTGGCTTCGTCAACCACTCTCCTCTCTCCTTCAGGTGCCATGGCACGAGTCCGATACCTCACGAGTCCGAAAAAAGAGGCTAACTTCCCCCAGACCCTAACCCAAAACCTAACCTCTCCCACCCCCACGCCTAAACCTAACATCCCCCAGACCCTAACCCAAAACCTAACCTCTCCCACCCCCACGCCTAAACCTAACCTCCCCCAGACCCTAACCCAAAACCATGAGGTGTCGGACTCGTGAGGTATCGGACTCGTGAGGTATCGGACTAGGGGGCAGTCCCCGTGGCGTCATCCTCTTCATCCCGCAGCAGTCCAGCGTTTTGGAACCCGTTGGTAATTGTGGATGTTTTCACACTCCTATAATATTCCGTGATCTTCCTTTGTGTGAATTCGCCGAAGTTTGTGATTTTCTCCTGATAGTCGGGAGGGAGTTGTTCAGTAGTTCTCCCCCGGACGGACAGTCCCTTTTGCCCAGGTTACGCGCGGCTGCTCTGTTTGATCGGCGGCTGCTCTCTTTTAATGCGAGATTGACTGCTTTCAACTTGAAAGCTGCCTCGTGTGAATTTCTGCGTACCTTCCCCATGGTAAGTGAGAGTGTTGCTTCTACTGCTCGTCTTGTTGTGAATATTCCTTGATCTTCCTTTGTGTGAATTCGCCGAAGTTTGTGATTTTCTCCTGGTAGTCGGGGGAGGGAGTTGTTGCCCGAGTGGCCGTTTGCTTACCGTAATTACCATATGTAAGTGGTCACGCACAGAGGGGATTGTCGGGAAGAGATGGCTGTTTGAGGAAGCTCCCATTTACCGTATTACAACATTTCAACAAAACAACATAACACAACACCACCGTTGTTTATTTTTACAGTGCACACAGTGTCCGCGGTGTGGTGAAAAGAGGGCAAGAGAGGAAATTAAAACAGAAGTGGATTTATAGTTAGAAAGAGTGCTAAAAAAGAGAGATTTTTTTTTTTTTTTTTTTTTTTTTCTGAAAAAATCCATAGATAAGACGCACCGTTATATAAGCCGCAGGGGCCAAAAAACGGGAAAAAAGCCGCGGCTTATAGTCCGGAATTTACGGTACTCAAAAATCTGTTATGTATAAAGCCACTGCATTATGGAACAAGCTGTCTGATACTATGAGAAACACCCAGTCTTTAAGTCTGTTCAAAAAAGATCTTAAAAAGAGTCTGTTGATTGAACATTGATTTATGTGAATCTGAATTTGGTGTTGGTGTTCGTTAATTTTTTATTTTCTTTTATGTTTATCTGTAAACTGTTTTAATCAAAAGCAACCATAGTTGGGTTGTGGTTATATTTGAACAAAGCTTACATAGCATTACCTCATTTTTTTGATGATTTAAGCTTTAAGGTATACAAACTGTATTTGAATAATTGTATCATTTCTTTTTTTTTACTTTTATGTTGTGGACCCCAGGAAGAATAGCTGCTTCCATGTGTGGCAGCTAATGGGGATCTAAATAAACAATAAACAATCACAATTACTGCAAGCCCTTCTCTGTCACAGGTAATCACATAGAGAAGCTCCGCCCCTTCAGCGTGATGTCATTGTACAGTGGGGGAACCTTTGACAAAAACTACAACAAGAGGTACCAGCCAATCAAATTCCTCGTCCCGGCCTCAACCAGAAAGGTAACGGACCAGACACTGCATACTGTAGATATAGAAACGTTTCTATATCTATGCTGTATCATATACTGTGTATAATGTACACAGTATATGATACAGCATAGATCATGGATATATTATATCTATGATAATACAGGCTTACTGTAAAGACTTACATATTACATCAACACGGTCTGTGTCCAGGTGGAGCTGCTTGCTGTCATCACAGGTCACGGAAGTGATGAGAATGGCTGCGGAGAATTTTGTGTCACTTCCCACCACTTCTTGATCAACGGTGTTTTCAACAACACTCGCATATTCGACTCTGCCGGTGAGGAAAATACACTCTTAAAGGAGCATTGAGTAATCTATGACCGTTATCGGACTGGCGATCAGGAGGAATTACAACAAGATGATAGAAGTTAGCTCCTCCTAGTCTGCCACAGCTCTCCACCCAAAACCATTCCCATTCCTTTTGCCAAGATGAGAATTAGCTGACATAGCCTACAGTACACACTGAATTGGCTAGTTAGCTAAATTAGCATGAAAGGAAAACGTTGCCGCCAGCTGGTATGCCTCGTTAAGGCTCTCGATCCACTGCCTACAGATTGGTAAAACAAATCTGTAGCTTGAATAACAGCCATGCGAGTCAATGCAGCATCCAAGATCTGCTCTCTTCCTCGAACCAGTAAGTAGAGCAGATAGGCTCCTGAAGCCGCGCCCCAGAGACAGAGCATTCAAAAAACTGCCATTGTTTTTCACACGATATCCAGATGTCAGATAGAGCTGGTTGAAAAGCGGCAAACTTTTCACATGAGCGCTAATGTAGCTAATTGTTAACTAAGTCCATACATAGAAATGTTTACTTAATATTCACAGCTCACTCTCAAATTAATATTCATGTCTTAAAAATGATCAATGAATTATATTTTTCAGAGAGCATCTCCTCTCTTGTTTTCTATTTATCTAATCTAGCTATTAAACAGTAATTTCCTTTACTAATGGTTGTATGTCCATATCTTTGCGTCCGTGGTGGGTAACCGACCGTTAGGGACGGCTGTGGGCTGTGCCATGCGGGTCAAAGAAGGAGCGGTGCCTAACGAACATGGCACATGGCTGTATGGGCGAGGGGGCTGGTGTGACGGACTGCAGGTCAACCCCTGGACCATTGATATCACCACACAGGTCTGATCCCCAGCCACAAACAGGCTTGATGTTCTCCTCCTCCTCCTCCTCCTCCTTCTTGAAGTGCATCTGTATCCCTGTAAAATAAAATCTCAAAAAAAGGAAAGCCTACATAAAAAAGTTTTTTTCCCCTGCGGTGATGTGATGGGAGGTTGCAAATATAATCTTTTTATTTTATTTAACATGATATATTCCCCTGTTTTCCAAATATCACAGTTTTGATACTGGCACTTGTATCATTGATTCAGATATCTTTTACCTTTTTATGTAACACTACTACCCCCCCCCCCCCCCCCAAATATTTTATTTTCAGTTTTTTTCAGACACAGGAAAAGAAAGGAAGGGAAAAACACAACAACAAACATCAACATTACAACGTGGTACTACCAGTCGCATAATGTGCTTATGTATTTGTAAGAAATAATGTGTATGGGATCCCGCACAAGGGATCCTTGAGATACCCGCCGAGCGAGCCAACTGTTAGGGGCGGTGGGTGACTTGCCCGGCTGGTTTCTGTTGGACGCCTTGCGTCTTACAAGTATATAAGCACCCTATGGAGTAGCACCACATTATAACTGTTGATATATGTATGTTTTTATTTTTTTTCCTTTACTGTGTCTGAGCTTGTTCATTTTTGTTCATATATTGTTAAAATTGAAAATAAAATATAAAAAAGGGGGTTTCAAATATATGTATACTCTGTGTCATTTTGTCCTCTTTAGCTGGACATGAGCGGGTATGAAGCCAACACTCTCATCTACTTGGGCCTGTTTGACGGACGGGACCCGAGTCCAGCTCAGGACCCCGGCTACATCACCATGTCCTCTTTCCTCGTCTTCTACAAATAATGCCACTCTGTGAAATTACACATTTCTGAATGTAGATCTACGATTGATGTCGAATTGATGTTGAATGAATCAAGTCGAAATTAAATTTCTATTTTCCTACTTGTGCTTTTTTGTTTCCAATAGTTGCAGCCTGTTTCATGAACTCACATAAATATCAGTTGCTGAGCTCATCCACGCCCAAGATGCTTTACAGCTAAATAGGCGCTCCATACCCATTTTATCCCTGAAGCCAAAGATGGTATATTGTTTCCGAGAACCTCCTCTCCTGACTAATAAGATTGAATTGACTAATTAGATGTAATTGAACCCAGGTCTCTGCGGTGGTAGCCAGGTGAGTGTTTTTACCAGTATCAAATTAATAAGGGAAATCAATAAGGGATAATGGCTTTTACTTCACCTCATTATTGCACTTAATGAAAAGTGGAATGTCCCCCTAGTGGGTTCATAGTCAACTCACTTTGTTAAAAAAGGGGTTTCAAATATACTCTGTGCCATTTTGTCCTCTTTAGCTGGACATGAGCGGGTATGAAGCCAACACGCTCATCTACTTGGGCCTGTTTGACGGACGGGACCCGAGTCCAGCTCAGGACCCCGGCTACATCACCATGTCCTCTTTCCTCGTCTTCTACAAATAATGCCACTCTGTGAAATTACACATTTCTGAATGTAGATCTACGATTGATGTCGAATTGATGTTGAATGAATCAAGTCGAAATGAAGTGAACGTCCTCTCCTGACTAATTAGATGTAAATATGTCTTTAGGTTGTAGGACGTGCCACTTGGTTGTAATTCCTTTGTGCATATTGGAGGAGAAACAACTTTGACTGACACAAGATCGACCTCTTTTGGGCTATTTCTTTGTCTATGACACTGTTGAGCTAATTTGCATGAGCCAAGATGTGGCAGCTTCTCCACAAAGAATTAAAATGTCTGAATCTTCTGAAAATCAAGCCAAATTCATTGCTGTTGTGCAAAAACTTAATAGCAATTCGTGTTTTTCTTTCTTGAATTCAAATTTCAATGAGTTTGATGAGTGAATGCTTTTAAAAAGCTATTGTAAAATGTTTAAAGTGGGTGGCTATCCATTAGGGGGGGATTCTTCTTTGTGAGAAAGGATTTCTCTACATGTGGGTTTTCATGAGACAACAGCGATCCATTGGTCTAATTTTGATCTTTAATGACATGACATTACGGTATGCAGTATTAAAACAAATACACATTACCAAAAAATTCAGTTAAAAAAATACATTATTACATTATACAAAAGGGTTACTTCTCTGAAGAGAAAGGTTAGTGGTAGCATAACTGCTCAACAGTGTGTATGTAACATTACATAGATCCTATTGGTCTGCATTAACGTTGCCAGTGTTTCTGTCTACTTGTATTTCCCTCTTAGATCCCCAATTTATTTAGCTGTTCACCAACATTGATGGATAAATCATTCTGGCAAAGAGAAGAAGCCATATAGTCCCTAATAGAATTGTAACCCTTTAACCCTGTCTTATGCTCATTCATTCAAATAATGTCACTTTTGCAACATGTGGTCCATTTCCCCCATCCTTGTCAAAGTAAGCATAAAATACTAAGGCAGTGAAATTGACATTGCCGCAAACTCACATGTACCTACATGTACATGTACAGTAGGTGTGTGTTAGACCTTGACACAGGCTTTTCTGCAGCTCTTCTCAGTCTCAAACTGGTTGCCGTTTCCTCGACAGCCTCCAAACCAGAACTGCGCGCAGGCGTTGGCTATCCCGTCGTAGTACCACTTCACCACATAGTCCCGGCACGGACCCGGGTCCAGGACTTGGCCGCAGCGCTCCTCTGGGGACAGCAGAAAATATAAAGTGTCACACTCCAAACCGTGTGAGAATGTGGGTTTTTGGCTTTTTAGTTGAGTTGTCAGATCTCATTATCTAAACACTATAAATTGGAGTGATGCACATTCATGGGTAAAGATAGAAGTTGCTTACTTTCAGGTAATGCGTCAAATTCACATTGATTCACATGATTTGGATTGGTTATACAACTGTAGCTCCATGGGCCTTTGAAAGAATTTAAGAATTGATTTATATGGCGGCCATTATTATTACTCCTCTCAAATATCTATCCATTTCTTAAGTCCTTGTAAACCTAAATATCTCAGTTTGGCTGTAAGATGTTTGTTTGCACAAAATTTCAAATAAAGTTAAAACCTTCATACTAAATACTAAGTATCTACAGTATATGTAGCCAAAGCTAAATCCCAAAATATCAAGTCAGTTCAGCTTGTCTTCAGCAGCTCATGCTCATCTGTCTCAGGTTTTCAGGATTTTACATAAATGGCAGCGAGAATGGCAAACTTTTTTCTCCAAGAACAGACAGGAGTTATAGTTTTATATACAGATAATATTTAGCCAAATGATTCCTCAGCCAATTACTTACCTGACACAGTGGGTGTTGGTGGAGGAGTTGGAGGCGACAGCAGAGGTGGCCTCTCCTGGGTGGTTCTCATAGTGGGGCCCTCCGGTCCCCTGGCCCCCGTCACCACCATGCTGCGGGTGGAGATCTTCATCTCAGACGGGGGCAGGAACTCTGTGACGGGCTTGAAGGGCTCTCGGTCAAAGAAAGGGAATCTGAGTGTTTCTGTGGTGGTCCTCTCATCCGTCCTGGCTCTCTGGGCAGTGACGGGCTCTCTGTCGGGCCGCAGTGCCGGAGGCCCAGGCTAGAATGACAGAGCGAATATATTGCAACAGTTGACACCATTGACATATGGACGACACATCTCCACTTCCTACCGCTATGCAAAAATGAAGCCAAAATATCATGTTTCAGTGAGCTGCCATCTTGCTTGTTTGACGTCATTTTGGACCAGAGTCTCCGGAGTAGAGCTGTCAATCACCCTGTAGGGGCCAAATCGGAAAAGCTATGTTTGAATACATTTTTGTATATTTGTCGTGATGATGATTGTGAAGGATGATGCCACCGTTGGCAATGATGACAATGACGAAAATGTGTGATGTCACTTGAGCAACTGTGACATCATTGTTGATGTCATGAGTGATGTCATTTGAGCAGGTGTGATGTCATCAGGGGTGCTACATATGCCAGGCAGGACCAGGATACTGTTTTAGTCTTAGTTTCAGACAGCGTGCATCAAGTTCGGAAGCAAACTGTTTTTTGACCGTGTTTCACCGTACTTCAACGGGGAAGCTAACTATTGGAGTTAACTAATTGGAAGCTAATTGTAGCTATAAGTCACCTGATTACCTTCCTGCATCTGCCTGTCCTGGTCTGAGTCCTGTAACGAAAAGAACAAATACGTTCCTGGGGCCTGGTCTGAGTCAGTAAGTAGCCCTTGGGTGAGCTAACATTCAACCTACTGTACGGTTGAAGACGAGTCAAAGCCCTTTCTGCTAACCACGCTGAGTGAAAAGAAGTGGCAATTTAACAAAGTAAAAACCTGAAAATTCTGCTATACAGCCCTTTTTATATCGTCAAATAGCTCATTAAAAACCAACTTATCAGAAAAATGAGCACTTGTACATACATCAGCGTGATAAGAACTAGCTAAAATTACAGAAAGCATCTTTGGGAAAAATTTTTATATATTTTGTTTTAATATTTTATTTTCAATTTAAACCAACAAAAACATATATAAACAGTTATAATGTGGTGCTACCATCCATTATAAGGTGCTTATATACTTGTAAGAGATGTCGCGCATGGAGTCCCACGCAAGGTGTCCAACAGAAACCAGCCGGGCAAGTCACCCACCGCCCTTAACCTCATCGAGGTAGGCCAGAAACGGGTCCCAAATAGTTAGAAACTTTTTAAGTGAGTTGGTTCTCAAGGATATGAGCCTCTCCATCCTTATAACAGAGATCATGTCCATCAACCACAGTTGGAAAGAAGGTGAAGAGGGGGACTTCCATTCCCTCAGAATTAGTTTTGTGGCAACAGTTGTCCCCAGTGTCAGAGACCGCTGCACAGCTGTGGGGAAGTCCAGAGAGGTCTCCGAGCAGCCGAAGATGGCGAGTTCTGCCTCCGGCCGAAGGGTGATTTTGTAGGCCTTAGAGTACCAGTCAAATATTCTGAACCTGTGCAACTTGTGCTTAGAATAGTGAAGACGATAAGCAACTTTAAATTGAATCAGCTGGTGTATTGACTGAGCAGAGTTGTACCACAGACAAACTCCTTTCCCATATAATGTCAGATAATTCAATACCGAGTTCCCCCTGCCACGCTTAAGGGAAAATGTATTTGACGTGTACTTTGTTTAGTTTGACTCATGTCCTGTCCGCTAACATGGAGGCGGCAGGATTTATGACACAGCCAGCCACCAGAGGACAATCAATATGTTTTGGCTTCACTTTCTGGGAGTTGACATGATGTCAACTATGTTAATGTTTGAAACTAGAGAGGGGATGACATGCGGCAAAAGTCCCAGACCGGATTTGCACCCTCTATATTGTGGTTACATGGCCCATGCCCCGGACTATTGGACTGGACCACCAGAAGGCACTATTTCCTAGATTTATTCTCAGGTGGTCTGGGGACTCAAGCCAGCCAGCACCGGTAATTTGTGAGTAAATAAGAGAGGCAAAGATGATTAGGGAACATGTAGTCATAATGGAAGATACTAGACGTTTTGGCACATTTAGCATTTTGTTTCTTCTGAGGATTGCCTTCTGACAAAAGTTGTGATCCAGCCTAAATTGGTCAGAATAGGAGGCCTATGTATGTGGTTTCTTCTTCTCACCGCCATATGTGCTATCCTGAAGTCTCCATTGAAAGAGGGTGTGTCAGTGTCGGTCCTGTATGGGGGTTCCCGGACGTTGCCGGAGACCTCAGGGGTTCCTGGAGACAGTCTGGAGCTGGGGATTGGGCTGAACAAACGGCTCTCTTCATACTCACAGATACGGCTCAGCAGCTTGCCTTCCAGAGCTGGAAGACAAACACATACAGTACATTTCAATCTTTGTCCAGGGGAGGCTTGCTGAGCACATGTGACCTTTTTCAGCATTGGTCAGCTTCTCATACAGTTACACACACACACCAGTTAGGAGCTGTTTAGTGCCTTGCTCAAGAGCCATGTGACAGCAGATGTAGGAGGTGATAGCATTCCTCATTCTCTGATGCCATACAATGTGTAATCCATTCAAGGCTGCTCTAGGCAACTTCACTTTAGCGTCATCAAGTGGCAGTGGATGATAATTGTTTGAATCTTTGCAACCATCATTGGTGAATGCAGCTTTGACTGGATGTGGCACTCACTCCCTGCTATGAATGGAGTTTCCTCACTTATTCCTCTGTGCTGACATAATTTCCCGCCAGTGACCATACCTGAAATTAATTTGGGCAAATACTCTCTTTTCCTCAGCGCCTTGCTCGGTGCGCCTTGACCCCGCCCACAACTTCCATTGACTTCATGCTTGGCAGCTTCACGCTTGGAAAATAGAACTGAATCCTGAACGATTGCTTCAGCGCAGCTTCAGCGTGGCTTGAGCGTAGCACGCGCATGGCTGGTGTGAACGGCCTCGCCTATTAACAAGGATGCCGAAATGAAACTTGTGGCTTCAGCGTAGCATCAGCGCTGCTTGAGCGTATGGTGTGAACA
This sequence comes from Poromitra crassiceps, assembly GCF_964638095.1. NCBI lineage: Eukaryota > Metazoa > Chordata > Actinopteri > Beryciformes > Melamphaidae > Poromitra > Poromitra crassiceps. The sequence goes on from NC_139623.1 coordinate 109,289,914, forward strand.
CCCTGTAAGTTATTGTGATTTGTGATTATCATCTGCGCCAGGAGATCATGTTTTCAGTTGTGTGTGTGTGTGTGTGTGTGTGTGTGTGTGTGTGTATGTGTTGTGTGTGTGTGTGTTTGTGTGTGTGTGTGTGTGTGTGTGTGTGTGTGCGTGTGCGTGCGTGTGTGTGTGAAGGTGTGTGTGAGTGAGTGTGTGTGTTCCCTGTTGCTCTGTAGAGAGCAGTGAGGGGAGTCGGGGATTGAGAGTGTTTTAGGTACATGACACCAGCTTTTAATGGACCCCAAGATATAAAACGAAACACTGGGCCTTTTTTTTTTTTTTCTTTCAAAAATTTCCCCCCGATTTTTTTTAATCACATTTTTATCCCCCATTAGTGCTCATTTTAATGTATTTGATATGAAGGAAACCCCCAGGGGGCACGGGGAGAACATGCAAACTCCACACAGAAAGGCCCTTTTGACGACCAAACCTGGGCGGTGGGCACTCGAGGACATGCGGACGGGCACGCACTCCTTCAGCGCTCACAGCGTCCCAGGTGGGAATCGAGCCTAGGACCTTCTAGCTGTTAGGCGACAGCACTACCACTGTGCCGCGGTGCCCCCAAAACACTGGGACCTTTAATAAGCACATTATATGATCATGCACGCAGCTCACCTGGAAGCGCTTTGAAGTCGTCGATCAGGTACACGTGTTCCCCGTCCGGGGCGGAGGCCATGAAGTGGAGCTCCTTGCTGAACTCCTCGTACAGCGGGTCGCTCTGGTTCACCACTCCGACCACAAACATCTGGATGCTGCTGCCATGCGCCTCCCTCACCGCCCGCTCCAGACTCACAGAGTCCCTCTGGTCGGCTTGGCCGTCTGTGATGATGATGGCCACCTTCCTCACGCCCGGCCGCGCCGCCATGAACACCTGAGGGATGCCGCTAGGTTAGGCTAGGGCAGGTTAGGTTAGGCTAGGTTAGGCTAGGTTAGGCTAGGTTAGGCTAGGGCAGGTTAGGTTAGGCTAGGGCAGGTTAGGTTAGGCTAGGTTAGGCTAGGGCAGGTTCGGCTGGAGATGAGCTAGATTATTTGCTGCCACTGTAGGTAGTTCAGGTTAAGGTTAAGTTTAAGTTTAGGGTAGGTTAGAGTGTCTCTGTCTTCTTGTTCTGTTCTCTATCTCTGTCTTCTCCCCTGTTTTCATTCTCTCTCTACTCTCTTATCTCTCTCTCCACTGTCTTCTCCCTCTCTTCTCTCTCTCTCCACTGTCTTCTCCCTCTCTTCTCTCTCTCTCTCCACTGTCTTCTCCCTCTCTTCTCTCTCTCTCTCCACTGTCTTCTCCCTCTCTTCTCTCTCTCTCCACTGTCTTCTCCCTCTCTTCTCTCTCTCTCCACTGTCTTCTCCCTCTCTTCTCTCTCTCTCTCCACTGTCTTCTCCCTCTCTTCTCTCTCTCTCTCCACTGTCTTCTCCCTCTCTTCTCTCTCTCTCCACTGTCTTCTCCCTCTCTTCTCTCTCTCTCTCCACTGTCTTCTCCCTCTCTTCTCTCTCTCTCTCCACTGTCTTCTCCCTCTCTTCTCTCTCTCTCTCCACTGTCTTCTCCCTCTCTTCTCTCTCTCTCTCCACTGTCTTCTCCCTCTCTTCTCTCTCTCTCCACTGTCTTCTCTCTCTCCACTGTCTTTCTCTCTTCCCCTTTCTCCCTCTCCTGTCTTCTTGTTCTGTTCTCTCTTCTCCCTCTCTTCACTCTCTTCTCTCTCCTCTCTCTGCTCTCTCTCTCCTTCTCTTATCTTGCTGTGCTTGTTTTTTTTATAAGCTTTATATAAGTTGTTCAATTCCATTTATTGATTGTGCTTAGCTAGACCTAACTAGACACATTCTCTCCGTAAAGTCCTCTGACACATGCTTGTGAATTAGGGCTATACAAATAAACTTGACCTGGTTGGCCTGCTGGATGGCGCTGCCGGTGAACGTGCCCTCCCCTAGGTAGGTCATGGAGCGCACGGCGGTTTTGATCTGGTCGCGGGTGGCCTCCTGTCCCAGGCCCACCACCACCATGTTGATGTGGCTGTAGAGGACCACGCCCACCCGCGTGGTCTCCCTGCTGACCGAGGCGCGGTCGATCAGGCCGTTCACAAAGTCTTTGATCACGTTGAAGTTGTCGGGCCCCACGCTCTCCGAGCTGTCAATCACAAACACCAGCTCCAAGGGGCTTTCACGACACTTCACGCCACAACCTGTGGACAGGCATCAGAGAGAAAGGTAAGGGATAGATCAATATAGATGGATAGTTCATCACCAAACACAAATTTGGGGTAAAGGTAGTCATGTACCCAATGACTCAAACAGTTTAAAGTCAAAATTCAACATCACTGATTCTCTTACAAAAGCCATTTAGTATCAATTGTCATAACTGATTGAGCACTTACTACATATTGATCTCACTATTTTGATGATTTCTTCCCTCTGTGAAAGATAGCAGGTATGATACTCTTAGAATTGGTTGGTCACAGATTTAACGTTTAATTTAAGTTCTGTTTAATGATCTAGTTCAATGAGTGAGAAGTCAATGAGTAATACACAGCACTTACTGTAAGTCCAGGCTCTCCTTTGTCTCCCACTCTACCCTGTGATTCAAGAGAGGAGTTATTGCTGCATCAGATATTCACATATGAACGATCATTATGGAATGACTAGTCTGACACAGAAATACATCCAGTACCAGCGGTCCGGCAGCTCCTGGGTCACCAGGATCTCCGTTGTTTCCCTTTTTGCCTTGGTCACCTCTGAACCCTCGGTCCCCCTGCAAGAGGAAAGCAAGGCTTTGCTTAAAATTTGGATTTCATCTGTCAACACTGAAGTGTTCATGTCTATCCACTTTGACAAAAGAGCAAAACTTGAAACCTGAAATTCATCATCAGCACCTCTAAAATATCAAGGATCCAATCTGTGGTACCAATATAACAGCCAACTCTTGCTATCTTTGTAAGATTTAGTGTCTCTTCATATTCCATGATGAATCTGCTGATGGTGCTGTAGCTCCCACCTACCCATCTATACTTCCTGGAGGGGAAAGTTTGTCAAAACGGATGTTAAGGCGGGACATCTGCTCATTTCGCCAATCAACTGCTTCGGTTTTGTTCACGTGTCATGATTCATGACAAATGTAAACAAAATCGAAGCAGGTGATTGGAGAAACTCGTGATTTGTTGAATACCATAGAACTTCCTTCCGGTCTGAAGTGTGTGTTTTTTCCCTTTGGAAGATGACAACTTCCTCTGGGCGAATTTTAATGGCTGAAGTACAGACTCTATGGAGCATTTGAATATTTGGGAAGAGATAGACTGGCTTAAGAGACTAATGGTGCTGTGGTGCAGCAGGTTCACATCACCTTGTCTCCCTGTAGACCCTCTCCTGGAGGACCTTTGGGGCCCTGGATCCCCTGATACCCAGACTCCCCCTGGAAACATGGAGCACAGAGCGTGTCACAGAGGAACAGAAAACTAGATGAAGCTGTTGGGAGGAAAACGAGTCGTATAGCAGTCTCATTCAATATAATGAAACGATAGCCCAGTATACCTGCTCTCTCTATAGGCCTATCTGCTCTCACCCAACCCACTTTACTGTAACGTCCAAGCAACTAACCATCTATCACCAACTGATATAGCAGTGATTCAACCTATATCCAGCTGGTGAAAGCTTCCACATTTGCTGCTCTAAACAGCTGTAGTCCTGTCTGGGAGCTTGGGGAAATCCTCTGGTCCACAGAAAGTGATGCATTTTATGTTGCCGATGATATTTCAGTCCTTCGCCTAGGACATTCCTGACCAATCACAGAAGAAACTAGGACATTCCTGACCAATCACAGAAGGAACTAGGACATTCCTGACCAATCACAGAAGGACCAAATTGCTTGACCTACTTGGGTACAGATAAAAACAGGCGAAGTGGCATCCTCAATCCTTCAATCAATCTGCCTCCTCAGAAGACATTTTCAGTAAGAAATGAGCACACTGAAGAGTAAACAAGCATGATAAGTGACGTCTGGGTTTGGGTCTGCCAGCAGTACCTTTTGTCCTTGAATGCCCTCTCCAGGTAGTCCCTGTGGACCAGGATGACCTATCGGCCCAACTGAACCCTGCAAGAGAAAAATATACTTATCTATCTGGACACCAACTGTTCTTACTTCATTGTAAGGATTACATACTCTGCCCCCAATGATATGCAATACAATGTGTTTTCAACAATTGCAGGTTTGTCATTATTTCAAACAGGATGGATACCTTTGGACCGACGTGCCCAATTCCTGGCAGCCCGACAGATCCAGTAGGTCCAGGCAAGCCTCTGTCTCCCTGGAGCAGAAAACAATTATCAAGTCAATATCCATGAGAGATTATTGTGAACACAATAATAACACCTTAGATTGGATTAAATAGGGCAGGTGGAAAAAAAAAACTTTGAGGGGCTCAGAGAAACATTTAGCCTCAAAACAAACCAAAGATAGAAACACACAAATGAACAAAGCAAAAAGTCAAGATGAGAAGCAAAGACAACTGAATTTAATCAAATAACTGAATCATGACTAGCCAGTGGCGTCGTCAGCCCTGGGCTTCCGGGTCTAGAGCCCCGGATGTTTCTTTCCTAGCCCCGGAGGTTATGAACAGCCTCTCAAGTCAGTGCTTGCAGCGAAATCCCCCTCTTTCCCCCGTCGAGTTGGTTTTTCCCATGATGACGCATCATGGAAGAAACCAACTCAGTCAGAGTGTACGAACCCCCCCAGTAACTCCTGTGAAGGTATTTTATTAAGGTACACGCTTCCTGTAAACCTAAATTCTGATGGTGCCGTTTTTGTATCATATGGTACTTTTATTTTGAAACTTAGAGCGGACGTAGTGATGTTATATCTACGCTACTTGACGTAAGGTGTGCTCACCGGCCGGAAGTGAATTGACATGAAAAAGTTAAACAGACGGTCGCAAAACACATGTCGCTCTTCAACCTACGGTTCTTTATCTAATCAAAAGCGCCTAGCTGGAATTGGGAACAAGGTATTGTTTGTTGTAATGGTTTAATGAAGCAGTGATGTGTGGTTTTGTTAACTGTGAAGTGAAGGCATTGTTATTGTGACAGTCATGCTAACGTTAGCTTCTATAGACATTGGAGTGGATGGCTGTGGCTTCATGCTGATGCTAGCGTTGTAGCTTGTATGGTTAATAATATTCTGTGGGAAGATATTTTCTGAGATAAATGGGCCTTGAGCATCAAGGCCCATTTATCTCAGAAAATATCTTCACAACTAAACAACTAAATAACATAAGATCATTTCATAGTTGTAGCTACTGTGATGCTGTGCATGTTGGTGCATGTCATTTGTTTGAATAATTTCATAGTGAGATGATGAGCTGGTGTGGAGAGGAGGTGGTGAGGAGTGAAGCAGAAACATTATGTAATGACACACTATGACAATAGTAACTGATAATTTGGTCCTGCATAGCCTACTGATATTTTCTGTTTGTTTTTTTCTCATCTCAGCCTGAGGGGAGTGGAGCAGAGCAAAACAGAGGACACCAGACCACAGCAGAGGAGAGGAGAGCAGAGTTGAGGAGACCAGACCAGAGGATGAGGAGGGGAGGTGGTGAGAACTTCTTGTACAGTAAGTGAAAGAGGCTAATGCTGACATTTATCAATTCATGAATTTGCTAAGTGGACTCCCGCCAGAACCCTATCAAGGACCTCTGGTGGTCCCTGGACCTCACTTTGAGACCCACTAATCTTGTTCTTCTGTATTCATCTCAAATGAATCACAACATGGGTATTTACGGATTGGAAAAACCAAAATTTTTGAATTGGGGGGGAGGGGAGACCCCTCCCTCCTTACCCCCCCTCCCCGTCGGGTTACCTGGCTAAAGCCCCCAATGTCTTCAGGACTTAGAAACGCCCCTGACTAGACCATTCTGCAACAGAACACTACATGGCAGAAAACAAGAAAGTCCAAAAATGTCAAAAGAAAATTTAATTAGAGAGTATCCCTAATGCAAAATGAAATAATTATGTGAGTGTGGTAATGAGCGTTAGCATGTGCCTGAAATTCAATCTCACAAAAAGGCACCATGTTGTTCTTTTAGTGCAGTTCCTCGAATGGCCACTTGAGGCTGGCTCCAAAGGGGATTCATTTCCCATTCACCCTTATTATGTTAAAATGGCCAACTTTACAGCAGAATTAAACATGTTTCCAACCTGGTTAAAAGAAGAAGCTCTGTATGGCTAATTTCACCATTCATGACAACTGAAATGTGGTGAATTTTTATATAACTCCGTTTAGAGTAAAATAGAAGATAAAAAAGAAACCATTTTGGCTGTGAATGACAGGTCGCCTGTCCAGCTCACCGATCATGGACCAATAGCAGGTGGCGCTGCAGCTCTGTGGGAAACCCCTCTCGTCCAAATTCGGCTACAAATATGTTACCTCTGGCTCCAAAAAACCAAGATGGCAGCTGCTAAAATGCCAAACCCGAGGCTTCAAAGCGGGACTCCAGAAATCAATGGGTGACGACGTCACACTCACTACATCCATCTTTGTTACAGTCTATGGTTTCCTGTGTAAATGTTACCTTGGGTCCAGGTAAGCCGATGCCCTCTGGTCCGGTCTCTCCTGACAGGCCCGGAGGTCCGAAAGGTCCCTGAGGTTAGCAGGAGGGACGACACACAGACAAGTGTGGTTATTACAGTCAACAGTTGACTATTTGACTAGGCTTATTGTTTGTTTGATTGTTTTTTCTGTTGAGATTCATATAACATCAGTCAATAATATTGAGTATGGTTTCTGACATTTTTTAACCTCTTAGATTCAGCCAACTTATCTCTTATCTCTCTTATCATCTTATCTTTGTGAAAGTTGCCTAATCCCACCTATTTTATTAAGGCTGTGTAAAGCTGTTTTAAATGTGCCCTACTAAAGTTTCATAATTTCTTCTTAAAATATGTTGTCACACAAAAATGTTAAACTAGACCGACGCTGCAGGTCTGTTCAACATGCAAAAAGGAAGAAACACCAGAAAGACCTTTTACATTTCTGCCTTTTTTCATAAATTAAAAAAAAAAACACACATACAACACGTGGTCGTGTGTTTTCATTATGAAGAAGCCAAGAAGCATATCCACATTCCACAGTACAGAAATCAACTAGTCAGTCGGTTGTCTAAATGATCAGTGAACTAATCAGTCTCCAGAAAGGTCTATATTTAAATTACCGTAAGCTGTGTTGTGGATGTTGATTTCTTTTTTTTTTTACCTTTGTACATCCCTAGTTGCGTGAGTGTAAAGCAGTCATGTCCAAAGTCCGGCCCGGAGGTCAATTGCGGCCCGTGGACCGACTTTAAGTGGCCCTCAGCATGTGTCTCAAAATATACTATATGTGGCCCTCCACCCCATTCAAAAAAGTTTGGACACCCCTGGTGTAAAGTGATGATGGGGCTGTAAAGCAGCAGGTTGATACTCACGGGAGGACCAGGATGTCCTTCTCCTTTCAGCCCAGGACGCCCAGCAGGCCCTGGTGTCCCTCTGTCACCCTGCAAACCACAACACACAGTGCTGTGTCAGCACTTCTCTCTGTCAGTTATGTGGAAGCTAAAGCTGAGGCAGCAGGGGGGCAGCATCCCTATGTTCCCTCAGCTCTATGAATTTAGTTCCCTCAGCCCTATGTTCCCTATGAATGTTTTTCAAATGTGGCCCTATGTCGCCTTAGCGGCTAAGGCGACACATTCATGAGGGAACATAGATAGGGCCTATCTATGTTCCCTCATGAATGTTTTTCAAATGAGGCCCTATGTTCCCTCAGCCCTATATGTTCCCTCATGAATGTTTTTTTCTTCAAATGAGGCCCTATGTTCCCTCAGCATCAGGGTTAGAATGTAGGGTTAGGTCCCAAGATGGCAAAGACATGACCTGCGCTACTCTGCCTCTGATTGGGTTAGGTTTAGGCATGGGGAGTGATGATTGGTTAGGTTTAGGCATAAGGAATGATAACATGACATAATTGACTGAAAGTTAGGGTAAAATATCAGGGTAAGCCAATCAGAGGCAGAGTAGGCAGAGTAGGCCTTCACCATTCTGGGAAAATAAATATTGTGTTAGGTACTGATCTGAGGGAACATAGGGTTGAGGAAACAGGGCTGAGGGAACATAGGGTTGAGGGAACATAGGGCTGAGGGAACATAGGGTTGAGGGAAAATAGGGTTGAGGGGCCATAGGGCTGAGCGAACATAGGGTTGAGGGGACATAGGGGTGTGGGAACATAGGGTTGAGGGGACATAGGGGTGTGGGAACATAGGGATGAGGGAATATAGGGTTGAGGGGACATAGGGTTGAGAGGACATAGGGCTGTGGGAACATAGGGTTGAGGGAATATAGGGTTGAGGGGACATAGGGTTGAGGGGACATAGGGCTGTGGGAACATAGGGCTGAGGGAATATAGGGTTGAGGGAACATAGGGCTGGGGGACATAGGGCTGAGAGGACATAGGGCTGTGGGAACATAGGGTTGAGGGAATATAGGGTTGAGGGGACATAGGGTTGAGGGGACATAGGGCTGTGGGAACATAGGGCTGAGGGAACATAGGGTTGAGGGAACATAGGGCTGGGGGACATAGGGCTGAGGGAACATTTGGTTGAGGGAACATATGGTTGAGGGAAAATAGGGTTGAGGGAACATAGGGTTGAGGGAACATAGGGTTGAGGGAAAATAGGGTTGAGGGAACATAGGGTTGAGGGGACATACGGTTGAGAACATAGGGCTGTGGGAACATAGGGCTGAGGGAACATAGGGTTGAGGGAACATAGGGTTGAGGGAACATAGGGTTGAGGGAAAATAGGGTTGAGGGAAAATAGGGTTGAGGGAACATAGGGTTGAGGGGACATAAGGTTGAGAACATAGGGCTGTGGGAACCTAGGGTTGAGGGAACATTGGACTGAGGGAACATAGGGTTGAGGAGACATAAGGTTGAGAACATAGGGTTGAGAGAACATAGGGTTGAGGGAATATAGGGCTGAGGGAACATAGGGTTGATGGAACATAGGGTTGAGGGAACATAGGGTTGAGGGAACATAGGGTTGAGGGAATATAGGGTTGAGGGAACATAGGGCTGAGGGAACATAGGGTTGAGGGAACATAGGGCTGAGGGGACATAGGGTTGAGGGAATATAGGGTTGAGGGAATATAGGGTTGAGGGAACATAGGGTTGAGGGGACATAGGGCTGAGGGGACATAGGGTTGAGGGAACATAGGGTTGAGGGAACATAGGGTTGAGGGAACATAGGGTTGAGGGAACATAGGGTTGAGGCGACATAGGGCTGAGGGGACATAGGGTTGAGGCGACATAGGGCTGAGGGGACATACAGTAGGGTTGAGGGAACATAGGGTTGAGGGGACATAAACACGCTCCCACTGGCAGGACAGTAAACTCACCTTGGGTCCAGTTAGGCCTGTTCCTGGTTCTCCCACAGGTCCAGCTGGACCTTTTGGACCTGGATCTCCCTGTCAAAACCACAACCAGATGAATGAAGGAACCTTAGCCTGCTGCAGATGGCTGCAACACCTTTGCTCCGTGCTACATGTGCTTACTTTGGCCCCAGGTATGCCTCGCCCTGGAGGTCCAGTTGCACCTGTTTCTCCAATATTTCCTGGTTCTCCCTGAAGAGGAAACACTTGTTAACACTCAGTTTATTTATTTATTTGGTTAATTGGCTCCACCTGGAGCAATGCTCTGCCAGAGCATTGCATTTTGATTTTGATTTTTTACAGACAACAGTTTTTACATACTAGTGGACCCCTGGGAGTTAGTCTCGCTGGCCAGCCTCCCCTCCCTACCGTGAGAGGAGTCTGGCGCCGCAGGTCTCTATAGTGGGATTGCGATGGGCGCCGCTTAGCGGCAGTGCCCTTGGAAAATAGTTTCCAACAATTCAACTTGCCGTTTTCAGCATGTAGCAACGAGCTAGCGTGTATGTTTCTGCCGTTAGCTTGCTAGCTAGTTAGCATTGTTGTTTTCGCTGAGGCGGCAGGGCACTATTTACAGCGACACACAGGGAGGAGGGAGCGGAAGCCGCTCTGATTGACATGGTCGGACAGAGTTTGTAGAGCCACTGAAACAGTCGCTCCAATGCGGAGCAGCTGTAGAGCAGGGGAGGGCTTATCCCAGTTGCCTGTTTCCGTCGCGCCAGACTCCTCTCACGGTAGGGAGGGGAGGCTGGCCAGCGAGACTACCTGGGAGTTAGACACCCCCACCCCCCCGGTCTGGAACACAGTGGTCACCAAAGCCTCCGCGACTCAAATTCTTCTTCTTCTAATGGCTTTCCGGCAGACTGGATGCCTTGCGGGCACATTGCTGCCTCTCACAGAATATTAGAGAAATTCCAGACTCTGGGCTCCGGCTCCTCCTCAATGTTCCTCCCTCCGGCCGCCTCGCTCTCCTATTCGACCTCCGTATTCCCAGACCTCTCGGCCCTCGTGCCTGCACGCCCACCTCCCAAGCTGCGAGACGGCCTCTCATCACTAATGATATCACAATATGTATAGAATTAGTGATGTCATCATTGCTCGAGTGACATCGTACATCATTAGGTAATTGGGCAATCATTAGGTAATTAGGACAATTAATCGCCCCTAATTACCTAATAATAAAAAAATCTGGCAATGTTAGTCACCCGTGTAACCGAATGAATGTGAGTCCTCGTGAGTCCCGAGTGGTAGCAAGGAGGTTGTTTAAACTCACTCCCCCAGTATAAAGGCACGTTGACCAGCTCCACCAAGGTCCAGTGGTTAGCGTGTCCGCCTCGCAAGCCGAAGGTCGACAGTTTGAATCCACCCCTGGGCAAACCCTTAACATGGGTTGCTGCAATTACCACCAACAGAACGCCGTTACACCCTCAGTGGTGGTCTTTATACTTCCTGAAAGATTCAGCCCAATCGCACGTAAAATGGCATCGCTCACTCACACACAGACACTTCGCATTCTTATTAAGGATGCACATTAACCCTGAGGAGTAGGCCTGGGCCGACTTTCGGAAATTGTGATATTCGGGAAATATCACAATTTTTAGAATTTGCTTTCAAAGGGTGTAGCGGGCTCAGTTTTAAAGCCACAGTGAAGGTTCTGGTATCATATAAAACTAGAAGACCTAAGACATCAATTGGTATCAACCATGTCATGCTAGCTTGTCAGGAAGGTGGCTAAAATAACACACCAAAGTCCTTTGGAAATTTGGTACATAGTGGTACTTGGTCTGAAAAGTTTGGGAACCCCCTGATTTAGTTTGTGAGGAATGAGAAGGCTAGCAAGATGACATACAGTATCAGGAGTATAATTAACACATTCATTGCCAACAGTTTTTTTTTTTTACTGTAGGTAGCTTCTGCCAAGTTTTTTTTTTGAGGATTCTGGCTCATCTTTCAAGAGCCGAGGATTCTTTTCTGTTAGGATTTTGTGAACACAAAATATCTCAAAAGAACTAATAGAATGTGTGCTTTCTCTGTCTAAAAGAGTTAGTTTGTAGAGTTAGTAGTTATGTAGGCATTAGCAGTTGAATACAGCATGGTTTCAGCGTCTGAAAATGAAAGGTGAGAAAAATGCCTTTTTGTGAAATTCGATAGAACAGTCACTTTAACCATTTATTTTTGGCATCAGTAAGACGTCAGACATCTAAACAATAGTTTTGAACAGTAATTTCCTCCATAACAGCAGGAAACCCCCCTCTCCTTCAAACTCCTCCCTCCGTGTGTGTTCTCCTCCTCCCTCCGTGGCTGCAGCGGGCGTGTCACAAGCGAGTTTCTGTTGTCTGTGCTGCCTCGTCGGGCGAGTCTGGATGGGCTCGCTCGTTTCTTGGGGTTTCGGTTGAGAGCTTTGATGAAGCTTTTGCGATTCTGGGCTTTATGCTGCGTGTTTCAAAGTGTGTTCCACCCAGTCTATTTTTGGAACCCCCCACCGTTGTGCGCCACCGTTGTGCTCCAGCGCGAAAGCGTTTTCGCCTACAGTATGAGAATGGCTTCCTCACGCTTTTCCCTGCAGTTTTGGCCCGGCTTTCAATAGTCTGGAGAGCACTGTCGCCACTTAGTGGGTCGGTGGAATGGGTTGTACACGTTCGGTGGCTCCCATATTTTTATAGGAGATGTAAAAGGGTTAGATCAACGTCCCACCGTCAAATCTTTTTTTTTTTTTTTTGACGAGTCAACTCGCCAACGGCAGTCAACCGTTGGATTTTTTTTGACGAGTCAACTCGTTGACGGCAGTGAACGTGTTAAAAATGTTCAGTCTAAAATCCCTTCTCTGAAAATGGATTACTGTACTTCACTCATTATGCATGTTGTTTATGTTTTATCAATCTGTTTATTTATTGTTATAAAACGGCTCTCTCAAATCAAGCAATCTGATTGGTTCACAGCCATTGTATAAATCCAGTAACCCACTCCAATAACCCATGGCCATGGGTTATTGAGTTGCCATGGCAACTCTCTTACTAAAAGGCTTTGGTTACCTCAAATGACAATGTAGAAAAAACAAATGGCGGAGACAGCTGTCAGATCCTTGTGAATCGATCTTCGCTTATAACTTTACTAATACTTCGCAGAAAATTATGTTTTGTACAAGAATAGACGCGGACTAATGTCTTCTTTGCAAAAAAAAGGCTGTTAACCCCGCATTTAACCCCGTAACGTTAGTTGGTGTCGGGCTTTGCAGAAAAGCTCTCAGCTTCTCAGCCAGCGCTGAGAATGAAGCGCTGCGCTCGAGCTGCGTGTCGGGCTTTCCAGAAAGCTCTCAGCTTCTCAGCAAGCGCCAGGATTGGCCAATGTCAACTTCAGTCTCCAGAACGATCCAATCAAATCACCCGCACGTTCTTGCGGTCCCGCCTTACAGTAGTGTTTCAACTGACTCTATCAGAATGACATGCCAGTCGGACTTATAGTATTAGCCTATTATTATTATTATATTATCATACTTGGAAACCGTTTTATAAAAGCAATATAGCACTCGAGCAGCGTGTGTTGTGGCATATATCCCGCTGTTCAGCTGTTATCCCACGAGGCCGCAGGCCGAGTGGGATAACAGCTGAACAGCGGGATATATTTGCCACAACACACTGGCTCTCATGCTATATTGCTTAAATATACTATACTACTGATTGGGGTTAAGTATCCTGCTTCAGCGGTTACGGCCACAAAAGGGATCGAACCCCGGGCCCTGTGGGTACGACGACCTCACTCACCACTGGGTCATCATCATGTTGTTTGTTTCACCCATTTTTAAGCGTTCTCAAGATCTTTACTTGTAGAATGTTGACATTTCAGAGAACAAAATATTATTTTACTTTATTAGTTTATTATTGGGTAATAATTTTTCCTACATTGCTATATAATTTTAGGATTAAAGCCCTTCACAGCATGCGTATACGTACCTTGGGCCCCATCGGCCCCACAGGTCCAACGGCACCTGGCTGGCCTCTAGAGCCTCGGTCCCCTCGGTCTCCCTGGTAAAATGACACAAGACTGTTGAAATAACACGATAACTTATGAAGAAGTCTTCAGGCAAACAATGTTTGTGTCTTGAGTGTGCAGTGACAAGTCTTTTGCTTTAGAGTCATGTTTGTGTGTTTTGAATTTTTCTGAAAATACAACAACAGTTGTATAGTCAATCCTAACTATTTAGAGACTAAAGACAGTTTAGAAAGTAGACCACATGTGCAGGTTTAAACTACTAGGAATCTCGTGCGCAGTGCGCGCTCAATTCCTAGGGTGGAGACTCTGGACTGACAGACACCGTCGACCCACCTAGACGCCATCATGCAACTGTGCGCCATTGGCTCATACCAGGAAGGATTTATTACATCACTGATGACATCAGAATTGCTCGAGTGACATCACTAATGACATCAGAATTGCTCGAGTGACATCACTGATGACATCACAATTGCTCAAGTGAATAACTGATGACATGACATCACAATCGTGACACACCGCCACCACACCGCCACCCACTTAGCCAATTTTAACTAAGGAGATTCATGACTGCAACCTACAGCGTTTAGATAAAAATCTCAGATAAAAATATTACCCGAATATGATCTCATCTGACAACTCAAAATGGATTTATATGTTTTTCCGAAGACGTTACAGTATACAGTTTGAGTGTAAGACATGGTTCCAATACCTTCTCTCCCGGGATACCTTTCCCAGGAGCCCCATCAGGCCCCTTGTCCCCCGGCAGCCCGATGTTACCCTGCCATCATGTGGACACAGTCAGTGAAACAGCAGCCAAAAAGACACTAATGTTGTCACACACAAAACCCAGAGATAACTGTTGTCTACCATTACATTACCTTTTGTCCTGGGGCTCCATCCTCTCCTGAGAGCCCTGGAATACCTGGTAACCCCTCTGTCCCCGGGTCCCCCTGTGGTCAGGAAGTGAACAGAGTTGCAGTGAAATCATGAATGAATGAATGAATTCCAATTCAACTGAGAAATTGGAATAAAAACTACAGAAAACATTACCGGAATTGAATTAGAATTAACAATACATATTAGATAACTGCTTTTTATTTCAGCAGATGATCATTTACTATAGGACGAATCAGCGTGACGTCACTGCCACCCAAAAATGCGTAACCCCGCGGCAGTTAACTAGTATGAGTTGTGCCAAACAAACGTTAATATCTCAAAAAGTATACCGGTACATCACATCACTTATATTTTGACATTCTGAGTGAGAGCAGAATTAGCTCAAGAGTTTGATGTATAATATATGCATGTCGTGTTAAAGTTGTGTCAACTGTCGCAGTTTTTTATTGTAAACACGGACAGTCGGCTAGAGTCAGACGCTCAAACTCAGGTTCCATAGGGTTCCATTGCCGTTGCCACCATGGATGTATTAAAAGAACTGGATAGGGGATGAGCCACGCCCACCCATGCATTCGGACGGAGGCTGCTCACTGGCGCATGAAGTCATCATGGGGGGGTTTTCTTCCTGGTTTTACTTCCTGACCATGCGGCCCAAGGCGAAGTGCACATGTGTGCCATGACGTATTCCATGACGTCTCCCACCCCTCCCACCCATGGATGTATTAAAAGAAGAAAATACACCCGTATACGGCTCTTAGTGGCCCCATTTTTTTTTTGATAATTAAAAGAGTCGTTTTATACTTTGAGTGACACCCGGAAAAAATTCCCCTGGGTTTAACAGCTGCCCATGCAAGTGGATGGGAATTTTCCTTTCTGGGCTGCATGGCGTCACGTGACTTGCAATACAGAGCTTCGCCACCATGTTCAAATGGCTTCACAGCCCAGCGCTATTCCTGGGGGCTTGGTTGCCACCCAGTGACGCGGTTTGTTTACCAAAATGCTGCTCGGCTGATCCCTCGTATAGAGTACCACAGGGATGATGTATTTTTGTAGGCTTAACCAGAAATCGCCAACATGTTAGTTCGTCGGGGGAAAATGTGGATTTCACTTAAATCAATGCATCAAATAAGGTCTGTGTTTTGGGGGGTTTTCTTTAGAATATTTTTTATTGCAAATCAAGGTACAGTTGTGCATTGGTAAACAGTAAAGCAATCATATTTTAATTTTTCTACAAGAACAACAACGATAACATGCAATTTGGAATGTACAGAGGGCTGTACCATGATTGTTGTACTGTATAAGAAGATCCAGGATCTGTCCCTTGATCTGGTTTGGCATACCCAGATAATTGCCATCTAGCTGGATTCTAGTTAAGTCATACCACGAAAGTAGTTATCAACTCGTTAAGTGGATCCAGGTTTTTCTAATCAAGGTGAGAGAGCATGCACATGAAATTGCCCATGCACAGGAGCTTGTGCCCGCAAAAGAGGCGTGGTTTTTAACAACTAGCCAATCACAATGCAATATGGACTGCTCCAGCTTCTACAGCGCCAGACACGCCTATTTCATTCAAACCGCAAATCGTGAAGCTTTACTATGTAGGTCAGAATCAAAATCCGCGTTGGATATTATTAGTCTGTTCCCTGTCTAAAGTTACCACTTTTATTCACATCAGTAATTTCTTTGAAGAGCGGTTTCTGCCTCCACGTAGGCTATCTACAGCAGCTCAATTCACCCTCTCAATAAACTCAATAAAACCTGCATGTCTTTTTTGCGAGTGAAAAGGTTATCAATAAAAAAAATAATGATAATAAAATTAAAAAAGGCTGCTGAACTGAATCGACAAGGTACGTGCGGGCATACATTTCATTTATAAAAAATAAGCTATTTTGTGGTCACATATAGGCTATTGGCAGCAGAGTCGCATATCTCCATATTTCATACAATCTTCTGAAGAAGACGAGAGTTGACTCGTCGAAACTGTCAAGGTAAATAAATAACATCTATAAACCTATGTCTGAACACAAGAAAACAAAAACATCTATCATACAAGGACTATGCTGGAAATAATATGAAATTCAATCACATCATACAGGCCAAAAGCAACACAGTTGCAGCTGCAAAATGCAGGAGTAGCCTAGATATGAATAATCTGTGTGCAGGCGATCCCATATTAAATTGCTTAGATAGTAGTAGGCTATTCTGGCATGTATGACCATGTCCAACCCAACGTCAGCCTCAGCTCCGTTGCGCACACGGCACCGTGCGCCTTGGAGACGTTTATGTAACCTTTTTATGCCGGTTTAGTGATATTTCTCCAATTACCCTTCAGCTGCAATCGATTGGTGGGGTCAAACAACGTATCTAGCCTACTTGAGAGCACAAAAATGAATATATAAAAATTCCAAAGTGGTAAGTAGGGCTTAATTTAAATGTAGCCTGCAACAAGTGCAAGGCTTCAGTCCTCGATTAATTCAACAGGCCGTTATTGAAAATAAGAATTTGTTCTTAATTAACTTGCCTGTTTAAATAAAGGTTGATGATGATGATGATGAACAGGAGCCATGTTTTTATGCCTCCGCCGCCGGCGATAGGCCGGAGGCATTATGGATCCGGGTTGTCCGTCCGTACGTATGTCCGTCCGTACGATGTTCGTTAACGCGATATCTGAGGAACGCCTTGACGGAATTTAATCAAATTTGCCTTAAACATCCACTTAGGCTCAAGGATGATCTGATTAGATTTTGGTGGTCAAAGGTCAAGGTCACTGTGACCTCTCGAATGCCATTTTCAAGCTTGTTAACGTGATATCTGAGGAACGCCTTGACGGAATTTCATCAAATTTGCCTTAAACATCCACTTAGGCTCAACGATGAACTGATTCGATTTTGGTGGTCAAAGGTCAAAGGTCAAGGTCACTGTGACCTCTCCAACTCCATTTTGAAGCTTGTTAACGCCATATCTCAGGAATGCCTTGACGGAATTTAATAAAATTTGCCTCAAACATTAACTTGACCTCAAGGATGAACTGATTACATTTTGGTGGTCAAACTTCAAGGTCACTGTGACCTCACAAACGCCATTCCCAAGTTGGTTAACGCAATATCTCAAGAACGGCTTGATGGAATTTCTTCTGCTTTGGCTCAACTTGGACGCAAGGATGAACTGATTTCATTTTGGTGATCAAAGGTCAAAGGCCAAGGTCACTGTGACCTCTCGAATGCCATTTTCAAGCTTGTTAACGCGATATCTCAGGAATGTCTTGATGGAATTTCTTCGAATTTGCCTCAAACGTCCACTTGGACTCAAGGATGAACTGATTACATTTTGGTGGTCAAAGTTCAAGGTCCCAATTTCCAAGCTCTGTAACGCAACATCTCAGGAGCGCCTTCCAATTTGCCTCAAATGTCGATTTGGACTCAAGAATAAACTAACGGCGGAGGCATAAGTCCACGTTGCCGTCGTCCTAGTTTTTTCTTTTTCCTTTTTTTTATTTTTATTTTTAATTTGAATGTAATGTATTTTTCATATGGGGACCATATGAATGGCGACTCGCTGTTTCCAGAGAGCTGATTGGTACTGTAAGCAGGTGGGTCTTTCATGGGTTTTGATCTTATCCTCTGAACTTAACCTGCTACAAAGCAGGTTAGCCGTAGAGCATAAGTTGCTATGGTGATCTATCTCGGTAAGAAGTTAACTAGCGTTGTGGTACGGCAAACCTAGGGTTAAACCTGAAGTTACCTCGCTAAACTACTAATCTTGGTACAGGCCTCAGCTCTCCTTTCTCCCTTCCTTAACACCAACACACACAAAAAACAGAAAACAGAAAACAAAAAACAAAGCAAAAACAAAACAAACTAAAACAAAACAAAACATAGAAACACACACACTCCGATATTACTTTTTTTTTTTTACAAAAAGAAAAATGTATGTACATAGATATATATATATATGGGGTGGCTGTGGCTCAGGAGGTAGAGCGGGTCATCCACTCATCAGAAGGTTGGTGGTTCGATCCCCGGCTCCTCCAGTCTGCATGTCGAAGTGTCCTTGGGCAAGACACTGAACCCCGAACTGCTCCCGATGGCTGTGCCAGCACGCTGCATGGCAGCTTGCCGCCTTCGGTGTGTGAATGGCTGAATGTAGGCACATTGTAAAGCGCTTTGGATAAAAGCGCTATATAAATGCAGTCCATTTACCATATTGATTGATTGATAGCTTTATTACTGACTCATGGTCCATAAAAAAAACATACATAAATACATAGATACACACAAATAACATATAAAAAATATACATTTCGTTTAAAAAAACTGGTCAAATAAAAAAACATTAAAATAAATTCATATACAGGCTTTTATGCCAGTGTGCCCTGAGACTGGACGTGTAGCGAGTGCAGCTCTTCCCTGGGTTAGTGAGAGCCACAATGACGCTGTTTCCAGACACATCCAGTCTACACATAAATTTGTACATGAGATTCCTCAGTACTGCCTGAAATGTGTTAACTCGTGCAGTAACAAACATCTCACTCGCACTGCACCATCGAGGTCTCTTGAGAATCATCCTCATTGCATCATTATATGCCACTTGTAGTTTCTGCAGGCTTGCTTTTTTTTAACTTGACCACAAGTGGGCAGTGTAAAGCGGAGTACAATAGGCTCTGAACAAAGTCACCTTTACATATGAACACATACTGAACTTACGTGCCAGGGTGTTTGCTTGTGCATACATTCGGCGGCACTGTCTATAAATATCATCATCATCAGTCATGTGTTCAGTGATAATATGTCCAAGATACTTTACCTTACTGTTTACACAGAGATCATTATTGGACAACTTAAAATCAGGAAATATCTGATGCTTGTCCTCTTTGGTTCTACTGATTAATATGACACTCTTGCTGGCATTGTATTTTATATCATTTTCCAAGCCATACTCGGTGCATATTGCAAGGAGCTGCTGAAGACCAGCGCTACTCGGGCTGAGGACTGCCAATGTTCTCTAAAGAAGGCTAGCACAGATTGATTTGAAACGTGGTTGAAATAAGCTGGGTGTTAATGGTAAAACTGTTAAAAGACATGCTAAGAAAAAAAGTGTTTATGTTTTACTGAAGTTAAAATAAGGATAACTTTAATTCTAACAAGGGGAAGGAAGATGTAGTATAGTGGATGATATCGCGAGAGTAGAATGACGGGATTAGACCAGGATAGAGAGACGGGGAATGATGACGTAGAATAGAATGGACACTGAGCATGACTGAAATAAAGCACGTTAAATAATACTGCTTCTTGATTGAATGACAACACAACATACATTAAGGATAACAAATTCCTTGTCATCATGGACAAAGTGTATTGCAATAGACCAATCCACGCCAAGCCTTATCACATCTATGAATGAGTCAAGCTGCTTGTTCCAGAGAATTGCAACACCCCCAGGTATTCTCCCTCTAACAATCCCCAGGCTGAGATCAGTTGTAGATTCTCCCGCACCGTGGAAGTTATCATTGAGACAATTTAATTTTTCCAAGTCCTGTTTGGCGGAAAAGGTCTCTTGCAAACATAATATATCACAATTGGCTAAAAGATTGTCTACAACAATGCGGCAAGCTTTATCCCCTGCGCACTGGCCCATACGCAGGCCACGACAATTGTATGAGACAATACGCATAGTCATTATCTTAACTGGTGAGTGCTGTGTTTGCCCCGACAGCTCCTGCCCTGCGCGGCTCATAGAACTGCCGAACGTGTGCCCCCTCTGGCCAGAGCTCCGGAGTGTACATTTCACCCACTTCGTTGCACTCAGCAGATATTTTGAATGATCCAAATCTACCGTATTCAGTGACAATCTTTTGGCAGATGACTTCTCGGCCAAGTTTCAGGGTATACCATACCATACCATATATATATATATATATATATATATATATATATACACATTTATACATCATGAGAGACCGGTCGGTAGGTTTAACAAGATACTTTATTTAGCAAATGGCATGCATGGCAAATACTTTGGCGTATGACTCCATGGTAAGATGGCGCTCCTCTTGAGGCAAGAGGAGGGCTTCTGTATGAGCTAGGATATGACTCCATTGTAAGATGGCACTCCTCTTGAGGTGAGAGGAGGGCTTCTGTATGAGCTAGGATAGAGAATCCCCCCCCCCCCCCCTCTGCTCTGGGGGCAGGGGCGGACTGGGATCATAATTCAGGCTGGGCATTAGATACCAAGCAGGCCAGGCTGATACGGGCCGACGCGCGTAAATTTGGGCCGTTTGGAGCCCAATTTGGGCCGTTTGAAGCCAGATTTGGGCCGTTTGAAGCCCAATTTGGGTCGTTTGAAGCCAGATTTGGGCCGTTTGAAGCCCAATTTGGGCCGAGTCCAATTTTACAATGAGATGCACCCACTTTAACCCTGAATAAAGTAGTAAAACCACTAGTAAACCAGTAGGCAGCGCCTGGCCTGCTGTTCAGTGAGTGGCCTGACTGCGGGCACCAATTATTATTTTTTTGCCAGGCCACCGGGCATTTACCCGACGTGCCCAATTATGCAGTCCGCGCCTGTCTGGGGGTAATAGGCAGCAGTGATGCCAACTGCTGCTATGATGAGGTGGGGGGGGTGATGTAGGACCCTTGCTACAGTATATGTACTAGGATGGACTGGTGACGACTGACGTGATGACTGACGTCACAACTGACGTCATACTGGACGGGATCAATTGACGTCATGACTGACGTCACGCTTGGGCTTGACTGACGTCACGGGCTGATCAGGTAATGTGAATATGGCGGCCTTCCTGATTGAAATTTGGTTGAAACCTCACGTCAATCTTGAGAGACCGGTCGGTAGGTTTAACAAGATACTTTATTTAGCAGGCCTTAGAGTACCAGTCAAATACCCTGGCCTAAAATCCGGTCAGTGAAGAGCAGGACCAGAATGTGTGAGACAGGGTGCTCTCTGACACGCGACACCTGACACATAGTGGTGAGACAGACGGATAGATCCTGTGCAACTTATGGTTAGAATAGTGAAGACGGTGAGTGACCTTAAATTGGATCAGTTGGTGTCTACTATTAACTGAGCAGAGTTGTATCACAGACTCCTATCCCATATAATATCAGATAATTCAATGCCAAGTTCCCCCTGCCACGTTTCTCTAATCTTAGGGTTAGGGTCTAAACTTTTACTTTATGCATTTAAGTGAAATCCCCATTCTAAAACCCTATTCACTTTTCCCCTGACGAACCCAAGCGCTACTTCCGGATTCATTCCTGCGGTGCTCTATTCAAATCAATGGGAGATATAGAGTGATAGTTCAGTAGTGCAGCAGTGGTACTTACTTTGGGTCCTGGCTCTCCCACGCCTCTCTTCCCCGGCGGTCCAGAATCACCTGGGAAACCCTGGTTCCCCTGTTCATACAGTAACACAGAGAGCGGGATATTTCATATTTGCTCTCACCCTGTGTCTTGATTTTGAATACAATATTGGAGGGGTCAGCAACCTTTTTGATATGAAGTGCCATTTTCAATTTTGCTTGTCAATCAGTGTGCCACACCAAGATTAATGACCCACACATCAAAATTTAGCGTTATTCCTTCCAAAATCAGGACATTGAAGTGTACACAGCACGGTCCTTCTCTGTCTTGCTCGCTGGCATTTTTCATCTGTTTTCTGCTGCCGGCAGAGCAATCTAGTAAGAGAGTGGCATCTTACTGCTCTGCTGCTGCCATGGAAGGCAACCAATCAAAGGCAGAGAGTGAGTCACTACCGTAAATATCCTAAATAACATGCAGCGCAATTGCAAATGGCTGTGAAGTAGGTAATTTGACAGGGTACTTCAACATTTCTACAAAAAATCTCAATTGCGCACTTATTGCTGCTGTGCGCTGCCGTGCCAGTGGTTAAGCCTTCGCGTGCCAGAGGTGGCACCCATGCTATAAGTTGCTGACCCCTGCAATATTGGTAGAAAATTGTATGGTTTAGATACTGTAGTAAAACGTCCAATAAATGCTGAGTCTGAGGAGTTTGGTTAGTTTAAAAAGGACTATATGTGAAAACACCATCACTTAGACGCTACTATCTACTAACTAAGCATCAGAGACCAGGACAAATCAGCAAATGTAATGCAGGTCTCCAATAGATTCTCAGCAAAAATGGTTGATCTGCTTGTTAAACATGGAACAGTCTGCGATTCATCACAATTCTTCTTCATGAATGTCAAATGATTGTATCTTGGTGTGGAAACCAAACCAACCATCCAACGACAGCAGCCTGTCTGATGCCTCCGTGACTGACAGGGAGGAAGCCGCGCTGCTTCAAGCCGACAGATGTTTGACTGACAGGCCAGCAGCACTCCACCAGGAAATTGTGCAGAACAATTTAGAACATAATCAGACAGACTATCAGCTGCGGTATGAAGTGCACACCTGTCTCCATTAGTAGCTTATGATGGTTTCTGTTTCTCTTACCTTCGGTCCAATTATTCCTATACCTGGAGCCCCTCTGGGGCCTGTGGGTCCAACTGGGCCGAGATCACCCTGAGGGAAAGAAGAGTGTCGTAAAATTTTTTTTATTACAAATTCATCATCTGTTCAAACTATTTGCAACTTTGGCAGGTAAACTATCACTTTTAAAGATTTTTAAATCTTACCGTACATTTTTAAATCTTACAGTACCATGGGAGGAGCGCCTGGAAGAAGCATTTGAGAGGAAGCTCACAAAGTATGACAGTCTGGTCCGAGTGTCGGCAAGGTGGCTGGAGAGCAAGATGCTTAGCAGTAGAGGTCGGGTGCAGGGGGTTTGCAGCCAGATCTCTATACAGAGCCTTTAGCTCATTGGGCATTGAGGGAGAGAGGAGGAGATGAGCCATCCGCAGACCGCAGTACAACCGATGCGGCAGAGAGAACCTCAAGGTGGCTATGCCTCAAGAGAGGAGAGCCATGGGGGCAGAGTAGCAAGTTTGCCATCTGGACACAAGCTTGGGTCTGATCAGCCTAAGCTGGGTCACCTGGAAGAGGGTGTATGATGTTGAAACACCCAATGATTCCAGGAACATCACTGAAGATGTGTCCAGGAGTATCAGCAGATATATCTGCACAGCTGCAGCCTGACCTAGACAGTGACGACCAGGAAAGACTGGTTGACTACCAAGAATAGCATGCTGACGACTGGAGAGACAGTGACAGCTCGGAGAGACGGCAACCGGGGCAGAAAGGGCTGGCAACCCAATCTGTGTCCACCGTGAGGAGGACTCCCATATCAAGCTACGATGAACCTAAAGGAGAAATACCCCCAGGGGTGCCCGAGAGGGAGGGAGAATGAGCACCCCAGTCAGACGGATGACACGTTACTTGACCAAGGCAATGGACAAACGACAACAAGCAATCAGTGTGCATGTGGCAAGATCTGTAAGAATGAGCGGGGCCTAAAGATCCACCAGTCAAAGATGAAGTGCTTGGTGAGAGTAGGAGCGGCACAACGCAAAGGCAAGCAACCTGGTGAGACGCAGGAGGAGCCAGGGCGGGAGTCTGTGCCCGGAACCTCCAAGTGCCGCAAATAACTCCCCATAGCATCCAGTCAGATAGGAAGAGGATCAAGTGACCAGCAGCTAACAAGGCATCTCTATGGAACCAGCTAGACAACGACGTAGATCAGATTCTGGAGACGATTGCAGGGGAAGACGTCGACAGGAAGCTCCAAACTATGACTGCAATCACTGTGAGCCTCGCCTTGGAAAGATTTGGAAAAGAGGAAGGGAAGGCCGAGAGAGGACATTACTCAAAGAACAAGAGGGAGGTGAAGATCCACATCCAACATCCGACAGGAGTTAAAGACCTTAAGGCGCCAGTACAAGCAAGCAGGGGAGGAGAAGCACGCAGGACTGGCTCAGCTGACAGGCATCTTGAGGAAGAAGATCATGGGGCTACGTCGAGCGGAGTGGCATCGGGGGCGCCGCCGTGAGAGAGCCCGTAAACAGCCAATCCTTACAAATTCACCAAAGAGCTATTGGGACAAAAATGCAGTGGCAGGCTGGCATGCTCGCAGGAAGAGATAGACCACCACATGAAGCAGACATAGAGTGATCCAGCATGAGAGCAGGAGTTGGGAGAGTGCAGGACCCTGATCAACCCCCCCGAACCAAGCATGCAGTTTGATACATCAGAGCTGCAGCTGAGCGAAGTTTGGGAGGTCGTACAGAGAGCAAGAGCGAGTTCTGCGCCAGGGCCAAACAGCACCTCATACAAGGTGCATAAGAACTGTCCAAAACTCCTGGTGCGCTTGTGGAAGATCCTGTGGGTAATCTGGAGAAGGGGCAATATCCCACACCAGTGGAGAGCTGCCGAAGGTGTTTGGATCCCTAAAGAGGAGAACTCCAAGCGGATTGACCAATTATGCATCATCTCCCTGCTGAATGCGGAAGCCAAGATATTCTTCAGTGTCATTTCCAGACATCTCTGTAGCTTCTTCCTAAAGAACAACATCGATTCATCGGTCCAGAAGGGTGGCATCACAGGCATCTCAGGGTGTTTGGAACACACAGGAGTGGTCACACAGCTCATCTTTGGAGGCCAGGGAGAACATGGGTAACCTGTCAGTGCTGTGGCTGGACTTAGCGAATGCATATGGTTAGTGCAGCTCACACTGGTCAAACACCATGTGCCCAGCAGAGTCAGAGACCTCATAGCTGACTACTATAACAACTTCAGGCTGAGAGTCTCCTCTGGAGCAGTCACATCAAACTGACATTAGATCGAGGTGGGAATAATCACAGGGTGTACCATCTCAGTGATCCTGTTCGCCCTGGCAATGAACATGCTCACAAAGTCAGCTGAGCCAGAATGCAGAGGGCCCAAGACAAAATCTGCCCACCGCCAACCACCCATCAGGGCATTTATGGATGACCTGACCGTTACAACAGAGTCAGTCCCAGGCTGCAGGTGGATTCTGCAAGGGCTCGAGAAGCTGATGGAGTGGGCCCGGATGAACTTCAAGCCAGCCAAGTCACAATCCATGGTGCTGAGAAGAGGCAAGGTAGAGGACATGTTCCAGTTCATTGTTGCAGGTACAACCATCCCAACCATCACGGAGAAGCCAGTAAAAAGCCTCGACAAAGTGTTTGACAGCTCCTTGAGGGACACAGCATCCATCCAAGCTACCTGCAACGAGCTGGATGTCTGGCTGAAATCCATTGACCATTGTGGACTACCAGGGAAGCAACAAGCTGCAACTACCCATCAGATCCTTGGAAGAGGAATTCAAGGTGACGAGGGCCAGGGCCAGGGAAGTGTTGCTGTACCATGAAGCAAGAGATCCAAAGGTGGCCAAAGCTGGAATTCAGGTAAGGACTGGGAGGAAGTGGAGAGCAGAGGAAGCTGTTCTGCAGGCAGAGTCACGGCTCCGTCACAAAAGGCTGGTGGGAGCGGTGACGTGAGGCAGAGCTGGACTGGGATCTTTTCCAAACCCCCACATTGACATCGCTGAAGGGAAGGAAAAGCGATGCCTAGTCCAGGAGGAGGTGAGAACAGCAGTGGAGGAGTAAAGGACCTGCAGAACAGTGGCGATGAGCCAACAGGGAGCATGGACCAGATGGGACACTGCCATGGAGCGGAAAGTGACCTGGGCTGAGCTGTGGAGGGCTGAGCCCCATCGGATTTGGTTTCTCATCCAGGCGGTCTATGATGTGCTTCACAGCCCATTAAACCTCCACATATGGGGCAAGGCAGAGACACCGGCCTGTCCACTTTGCTCAAAGCGTGGAACCCTCAAGCACATCCTAAGCTGCTGCACCAAGGCACTGGGAAAGGGCCGGTACAGATGGAGGCATGACGGGGTTTTGAAGACCATTGCAGAATCCATCAGCGCTTGAATCGAGTGGGCAAGAAGACAAAAAAGAAGCCATCACCTTCATCAGAGCTGGGGAGCAGCCAAGACCTTCTGCGAGAACATAAACAGGAACACTGGCTTCTGCAGTGGACTGGCAGCTGATGGTAGACCTTGAGAAGCAACTCAAGTTCCCACAGCACATTGCGACCACCACCTTAAGACCTGATGTGGTTCTGGTGTCGGATTTATCAAAGCAAGTCGTGCTCCTGGAGTTGACAGTACCATGGGAGGACCGCCTGGAAGAAGCATTTGAGAGGAAGCTCACAAAGTATGACAGTCTGGTCAGAGAGTGTCGGCAAGGTGGCTGGAGAGCAAGATGCTTGCCAGTAGAGGTCGGGTGCAGGGGGTTTGCAGCCCGATCTGTATACAGAGCCTTTAGCTCATTGGGCATTGAGGGAGAGAGGAGGAGACGAGCCATCCTCAGTACAACCGATGCGGCAGAGAGAACCTCAAGGTGGCTATGGCTCAAGAGGGGAGAGCCATGGGGGCAGAGTAGCAAGTTTGCCATCTGGACACAAGCTTGGGTCTGATCAGCCTAAGCTGGGTCACCTGGAAGAGGGTGTATAATGTTGAAAGACCCAATGATTCCAGGAACATCACTGAAGATGTGTCCAGGAGTATCAGCAGATATATGTGCACAGTTAAAACCAATTTTGCTGGCATAAATTTGCTGGTGGTTTTCAGAGTTATTGCTTTGGATTTGAGCTTAGATGTGACCATGTCAACTTTGCTCGAGTCCCAAGTCAGTCTCAAGTCAACCCCCAAGTCTAAATGTATTACCAAGTCAAGTCCATGTCATTAATGTCAAGACACAAGTCTAAATATATTACCAATATATATCACAATTACAATATATTACCTAAATGTATAACACAAAGTCAAGTCAGAACAAGTCGAGAGTTCAGTATCACTTTAATAGCTTAAAGTTATTGTTGGGTTTTAACCCTGAATAGCTGGATAAACGAATTGGCCGCTACAGGGCTCCTGCCAGAAAGCACTTGGGACACCAGGTGGGGTTCAACACGTTTACTTGTGGTAAAGGCAGTCACCGACGGTACAGTGGTTTACAGTTTCTGGAAATAAAAGACAATAAATGCTATATAAATATAACAGTTCTGAAATATCCATCATGTTTCATGTAGTTAGGGACAAACTGGTAATTGTTGAGAATTATTAACTAAAACGTACAATTATAGGCTACAGTGCAAATGGAAATAATAATCCCCTCACATAGTGATAACAAGGCCCAGAATTAACCCCCCTTAGCTAATAGCAGAATGACTAATTAACAAATAGCCTAAAAGGAGTTAGCTAGCTAGCCAAACAATTAGCATCCTTCATTAGCAATCAAACTACAGCGCCCATCTTAGCCACACAACACAACACAATAGTTTCAACTCACATCTTCTCTGACTGTTGTACAGGCAACCGCCGTAGTGAAAGGAAAAAAGGGAGGTTTTATCCCTCTGACAGGTTTCTAGCCGTTTATAGGTGCTCCACGTGTGTTTGCTCGTTTCTGACTGCTTCTAGCAGCTTCCACGGACGTTCATACCCGCGGTTAAGTCAGCCGCAATAACAGCTCTAACTTCCTGTTTGTATTTCCAAAATAAAGCATTACTAACACAAGATAATAACAACAGAACTCGCTGCATTAATGCAAAATAAGTGATACAGCTCTGCCAAGGTGAGGAATTCTCAACAGCCGCCCCCACATTAGTCAATGTGTAGACAAGGGAATTCCTCAAGTGTCCCGGGCGTTATCCTTGACAGCGGGGAGCTGGGTCGGGCAGGCGACTGGTCGGATAACTGCAGATCAAGTGGTGCCACCTCCGCCGCCCCATGACGGCAAGGGCGCAAACCCGCTGGAGGCAAAGCTATATCCCGCCGCCCCATGAAGAGCATGTGATGGGGACGGGATCGGCGCAGAGGACAGGGCGGCTTTGGAGGTCGGCCTGGGCACCGGTGACGAAGACGAAGTCGTTCCGGAGGACAGGCTGGAGGAAGACCAGCCTGGTATAGCTGGTCCGGAGGACGATCTGGAAGATGACCAGCCCGGCGAAGTTGGTCGGGAGGACGATCTGAAGGACGACCAGCCCGGCGGAGCCGTTCAGAAGGCTGGCGACGTGGGGAGGGCTGCTCCGGAGGCCGGCGGCGAAGAAAGGGCCGCCCCGGTGACCGGTGACGGAGGCTGGGCCACCCCAGAGGCTGGCAACGAAGCTGGAGTGTGGGACTGGCTTCCTTAGACATCAACGGCTGAAGGTTGTGCCAGAGTGCAGTAGAGGCTGGCTGCTGGTGAGAAGAACTAGAGGTAGATAGCTGGAGGGCAGGCTGGACCTCGGCAGGGCTAACGATCGAGGAGAAGAGGCACTGCTGCACTGAAGCCCGTTCTGGCGCACAACCCTCAGCACCCTGCAAAGCCCATCCAAGGGCCGTGTGGATTGCTATGGGTCCACCGTTCACTCCCCTGCGAACTGGCTTAGTGGCAGTGATGAGGTGTACATGATCTGACCCAAGCAACACCAGTGGACGCGCGTTGAAGAAGGGTTGCAGCGGGACCCGGCGTAAGTGAGTGTGCTGCCTTTTAAGCTTCTGCACTGGGTAGGTCTGCTCCATCAGGTCTAGACCTGAAGCAGTGAATGCTCCATGCACTTTGTAGCGCTTCTGTGGGTTACCTTTGGGAGAGACCTCGAAACTGACCTTTGCGCCCCGGAGGTGTGTAAGGTCTGTCAGCACCGTGCGTAGGACAAGAGTCTCACCCTCACCCTTCAACTGGAGCTGCTGGACAGCGGCAGGTAGAATCATCGTCCGTTGAGCTCCGTCATCCAAGACAGCGAATGACTCCATTGTGTTAGAACCACTGTGGAGCAGTACAGGGACGACCTTCAAGAGCACCTTGCTTGTTGTAATGCTGGGTGTCAGGTAAACTTCTGAGGCCCTCGACAGTGGATCGCTGGAGCGACGTTGGGCTGCATTGTGGAGGACCTGGAGGTGAATGCCACCGCAGTCGCCGCAGGGCTTCTTGAGGTTGCAGGTCTC
Organism: Poromitra crassiceps; assembly: GCF_964638095.1. NCBI lineage: Eukaryota > Metazoa > Chordata > Actinopteri > Beryciformes > Melamphaidae > Poromitra > Poromitra crassiceps. Next base: position 109,319,185 of record NC_139623.1, read on the forward strand.
AGGTGCATGGGCACGTGCACACCTCCAGCAGCGCTTTCCTTCTGCTATCCACTTCTCCAGGTCTGCTGCTGACTGTTCTGTAATCTTGCGGCAGCGGCTGATGTAGTGCTCTTTGCTGTCGCAGTAAAGGCAATGTATCTGGAATGGTTTCCTACCATTATACGACGTGGGATTGCTGGAGACGCTCGGTTGTGTGGGCTCTGCTCCGTAATAGATAGCTGCACTTTGACCTCTGCCCTTATACAGCATGTTCTCCCTTCCAGTACTTGGAGGTTTCTCGAGTTGGTAGCGCTGCACCAATCTGCTGGACAGACGCTGCTGCTGGGCTTTAAGTTGGAGCCATCCCGCTAAGTCCTGCAAGTTGTAGGGGTTGAGGCTTGTAGTGTTGAGCTTGCCTTGTAATTGCAGAGACTCAATGAATCCATCCCGCAAATATCTTGGTAGCTTGCTGAGCAGGCGGTCCACGTGCGAGCAGCAGTTGAGCTCAGTACCTTGAGGTCCCTCTAATGAGAGCAGCATGCTGACTAAGAGGTGGACCTGAAGAGAGAAGCTCTGGAAGCTACGAGAGTCATTAGGTTTCACCTCAGGGGAGGTGAGGATCGCTGCTATTTCGCTCTGAGCCAGCTGGTGTGGTTGGCCATACTGCAGCTGTAGAGCCTGCACAGCTGCTGAGTACGGGTACGGATGGTGACGGCAAGACTGGCCAATCATTTGAGCCTCGGGCAGCTTGAGGTGTTCAAGTAGCACATGGTATTTGTACTTCTCGGTTAGCCCCAGGTGAGGCTCAAGTAGGTTGTCTAAGGCCAGCTTCAAATTAGCGAATTCTCTCTCGCTATCTGTGGAGAAGTCTGGGATTTTTGGCTTCGGGGCACCGTATAGTGGAGGCTGAGGCATGCCGAAGCCTGGCGATGCTACGGTGTGGGCTGATGGCAGCTGAGGAGGGAATGCTAGCGCTGGGCCCATCATCGCTGGGGCAGAATAGAGCGCCTGAGGTGATGCAGCGATTGAGGATATAGGAGCATAGTAAGGGGGAGCGTAACCAGATGAAACAGGTCCAATAGCTCGTTGCAGTTGTGAATTCTGCACCGTGGAATAGCGGTTAGGCACAGTGGGCTGCAGCTGTACAGGGGCTGGAGCAGGGAACTGCTGTTGCACTGGAGACGGTGCAATCTGGTCCGACGCAGCATAAGAATGAGAATGGAATGGTCCAATGTGGTGCTGCGATTGGGCTCGCAGGTGCTGTTGCTGCTGTTGCCTATGAGGCTGGAAGCTCGGTCCAGTTGATTCATAGCAGTGGGGTCGTACTGCCGCTGCGCCCCATGTTTGCTGAGGGTCTGGCCTGTTGGGGTGTTGCCCGGCTTGTGGTAGCAACAACATACCAGACGATACGTTAGAATAGAGAGAGCATGGAGAGGGCTCTGGGTGAATTGGTTCGAACCCCACATCATTGTATGAAGGCCTGGGGTACTGTGACTCTGTTGGTCGACTGTGCGGTCGTCCTACCTCCCTTAGAGGGATAGCTCTAGTCTTTGTCTGAACAGGAATCTGTCTCCGTTGGACCACCATCGCTGGTAGTTCTGGTGGGCATGATGCAGTCTTCCTACGTTGAGGACTCTGATCCGCTTCTTCCTCCATTAGGTGGGATGTAATGTGCTCCAGTAACTCCTGACGACGACGTTGTCGTCTCTCATACTGTGCTAGTTGGCTACTAAGCTGAGCCATTTCTGCTGCCTCTCGCCTTTCTCGTCCCGAAATGGACTCGATTACGTCCCTCAGTGAACCCATACTAAGATGATCCGCTGAGTTGGGTCTGTGTATGGTTGTGTCCCAGTTTGAGGGTATACCTGCTTGGCTACCACTCGCTGCAGCTGCTGCTCCTCTCTGCTCCTCTTGCTGTCCCTCGGTAGGGCGGGAGGAAAGGGCAGGCTGGTGGTGGTTGGAGTCAAGGATATAATCCTCCAAATACCTGGGGGTCTGGCGTTGCCTTGAGGGTCTCTCTCGGCCATCAAGGCTTGCACGTGCTACCTCCTGGTCTGATGTCATATCTGTAGTAGCCAATGGATCCGGCTCGAAGGACCGTATGTTGGGTTTTAACCCTGAATAGCTGGATAAACGAATTGGCCGCTACAGGGCTCCTGCCAGAAAGCACTTGGGACACCAGGTGGGGTTCAACACGTTTACTTGTGGTAAAGGCAGTCACCGACGGTACAGTGGTTTACAGTTTCTGGAAATAAAAGACAATAAATGCTATATAAATATAACAGTTCTGAAATATCCATCATGTTTCATGTAGTTAGGGACAAACTGGTAATTGTTGAGAATTATTAACTAAAACGTACAATTATAGGCTACAGTGCAAATGGAAATAATAATCCCCTCACATAGTGATAACAAGGCCCAGAATTAACCCCCCTTAGCTAATAGCAGAATGACTAATTAACAAATAGCCTAAAAGGAGTTAGCTAGCTAGCCAAACAATTAGCATCCTTCATTAGCAATCAAACTACAGCGCCCATCTTAGCCACACAACACAACACAATAGTTTCAACTCACATCTTCTCTGACTGTTGTACAGGCAACCGCCGTAGTGAAAGGAAAAAAGGGAGGTTTTATCCCTCTGACAGGTTTCTAGCCGTTTATAGGTGCTCCACGTGTGTTTGCTCGTTTCTGACTGCTTCTAGCAGCTTCCACGGACGTTCATACCCGCGGTTAAGTCAGCCGCAATAACAGCTCTAACTTCCTGTTTGTATTTCCAAAATAAAGCATTACTAACACAAGATAATAACAACAGAACTCGCTGCATTAATGCAAAATAAGTGATACAGCTCTGCCAAGGTGAGGAATTCTCAACAGTTATAATCCATAAGATTTTAATTTTGTTCTCTTGGGTGACACCTATGGCGATGAGTGGTAATTGCAGGTGAGATCCAAACTACTATTATGTTAGTCAGTTAGTCCTACCAAAGTAATCACCTGTAATGCTAGCAGAGACCGGAAAAAAGTAGCTTGTTATAGTTACAGAAACAAAACAAAAACACACACACACACACACGCGCGTGCACACACACACACACACACACACACACACACACACACACACACACACACACACACACACACACACACACTCCAATACTACAACATGGTAGACGTGCTTGTAAAAATAGATGTTATGAATAGGATCCTGCATAAGGTGGTCCAAGGGAGGTCAGCCAGGCGAATCACCTGGCGTCCCTGACCTCATCGAGGTAGGCTAGAAACGGGTCCCAAACAACTAAAAATATTCCAAGTGAATTGGTCCTCAGGAACCTGAGTCTCTCCATCCGTATAACAGAAATCATATCCACCAGCCACCGCTGAAAGGAGGGTGGAGAGGGGGACTTCCATTCCTTCAAAATGAGTTTCTTGGCAACAAGCAACAATGCATTATGGTTTTAATAGGATAAAAACTTGGTAAGAGCTTCATGAGTTTGATTTGTATAATCAGTTTCAACTTTCAGAAAACAGAATTGAAATTCAGTCGTCTGGTGGAACACAAGATCTCAAGACTTTAGAAACCTTTTCAAGTCATCAAAGTACAAGTCGGCGTAAAGTCCCAAGTCACCACAACCCAAGTCAAGTCTCAAGTCTTCTCTTCATGACTCAAGCTACTATAACACTGAGTCAAGTCCAAGTCATGTGACCCGTGAGCTGTAAATACACAGTCTGATTTGTACCTTTTCCCCTTGAACTCCGGGACCAGAAGCACCGACTAGACCTGGGACACCAGGTGGCCCATGACTGCCCTAAGAAAAAATATATATATATTATCTTAAAGCCCCAATCAATAAGATTTTTGACATTTTTTACTGTAATATAAGAGCTTTTTAGTCATAGGACATGGTAGATTGACTTGTAATAGGGAGACTCTCGACTTTATTTATCCCACACCGCCCTCCATTGGCCAGCCCTGGGAATAAGCAGGTTGTCTGCCACGTCCCGTGGCAATAAAAAAAAATAAAAGAAAAGGATGCGCGCATGCGCTGTACAGCGGAAGCGCTGTCTTCATGAAAACAAGGAAGTAACTCGATTCGGATTTGCTACGAAAATGATGTTTCACGGAACTATGGATTATTATTTCATCACGTGGTGAGTACCCGATGTCACAACATGTACATAGAGCTTTCTGGCGCTGTGTTTTGTTGACTTTGAACGGCGATATCGTTATTGATACTATTGCACCCAGAGGGCGCAGTTTCTCCAATAGCAAAACTTTGAAAACTTGCTGAATGGGGCTTTAGGCGGCTGCATATATGGAAAAAAACACCTTACCCTAAAAAAATTGTAACAAAAGCTTTCTCAATTGTTTTTTGTAGTATTAGGTGTCCTTAATAACATACTAAAAGTCTACCAAAGTCTGACCACTGGAAAGGTGTAATTTTCAAGATGGCGTCCAAGATGGGCAAAGATTCCTTAAAATACCCTAACTCCTTCATTATTTATCCTAGACAAGTAATTTTTGTGTCTAACCCTATGTTCTTGGGGCCTAGAAATCCATTGGACGTGTCCAAATTGCAGAGATACAATTACATAATTGTGAAATCCAATATTTTGCGTGTGACTCTATTAAAACGTAATATGTAATAAATACTTTTTTTTTTTTTTACTGGAACAAGGCTTCATGGTATCCTCAAAAACAGCTAAACAGAACAAAACTAATTGTCACAATTTTCATCAATTCAGAAGGTGGTGGCAGAGAATATTGGCAGTCGATAGATATATTGCTTGTATTATTGAAAAGTTGTGGATAGCTCTGTGGATCAAATTTGGCTCAAACAAAATTCATATTTGACTATACACCCTATACAATTGTAGCCTGACCATGACTGCTGGTGTCATAAACCAAGAGACTTGCAAAATCTGCCATGAAGAATTAGGAGATGCTTCTGATGTGGTTGAAGTTCATCAGAAGGGAGCTGATGGAATCAACAGTGCAAGCGTGCAAAGAGGGGATGACATAGTCATTTCAGCTAATGAAAAAGTACACTCAAAATGTTGAAAGCAGTACATCAATCTAAAAGACATTAAAAGCCATAAAAAAAGAAAGTTGAGCCACCAAAGAGAAGCAACTAGTCCTTTCAATAGCAAAACCGATCTGTCTATTCTTTGGGACTACATAACACATGGAAGTGCATACTCTAGTTATGTAAAGACCGATACGTTCGTGAAGTCCATTCTTGAGTGTTGTGGCAATCATTCAGATGAATAGGCCTTCACCGTGAAAGGCAGGATTGAATATTATTGCTGTGCTCTACATGCTGTGGAGTGGATTTACCATCACACATGCAGTGTTCATTTCCGTAATGGGCCACTACAGTTCCAGAAAGTCCCAGAGGCAAAGCGCAGAAAGTCTGGCCAGCCCAAAAACAAAGATCAGGAGCAGGCATTCGTGAAGGTTTGCTCTTGCCTTGAGAATACTGAAGAGGAACAGTTGACAGTTACACATTTACGAGATAAAATGGAGGAATTTCTGACAAATACAGATTCCGAACCATTTGGAAAGGCCTACCTCAAAACAAAAAGAAAAAAGTATGGGGACAGTGTACATTTTGCTGAAGGAGAAGGCAGGCCTCCAAGACATAGTGACAATGAGGGAAAGGACATCACAGATACTGAGATCTTATCGAAGAATCTTATCTTTCACCCAAGCAAAGGACGAAGAATCACAGAAACAAGTGATCATTGAAACAGCGGCGGGATTGATTAAAAGTTATATAAAGTTCAATGTCCCGTCCCTTACAAATCAGTATCCAAGTGCAAAGTCGCTTGAGCTTGATTCTGCCCTTTCGTTTGTTCTGACACTCTGCAGACATTGTTAAATTGTCTTTTTGTGGGTAAAGAGACAAGCCGAAAGGTTGCAGCATTTGGACAGCCAATTGTCCAAGCAGTTCAACCACATGCCGTTGTTAGCTCCCTTAAGTTGGCCTTGCAGTGCAGGCACATCATTTGTATGGGTCACAATTCCTTGTGGATAGCCTTCATGGGATGGGATTTAGTTCATCTTTATGAAGAAGTCTTGCGTTTTGAAAATAATGCAGCAGCTTCAGTTGCCCCAGATATGTTAACGGATGACATGGCTCTTCTTTTTGCTGGTGACAATCTTGACCACAATATCCTTACTATCGATGGCAGGGGGACCTCCCACTGAATGGGTATCATAGCAGCACTCACTCCAGGGCGAAAGAAGGATTGTGTCATTCCAATGAGACACGTTACGAACCAGGATTTTTCACTGCAAAGTAAAATTCCAATCACCGAACATCGCAAAATCATTTGCGAAACGTGTGCCAAACCATCGTGTTCAAACTACTCGGCATTGATCGACTGTGATAGGACAGTTGATATGGTGTGGGAGCTCTCACTAAACTTCAAACAAGAAACCCCTGGGTGGCAGGGATTGATGCATACAGGGCCGTAGCCAGGGGGGGGGGGGGGGGGGGGGGGGAGTGTGGACGATTCCAAGGGCCGTTGACTGACAGGGGCCCCAAATGGCCAAAATTTTCTGGCATCATTCATCAAGGATTAGAACACCCAGGCCAATCATCTGTTGTGTTTATGCCTATGATTGACTTGTACTCTGGGGACAAGACATGCATTCTGTCCACGCTGAATTTCATTTGTGATCTCAAACACCATGTTCAGCCCATTATTAGGTTCGACCAGTGGTGGCCCTGTTTTGACTAATTTCACAGTACCACACAGTAATAATGAATTTATTCCTTATTGGTATCAAAAGAAATCTCCTGAAAGCTTCAACAGAATGTGAATTATAAGTGAAATCACCATTATGCATTATGGCACGTGGAAAAAGGAGAAATGTCCAATTATATTGGAAAACTTTCTTCACTTTTAACATAAATATGCTTATAACCAATTGCTCTAATATATACTTGTACTTGTAATCACTTCACTATAATTTATTATGCTAATTTGAATCCTAGATCACCAAAACATGGGGTTAGGCATCAAAATTACTTGTCTAGGATGAATAATGAAGGAGTAATGGTCTTTTAAGGAACTGGCAGCGGCCATCTTGAAAATTAGACCTTTCTAGTGGTCAGATTTTGGTAGACTTTTGATATGTTATTAAGTACACCTGATACTACAATAAACCATTGAGAAACCTTTTGTTACAATTATTTTCGGGTCAAACCCTATTTGCAGCTGACTACTTTAACGTCAAAAAGATGTACATGAAATACAGTAATTAATAACCGTATGTCATGTGGCTGCACATTGAAAAAATTGGTCAATTCTGTCATTTCCCTCTATGGGACCAATTGCATTACAACAATGGCCACTTTGCTCACGTTGGCCGAACTGCTGTATATATCAATTTCAAACTGTTTACCTTGTCACCTTTGACCCCGAGCCCAGGAGGGCCGCGGTTTCCCCGAGGCCCGTCATATCCTCTGTCACCCTGAAACACAGGAGTTTAGTCTGACTGGCAGAAGTTCTGATACTCATCATCACTATTCTCACAATGATGCTCTCTTTCGTTCATAATGTATTTTCAATGTGTTCCAAAAGGTTGTGTGTCTTAATATTCCTATGAGGGTCAAAATGAAGAATTGAATAAATGAGGAAAAAGTGAATTTCTTAGAATAAAGAGTGTCTTGCAGCAGTGTAACAGTGTTTCTCATTTCTATGAATCAGTCAGTTTTGCTTTGCACCTGCAGCAAACATCATCAGATGTTCAAACATCACTTTGTTTTCCTCCTTCACAGAATATGCAAAGATTCAGCATAGGCTTTAGAGATGAAGGTTGCTTTAAAAATTTAAATTAGATTAAAAAAAAAATTTGCACACATTATTTGCTGTTGTTGTTGTTGTTATTATTATTATTATTATTATACACATTCACAGCTCCCTACACATATGCATATGCATGGCATCAGAGCGCTCAGAGGGTTACGCTCTGGTTACTGGTCAGCTTGTGCTGTTATGATATCAAGATCTCAACCTCAATACAAACACTAAATTTGATCTAAAAATACTACACTATCTAAAGCATTTCATACTACTATGATGCCACGACAAACAAGAAAACACATCCATCAATGTGTTACCACAATAGACAATTTGTAACAACTTTTGTACTTGCAGCGGTTTTAATGTTGGTTTTGTGTTTGTCTGTGTCGACCAAATAGTTTAATATCCACTGTCCACTGCCAGACAGTCTATTCTGAGCCTTCGTTTAACTATTCTAATCTGCACACAGATGCCTTCTGGAGGCGATGGTGAAATGAAAATTCAGCTTGCAGGACACATTTTCTGAAAGTATTGATTGACCGATTATAAAGTTCAATCTGTGGTATTAAAGCCGTATGGACGTTTCCTTTTATTGTGACAGGATCCTCTACCTCCACATTGTGTCTCAAGACTGCAGGTTTTATTCCAACTAAACTGCAGCAAATTTATTTCAGGAGGAGACACTAACCGTAAACTCAGTTGCTGTAGAGCAGTGATACTCAACTGGCGGCCCACGGGCCACATGCGGCCCGCGGGCGCCCCCTGTGTGGCCCGCGATGGAATTGCACAAAAAAAAAACAGTGTACAGTGTCGGTGCACCTGACATGCAAGATACCCGCTGAATAAGGCCATGTTCAGACTAGGAGGCCAAATCTGATTTGTGAACTTTAGTGACCTATTAATGACTTTATCCAGATTGGTTTTATGAGTCTGGACGCTCCAAGTCTGATTTGTGTCACTTGTCCCAAACCACATATGGAGGTAGTTTCCAATCTGCTTTCGACTGATGTGACTTGAGTGCGGACGCGCAGATCCACCAAATCTGATTTGAACGTCACTCGCAACTCGTCATCAAATGCTTCTGCGCAGGAAAACGACGTCACCAACGTACGCATTTACTGATGCCCACGTCGTTACCATAGCAACCCATGCAGATAGGCTGTTTAGGTCTGGCCACACAGATCCGACTTGAGAATCAGATTTGTGGCAGTGCGGACACACTCCCAAATCAGATTTGGGAAACCAATCAAGATAATGATGATTAATGACTTCATCAGCAAATCGGATTTGCCTGTAATGTGAACCAAGTGAACTAAGTGTCCAAATGTTCATGTCATTCTGGCCAATACTCCACTTCTGTTATAGCATTTCAGTCTGGAATATGGAATATCTTTCAATAATCTATGATTTAGCTGCTAAATTGTCAAATACCGCCGTCTGCTTGCTACCCAGGCACTTATGTATGTACTTAACCTAACTAACTATCCGGTGTGCACAACATTGTCAGACTAAACTCCGGCTGACACCCCAAAAACCTACAATCCGCTACAGAAAAATGTATATTGATTGTTTATTAACTGGCCCCTGGCCTTCTATCATTTCACGAAAGTGGCCCCCGGGCAAAGCAAGTTGAGTATCCCTGCTGTAGAGTTTGGTTGAAATTAAATCCTACTGGATAACTCCCGCACAGTCTCCAAATGCAAAAAGTTTATTTAACAGAAAAGAATTACGTTTCGGTCCTAAGACCTTCTTCAGATTCAGATTCTTCAGAGAATCTGAAGGTTTTAGGACCGAAACGTTATTCTTTTCTGTTAAATAAACTTTTTGCATTTGGAGACAGTGTGCGGGAGTTATTTTCTTTTGATCCAGTCGGGTTTTCCCTCCTCCGACGCACCTGTCATTCAGGTGTGCAGAAGCTTTTGCTCCTTGAAATTAACTAACATACTCTTGGGTCACAGTGTTCTTAGCCAATCAAAGCCTTTCCTTTTCTCACCTTTGGTCCTGGAAGCCCCTCCCCAGGCAGTCCGGGATTTCCCCGTGTTCCAGCTGCTCCCGGGGAACCCTGGAATAAACAGTCACATCACTTGTCCCGTAACAGGGTTTCAAGCATATAAACAAGACTAGGTAAAACATAGTACTGTATCTAGCTGTCCCGCAGTGTTGCCAACTCGTTTCCAAGGAAAGTATACCTGTTTGCACACACCCCCCCTCCCCACCCCCATCCAGTTGTGCTGTACATCTGCATCTGCTGATTACACTTGATACATGCCAAGCTCTATGAAAAACATCTATTCATTTAAAGTTTCTTGATTATCCACACAGCTACAAGAATGGATTACCAGGCGCCGCTCTTCAATTCGGCATACATCCATGGAGCAGTTACTGTAAGTGAATAAAATTGCTAGATATGACGAGTCGCCTGTTAATCCCCCAGCCTCCCGTTAAAACACACCGTGGTGCCGGCGGATGGCCTAAACCTTCAAATTGTGCCTAAATACGCTATATACATTGCTTATTTAGTGTACAAGTGTAGTTTAGTGTATGCCGACATGTAGAGTGCATCCTAGCCTACCTATTTGTAACAAGCCTTTGTCATGTTTTATGGTCGGGGTGTTAACTTTTGTCAGTACCAAGCAAGGCAAGATGAAACTGCATGGTTTTTGAATGGAGTTTGACTGATTCCCGCAGAACACTTTCATCCCCCACTCGCTTGCTCTGTCACTCCCCCTCTCCTCTCTGTGTTGCTGACAGTCTCTCCCTCTCTCACTCCTCTGTGTGTGTGTGTGTGTGTGTGTGTGTGTGTGTGTGTGTGTGTGTGTGTGTGTGTGTGTGTGTACCAAATGCAGAGACTAGTGGAGTAGTTTTCCCCTCCCCTCTGTTAGGGCTTTCACACCAGCAGGGCTCTCTGCCGGTTCCGGTTCCTGAACCCCCATTTGAACCGGCTGGCGCGTTCAGGCCGAAAAAATAATTTGTTTGGAACCTGAAAAGTTGGTTCTCAGTGGAACCAAAACATAGTTGTTTTTTCCTTGCAAACCGTGACATCATCAGTGGGCGTGTCTTATTCTAGGCTGTGAAGACGAGCAGGAAGGAGAAGAAGGCAGCGACAAGATCGAGAAAAATTATTTGCAGTGGTCTCCTGAGGCAACCAAATGTTTAGTGGCGATTTGGGCATCTACCGAATTTCAAGAAAAGCTAGAAAGCAGTACAAGAAAGCAAGTTGTATGCTGAACTTGTGGAAGAGATGGTCAAGGCTGGGTTCACTTGAACGCCAGACCAAATAATTTATAAACTTTACTTAAACTGGTGTGAACGCGGGCTGGTTCCCCAGAAAGCACCAAGGTTCTGAGACGCCAGAAGGGAGCCAGAGCCAGAACCAGAACCGCATCTGTCTGAAAGCGGTATGAGTGTGTGTCCCCTTCCCTCCTCCCCTGTGTGCAGAGGACCCCTCCTCCCCTGTGTGTGTGTGTGTGTGTGTGTGTGTGTGTGTGTGTGTGTGTGTGTGTGTGTGTGTGTGTGTGTGTGTGTGTGTGTGTGTGTGAGAGCATTTGGCCACTCGTTTGTAGTCCAGGAGCTACCTGCTAACAAAGCCATGTAACTAGCAACATGTACATTTCTCATCTCACTGTTACACATGGGAATGACCTAACATTAACAATCAACAGTGTACAAGCCCAGTATCTCCATAGTCAAGTCAAGTCAAGTTTATTTGTATAGCCCTAATTCACAAACATGTCTCCGAGGGCTTCACAGAGAATATGTTTAGCTAAATCTATCTGACACAACAATAACAATTACAGTAATAATAACATGGTTGAACAATCTTATGGTAGAGAGAGACAGAGGGAAGGGGAGAAAAGGGGAGAGAAAGTGGGGGAGGAGAGAGCAGAGAAAGGGGGGAGGTGGGGAGGGAGAGAGGTAGGATGAGAGCAGGGGAAGGGGGAAGAGGAGAGAGAGCAGGACAGGATATACTGGGGCTGGGCGATACACTCACAAATAGTCACAAGGGACAGTAAAATTTGGCAATCAAGTTATGTATAGTTACCAGGCGATATGAGCCACTGAAAGAAACAAACGATTGACATTTTTCGCCCAGCCCTAGGGCATACAGCAGCTACTCAATCCACCTAGCCATCCTGCTGCAGCAGCCGGGGCAGTAGCGGCTGAGGCCGAGGTAGCTGCAGCACACTAGAACTGGCAGCAGAGTGGCCAGGTCAAACGAGCAACAGCTCAGACAATCTAACTACTCTAGCCATTAACTGGAACTAACTAGCACACAAGGAATCTATCTAGCTAATCTACAGACTATGTCTGCCCTGTCCTACTCTACTCTAATCTTAGCCTGAACACTATAACAATCAATACTCACTGGTAGTCCAGGCTCTCCTATCCCAACAGGACCAGCAAGACCAGGCCGCCCCTGAAGGCCTTTTTCACCCTGTGATCATCACACATCTCATCACACATCATACAATCGTTTCCAACAATTCAATAACAAGTGATTTGATAATACTGCAGACTAGAGTTTGTGATGCTCTCACTACATCTCTGGTTTTCATTAGACATTTTTATCTTATTTTATTTGAATTTATTTATCGCATCCAACAAAGTGTCACTTGCCTACTTGGTGTATCTCTACAGACTAATCATGATCTTAGCCTAGCCTTAACTTTAAGTAACCCTAACTCTTGACTTCATTGTTGAAGCTCAACCCGAACCCAGCCTGACCATAAACATTACACCGCTAAAATGAACCCAAGCCCAAACACTGAATATCCAACTACTTTTCACACTGTGTATCACATGAAACTCAGTAGACTTTTTAGTGACATATAATCGCTTGATAGGAAGTTTTCAACATTATGCTATCCAAATAAAGTGTGACAGAAGATTATACTACTATTATAGACAATGTTATTATATTAATGTGTCACCTTGGCTCCTGGGAATCCAACACCAATGTCCCCAGGCGGTCCAGCAGCACCGATGGATCCTCTGTCTCCCTGTGGCAGATACAGCAGGTCAGAGGTGTCATCCTAAGGTCTGTGTCCTGTTATTAACACATGTGCAGGCGTTTCTGCGGTGTAGTCCCACAATCCATCAACTGAGCATCACCGCCCTATTATTATAGTAGTAGGATTGGATTGCTCGAGTGACATCACTGATGACATCATTCACTGATGACATGACAGTTGCTCGAGTGACATCCATGATGACATCATCATCGAGTGCTCAATTCTATACATCCTAGGCATCTCGCGCGCTCGATTCCTAGGCTCGCCCGCAGCTCGCCGAGTAGGCCATACAGCTCGCATTCGCAGCTCGGCAGCTGCGTGGTCTTCCCCGCAGCTCGGCTGCTGCATGGCCTTGCCTGCAGCTCGGCTGCTGTGTCTCTCTAAGCTTTCCCATTAACCCCAACACTAACCCACCCATATATATCCAGACTTTAAAAAAAAAACACTAACCCCACCGTATAATATCCACACATTAAAAAAAAAATCATAGGATGCAGCCCAAATTGGGAATCGGTTATTATTGCAAATCTTTCCAACAGGACATGAGCAGGGACTGAGCAGCTGAACGCATATCCATGGAGCTCCGATGATTGCTTTCTTGCTTGGCTGGTTGCACCATTCATTGGTCATTTTGCTTAATTGTCCCTTTCGCTCAAGGGGGTTTCAATGATTAAGGATCCATTAGCAATGGGAAATACACCTTGACTCTGATCACTGTTGGGAATTTGGAATTGATGTAGGATTATTGGAGATTTCTCATTTAATGAGGAAAAAAAGGTGAAGCTGTGGGGACCGTGGGGCAGGGAATCTGGTAAAACAGCTGCTGTTCCTTTGTGGTTTTCTCAGCAACCAGTTACCCTGGGTAAAAATTGAGACATTAACCAGTCCACAAAAAGGGCTAGGCTTGGGTGCATACTTTTATTCTGATTGTTGTAAGAACTTGAAGAAGACCACAATCAACCCATTTGTTAGAAGTACTCTGTTGATATGGCATGAGGCGCAGAATGTTCTAGGCGAAATCCCACCTTTATCAGGCTTCTCCCTGTCACGGTGAGTAGATGGTGTGATGAGTGGACCCAAGTGCAGACAACAGCAGGAGGCGGATGATGAGTAAACCAAAAACGTATATTTAATGAAATAACAGGTAACATAAAGACAGGTAACAGGGACGGAACACACGTGAACTTGATGATGACCAGACAAAGACTGAGAGGTGAACAGGAACCTAAATACACAGAGGGAAGTGATTACACATGGGAAACAGCTGAGCGATTACAAACAAGACACAGACTGGAGACTAACATAGATCTGCTGGACCTAGACAGTGAAACATGAGGAACCTGAGGGGACTTGAGACATAGGGAAAGTCTGACAGTCACAATCGTGACACTCCCCCATCTGGGGTAACGCAGACTTCAAACCTGGGAAAATGATTTAGGATTCAAACAGTGGACATTAAAAGGCATAAGCCGGATTATGGACCTTTATAATGGAGATACTTTGATGTAATTTAATTTGTATTTGTTTATTTCAGATCCCCATTAGTCACTGCCTCAGCAGCGACTATTCTTCCTGGGGTCAAACACATCAGTTACAGTACAATTAAAAAGTTTAAAAAGTACATACCGTACTCAATACACATAGATACATATATCCACATACATACATACATACATACATACATACATAGGCTACAGTGAATACACATACACACAAAGTACACACGCACGCATGCACGCACGCACACGCACACACACACACACACACACACACACACACACACACACACACACACACACACACACATATAACAAAAACAAAAACAACAATTATCCTAGACAAGGAGAAAAAAGGTAAATTAAAATATATCAGACATAAAGTACATATAGAATCATGCAAAAAAAAGGAAAATGTACCAATACAGCAACAATAACCAGAAACGCACTAAACTGAACAAAAATAGGTAAAAAGAAAATAGAGCGAGTCTCACAGCTCTATTTTGGGTAATCTGGAGTTTATTTAGTTCTTGTTTGGATGCATTTGACCAGATTGCTGGGCAATAGTCAAGATATGACAAGACAAGGGATTGTACAACTTGCTTAGTAGTTGTGTTAGTTAGAAAAAATGCACTCCTTCTAATGACTGAAATACTTCTGCTAATTTTTATTATTATGTTTCATCTATTGTAATCCCCAGCAATCTGGCTTCCTTAATTTGTTCAATATCCACCCCATGCAAAGCAACACATAATCTGTGTTCCTTCCTCTGAGCATGATTTGAACAAATAACGACATTTGGTTTTGGATATATTCAGTTTTAGCATATTTTCAGTGACCCATTTAGAAATCTGCATTAACTCATCTTGAAATATATACTGCTCAGGTCAATGTCATTCTCTGCAGAAGCATATATTGTAGTGTCATCTGCATAAATTGCACAGCGAGCATGTTTTAAAATATATGGCATATCATTTACAAATATTGAGTATAATAAAGGTCCTGCTCAGGTGTACCATTTAACTTTATGTAGATTTTGCAGTTGGAAGTCCATGTTGCTTGTATTCTTTTCACTTTGCGTAGGTCCTTTAGCAATGTCTGCGTTGTTCAGTTAAATGCTGCTGCTCTACCAACTCCAAATCTTGGTCACTGGGCACTGGTCCCTCGACTCTGGACTTCACTGCGGCAGCGAATGACCGGGGTCGCGTCGGCAGCCCAGTAACAATGACATCATTAATTCGAGTATATTGTTCTAAATCAGATAATCCACTTTCCAGGGGTGCAATCTTTACATCCTTCTCTTCATTTTGCTTCTTCAATTCCTTGATCACTTTAATCATATCCAATAAAGTGTCTTGCTTACTTGTCATTGCTTCCATTTGGTGACCCATGAACTCCACCGATTTCCTTAATTGCTCATTCGATCTCTTTAGTTCTTCCATGTCTCTTTTTGGTAGCCATTCTGGCACAGACTCTCTAAACTGCTGCTGCTGCTGAAGCGTGATGAGGCCTTGAGCTGGCCTGATGGTAGGTGCTGGACCTCTGCTGAAGCCTGGAGCCCGCCTGATGGTAGCTGCTGGACCTCTGCTGAAGCCTGGAGCCCGCCTGATGGTAGCTGCTCGGCCTCTGCTGAAGCCTGGAGCCCGCCTGATGGTAGCTGCTGGACCTCTGCTGAAGCCTGGAGCCCGCCTGATGGTAGCTGCTGGACCTCTGCTGAAGCCTGGAGCCCGCCTGATGGTAGCTGCTGGACCTCTGCTGAAGCCTGGAGCCCGCCTGATGGTAGCTGCTGGGCCTCTGCTGAAGCCTGGAGCCCGCCTGATGGTAGCTGCTGGGCCTCTGCTGAAGCCTGGAGCTGGTCTGATGGTGGCTGAAGCCTGGAGCTCGCCTGATGGTAGCTGCTGAGCCTCTGCTGAGGTATGGAGCTGGCCCGATGAGCTCAGGGCTCAATTCGATTTTGCAGATTTCTCTTTAATATATTAAAGTAAACACTTACAAATCACTGGTGAAATTTTGGTGGAGAAAATGGTAAGGATAGACAGGATTTTAACAGATTCTCTTAGCAGGTTCCACACCACACAGCTGCATGGCAGCTTAATGAGCTGACAGTTAAGCTTAAGTTAAGACAGTTAAGTCATTAAGCTTAATGAGCTTAATGAGCTCAAAGGCAACTACAATATTCCACAGTTCAACTTTCTTTAAATAGCTCCAAACAAAATCACTTAAATTATCCCCCTTTAACTACTAGAACAGATCACGACCCAACGCCAACATAGTCGAGACCTGATCTCTCTACTCTACAACACATTTACATCTTATTGTAAGGAGTCATGTGACTTAAAAAGAATATCATGGAGTGATTGTGAAGATCTATTTGAGGATATTCTGGTGTGAATGGAGCCTGATTTGCAGCAAGGCCCAGAGCCTCTCAATAAATTCTAGACTTAAACTGATCCAATATAACTCATTACTCCAGTTAAGATAAATAAATGTAATCCAGACACCCCTGACGCTTGTGTCAAATGCCAAACTCATAAAGGAACACTTTTCCATTGTATTTGGGCATGTGAGAAGATGCAGATGTTTTGGAAAGAAGTACAGTGCACTCCTCTTATTGTGATCACCTTGGGACGGGTCAAATTGATCACTATAAGCGGATGATCATAACCGATTTTTTTTCTTTTTCTTTATTTCGCATGTAGATTACCATCTAATTGACATTTGTATATTTATTGCATGAATACAGTGCATATAAGGTAATGAAACTGACAGCTCCATTATTTAGCCTACTGAATGTTATTGACTTTAAAAATACATACAGTAAGTTAGGCCTCCAGCTGTTTCAAACACAGCGGTCTCGCATAGACAGAAATGCCACCGCATCTCTCCACAGATGACAGGCAGACAGAGATGCCGCGATCTCTCCATATAGAGACAGACATGCACCGGGTATCATTGCTGTATCTCGGCTCACGTGTGACAAGGCCCAAAATGATCACTATAAGCAGAGTATAAGTAAATTATTTAAGATAGGAATGATTCGGGACAAAGCTTTTTGATCAATATAAGCAGCTGATCACTATAACCGTGATCACTATAAGCGGATTCCACTGTAATAAGCTTAATTTCCCAAATATTCCTCCAAACTGCATCTTGGGCCTATACCCTGTAAATCTATTTTTGAGGGAGCATGACATCAGAATGGTTGATCTCTGTTTAATACACACATCGTGTACACACACACACACACACACACACACACACACACACACACACACACACACACACACACACACACACACACACACACACACACACTGAATGTGTCATGTCCTCACATCATCCTGTCTTGCAGTGGAAAAACGAAAATAGTCTCAAAAGTAAGATCAATAAATTCTACAAAATTTCTCTTTCTACATCTTCTTGAAAGCGAAGATCTGCAGCCCATTCTGGATTCATGAACCCTCAATGCTTGTCCTATAGGTAGGTGTTTGATACTACAGTAGATTTGTATCTTAAGTATTTATTATTCTTATGCTATGCTCTATTTTGTATGACAATCCTCAGGTTGTACTGCTATACTGGTTAAACACTGGCTGTACTTTGCTTAAAAGGAAACGCAGTGTTTTTCTTTTGTTTATATTTATTTGACAGATGAGATGTTTGGGGGAGGCATTTTTTATATTATATGGTAACTATACATTGTATCCTTGATTTGAGTTTATCAAAATCTCAATAAACAAATGCTTAAAAACACAGCTGCTGTTCATATACAGTCAGTGGGTTGGTTGGGAGCAGTGCCTTAAAAATCCTTCACAGTCTCAATCTTGCCCATATTCAATCTCTCAGATGACGCATTCACAGAAAAACCTAGAAGGCTGGGGTCTACCCGGACCATCTTCTGCTTTTTCTTTTTCTTCTTTGAGGTCACGGTCTCAAAGCGCGGCTGCTGGAAGCTCGTATGGTTTGACTGGTTGAATGAAGATCCTGTTCCACCCCATACAGAGGAATCCTGCTGCTGCTTGAGGGCTTGCTGTTGGTTCTGCAGTGCCTGTTCCTGTTGGTTGGCGTTCTGTTCGGTACGACGTTCCATGAGCTGTTTGGCAAAGTCTTTGGCCTCGGGAGTGTCCCCCAGGTATGCCCTGACATAGTCATGCACCTCGTACGGAGAGTCCACCTCCTTCAGCAAGGTTGCAAACGTTGGAACGTCCAGGTTGTTGGCCGTGTTGAGGGTGTGCAGGGTTTGCTCACACCATTGCATGAAACTGTCCTGCTGGCTAGAGAGCTGCGCGGGCCTGAAATCTCGGCCCGAGCCCTCCCCGGCCCGTGACATGCAGGCCCGTGCCCGACCCGGCCCGGATGAGTCATGAAATTAATTGGCCCGAGCCCGTTGCGAGGCCCGACATCAATATCACGATATGACGACACATCTCTCTCTCCCTCTCTGTGCATGCTGCCGCGCTGCTGAACTCGTTTTGGTCCAAAACGTTGCTAGACTGTGTTGCCTAAAGACAAACACTGCAGCTTTCTCTCTGTCTCTCTCTCCCCCTCTCACACACGCTACCGTGGCCTGTCAAAATCCAGACATATTGTCGAGAAAGAGAACGTTAGATCGTTTAATTGCCAACAGCAACAATGCCCACAAACTGAAACATTATGTCACTCAAGCATATCGAAATTAAAACAGCAGACTTACCGTTTATAGCTGCATTGAATAACGTCACATTAGTGTCCTCACAATGTATGGTAGATGGGTTCGTTTTGAACAGGTTGAAATGAGCTTTCCCTACTGCAGTGGGGACTGTTTAACTCTCCCCTCGCAAACTTTGTTTTATGTCCATCGATCTTATTTCTCTCTCTCACGACACGGACACGGACACACGCGGCTTGTTTTGTTGTTGTTTTTTTACGCTGACAGTGACAGCATGCTGACTGAACGGTGGATTGTGGACTGGCAGACTAACGTCACGGTGAGGGTGTGTGTGACTCTGTGTGTGTGTGGCTGTGCAGTGTGCGCTCCTCCTCTTTGTCTGACTGCTCTGCTGTGTAAAATCAAGCGAGTAATACAACGTTATTTTATTTAATTATTGAAAAACGGCCCGACCCCGGCCCGGCCCGGACCTATTAATAAAATAAAAATAAAAAACGAGCCCGGCCCGGGCCCGTTTAGGCAGGCCCGAGGGGCCCGCGAGGGTACCCTCGGGTTTGCAGCTCTCTACTGCTGGCTCTTGTTGACCCCTTGGAATAGTTTTAGCAGCTTCTTCTCTTCTACCTTCTTTTTGGCCTGCCCGCTTACAGAGTTACTGAGGTTGGCGTTGCCCTGGTTGTTCTTCTGAGCATTGCCCTCAGATGCCCTGGATGGCGGAGGGTCCTTCACACCCTCATCCCAGAAGCCCATGTTGGAGTTGTGTGTGTTGCCCGAGATACTGCTGGGGTCTGAGGTCCAACTAGAACTAGTGCATGTGCTGACAGATCCCCACACTGAGCTGCTAGGAGTCGTAGCGCTAGCTGCTCTGTTCTGGGTACGGGTCTGCTGGGGAACAGTATGTTTCATCTGCTGGACCTCCTCTCTCTGGATCTCCAGCAGTGACTTTGTGGCAGCTGGCTGCTTGGCCACCCGCCCCCAGACGGGCAACTTGGGCTGGGGCAGTTGAGCCTGCTGCTGCTGTAGCTTCAGGAGCTCCTGCTGCTGGCATCGCTGCTCCTCCCGCACCTGTCGTTCTCTCTCCTCCTCCTGTTTCTGGATCTCGGCCAGTGACAGAGCATTCTGAGTCTGGTTTATGATGTTGGCTGACTGTTGGCCCCACTTTGAAGAGGATGGGAGCATCATTTGTGCAGGCTGCTGCTGCTGCTGCTGCTGCTTCTGCTGCTGCTGCTGCTGCTGCTGCTTCTGCTGCTGCTGCTGCAGCTGCTTCTTCTGCTGCTGCTGCTGCTGCTGGAGTTGCCTGAGGGCCTCTTGCTGCTGCTGCCTCTGTCTCTGCAGCTCCTGCTGTCTTTGTGCCTCCTGCTCCCTCCTTTTCTGCTCCTGTTGTTGCCAAGCCACAGCAGCTGCCGCAGCTGCAGCTTCCTCCTCGACTCGCCTTTCCTCCTCACGCCTCCTCAAAGCTTCCAACTCCTCTTGCTTCCTCTGCTCTTCTTCCTGTTTGCGAAGAAACTCTTCCCTTTGCTTCCTCTCCTCCTCTTCTCTCCGCCTCTCCTCCAGTCTGCAGAGAGCCTCCTCCTGGGCCAGTCTCTCCTCCTTCTGTCTGCGCTGTGCCTCTTCTTGCTTCTGCTGCCTCAATGCCTCCTGTTTTTGCCATGCCAGTTCCTCTTCCTCCAAGCGTTTGCGTTCCTCCTTCTGCTGAGCCCGTAGTGCCTCCTCAAACCCTTTCTTCTCCTCTTCCTCCCACTTGACCCACAATTCTGCTTCACGCTGCTCCGACTCCAACTTAGCAGTCTTTGCCTTCTCTAGCTGTAGCACCTGCTCAATGGTTGGAGCCTGTGCCGTTGAGTCTATAGGTAAGTCCCATAAGCTGCTGCCATCCCATGTGCTAGGAGCAACTTGTTGCAGGTTTGGTATGCAGGAAGCCTGAGAAGATGGGTTCTGCATTTCCCACACAGAACCAGAGTCTGGTATAGACAAAGACCGGGTAACAGGAGGTGGGAGGCTCTCAGAGGCTTTAGTCTTGAGGACCGGGTATTGTTGTAGGAGCAGATTGATCTGCTGCTGCTGTTGTTGCTGCTTTTGAAGAGGAGCCGAGGTGAGGGCAGCTTTCTGCTGGGCCAGATCATACTGCTGCCTGAGGAGGTGTGGGACCTGCTGTAACTGGTAAAGGTTGAAGCCACTCGGCTCCTGCTGCCTCTTCAACCTCTCTTGATCACCAGCTCGCTGCAGAGGGGGAGGTGCTGGGCCCGGGGTGAAGGGCACCCTTCCCCACATCTTGATAATCTCTCCCAGTGGCTGAAATACCTTGTCACAGCCCCTCTTAACCAAGAGAGTAATCTGGAAGTAACCAGCCTGGAACCACTCAGTCATCTCTTGGTTACTGAATGGACCCTGTATGTCCCCCTGGGGATCTTTGTAGAACCACTTGAGAGCAGCTTCATGGGGAAGAGGCAAGCGTGCAGGCTTGGGCTTCTCTGAGCTCTTTGCTGCCAGCCTGTCATCATTTGTCAGACCATCCTGTAGGTACGCTACCATGTTATCTGCCTCCTGCTCAAAGTGTTTCAGTCCCTCCTCATCATCTGTGCCATGTGGTATGGTGGCAGGTCTGCCAATGGGAGCAATCATATTTGTATGGAAGGGCAAGGGGTAGGTCATCGCCACTGGAAGCCCCATGGGCTTTTGCTGCTGTAGTTGGATGGTGGGCGACGGAACAGAGACTTCTGCATGAGTGGTGGCAATGTGGGCCATGTGTAGGGACTCAAGCATGTTGTTGGACATGGGAACACGCAGGGAGATTTTGGGGCGCACTGGCTGTAGTTGTGGGGGAGACAGTCTCTCATTCTGCTCAGTCAGCTTTTCAGGCTCTTCAACCCTGCTGGGCTGGAGAGGTGGAAGCGACTGAGCCGCAGTGTGGGGTTCAGGTGCTGGGGGAGTAGCAGGCGAAGAAGCTTCCTCCTCCACTCTGGCCAACATTTCTTTTCTGTCAGCCTCTCTCCTTGCTTCCCTTTTGGTCTCTTTGGTCTCCTCCAGCTCTGCCCCCTCCAAGATGGGCTCCATGGAGCATTTCCTGAGCGAGAGAAAGGCCCCTGATGAGTCAAAGGTGCCTGCCTCCTCTTCTGCATCCTCCAGACACCACTCTGGCAGGCGTTCCCTCTCATCATCCAGGCTGCCGCTACCCCACCATGGCCTGCGGTAGCCACGTTCGTCCGCTCTGGCATCGATCGGGAAACGATGCCTCTGCTCTGGGAGTTCCCGCCACCCTGCTGACCGAGACCTATCATTTTGATCGTATTTCTCCATCGATCGAGAAATACGCCAGTTCTCACTCTCACATGCAAAGTTAAGCTTAATGAGCTTAATGAGCTCAAAGGCAACTACAATATTCCACAGTTCAACTTTCTTTAAATAGCTCCAAACAAAATCACTTAAATTATCCCCCTTTAACTACTAGAACAGATCACGACCCAACGCCAACATAGTCGAGACCTGATCTCTCTACTCTACAACACATTTACATCTTATTCTAAGGAGTCATGTGACTTAAAAAGAATATCATGGAGTGATTGTGAAGATCTATTTGAGGATATTCTGGTGTGAATGGAGCCTGATTTGCAGCAAGGCCCAGAGCCTCTCAATAAATTCTAGACTTAAACTGATCCAATATAACTCATTACTCCAGTTAAGATAAATAAATGTAATCCAGACACCCCTGACGCTTGTGTCAAATGCCAAACTCATAAAGGAACACTTTTCCATTGTATTTGGGCATGTGAGAAGATGCAGATGTTTTGGAAAGAAGTACAGTGCACTCCTCTTATTGTGATCACCTTGGGACGGGTCAAATTGATCACTATAAGCGGATGATCATAACCGATTTTTTTTCTTTTTCTTTATTTCGCATGTAGATTACCATCTAATTGACATTTGTATATTTATTGCATGAATACAGTGCATATAAGGTAATGAAACTGACAGCTCCATTATTTAGCCTACTGAATGTTATTGACTTTAAAAATACATACAGTAAGTTAGGCCTCCAGCTGTTTCAAACACAGCGGTCTCGCATAGACAGAAATGCCACCGCATCTCTTCACAGATGACAGGCAGACAGAGATGCCGCGATCTCTCCATATAGAGACAGACATGCACCGGGTATCATTGCTGTATCTCGGCTCACGTGTGACAAGGCCCAAAATGATCACTATAAGCAGAGTATAAGTAAATTATTTAAGATAGGAATGATTCGGGACAAAGCTTTTTGATCAATATAAGCAGCTGATCACTATAACCGTGATCACTATAAGCGGATTCCACTGTAATAAGCTTAATTTCCCAAATATTCCTCCAAACTGCATCTTGGGCCTATACCCTGTAAATCTATTTTTGAGGGAGCATGACATCAGAATGGTTGATCTCTGTTTAATACACACATCGTGTACACACACACACACACACACACACACACACACACACACACACACACACACACACACACACACACTGAATGTGTCATGTCCTCACATCATCCTGTCTTGCAGTGGAAAAACGAAAATAGTCTCAAAAGTAAGATCAATAAATTCTACAAAATTTCTCTTTCTACATCTTCTTGAAAGCGAAGATCTGCAGCCCATTCTGGATTCATGAACCCTCAATGCTTGTCCTATAGGTAGGTGTTTGATACTACAGTAGATTTGTATCTTAAGTATTTATTATTCTTATGCTATGCTCTATTTTGTATGACAATCCTCAGGTTGTACTGCTATACTGGTTAAACACTGGCTGTACTTTGCTTAAAAGGAAACGCAGTGTTTTTCTTTTGTTTATATTTATTTGACAGATGAGATGTTTGGGGGAGGCATTTTTTATATTATATGGTAACTATACATTGTATCCTTGATTTGAGTTTATCAAAATCTCAATAAACAAATGCTTAAAAACACAGCTGCTGTTCATATACAGTCAGTGGGTTGGTTGGGAGCAGTGCCTTAAAAATCCTTCACAGTCTCAATCTTGCCCATATTCAATCTCTCAGATGACGCATTCACAGAAAAACCTAGAAGGCTGGGGTCTACCCGGACCATCTTCTGCTTTTTCTTTTTCTTCTTTGAGGTCACGGTCTCAAAGCGCGGCTGCTGGAAGCTCGTATGGTTTGACTGGTTGAATGAAGATCCTGTTCCACCCCATACAGAGGAATCCTGCTGCTGCTTGAGGGCTTGCTGTTGGTTCTGCAGTGCCTGTTCCTGTTGGTTGGCGTTCTGTTCGGTACGACGTTCCATGAGCTGTTTGGCAAAGTCTTTGGCCTCGGGAGTGTCCCCCAGGTATGCCCTGACATAGTCATGCACCTCGTACGGAGAGTCCACCTCCTTCAGCAAGGTTGCAAATGTTGGAACGTCCAGGTTGTTGGCCGTGTTGAGGGTGTGCAGGGTTTGCTCACACCATTGCATGAAACTGTCCTGCTGGCTCTTGTTGACCCCTTGGAATAGTTTTAGCAGCTTCTTCTCTTCTACCTTCTTTTTGGCCTGCCCGCTTACAGAGTTACTGAGGTTGGCGTTGCCCTGGTTGTTCTTCTGAGCATTGCCCTCAGATGCCCTGGATGGCGGAGGGTCCTTCACACCCTCATCCCAGAAGCCCATGTTGGAGTTGTGTGTGTTGCCCGAGATACTGCTGGGGTCTGAGGTCCAACTAGAACTAGTGCATGTGCTGACAGATCCCCACACTGAGCTGCTAGGAGTCGTAGCGCTAGCTGCTCTGTTCTGGGTACGGGTCTGCTGGGGAACAGTATGTTTCATCTGCTGGACCTCCTCTCTATGGATCTCCAGCAGTGACTTTGTGGCAGCTGGCTGCTTGGCCACCCGCCCCCAGACGGGCAACTTGGGCTGGGGCAGTTGAGCCTGCTGCTGCTGTAGCTTCAGGAGCTCCTGCTGCTGGCATCGCTGCTCCTCCCGCACCTGTCGTTCTCTCTCCTCCTCCTGTTTCTGGATCTCGGCCAGTGACAGAGCATTCTGAGTCTGGTTTATGATGTTGGCTGACTGTTGGCCCCACTTTGAAGAGGATGGGAGCATCATTTGTGCAGGCTGCTGCTGCTGCTGCTGCTGCTTCTGCTGCTGCTGCTGCTGCTGCTGCTTCTGCTGCTGCTGCTGCAGCTGCTTCTTCTGCTGCTGCTGCTGCTGCTGGAGTTGCCTGAGGGCCTCTTGCTGCTGCTGCCTCTGTCTCTGCAGCTCCTGCTGTCTTTGTGCCTCCTGCTCCCTCCTTTTCTGCTCCTGTTGTTGCCAAGCCACAGCAGCTGCCGCAGCTGCAGCTTCCTCCTCGACTCGCCTTTCCTCCTCACGCCTCCTCAAAGCTTCCAACTCCTCTTGCTTCCTCTGCTCTTCTTCCTGTTTGCGAAGAAACTCTTCCCTTTGCTTCCTCTCCTCCTCTTCTCTCCGCCTCTCCTCCAGTCTGCAGAGAGCCTCCTCCTGGGCCAGTCTCTCCTCCTTCTGTCTGCGCTGTGCCTCTTCTTGCTTCTGCTGCCTCAATGCCTCCTGTTTTTGCCGTGCCAGTTCCTCTTCCTCCAAGCGTTTGCGTTCCTCCTTCTGCTGAGCCCGTAGTGCCTCCTCAAACCCTTTCTTCTCCTCTTCCTCCCACTTGACCCACAATTCTGCTTCACGCTGCTCCGACTCCAACTTAGCAGTCTTTGCCTTCTCTAGCTGTAGCACCTGCTCAATGGTTGGAGCCTGTGCCGTTGAGTCTATAGGTAAGTCCCATAAGCTGCTGCCATCCCATGTGCTAGGAGCAACTTGTTGCAGGTTTGGTATGCAGGAAGCCTGAGAAGATGGGTTCTGCATTTCCCACACAGAACCAGAGTCTGGTATAGACAAAGACCGGGTAACAGGAGGTGGGAGGCTCTCAGAGGCTTTAGTCTTGAGGACCGGGTATTGTTGTAGGAGCAGATTGATCTGCTGCTGCTGTTGTTGCTGCTTTTGAAGAGGAGCCGAGGTGAGGGCAGCTTTCTGCTGGGCCAGATCATACTGCTGCCTGAGGAGGTGTGGGACCTGCTGTAACTGGTAAAGGTTGAAGCCACTCGGCTCCTGCTGCCTCTTCAACCTCTCTTGATCACCAGCTCGCTGCAGAGGGGGAGGTGCTGGGCCCGGGGTGAAGGGCACCCTTCCCCACATCTTGATAATCTCTCCCAGTGGCTGAAATACCTTGTCACAGCCCCTCTTAACCAAGAGAGTAATCTGGAAGTAACCAGCCTGGAACCACTCAGTCATCTCTTGGTTACTGAATGGACCCTGTATGTCCCCCTGGGGATCTTTGTAGAACCACTTGAGAGCAGCTTCATGGGGAAGAGGCAAGCGTGCAGGCTTGGGCTTCTCTGAGCTCTTTGCTGCCAGCCTGTCATCATTTGTCAGACCATCCTGTAGGTACGCTACCATGTTATCTGCCTCCTGCTCAAAGTGTTTCAGTCCCTCCTCATCATCTGTGCCATGTGGTATGGTGGCAGGTCTGCCAATGGGAGCAATCATATTTGTATGGAAGGGCAAGGGGTAGGTCATCGCCACTGGAAGCCCCATGGGCTTTTGCTGCTGTAGTTGGATGGTGGGCGACGGAACAGAGACTTCTGCATGAGTGGTGGCAATGTGGGCCATGTGTAGGGACTCAAGCATGTTGTTGGACATGGGAACACGCAGGGAGATTTTGGGGCGCACTGGCTGTAGTTGTGGGGGAGACAGTCTCTCATTCTGCTCAGTCAGCTTTTCAGGCTCTTCAACCCTGCTGGGCTGGAGAGGTGGAAGCGACTGAGCCGCAGTGTGGGGTTCAGGTGCTGGGGGAGTAGCAGGCGAAGAAGCTTCCTCCTCCACTCTGGCCAACATTTCTTTTCTGTCAGCCTCTCTCCTTGCTTCCCTTTTGGTCTCTTTGGTCTCCTCCAGCTCTGCCCCCTCCAAGATGGGCTCCATGGAGCATTTCCTGAGCGAGAGAAAGGCCCCTGATGAGTCAAAGGTGCCTGCCTCCTCTTCTGCATCCTCCAGACACCACTCTGGCAGGCGTTCCCTCTCATCATCCAGGCTGCCGCTACCCCACCATGGCCTGCGGTAGCCACGTTCGTCCGCTCTGGCATCGATCGGGAAACGATGCCTCTGCTCTGGGAGTTCCCGCCACCCTGCTGACCGAGACCTATCATTTTGATCGTATTTCTCCATCGATCGAGAAATACGCCAGTTCTCACTCTCACATGCAAAGTTGTGCTTTTTCGGCAGGCCTGATACATCATCTTCATAGTTGGTTTGGATGTTCATCAGAAAATGGCCTGGAACTGCATCTACTGGGTCTTTTCGAACTGGCTTTTCAAACCTTCTATCTTCCTTTTCTTCCCAACTGTGGGAGCGGTGCATCACCCTCCCTCCCCGGCCAAAGCCTCCTTCCACATCATCAAATCTTTGGTAAAACCCTCCTCCTCTACCGCTTGAGGTACTTCGGCCTCTTGGTGCTCCTGCTATCGGACGGCCTTCTCGCCCTGTTAGCTGAAGTACAGTTGCACTGTTTACAGACATGGAATGTCTCTGTTCCTCCTCTGTAAAAGACACAAGCGCCAGTGGTGGCAAGGGCTCCTCTTGCAAGATGGGCAGAAACTCCTTATTGTGTAGGTCTATAGGTATCTTGGTATCCTTTACATAAAGTGCTAACATTTCTTCTCTCCCGTAGCGGTAGCCTGCAAATTTATACTTTGGCAATGCAGGTGAGAGGGGCGGGGAGGCAACAATGGTGCTGCTTCTACCACCACTGCTGCCTCCACCTCCAGAGAGGGCATGGAGCCATTCTGGTCCAAAGTTAAGCGTCTGGGTTTCATCCATTCTTCCTTGAAGTTCTCTGCTTCTTCTGAAGGCACAGGGTTTGTATTTTACTTGTGTGGCTCTCTCTCTAAGTTTTTCACAAGATTGTGACATCATCAGTGAGGTCATAACTCCTTCCCTGCAGAGGCGCAACTCGAGATCTCGACATCTCCAATTCTATGCAAAAGTGATATCATCAGTAAGTGATGTCATCAGTGAGTGATGCTGTCATTGATGATGTAATCTGTGATGTCATCAGTGATGTCACTTGAGCAATTGTGATGTCATCAGTGAGTGATGTCATTAGTGATGTAATGAGTGATGATGTCACACAGACACACTCCAGTTCCCCGATTGTGACATCATCAGCGCACAATAGGGTTGGGGCGAAATCGTCCACAGCCGATGTGCCGTGTGCGCATGCATAGTGCATAGTAAGACAGCAGGGGGAACTCCACTAACGTTACGCCTCCCTGGATTAATAACATTTTATGGCAACTAATAGTATCCACACATCGGACGAGCCACGGACGCTGCTGAGCTGATGGTTCTTTCAACATGTGAGTAGGCTACATTGTTCCTCTGTTCAACAGGCTGCAGTGTAAGTGCTACTGTTGTCGATATGCTTCGAGCCACTACACAGCGGCATCACAGAACGCACAACGTTTATGTTTATGTTACGATTGCCAAAACCAATAGACCAAATCAGCGGGATGTTTACATTTACTTCCGGGTACCCCTGAGGTCCACACATTATAATGGCGGTGGACGGCACAAACTGACGTGTTGAAGACAAAAACAGACAAAGAAGACAAAAATGGTTCGTCCGTGTTGTGTTGTTGTTTAATATCATTCATAACAACACTTTCACTAACGACCAGACTAGCTAATTTACCTGTTGGACCAGACCAGAGTAGACTTGATGCTAAATTAAATTAACGTGGCGTCAGTAGCTCTGTTTGTAACGTTAACGTAACCTCGCGTCACCAGGCTCTTCTACGTTAATGAGTCTGCAAAACAGCGAGTTTGACAGACAAACAAACGTTATTAGCTAGCTAACACTACATAAAACAAACACAGAAGAAAGGCTAGATACGTCGGACAAGCATGTTTACCAACCGTTTAACCAATTAAATTGAAAGTAGTCGGCCGAAAACAACGAGAGGGTTTGACAGCATTTATTTGACAACACGCACATTTAAACCTGCCGCCTTCCCCAAGTGGTACCCGGAAGTAAATTTGTTTACATGGTGACGTCACGGTGATTTGGTCTATAGATAACGCAAAACACTCGAGCCATTTCCAGTGGAGTTGTTCGCATAATAGTAAACACAGCTGAAACCACCATGCTGAAACATCAGGGGTGTCAAGTGTGTGAGACAGACACAACACGTCATCTGTAATGTATGCCAGTGTAGCGGCAAACTCCAAAAATGTTTGTAGCCGCTGAGAGGCTAAGCTGGGGAGGCTATCTATCTGTGTTACTCGCCGTTGGAAATTAACACACCTTGACCAGTAGATGCGTTTTGTAGATTTATTCCATCCGTGCGGCACACATACAATAAATGCCGTATTGCTAGCAGAAAACAAATCAAACTACCGTACGAACGAACGGTAGAAGAGCTCCCCACTCACCCCCTCTGACTCATCTGATTGAATGATTGACAGGCATTATGAATGACACTCATCAGCAACACACCTCCCAGGTAAGTAACACCCCCCGTCACACCCACTAATTACCATAAGTGACAGTTATGCAGTAGACCCAATATGCAACACATACATGGCTCCTACATACCGGCCCCTAATTATTATGACATTACAATAATAATTACACAATAATACATAGGAGACAAGAAAAACAATCAAAAGCTTAATCCGGAAATGTCCTTATTCTAGAACTCCTTTTCGGAATGTCCTTGTTCTGGAAGTCCTTTTCGAAACCTAATCTAAATTGTTTGCGGCCAGAGGTTCCAGAACTTACGGAGCCTAGAAGGTCAGAGTGCACTCTTAAGTCATGTCAAGCAAGTGTCCAGCAGCAAGTCAAGTCAAGTCATGTCAAGTAATCCATCAGTAATCCTCTGTTTCTTGAAGCAGACAAATCTTAGTCACAGGTCTGTCCAGACATCCAGTTTGAGTCTTGATTTTCACTTGACGTACAAGTCCTCCCTCCCTTGTCTGGAACAGCGGCCACGACCTTTCCTGTGATCCATGAATTACGAGGTGCTGAATCATCAACGATCAACACAACATCTCCATTGGCAAAGTTCTGTTTGATACCAGACCATTTCTGACGTTCTTGCAATTGTGGCAGATACTCCTTAATCCATCTCTTCCAGAATAGATCAGCCATATATTGAACTTGTTTCCATCTACGACAAGCATAGACATCTTCCTTTTGAAACAGTCCAGGTGCCAAGTATGGCTGAGTTCTGAGGAGCAACAGGTGATTTGGAGTCAGCGCCTCTAAATCATTCGGATCTGTGGATGCTTTAGTAATCGGTCGGCCATTAAGAATAGCCTCCACTTCACAGAGCACTGTGTAGAGACCTTCCTCATCAAGGTTTTGTGTCTTCAGAGTAGAGTTGAGGACCCTTCGTACTGACCGAATCAGCCTCTCCCATGCTCCGCCGTGATGTGAACCAGTGGGAGGATTAAAGAGCCACTTGATCCCCTTCTGCAGCAGTACGTCACTGATCTGTTCACGATTCCATCCTTCGATGGCCCTCTTCAGCTCGCGCTCTGCACCAACGAAGTTAGTACCATTATCTGAGCGTAGCTCTTTGACTTGTCCTCGCCTCGCCACGAAACGGCGTAAAGCATTGATGAACGAGTCCGTGTCTAGAGATGCAGCCACTTCGATGTGTATTGCTCGAATAGATAGTCATGTGAAGATAACACCATATCTTTTTACTAGGCTTCTTCCTCGCTTAATCTCAAATGGACCGAAACAATCCACTCCAACAAAAGTAAATGGTGGTTCATCAGGTGAAACTCTGTTGTGCGGCAAGTCTGCCATCTGCTGTTGGCCTGGCGCTCCATGTAACCACCGACAGACTGTACATTTAGAAAGGATCTTTCTTATGGCCACACTGGCTCCGGTGATCCAATATCACTGGCGCAGTCTTGACAGCATGTGGTTCCTACCACCATGACCCACTTCGTGATGTACATGTCGAAGAATGAGATCTGAGATGTTAAGATCCTTAGCCAGTATGATGGGATGTTTGGCTTCCTCGGGCATAGCAGCCCTACTGAGACGTCCGCCAACTCTCAAGATGCCGTCTTTAAGTGCTGGGTTGAGCCGATATATATGGCTACTCCTTTTAACATTCTCTCCCTTCTGGAGACTGAAGAATTCTTCTGGGAATATTCTCCTTTGACAACACCTGATTATCTCCAGCTCCGCTTCTCCAAGCTCCTCTACTGAGAGACAGTCACTTTGCATCTCTTTCTCTAGAGCATCCCTTTGTTGACTTTGATCTGTCGCAGACTGAGCGTGACAAGCAGCAATCTCTCTCCTCTTCTGACTGAGACTCTACAGTAGATTCTTGAATCTGAAGATCCAGCCCATGACCCTCCTCAGACGAGTCCAGGATGAGATACGCTTACTCAGGTGCGTCACTATATCCATTTCCTCCTTGGCTTGAACAGCATTGACAGAAATGGTGCCTTTGATCTCAGGATCATCTGAATCTGGGAGTACTCTCAAAGAGTCTGGATTAACTCATTGAGTGCCATTGACGTCTACAGACGTCAATGGGCCCAGCCTCCAGAACACTGTACCTAATTAAGTTAGTGTATCGAACTAGCTGATAGGACCCCACTTCAAACAAACCGAACTATCCCTTTAAAGGTGTCAGAATGTACACACCACTGCACACCTAAAGCTCTCTCCACTGGAAGGGTGGCATGATCCAAGTTCATATCCATAACCTCTTTTGCCCTCTGTTCTTCAGGTATCGTAGCAAGCACCTGATGCCTGTTACTTATCCACTTTGTTAACAGGAAGCCCCCTTTGGCACAGATAGCCCGGAGATCCTGGTAGAGGTGTACTGCCTCCTGCTCAGAAGCCACTGATACAAGGCAGTCGTCCACATAAAAGTTGTTTAGAACAGTGGAGACTACTTGTCGGCTGAAGAGCTCCTTGTTGTCTTCCGCGCACTTTCTGAGAGCGGAGTTTGCGCAACTCGGGGATGAAGTTGCCCCAAACAAGTGTACAACCATCCTGTACTCCTCCATGGGCCGTCCGAAGTCCCCATTGGGCCACCAAAGAAATCTCAACAGGTCTGCATTCTCAGCTGGTACTTGCACCTGGTGAAACATGGCTTCGATGTCTGCCATCAGAACGACAGCCTCCTTTCGGAATCTGGTCATGACTCCAACCAAAGTGCTGGTTAAGTCAGGCCCCTGTAGAAGTTGTGCATTGAGTGAAGTGCCTTGGAATGTTGCTGCGCAGTCAAAGACAACAAGGATTTTTCTTTTTGTAGGGTGGTATACACCATGATGGGGAATATGCCACACTTTGCCGTCACTGCGCTCAAGGTCTTCATCCGGCACTCTCTCAGCATAGCCCTGTGATATGAGGTTGTCCATGAAGGCGATGTAATCTCGATGAAATGGTTCATGTCGGTGAAACCTCCTTCTCAGGTTCAGGGCACGCTGTTCTGCAACTTTGCGGTTGTTCGGCATGCTTACCTCACTGTTCTTTAAAGGTAAAGCGATGCAATAATGTCCATCCACAAGCTTAGTAGACTTGGCCATATCCATGAACTGGCAGTCCTCTCTCGATGGCCCCAGCTGTTCATCATGACTGCACTCAGGGAAGTCTGCTTTAAACTGCTGTTTCCACAGTTCATCCAGTTTTATTACAGAAATTCTATTGGCAGTGACCTCATGTCGTCCATCAGAAGCTGCAGCGATGATGTCTCCGCCGAGAGGTCCGTTGACGGTCCATCCCAGCATAGTTTTTATGGCATATGGCCCATCATCAACACTGCGGATGACCTCCAATGGCTCTAATGCTCTGGGCACATCCAATCCAATCAGAAGTTCAACCTCTGAATTGATCTCAGGCAGATGCACATATTTCAGGTGAGGCCACTTGAGCAGGTCTTCTTGTTGTGGAATGTTATCTCTGTTCACAGGCATTTTCTTTTGCATGAAGATACCAGGCAGCTCACAATATTGGTCACTGTCCAATCCAGCCACCTCCAAGCCTGAGACAATACAGCTTTCCACCACCTTTTCCTGTCCCATGGTGCCCAAGATAATCCTGGTTTTCCTCCCTGAGATGTTCAGCCTGTTCATCAGATCCACTGTGCAGAATGATGCTGAACTCCCTTGATCTAGGAAAGCATAAGTTTCCACTATTTTATGCCCCTTCTTTGATTTAACTTGCACCGGGACAATGGAGAGTTTACAGTCTTGGTCACCGGCCCCAGTAAGACCACTTGTTTGCACAACCAGAGTGCTGCCCACTGCTACATCGGAGTTGCTCTTAACTTGGTCTGTTTCTGCTCTTCTTTCCTTTTGGTGGATATGAAGCATAGTTGGGTGTCTGGAACCACATGCTTTACATGAGAGACGCCTCCTACAGTCTTTACTGATGTGTCCTGTACACAAGCAGCCAAAACAGACTCCACCTTCCTTTAGGAAGGCCATCTTCTCATTGTAAGCTCTCTTGTCCAATAGAAAGCAACACTCCAATTTGTGTCCACCTTTGCAGTACAGACAAGCACTTTTCACCCACGAGCTTCTCTCATTGACTCTGGTTTCAGTTTGAGCCTTTCCTTCCATGGTAGCAACAGTAGTAGCAAAGCTACTTCCCTTGGATTTCAAGCGAGGTTGGATGTATGGTTTACCTCTGTCTCTGTTTGCTGTTGCTGTTGGGGCATCCTGTATGTCCCCGAATATAGGATCAGCTGCAATCTTCACTTGCCTCTCGATGAAGTCCACAATGTTAAGAAAAGTAGCTCTGCATTGGTAGGTTTCCTGAATTTCACAAGCTACTGTTCTCCACTGGTCTCTTAACTTGAAGGGCAGCTTCTTGATCACTGTGAGCATGTTGACTGGCATGTCCAACTCACACATGTAGTGGACCTCCTCCATGGCGTTGCAGCATCCTCTCAAAAACAAACCGTATGCTTTCAGAGCCTTCACATCCTCTGAGCGAATTGTTGGCCATGAGAGAGCCTTTTCCAAGTAGGCTGATGCAATTCTCTGTTCATTTCCGAAATGCTCCTGCAGTAGTGCCTTGGCTTTATTGTATCCTCTGTCTGCAGCCATATGCTGACAGCTCCTGACAAGCTCCTTTGGCTGCCCCCTAGTGTATTGTTCCAGGAAATGCAGGCAGTCTCTTGCATTGTCAGTCTTTTCCTCTATGCTGTGTTCAAAGGCTCTCATAAAAGTGTGGTACTGCAGGGGATCTCCGTCAAACATCTGAATCTCTCTCCTTGGCAGGGAAGAGAGATATTGCTGTCGCACCAGCAAAGATGTTATTTCGTTTTGTTTCTCCATTATGGAAAAAACATTATTCTCCTCATGACCTGAAATGATGGCAGGCATGCCAGCATCTGAACATTGAGGCTGTGGAGGCACTACACCATCTGATTTTGAACTTTGTGAAACATACTGGATCGTTTTTGATGTAACCGCTGCAGCCATTTTACTTCCTTTGGGCCTTGTGCCTATCACATTAGGGTCAACAACTCCAGTGTCTGGGAGGGCTTTCCCATAATGCACCTGTTTAGGTGGAATGAATGAATCTGCATCAGGATTTAGAGTGTGACTCCTTTTATCCAAGTGAGAATCCATGTCCTCGAGTTTGCGAAACACAGAGCTGTGTACAACAGATCCACCAGCAGCTCTTAAAACATTTACTTTAGCCTCAGATGCTGCAATTTCCACTTCGAGTTCAAATTTTTCCTTTTGTTTCTTTAGCTGCTCCTCTTTCTCGTCAAGAGCGTGTTTGTCCTTCAGCATCCTTTGGCGGGCTAAGAGGGCAGCCATTTCAGCCTCTGCCTTAATGCGAGCAGATGAAGTAGTACTGGAACCACTGGAACTACTAGACTTGGAGCTACTGCACCTGGAACTACGCTTTCTGCGGCCAGTATTTGAAATACTGTCATATGGTCTAATTTCATCAAGTATTGCAACAGATGTGGTGGCATGGTGTTCCATCAGTGGAGCATCTTGACTACTAGAGTCAGGCTTATCTGGTGCTTCCAAACTGTGTGCGTTTCCATCCTGGTGTTCACTGGATAGAACATCTTGACCACCAGAATCAGGGTTATCTGTGGCTTCCGCACTGTGCATGTTGCCATGAGGACCATCATTGTCAGGTGGTTTAGCTGTGTTTTCATCAGTCTGAATGTGGGATCTCCCAGTTTCTGACAGCCATTTCTGTACGTCCACAATGAAGCCTTTGTTGAATGTATTTATGCTTGTGAACCAGCCATTTTGTTTTTCCTGTTCCACAGGGGAAATTAAAGGCATCAATGACTCATGAAATGAAATGCTTTCCTCTGTCAGCTGTATCATTGTCTCAAGCTGTGAATGCACTTGTGAACCATTATCATTTTTCATGAGCTCTTTCAATTTATGTATTACACCTTTAATTTTGTTCACTGTGTTCACTTCATATAACCCCCCCACTAAAAACATGCAGAAGATCAGATCGTCATCATCATCCGACCAGTGACGACAACATCCGAAGTCGGTCCCCGGGCGCTGTACGAGAAAGCGACCACTGCTCCTGGCCTGCCCCCCGGAGGAAAGGACAAAGCCAGGATGGGTTAAATGCAGAGGACAAATTTCACCGGCCACCGTCAGCATGTGTGTGTTTGTGGCCCTCCGTGCATGTGTTGATGTGTGTATCGTGTGACAATAAAAGACGGGCTTGTCCATCTGAAATCGTGTTTAAATCGTGTGGACTGACGCTCTTTCTGGAGATTTTCAATTTTCCAGCCAACACCCTTTTCAGTAAGAGTACTTTTTCTCTTTTCTTTTTCCAATCCAGCAACAGCAGCAGCACCAATCCCCGATGCACTCATGTTGCTTCAAAAAGTTATGCACAGTGCAGTAGAGCAAAATCCAAACTCAACAGCAAACGATGCATGAATATGCTACCGCAGCATCATTCCCATCAAACAACATCCAATGCCGATCTCCTCATCCAAATCAAATACAAAGACGAGCAGGCACAACAGGCCTCCAACCCGCGAACACCACAACCTGGGCAACAGCCAAGCCAACACACCAAAATGCACAACCACAACGCATCCCCAATGGACAGGTATCAGTAACCCATTCAAACTGCGTCAAACAACAACCAATACACAGCAAGAATCAACTTTGGGTCACACATACCACTGGTTGCGGTGCGTTGTCATCTGGCTGTTCTCCCGGAGAAAGTGACAGCTGATAGTCCTTGCTCGTCCTGTTCAGCGTGATACGCCAGCAAACTGTCCCGTTTCCCGAACATCAAAGTCCCGATCAAAGTCCCGACGCATTCGTATGCCGAAGTGGCTCCATAGTAGAACGTGGACAGAAAGATCGATCCATAATCCTCGCGTTTTCTGTTTACAAATATGTAGCGGCAAACTCCAAAAATGTTTGTAGCTGCTGAGAGGCTAAGCTGGGGAGGCTATCTATCTGTGTTACTCGCCGTTGGAAATTAACACACCTTGACCAGTAGATGCGTTTTGTAGATTTATTCCATCCGTGCAGCACACATACAATAAATGCCGTATTGCTTGCAGAAAACAAATCAAACAAACGTACGAACGAACGGTAAACAGAAAATCAGAGCTCTCCACTCACCCCCTCTGACTCATCTGATTGAATGATTGACAGGCATTATGAATGACACTCATCAGCAACACACCTCCCAGGTAAGTAACACCCCCCGTCACACCCACTAATTACCATAAGTGACAGTTATGCAGTAGACCCAATATGCAACACATACATGGCTCCTACAGCCAGCATAGAATACCTTGTGGGAATAGTAATCCTTGCAGCAGACAGTCGAGCAGGATGATAAGCAACTCCTCATGTGTTCACTATAGTGTGGCGAAATGAGATGCACACCGAGGCAGGTCTTTGGCTTATCAAACTCTTTATTAGCAAGCGGACAGACTCACATAAAGGCAGTGCACGCCAACACCTCGCTAGCTTCTCCTAGCCTCGCCTAGCTCTCAGCAGCACGTCTGCTCTGCTTCACAGCTTCACCCAACTCTCCCAGACCATTCCCACTTCCTCCCCTAGTCTCCACCCCCTGGCCCTATGGCCCCTTCACTTGCCACTCCAAAACCCTGTAACTCACATGCACACAACAACATAACAGACAGATACAGTTAAGCCCTTTTCCCACATGCGCTTTGTACCGCAAAATGACCGGAACGTGGTCTAATGCCTGCATGTGAGAAAGGCGCCGTGCCGGTATAAGCGCGACCCCGTCGTCCCCGACATTTCACCACTTTCGACCCAGTCAGAAAAGCGGTATGCGCTTTAGCGGATACTAGTGAGAAACGGGTGCAGTCATTTTCCGCGACACTCTCATGGGCGAGGTGTACACACGTTGCTTAATGTTCCGGCAGCGGGCATAATCTAATCATTCGCGCACATTAAAGCAAACTGGCGAAATGATCTTGTGATAAGAGCAGTAGCCTTGTCAGCTTCATGTGTGGGTGTGCTGATTTTCCCCTCTCCTCTCTGCTCGCTCTCTGGCCACAGTCCGTCCTCCTCCTTCAGTCACAGCCCGACAGGGACTAACCAAATGCACGAAGCGAATTGTGGAAGTATTTTGCTTACGTTGCCGACAGCGAAGGCAAGCCTGGACACATCAAACGAAGCCAGTCTGTAAAAAGTGCTTCAACGCGACGCAGGTGAACGGATAAACAAGCAAACTTATTTCACCACTCGGAGTTTTGCCGACACGTCACTCCCCACTCGCTCTGCAGTGCCGCCACCCCCCCCCCCCCCCCCCCCACATACAGGCAATTTCGCTGGTAGATTCCGACATGCGAGAGGAGAGGTGTGAAGGGAAATGTCCGATATTGACTTACAGGTAATTTTCCGGTACGCATGTGGGAAAACGGCTTTAGACATACACAACTACTAGCTATCCCATAAACTACTCCACCTTTCCCCATGCTACAATAGTTTCCTTTGCATTAGCTTGTTAGCATTAGCTGCGGTAACGTTATTTGGTTTTGCTAGTCTTCTCTCTTATCGTGCTTATAACAGCAGAGTGGCACGCACACCAAACGATGTAAACAATTTGGCTCTGGAAGTTAAATGCCCGTTGCTTTGATTGAAACTTGAACTACCAAGACTGAAATGGAAAATTAAATGGATAAAGTTAGGCTATTTCTCCGTTTGGGTCGGGTTGCCAGATACAGCGATGGTTCCAGTACAAAGACTGCTCAAAATGCACACAAAACCGTCCAAGCAATGCAGATCTATTTGAGACAATCTGGCAACACGGAGTCTGATGCGTGCTACCTATAAGCACATGGTTTTTGTTTACATGGTGATGAATATTGAGGTAGGAAATGTTTTTTAACTGGGACTTTGATGGATGAAATGCATGTACAATGGAAACTTTTAGACATATAATACTACTATAAAAGCTGATATAAGAGGGGGTGGCGACATATAATACTGCTACAGCCTACCAGCTGCTATAAAAATAAATACAAAAATGGCAAGACGAACCCCCACCCAACAACCCCCCTCCCCCACGCCCGCACGCAACGACGACACCATCGTCGATTTTTACCCTGGACATCGTGATGAGTCAAGTTAATAGACACCGCTGTAGGTTTCAACATGGAACCTCCGCCTCGGACATATTTGCGTTCACGCTGCACTTCCTATTTGGGGGTGGGGGGGTGGGGGGGGGATAAAACAATCACAGGGTATAGGTTGCTATAGCAACCCGTGTAGCATTGTAGCTACCTAGCTAACAATGCTAACCGAATGCTGAATTTCACATATTGCTCTAATCAGACTGAAACATAGATGACACAAACACATATTAATGTTAACAGTACATAATTGAGACATCAAATGTTGTGTTAAAACGTTAACAAACGTCTATAATAATTCTGTGATTACCATTAACAATAGGCTACAAGTCACCATTTTGATGTGGCTATGATGTCAACTCGGACAAAGCTGAGCTCTGGGTGATACCCAAATTTCCGAGCTGTAATTCCGGCCTGGACGACCGTTCAATTCACTTTTTACAGGTCGGAACCCATTTTTTCCGGTGGTCCGAGTTGTCTTGAACGGGGTATGAGCATGCAATGCTCTTTAGGCTATACATGAGGGCAGAATTCAAAATATTGTAAAAAATAAAATTTTTGAGATAACATTTTGAGATTTTACACACTTCAACTACTGTGACAGCAAAACTTTGTAAAGAAATTGTTTTGAGCTTTATTTAGCGAGAATTTGCAGTAGTTTACAGTACCGTTTACAGTAAAAAAAAGTCTGAACATTTTGTGTAGTACAGTCTAACGATGCAGATGCTGAAGGTTGGTGTCGTTTGAAGAAAAAATGTGGGAGGAGTAGTAGGGTATACAGTTTATGCAGTTTTGCTGTCTTTGGACTTCATAATTGGCCATAGGTTGCAGTGTACAAAAGTTTCGGTAACCCTTTATTTTACAGGTACCCTAGTTACATATGAACTATTTGTAATTACACATGAACACCAAATGTAATTACACAGTAATTACCAATAGTTATAAATGACGTTCATAGGTCCAGTTCAAAGACCATTACATTTACACATTTCAAATCTGGGCTAGATCACCAAGGGGACCCTAGACTCTCACCAAGAAACATTGAGATTTGTGAAAAATTGATCCTATCTGTGAAAATGGAAAAATGGAAGATTTCATTGTTTTTTCCCCATCTAAACCGCATAAAACCAGGTCTAGTTCAAATACCATTACACTTACACATTTCAAATCTGGGCTAGATTACCAAGGGTACCCTAGACCAGTGGTTCCCAACCATTCTTGTGTTATGTACCCCTTGAGCTGTTTTACCATGCCGATAGTACCCCCTCACTCATGTGTGTCCATAATTCTCCTAAAGTTGTTATATTAAAATTATATTAAACTTTTAGTAGGCCTCTCTAACACATCTCATTAAATGAAAATAATTTGAATGACTCCTCTTTAACACAATTTTGACAGTTTTCAATTGGGAAAAAGTCGCTAGTTTTTATCATTTTGGAAATACATTCTAATCCCAATCTTTCCAAGTACCCCCTTCAAGCTGCTCAAGTACCCCTAGGGGTACACGTACCCCTGGTTGGGAATCACTGCCCTAGACTCTCACCAAGAAACACTTTGAGATTTGTGAAACTTTTATCCTATCTGTGAAAATGGAAAAATTGAAGATTTCATTGTTTTTGCCCCATCTAGACCGCATAAAACCAGGTCTAGTTCAAAGACAATTACACTTATACCTTTCAAATCTGTTCTAGATTACCAAGGGGACCCTACACTCTCACCAAGAAATACTTTTAAGCTTTGTGAAACTTTTATCATGGTATGAGCACACTTGAACGTTAGACTAGTGAGGAATGGTGGCCATCTTGGATTTAAGGCCAAATATGACTTCTCTCCACATCTGACAATAAACCTTATGGTATTCACTCACTATGTGAGAAATTTCATGCTTTTTTGAAACAGTGCACAAGTGTTATAAGCACATTTGTACATTAGACCCGGGGGAATGGCAGCCATCTTGGATTTGAGGCCAAATCCGCCTTCCCTCCACATCTGACAATAAACCTTATGGTATTCACTCACTATGTGAGAAATGTTGTGCTTTTTTGAAGTGCACAATTGTTATAAGCACATTTGTACATTAGACACGGGAAAATGGCAGCCCTCTTGGAATTTTGGTCAAATCTGACTTCCCTCCCAATCTTAAAATAAATATTCCCTATCTATGTGTGAAATTTCACGTTTCTGTCAAAAAGTGCACGATTATTGTGCTTATTGACATCATCACTGATGACAACATGACTGATGACATAATCACTGAACTATAGCCTCAGCCTTAGGGCAATCAGCCTTAGTGCAATTAATCTGCCCTAATTAAAAAACCTGGCTCCGTCAGGTCACCCGCACGGGTGCTCTTTACACCCCCTGAAAGTTTCAGCCCGATTGCACATAAAACGGCATAGCTGTGGCCGGCACAAAAATTGAAACAGAACAGAGCCCACATTGCCAAATTATATAGATAAATAGATAGATAGATAGATAGATAGATAGATAGATAGATAAATGCCACCAATTATAACAGTAAGATTGTAATTGCTCGAGTGACATCACACATGACATCACTGATGACATCACTCACTGATGGCACCACAATTGGCTTGAGTGACATCACTGATGCCATCATCATCGAATGCTCAATTCAATTCTATACAGTGATAATCCTCAGTGACACAGATGATGTCATAGACATAGTGACATCATCACTGATGACATCCCTCACTGGTAACATCACAATTGCACAGTGATATCATTGCCGACAACATCACAGAGTGCTCGAGTGACATCACTGGTGACATCACACACACACACACACACACACACACACACACACACACAGGGCTCTATCGTCCCACTGGCCTTAAATTAACGCTTAGCGCCAGGCGCAGCCTATATTAGTGGGCGTGGACCGGCGCACTGCCTATTCTCGTGTCGGCGCTACACGTGCCCTTAAAGTCCCTGGAAACCAGAAATATTTTTTTTATTATTTAGCATTTTGAGTTCATCACATCACAGGAACCTATGTTAATAAGCCACCAGCCAAATTTGAACGATGATGAACGTCGCAAAGTACCGGTATATAAATTTAGGTTTGACAGTCATGGCAAAAGTCATGAGAATCAATTTTAGATTTTAGAGTGTATTTTCTCCCGCGGACTGTGTGGGCGTGTCCCGTCTGCAGCAGGTCTCCTCCTCCTCCTCCTCCGAGAGAGGGAAACGTAGAGAGAGAGAGAGAAGGAAAGAGAGATGGCGTGTGTGTGTGTGTGTGTGTGTGTGTGTGTGCGTGTTCGCGCGTTGCTCGGCGCATAGCTCGGCGCATAGCCTACTGACAGAGAGGAAGAGATCTCTGCCGCTGCGAGTGCACAGCGCTACTGTGTGTGTGTCAGTGTGTGTGTGCGCGCGTGCGTGCATGCGTCTGTGTGATTCGATTAAATCTTATGACGTGATAAGATCATGCATTTTAGCACCGCGCGCACCGCTCTCTTCAATGAGGAAATGGAAATCCAGACCTTGTAGAAAAGTGTCGATTTTTGGGGTTAGGGTTGAAAGTAATGTCAACTACGGTACTTTCTGAGGCACACAATTACTCATATAAGACCCTAAATTTAATAGTTAGAAGGTTTTTGTGGATTTTGGTTTCCAGGGACTTTAAGCATTATAACCACGCCTTTTAAGCGTAGAATTATTCACACCGTGCTCATTGGATAAGTGCAGTAAACGAATCACAATGTCCCTTTCATGTTCCATTCCACGGAGCGATCCAATCCGGTGAGAAAAGCCCGACCAAAGCGCTCTGAGCTCCCCCCCTCCCTCTTTCATCCCCGTCTGTCTCCATATATATTGTTGCAACACTATTATGCTT
This sequence comes from Poromitra crassiceps, assembly GCF_964638095.1. Lineage (NCBI taxonomy): Eukaryota > Metazoa > Chordata > Actinopteri > Beryciformes > Melamphaidae > Poromitra > Poromitra crassiceps. The sequence goes on from NC_139623.1 coordinate 109,361,606, forward strand.
CTCAAACCAATCTCACTGCAGTTTAAATACAGCAAGCATGTAAATACGCTACACTATAGCAAGATCAAAGTGAAAAGAATGTTCTAAACCAGAGGTTCTCAAATGTTTTCCAGCAAAGGACCTCTTACAAGATAGAAAATATGCCGGGGACCCCCTTATTCTGATTTGTGATTTTGGGCTAAGCTTAATTGTTTCCACGGTAACGTGCTTGACTTTTAAATTGATAGGTTTGTTAGATTAGAATGTAATCCATGAACCATTTTAGATTGAAAGCATAACCTATTTGTGTTGAACTATGAAGCTTTTGCACACAAAAAACAACAGTTTTTATTTTTATTTTCCTGAAAACTTTTCGCGGACCCCCTGACAAAGTGCCATGGACCCCTGGGGGTCGCCGGACCCCCATTTGAGAACCACTGTTCTAAACGCATCGGCTAGAAAAAATATAGCCTATCCCTGGCTGGATGTCATGATGAGATTAGATTGGTGAAAGTTTGGGCAGAATGATATCGTTTTCTCTCGCTACCTTTTCTTATCCCCCACTGCACAGGTAGGATGATGCAACAGCCTCTAAATGACAGGGGCTCAAAGCTATGGTATAACAACTTTTTTTTCCATCGGTGGGGGGAGAGAGAGTGAGATGGCAGAGGAGAGCTGCGCGCAATTACGCACAGTAATATCTCCGCACTGAATAAGGCCTGGTTTTGAAAAGCGATAAACGCTAAATTAACGCCAGGGGGGAAGATAGCGTTAGGCCGGTATTTAAGGCCGAAACGCCCATTCTGGCCTATTCTGGCACTACGCCACACCTCTTCGGCATAAAGCGCATTTCGGGGCCTAAAAACATGATGCTATCTTCCCGAGGCAGGCGCAAAGCGTGTCTTTTTTGCATTTAACGCAAGTTTAGCACCTAAGGCCAGTGGGAAGATAGAGCCCACAGACTCACAAGGTGAAAACAATACCAGACATCACTGTTGCAGCTAGTAATAATAGCCTAAATGACTTGATGGCGAGTTTTGCAGTGTTTATGGACAGGATCCTCTGAATTTGAGAGATGTAGATTGATTAATGGCAGTTAATGAGTTTTATCCCCCAAAATAAAGTGTTGCATTTGGAACAGAGGTCTTCAACACTTACTTTAGGTCCCGTTGGGCCCTCAGGCCCAATGTCTCCTGGTGGTCCATTGACTCCCTGCAAAACAAACATATATGTAATCTTATGCAATGTGCCATACAACTCTTCTTTGATCATAACATTGAAGTATCTATTGAAATGATGGGTAGCCTAAACAGGTGCTGTTTTCACTTGCGGCAGAACATGTGCATCCCGCAGCGCAAAATTCATGCATGAATTTAAATACTGATTAAAAATACTGAATATACAAGCCCTGATGATCAAACGTCCCCACACCGTACGACTGATCTGCAGGACACAACTAACCCAGCCTACCAAACAAAAAATACAGTTGGATTAAAAACAACATTCACTGCTTTCATGTCCTTCAATTCTCAGGCCAAGCTCACAGAATAGCATGACTATACTGACATTGTGCCAGTGGCACAGAGGAGGAAGAGTGGTACTAGGCGGCCAGGTCCCTGCACTAATCCCACCACACAAAGTCCGCTCCTGTCGAAGAATAATATCCTGCAAGCCTGGATTCACTGCTTTGGATAGCCACATTAGTATTGGGATTATCCATAATCCAATATTCACATTCCATAAGTGCAGGGGTGGGAGAAAGACAAATTCGACTTCCATTTTCCATATCTGAGACTTAGTGGACTGTCTGATGTCTACATTATATAGCTTCTGTGCTGCGTCTATCAATATGTATGCTATGTACTATAGGGCTGCAACTAACGATTATTTTCATTGCCAATTAATTGGTTGATTATTTTCTTGACTAATCGATTAGTCGTTGACTCGTTTAGTCTATAAATTGTCACAAAATAGAGAAAAATGTTGATCACTTTTCCCCCAAAGCCCAAGATGACGTCCTCAAATGTCTTCTTTTGTCCTGACCAACAGTCCACAACCCAAAGATAATCACTTTACTGTCATAGACGACTAAAGAAACCAGAAAATATTCACATTTTAAGAAGCTGGAAATAGTGAATTGTAACATGCGACCAGCAGCTCTATAAGCAATCTGGGAACCCAGAGTCTCTGACGACTAATAAGATTCTGGGACATTCGGCATTCGATATTTGTCGAAATATCATCTGGACCAATCGATCAGCTCCAACTCCATTCTCTTGTCAATTGGATGGAAGCAGAATTCTGTTTTTTATTATTACTTTTTCTGATTTTTCACCCATTTTCTCCCCAATAGAGCTCAACAGACATTTTTGACATTTTTTTTCTGCATTTTTTGTTTTTGCTGAAAGTGAAATGTTTTATGGTCACTCACGATTCTCTGGAAGACTGGTTGGCTTGGTTCAAGCCTTAAAACTCGTTATATAAGGATTTTTTGAAAGGTCTATGGAGACTAGCACCATGCTTCCTCCGACACATGCGCAGTTGCCAGCCGCTTCTTATCACCTGACAGCGGGGGGCTTCACCGGCAGGACGTAGCACATGGAAGTATCACGCTATTCCCACCAGTTCCCTTCTGCCCCAACCAGGTGCCCCCACCCACCAGAGGAGGCGCTATAATGAGCAAGCGTTTCAATTTAACAGTAGGCTAAGGCTCACAATGCTAACATTTGTCTTGAGCTGCCTAGATTTATGGTTGCTATAATAATATCACCGACACACATGACCCGACCACTCTACCTGTTCTCCTCTCGGTCCTCGGAAGCCTGTCGGTCCCTCGGGGCCCTGTGACATGACAGGTGATTCATTATGAGGACAAGCTTGAAGCACTTAGTGAAATCATGTAATTACAATTATTACATGGACCTACAATGTCACCCTTTTCTCCAGGAGTGCCGCAGTCTCCTCTCTCTCCCTGGAAGACCAGACACAGGATTCAACCCCCGGTACATTTAGAAACAAACAATTTACTTAAACAAAACAACAACTTAAATAGAGCGGACTCACCTTATTGCCCTTATAACCTGGAAGGCCCTGTAAAAGGTGTTCAACAATCAATATTTTCTCCAAAAATGAGTAGGTCATCTTATAATTGACTTTTGACTTGACTAGTTATCAGAGGTAGGAACTCGAGTCACATGACATGGACTTGAGACAGACTTGAGGCACAATTTTAATCGCTTGAGACTTAAAGCACATGCTTCCTCCGATACATGTGCAGTCACCAGCTGCTTCTTTTCACCTCACAGTGAGTTTCAGAAGGATCACGCTATTCCCCCCAGTTCCCCTCCCCAACAAACAGGCGCCTCGACCGACCAGAGGAGGCGCTAGTGCAGCGACGAGGACTCATACCCCACCGGCTTCCTTCCCACCCGCAGACACGGCCAATTGTGTCTTTATTTTATTTTTATTTTATTTAACCTTTATTTAACCAGATAAAACAATTGAGATACGAAATCTCTTTTACAATTGTGACCTGGCCAAGAAGGCAGCAAAATTACAAATCAAATTATGCATGTTGGTAACATAGAAATAAAACAATTCAAAAACACAACAATACAAATAGAACAAAGACTATAGCATCACAGTGTAGATCAGGAGTGTATGAAACACACAAAAGAGGTAGAGTAACATAAGACTAAAATCACAAGAACATGTCCCAATGCAAAAGTACAGGTTGCAGAAGGCATAACATTCATAGAGACAGATGAAACATTGCTGCAGGAGCAGCCTGAGGTAAGAACCTCTGACAACTTCTGTTTAAAACTGGAGAGCGAAATCAGGGAGACCAGTTTGAAACTAGTCTGTAGCAGGGGCGGTTTTAGCATCAGAGCTTTGGGTGGGCTCAGCCCACCCAAAGCATGCCCCCCCGGAAGAAAATTTTGTACAGTTTCAAGTAAAAATGGATCAAACTGACGCACTTTGAGATCAAAAGAGACTAGGGCCCCTATCTTTGCATCGGCGTGGAAACTACGCCGAGCGCCTGGCGCAGCGCTGATCAGTGGGCGTGGACCAGCGCAACTTGATATCTTGGTGTTGGCGCTACACGCAGCCTAAAGCATTACAACCACGCCTTTTAAGCGTAGAATTATGCACCGTCTGCTCATTGGATAAGTGCAATAAACGAATCACACACTTGCCTTTTAAGCTCCAATTCCAGTGGTCCAGTAAAACCAGACAAAGCCAAGCGCTCTGCTCCCCCCCCTCCCTTCATCCCGTCTGTCTGTCTCCATATATAGGCTATTATTCCATATTATTATGCTTCTCAAACCAATCTAACTGCAGTTTAAATACTGCAAGCATGTAAATACGCTACACTATAGCAAGATCAAAGTGAAAAGAATGTTCTAATCAGCTATAAAAATATAGCCTATCCCTATATGATGAGATTAATTAGATTGGTGAAAGTTTGTCCAGAAAGATATCGTTTTCTCTCCCCTGCTGCAGGTAGGATGATGCACATAAATATAGCCTACATTATGTAAAGTCATTGCATAAATGTGTTTTTATTGTAAAACTAAAATGTGAAGTAGAGCCAATTTATTGGAGCGGACATCACAGTAGGACATGACAGTAGAAGCGCGTTACGCTGTCACTTATCTAAATCACGTTAAATCGACAAGGGATATATATAGGCCCAGGATGACATATACCGGTAAGTTTCACATAGGGTGGTGTTTTCATTTCGATGTTTTATTTGGTCCAATATTGAAATGTTCTACAATTGCAGGTTGTGTTACCATTACACATTATTTAGATCTACCTTTATATCTATTTCGGCTCATTTGGTTGCTATTTAGTAGCGAAATGGAGTAGCACAATGCATGCTGGGACATTACACAGGCAGTGAACTTACAACTTATTTTTCCTATGGGACGTGTGTTGTGTCTGTCTGAGCGAGGGAGTCAGAGAGAGACAGAGAAGGGTGACAGAGAAGAGGCAGAAGAGCGCTCCTCGCAACTGGCGCACTGAATAGGCCTGGTTTCAGAGAGAGACAGAGGGTGACAGGGGAGAGGCAGAGGACCGGCCCGCTCAACTGGCGCACTGAATAGGCCTGGTTTTCAAAAGCGCAAAGCGCTAAATTTACGCCAGGTGCGAAGATATCATTAGGCCGGCATTTAAGGCAGACACGCCCATTCTCACCCATTCAGGGAGTGTGCCACGCCCATTCAGCGTAAAGCGCATTTACCAGCCTAAAGCCATGTTGATATCTTCCCGAGACAGGCGCAAGGCACGTTTTTTAGCGCCGAAGGCCCGTTTTATATGGAGAGATATATGTGTCTTTATTCTGTGACTGAAAGTTTACATGCTGTAACCAAAGAGTGTATCTGTGAGAAAATAAATCCACTTTGTAATCAAAAAATAGATCCGTAAGCAAAAACATGGATTTGAAAACAAAACTATCAACAATCCAATCAAAGAAAAATTAAAAAATTAAATTAAAAAAATGTTTTTAGATTTTTCATTAATGTGAATTAAAAAAAAGTTGCATGCAAACACAAACATTTTGTTCTCAACTCCAGACCATTTGTTTGCAAAACCATTACCTTTGCTTACAAAGCTCAACTTTTCTTTTGCGAAATGAAAAGTTTTGTTTGCAAAACCTGAGTTTTGCAAAACTTTTTCTGTTACAATAAGGGCGGGACCTACAGCAGAAAGAAGTAACGCACGTCCCTATTGGCCAGTGTCGATCGGAGTGATAGCTTGGCAACATCCAATCCAGTAAGAGACAAGGCGGAGGGCGGGAAGTATTTCCTGAAGGAATCTCCATGCCATTTCAGCCCCAGTTATAACCACAGATTGAAGAGAGAGTATGTTCACACCAATGTTTTTATGTTGTTTTTATGTTTGGTCAGGTTACATGCACTTGGTGTGAACATACTCATGGCTTCTCTCTTCAATCTGTGGTTATAACTGGCGCTGAAATGGAATGGAGATTCCTTCAGGAAATACTTCCATTCAAGTGCCCGCCCTCCGCCTTGTCTCGTACTGGATTGGATGTTGCCAAGCTATCACTCCGATCGACACTGGCCAATAGGGACGTGCGTTACTTCTTTCTGCTGTAGGTCCTGCCCTTATTGTAACAGAAAAAGTTTTGCAAAACTCAGGTTTTGCAAACAAAATTTTCGTTTCGCAAAAGAAAAGTTGAGCTTTGTAAGCAAACGTAATGGTTTCACAAACAAATGTTTTGGAGTTGAGAACAAAATGTTTGTGTTTGCATGCAACTTTTTTTAATTCACATTAATGAAAAATCTAAAAACATTATTTTTATTTTATTTTTTAATTTTTCTTTGATTGGATTGTTGATAGTTTTGTTTTCAAATCCATGTTTTTGCTTACAGATCTATTTTTTGATTACAAAGTGGATTTATTTTCTCACCGATACAGTCTTTGGTTACAGGATGTAAACTTTCAGTCACAGAATAAAGACACATATATCTCTCCATAGTTTTAGCGCCGAAGGCCTGTGGGAGAATAGGGGCCTAGATCTATGAAGAACTACACACATCAATATCTTCTTTACCGTTCTGTGGTTTTACAGCGATGAAAAAATAATTGTTTCCCTATATATACTATATATATTCTGCATACAGGTTACTATATGGTAGAATTATGCTTGCATAAATAATACCAAAATCACTTCAGGGGAGTTTCAAGTAAAGTAACATTTTGCTTTGTAGGCAAAACAAAAGTAAAATTAAATCAAAAGGGAACTTCCTAACTTATTGGCTGGAATAATATTCCGACAAGATAATAATATACTGTAAGCACTAAAGCAGGAGTTTGCAGTCAACTAGTTGAAATTAATATGTGGCAGTATTTGTGGGGGTCAAAATCTATGTAGGGTGTACCACCACAAATAGATCAGTGTATGGGAAACACTGACTATTAAATTGTGTGACTAGAAAGATACCAATAAATCTGAGAAAATGTACTTTAATTTTGAACAACAGCACTACAACGGTGGCATTACAAATGGTATTATGAAATTATTGTGCGAAAAAACAAGAATGCCACTTTTTTTCATGAACTTTAAGCAGAAAAGTAAAAAATAGTTTTAAAGCAAAAATAAATAATAAATAAAGATCATTTTAACAGAAACTGCTACTAATGACCACCATGGATTTGGAGAGGGGAGAAGAAAAAAAAAAATTTTTTTTTTTTTTGGGTGGGCTGAGACTATTTTTGGGTGGGCTAAAACCCACCCAAAAAAGGCCTAGAACCGCCCCTGGTCTGTAGGTCATTCCAAGACCAAGGACCAAAATAAGAGAGGCTCCTTTTACCAGTCTCAGTCCGCACAGCTGGCACTTTAAAATGAAACCAGTTGTTGGATCTGAGGTTATAGGAGTTATTTAAACTTAGAGCATATATAAAGAGGTAACCTACCCAAAATGGCCTTATAAATTAAAATGTACCAATGCTGCATTCTGCACATAGCAAGGGAGGACCATCCGACTAGATTGTACAGTGTGCAGTGATGTGTCGTGAAGCCTGAGTTAGAGATATATCTCAAAGCAGCATGAAAGAGAGGATCAAGCTTGGCCAAGGAGGTAGGACATGCAAATCTGTAAATAGTGTTGCCATAGTCTAACTGAGACATGAACAAGCTTGCTACCAGACATTTACGTGAGGGCATAGAAAAGCAAGACTTTAATCTATATAAGAAACCCAGAGTAAACTTAAGTTTCTTAGACAGAGTTGTAATATGGTGTTTAATATGGTATTTAAAGTCTGTAGGGAGGTCTGACCAAGCCGGAAGTACCACTGCAGGGACCCCGGTCTTGCGATGGTACAGTAGAGTGCTTTTACCTCTACACTACCCAGACACCAAGTTTCTAAAGTCTTTTACCTCTACACTACCCAGACACCAAGTTTCTAAAGTATTTTACCTCTACACTACCCAGACACCAAGTTTCTAAAGTCTTTTACCTCTACACTACCCAGACACCAAGTTTCTAAAGTATTTTACCTCTACACTACCCAGACACCAAGTTTCTAAAGTCTTTTACCTATACACTACCCAGACACCAAGTTTCTAAAGTCTTTTACCTCTACACTACCCAGACACCAAGTTTCTAAAGTATTTTACCTCTACACTACCCAGACACCAAGTTTCTAAAGTCTTTTACCTCTACACTACCCAGACACCAAGTTTCTAAAGTATTTTACCTCTACACTACCCACACACCAAGTTTCTAAAGTATTTTACCTCTACACTACCCAGACACCATGTTTCTAAAGTATTTTACCTCGACACTACCCAGACACCAAATTTCTAAAGTCTTTTACCTCTACACTACCCAGACACCAAGTTTCTAAAGTCTTTTACCTCTACACTACCCACACACCAAGTTTCTAAAGTCTTTTACCTCTACACTACCCAGACACCATGTTTCTAAACTCTTTTACCTCTACACTACCCAGACACCAAGTTTCTAAAGTATTTTACCTCTACACTACCCAGACACCATGTTTCTAAAGTATTTTACCTCTACACTACCCAGACACCAAGTTTCTAAAGTATTTTACCTCTACACTACCCAGACACCATGTTTCTAAAGTCTTTTACCTCTACACTACCCAGACACCAGGTTTCTAAAGTGTTTTACCTCTACACTACCCAGACACCATGTTTCTAAAGTCTTTTACCTATACACTACCCAGACACCAAGTTTCTAAAGTCTTTTACCTCTACACTACCCAGACACCAAGTTTCTAAAGTGTTTTACCTCTACACTACCCAGACACCATTTTTCTAAAGTCTTTTACCTCTATACTACCCAGACACCATGGGCCCTATCTTCGCAAAAGCAGTAATTTACCGTTTATGCTCGTTTAACGCCGTGCACAATGCAAATTGGGGGCAGGCACAAGCGCATGCCTGTTATAATTGTACTGGGCCACATGCCACGTTTCAGCGCTAAAATGTGGGGATAGATGGCATAATCCTATCGTCAGCAGCGCGCAATTACTTTGCGCTAAGAGCTTTGAAAAGGACTTCTTAGTGCTAAATACCCCGTTGCGCTTGAGCGCACCATAATCTCCGTGCTGCGCAGCGCAGTGCAAAGTAATTAATTCCTTTTGGATATGTCATTACGCACAGCCTTGCCACGCCAGGACATTCTGCTGCTAAAATTGGGTATTAGCAAATACTTCAGTGAGGCAATCAACTATAACTCACTGAGAAACTTTTATCACATCGCAAAGAGGGAAATTAATTGAGAAAACCTGTTGGACAATGGACATAGGCTATTCACCTTCACCTATCCCATAACCCAGAGGGTCGTTGGCACCACGGACGATCTGTCAATAAGCTCTCTCCATCTCTCTTTGGCCTCGAAGGTTTGTGAGTCCACTCTATTACGCATGGAGAGAATTACAGCATATTGCATGCCTCGTGCAAACAGCGATCGCGAGACGGGAATCTGATTGGTTTTGATTGACGTAATGCCCAGCATTGCCTGGCCACACCTGTGAATAATTCTGGTACTTAAGACTGCCCAAATCCCATTTGCACAGGCATTTTGGAGGCGCAGATGATTTTGTGCCATGAACGTTTCCGCATCCCCGCCGAGAATTGCATCCCCAACATATTTTCGGGCTGTTGTAACTTAGAAATCAGGGAGGTCACGTCTACCCAGACAATTATATCACTTTTAAACAACAGTTACATTTCTGTATAAATCATTACAATATTCTCCCGTGAGGTGGGGATGCTGCCAGGCGGGGGTGCAAAACTCGGCATAACACCTGGACAAATGCGCAAGGCAGACCGGTATCTTCCCTGCCTTAAGGCACACGCAAACAGGTGCGCAAGCGCAAATAGGGGATATCGTCTGTACGAAGATAAGGCCCCAAGTTTCTAATGTCTCTTTTACCTCTACACTACCCAGACACCAAGGGCCCTATCCAGAGCCATGTAGATAGAAGAGTCCCGACATCTCCATTCACTCCAATGGACCAGTTTTTTACTCTCAAGAGTTCCAGGAAGTAACGAGGAAGTGGTTGAATGTAGAACCTCCAACGAGATCAGAGTGGATAGGGCTGGTAAAGGAAATTTACAAAATGGAAAGTCTGACCTTTTCTTTGAGATTATGCATGGACAAATTTGTCAACCACTGGATGAGATGGTCTCTGTATCTGGGTAGTTCAAAGGACCTCTGTGAGGGGTAACCTACAGGTGATCCAATCACTCTGTATACTGTGTTTTTGGTTTTGTTTTGTTTTATTTTTCCTCTCCCATTCTCTCCATGTGATAATCCCCACGGGATGTGATTGTTGTCTCATATGCAACCCACAGCAATTCTGTAAACTAGATGTGAAGATGATGGATGTGCTCAAGACCTGTTATTATTTTATTTTATTTGAATTTGTAACAGTTCCTTCCACTGATGTCTGTCTCTGTTATGTGCACTGTACCTGTATGTCTGTTCTTTTGCACTTGCAAATGGAAAAACTGAATAAAAACAAAGTATAAAAAAAAAAAAATAGTTCCAGGAAGTAAGGTCCTGGATTAAGCAGCACTGTCGAGTTGCAGCAAAAAAAACAGTTTGTGTTGTACTCTGAAAGGGTTTTTTCCCCCTTGAATCAAATTGTACATTATCAGCTTTATTTTAGCATGCAAAAGTAGCGCGAGACCCATTCCTGGCTGTTCATTGGCTAATGAGTCTCGCATTTTGCTCCTCCGCTGACGCCACTCTCTCTCTAGAGGACACTAGCCCTATCTTTTAATTAATAATTTTATCATTTTGTTTCTGTATAAATCATTACAATATGCTCCCATGAGGTGGGGATGCGTGTAGCTGCTGCCAGGCGGGGGTGCAAAACTCGGCATAACACCTGGACAGCGGACTGCAATCTTCCCTGCCTTAAGGCATACGCAAACAGGTGCGCAAGCGCAAATAGGTGATATTGCCTGTACCAAGATAGGGCCCCAAGTTTCTAAAGTCTCGACACAAAATCTTGTGTTTGTGTAAATTATTTGGATTTGGATTGAAAGCAATGAGATTTGTTCCAGACTGCATTGAATTCAGTTTTCTGAATTTGTATGGAATGATTGAATTTAGTGACATTGAAAAAAAAATAAAGAAATCAAACTCCTGATGCTCTTACCAAGTTTTTATCCTATTCAAACCATATTGCATTGAAAAGTTGATACTGGATTCTTGATTTGTTCTGACTTGGTATTCTACATTTAGACTTGAGACCTGATTTGAGACTCGAGCAAAGCTAAGCCACCTCTGATATTTATGCATTAAAAAGGAGAAGCGTTTTACCTCCCGACCTTCACCTCCAGGGCGACCGTTCACACCGGGCTCTCCCTGAGAAAATGAGACTGAAAAGTCTGTATTCAGATCAGAGATTAAAATGCTACAAATGTATTTCTCTGCTACATTTGGACTTACCCTTCCTCCTTTTGGACCAGATGGGCCTCTGTACCCTGGGTCCCCTTTTTTACCCTGGATGTAAGAGTTTGGATTGTGATCTCAGTCAAATGCTAACTGTGATTTGACGAAGAAAAACAGCAACACACACAGAGAATGGCCTATAAAGCTGACATTCAGTCGAGGTTATTGTCTTCATATGGATGATGGTAAATGTGTTGTTGGCAGGATTTGTCGAATACTCACTGGACTTCCTGGAGGACCTCTCTCTCCTCTCTCACACAAACACACCTGGGCCTGCGGACACTGACAGAGGGAAACAACACAAGGTCACTGTCTCTCCAAATGCCATCATCAGCACCAATTTGTCATTAAATATTGCATTATAATGCCAAATGATGATCAAATACTTACCCCCTCGAATGCAACTGCACCCTGATGCAAAACAACATGAGACAGATAGAGTTTCAGTGATTTCTTGAGCAGTTCACTGATACAGGTCAATTATAGAAACAGCTTGCTCCACTATCAACAGGAAAGATCCATTTATGAGGCATGGTATGACCTAGTTTGTTATAGATTTGTTTCCTAATAGGTTTGAATTGCATGTTCTTATTGTTGTTATTCACATTGACTCAATGGGAATGACTAACTACTAATACTAAAGTATTTTCATGTTTTTGCTCTTTTTCTACTCTGCTCTTCATCTAAGATTGAATGCAGTCCTTGTTGGAGTGCATTATTGAATTCCCCACTACCTTTTTCTACTTACATGTACTTAATTGTATTCTAATGTTGTTGTTTTTACTCTGTGAATCATCCTTGCATTGAATCCGATGGTAGTATTATTATAATATTGTAGATGTGGATGTGAATGGCCTTTCCTGCTGATGAATGGCCTTTCTAGATACTCTCTTTTTAGACTCATGCTGATTGCCCAGTGATGTCATTGATTTTGACAACATGTTTAGTAGACTAGAGGGAGGAGCCCGGCCGGGTGGCAACCCACAGAGCCCGGTCCCTCTACGTACCAGACCCCCCCCCCCGGTCCCGGCAGAGTAGTTCCGGAGCAGCGGATTGAGTGGCCCTGACCACGTGACCACCTTTGACCCTTCCTAGAGGGCTGACCGTGGGTAGCTACTGGGACGTAAGTTGGGGCTTGGCCAGCCCCGGCTGGGTCACCTGGGCGAGGGTGTATGATGTTGCGAGACCCGAAACATCCTACGACCCCAGGGTACATCACTGAGGATACGTCCCAGTTGCATCCATGCAATGTTTTTTTTCTTTATGTCACTGACATGATGTGATATTTGATCCTGAAGAAGGAAATACACGCCAAAAGGTTGCTCAATAATAAAGGAAACCCAGATCCAGACAGTGTGTGTCTTCCCTCCTCTTCTGACAACCTCGGCACCTGCCTTCAGCGTGCTGCACAGTGTTTTTCTCATGAGCAATACATGTGACTTAATCATTTCATGCATTCTTGGAAAGCAGAACAAGCCATGTTATTGTGGGTGTCCAGACGGGTGCTGACCCGCTGCACACATATAGATGTTTCTGTGTGTATGGAACATGCAGAACAGGAGGGAAAGCCCCATGCAGACAGCCAGACCATTGAGATTTGAACCCGTAAGGACAGAGTGGGCAGGACAGGACACGTGCGCAAGTGGGCAAGGCTGCAGTCAGAGTGACACTCTGATTCACTATGTGTACTGAGAGGCTACAGCAGTGGCCAATAGCATGGGGGAAAAGTATTTGTCAATACTTGTTAGCATTTCACTGTGTCATTTTGCCAAAACATGTTGCAATAAACCTAATCTATTGGAGAAGTGTGCAATTACCTCTTTATCACTATTTAGCATTGTGCTGTTGCCATGTGAAAATCACCTAACCACTTTTGGTGATTTGTCTGAACTTCAGTTGAAGGTTTCTTATATGGGTTGAAACTCAGGCTTAAAAAAAAAAGCTAAAAGCATTTCGATTTCATTTCCAATCTCCCACCGACTTCACAACTATGGAGGACAGAAATACCCTATAGTGACTGGCAAGATATTTTAGCTACTAGGGCTAAAGAAAAGTTTTCATGCCAAAAACAAAAAAAAACAAATGACAAAACTGGCATTATTATTACAGTATTACTCATGAGATTCCCTTCCCTCTTCACTACATTTTGCTCACACTTCATTTGGATAGTCTTAGACTCAGCCCTCAGTCTTAATCCGTTTCACTACTGTAAGACTGAGAATATGTAAGGGATAATGTATATTGAGGCGGTGATTACGGGGAAAATAATGACCGACAGGTGATGATTGAGCCCGACGCGCAGCGGAGGGCTTAATGATTCACCTGAAGGTCATTATTTTCCAGTAATCACCGCCTCAATATACATTATCCCGCTTAGAACACGGCCTACAACTAAATCATTCAATAATCTGACAAAAATAATTATTCAAATAGATTTTTTAATAGCGTTTTCAACGACAAAGCGGTTTCATTCGTAATTGGCACACAAGACACCACAGCTGCAACTGGTTGGCCTAATTAGTAGTGTTTGCTGACAAAAAGCTCTTATCAACTGATTAATCCAGGTGTGGCAGAGCAGCGGTCGGTTGTCGAGAAATAATGACCGGTGAATCTTGTTGATTGACCAATCAGAATCGAGTATTCAAGAGAGCCGTGTTCTAATACTATTTAAATCTTTGCATAACGTTAGGTGGCGCTGTTGGAAGCCTTGCATCGGAGAACCAATCATGAGTGCTGTGGGCGGGCCTGCTTTCTGGGGGCAGTTCTCATGCAGAACCGGTGTCTCGCAAAACATCGTCGCATTTGCGGAGAAACATATTAATCACTTAGAAACAAACATAACCTGTTAATAGGACGTGTTTCATCCGGCCCCGGCGGCTAGAGGTCTTTCCCCCAGCGATAAACCCGACTCCCGAGGCTAACGTTACAGAGCCTGCTGACTCCTCCTGACTTCACACAGCAGCAAGCGGACCACTTCCGCGTAGGAAAAATTATTGTAAAATAAACCACAGCTATGAATTTTGTTTGGAGCATATCAGCTTCATGCTCTGTGTTAGGACTATGATAAATGGCATTGACGCTACCAAATAAAATTCTAATAATAAATGTAGGCGTGTCTGCTGCCGGCGGTTCTCGCCGGGCTCGAAGAGACAGTTTCTGACAGTGAAATTCCCGGACGTTTGGTGGCGCAGCTCACCAAACGTCTGGGAGCCGAGACTAGGATAGTCTCAACTTCCTATCAAGTGACTATTATGTGGGGCTCACCTGGTAGAGCGCGTACCATTAAGGCTTAGTCCTTCACGCAGCCGACCCAGGTTCGAATTAGACCTGTGGCCCTTTGCTGCCCTGTTTATCTGTGAGCGCATGCATGTGAATCAGACGTCACTGCTCAGGGGTATGTTCAAACTGCGAAACGGTGTGCACCGTATGCTACGGTTTCCGGGTTTTAACATCACGTTTCCTCGAAATAGTTTGCAACAGTTTGCAACAGGCTTTGAGGTACGTTGTCTCTTGTTGGGTGGGCGTCTCAGAGGTGTTACCCAATCAGCAGCGAGGTGTATATACACCCCGCCATTTAAAGAGGCACAGTGGATCCAACAGATAGATGCAACGCTTGCGTCACACAACAGGGTGTTCAAAGCACCTCCATTTCCATTTAAATTAACGGTTTGCTATGTGTTGGTGGGGTTGAACTCAACCCAGTTGTTTGGTGAGAAGGGTGGTATGTGAGCTGAGGTCACCTGCATCACACCGACACTAGGGATGTAAAGATATACCATTGTAAGTTATACCGCGATATCAAACAACCACGATTATCATACTGTAAGCTTTCTCTGTAATACCGTGCCCACGATATATACGTTCTCATATTAGTTTCAGTTTCAGTTCAACAAAGCAACATTTTTCTTCAAAGCAAAATACTTATTTTTGAATTAAAGGGGGAGGGGATTAATACTGTGAAATAATGTGATATTTTGTTAGACCATACCGTACCATACTGCCGGGTGGGAATTTAGTCATTCTAGGGGCAAGGCCATTTGGCCTTCGGCATCGCTTTTTTTTAGGACACAATTTTTTCATAAATGTGTGTTAAAATGAGCCAATGACACATCCTTCACATAGGGCAGACTACATTAAACTGAGACCACTGATGCTTTGAAAGCAACTGACAGTAGCAGGCTGATAGCAGGGCACTGCCAAGGTGGCCTTGGGGATCTCAGGGCATCACGGCCAGAGGGAGGGGCAACGGAGGCCTCCGTATAATTCCTACCCTGCCGTACTGTGACATTGAATTCGTAACTGACACTCACCATCTCTTTGAACAGCCTCTCCTCAAGGTGTGGATCTGCGAGACTCTGGACAAACTGCTGAGCGGGCGCGCTAGCGATCGCCCGCAGCTTGGCGCTGTTCGGACTCTGCTGGGCGATGTCAGATAATCCTACCACAAAGAACTTGATACCGTGACCTTTGGCCTCCGCTGCAGCCGAGATGACGTCAGGGTTTCGGGGATGGTCGACTCCATCGGTCATCAGCACCGCGACCCTGACGCTGTCCGTGGGTGTCTGCTGCACCAGCAGCTGCGTGGCGTTGGTGATGGCGTAGGTGGAGTAGGTGCCGTGGCCAATGTAACTCATCGAGCTGACTTTACCTTGGAACAGATCCAGCTCCCTCCAGGCTGAGTAGCTGTGCTCTATGGACACGGAGCTGCTGTACTGGAGCACAGCCATGCGCACCTTCAGACTCCAGCCGGCCACCTGCAGCATGGAGAGGCGGGTGCTGAAACGCAGCACGAACGCCTTCTGCTTCTCAAACAGGAAGGTTTTGGCACTCTCTGAGCTGTCCAGGATGAAGGCCACCTCCAGTGAACACATCTGATCTGAGAGAGGGGAATTAACAAAGGCTCAGGCCAAACCAAGAATGTCGTTTTTCCATAATGTAGACTAGAGAAAAACAATATCATTTAGATAACTGTTGAAAGATTGCAAAAAGTGTAACTTGTGAAATGTGAAACAGAAGTTTGTTTAGCAGAGTAGCTACTGTATGCTTCACTCTGTTGAATTGTGTAGAGAGTGAAGTGTAAAGTCTACTCTGTTATCCATAGTCTATCTTACACATAAATGAGAAAGCCTATGTATGTATCTTTTTATGTATCTCTGTTTCATTTTCATCAGACACTGTCGGCCTGACATCATTCATATTTGGCACGGGTACCGGGAGGGGTCCCGAGCAGACGGTGGCAGGGCCGGATTTTTGAATTAGGTCAAATTTAGGGCTGACTAAATGGGCAAAAATGGCTAATTATTAGTGTCTAAAATGAGTGAACACAGGTTCAGCACCATGGAGAGCTCCATTAGCTACTGATGGAAGACACCTGAGCGGAGTTGCAATCAGCAAGGGAAATGGAGTGGAAGTGGAACCATGAAAGCCCCCTCTCTCTCTCTCTCTCTCTCTCTCTCTCTCCTGGTTCCACAGGAGAGGCTGCATGCCAACTCTGTGAGCGAGGCATAGCTAGATGGCCAGTTATTGCGTGCTCCAACGGGTATCAGAACTAGTGTATTGTCCTTTATTTGAGGTCCTATCTTCTTACGATGTGTTTCAACAAGTACTCGTGTTCGACCGATATAGATTTCTGAATGCCGATAGTAATATCAATATTTTGGGACCTTTGATTTTGACAATTGTTATGCCAAATTACAAGGCTTCAGTGTTTCTCCCAAATAGTTTATTCTTGCCAGGAAATTATTTGAGGCCTAACAGCCCCTTACAGCAGAGTGACACGCCCCACCCGTTCATCCTCCATCATGTTAGCAGTGGACGACACTGGCCGGTCTAAACCCAGTACAGTATGTGCTCTACGTCGCTCCACCAATGTTACCCAGAAAAAGAAACATTCTGGCAATTAAAGTGACTCTGATTCTGACTGTGTAACTCTAAACATCTGCTTTGTCCAAGAAGGAGTCCTCTTGTCTGCATGACAAGATGATTGATTCTCCCACCTGGAGACCTGAGGGTCTCATTCGGTCTGTTACACCCACAAGATCCGGTGACTCACTGACGCTCACCGCCAATGTGTCGATACCTCAAATGAAGAATTACCATTTCTTCCATCGCTGAGCAGCCTGTAGTTGTTCCTCTGTCCTGTCTTTCTTCTTCTTTGGGCCCTGGCCTCATGTCCCAGAGCCAACAGCAGAAGGCAGAACGCCACTCCTCTCCCCATCTTTCCGTTCAGCAACATTCCCATCCTAACAGTTATATGGCAAAATAGCCTGCTTAAGTGCTTCAACACATATGCATGACAACAGATTCAGTCAGTAATATGATATTTATTCACCTATGCTTTATTGTTATGCACCTACACCCAAGAGAACTGAACTGTACAGGCAATGTGGCAGCAGTTTCTTATTGTTAATACTTCTCACTCTCACTCTCACACTCACTCACTCACTCACTCACTCTCACTCACTCACTCACTCATTCACTCACTCACTCACTCACTCACTCACTCACTCATTCACTCACTCACTCACTCATTCACTCACTCACTCACTCACTCACTCATTCACTCACTCACTCACTCACTCACTCACTCATTCACTCACTCATTCACTCACTCACTCACTCACTCACTCACTCACTCTCACACTCACTCACTCACTCACTCTCACACTCACTCACTCACTCACTCACTCACTCACTTTTTACCTGTATGCAACCAGCATGCCCAAGTGTGAAATTTAAAGCGTTTTTGTGTCATTACTAATTAAACTGTTTGATTTAAATACTGTAACCTAGTCTGTAATGATACTGTTTTTTTTTTTTACATTAATTGGCTTGCTGAAAACTGTCCTTTAAAGAACAAGCTCAAAACTACAACTGACATCTGTGGATTACGTAATGCAAATAATTGACCAACCTACTAGAATTTCAGTGAATAATATTGGTGGTAAAATTTCAAAATGTATCGATCATATTTTCACTAAATAACACTCCTAATATGTGCTCCACATCCGTCTCAATCCCAGTCGGCTTCAGCGACCGTAATTTTGTTGCTGTCTCTAGGAGAACTAAATTGCCTAGAGCCTGTGCCCCATAGTTGTGATTTCGAGATCGTTCGGGAAATTTAAGGAAGACGATTTTCTCAATGATCTTGAGAATACTAAATGGGCAGATGTATGTG
The DNA here is from genome assembly GCF_964638095.1 of Poromitra crassiceps. Classification (NCBI taxonomy): domain Eukaryota; kingdom Metazoa; phylum Chordata; class Actinopteri; order Beryciformes; family Melamphaidae; genus Poromitra; species Poromitra crassiceps. The sequence continues at coordinate 109,380,227 of NC_139623.1, forward strand.
CTATTGATGACGTTGATATTGCCTTGCAATTATTTATGGATTATTATATGAAAAGTGTTAACAAACACGCTCCCTTAAAGAAATTCACAGTTTAAGGCCAGATGTGCGCCATGGGTAGACAGCTCCTTAAAGAACTTGATGTCTCAAAGGGACAAGGCAGCTTTCTTTCACCATAGAAATGTTGCCAAAGTACGACCATTTCTACTAAAACAGGATGCTGAGAAACTAATTCATGCTTTTATTACTAGTAGATTAGACTACCTGTAATGCACTGTTTACTGGTCTCCCCAAAAAGTCTATAAAGAAACTGGAACTCATACAGAACTCTGCCGCTAGACTTTTAACTATAGGACCAAGAAGAGAGAGCACATCACTCCTGTTTTAACTGAACTACACTGGCTCCCTGTTCCTTTCAGAATTGATTTTGAGGTATTTTTAATTACTTACAAAGCACTTAATGGCACAGCACCTTCATACATTTCAGATTTTTTTTACACCCTACCAACTGCAAAGAGCCCTTAGGTCCTCCAATTCTGCTCTTTTAGCTGTTCCAAAAGTACTTCATAAACGGGGAAACTGCTTTTATGTACTACGCACCAAAACTATGGAACACCTTGCCCGACTACATTAAACAGGCAAGCTCCGTGAGCATTTTTAAAAAGGAGCTCAAAACCTACATTTATTGGAAGGCTTTAGCTAACTGTTCTTTTATTTAGTGTTTTATCCCCATGCAAGTTCTTAGTTTCTTTTAGTTTTATTTTAACTATTTTCACTTATATTTTAATGATTTTTTACCATTTTATTGTGTTAACTTATTTTCATGTCTACAAATTGTTTTTAATGTATTCTCTTTTGCTATGGTTTTATTTGCTCCTGTTTTAAATGTCTTTTTCTTGTATGTCCAGCATTTTGAGCTGCATTCTAAGTACGAAAGGTGCTATACAAATAAAGCTTATTATTATTATTATTATTAAGGCTAAAAAGGTTGCCGCTCTCTCTTGTTCTCCTGTTGACAGAAAGCTCTACTGTATGTTGAGAAATCAGGTGACTAAAATGAACAAAGTGAATAAGAAAGCTCACTATCAGCAGATACTCTCTGACAGTGGTAATGATAGCAAAAGATTGTGGAATGTACTGTACTGAATGATATTATGGGTAAGAAGTCTGCCCGCACTTCTTTTGTTGAGTCGGATGGAGTCTTGTTGACTAAACCACTACAGATTTCAAATTATTTTAATGACTACTTTGTCAACAAGGTCACCAAACTCAGAGAAAACATGAATAGCACTGTTAAGTCTAATTCTGACGAACTTATAAAGGAATACATAATCAAAGATAAGACATGTACTTTTGAATTGCATAAGGTCGATACTGTGAAGGTAGAAATGCTGTTGAACTCTTTGCCTGTTGGGGGGTCTGCTGATATATACAAGCTTGATAGCAAGCTGCTCAGAACTTCGGCTGCACATGTTTCAATCCTATTTGTCCCATTTTTAACAGATGTCTGATTAGTGGTGTATGTCCAGAACTGTAGAAAGTAGGAAAGATAATTCCACTGCCTAAAGACACAAAAGCCACTTTCTGTGGTCCAAATAGCAGGCAAATCAGCATACTACCAGTACTGGCCAAATTGTTAGAAAAAATTGTATATGAGCAAATACAACTTTACTTCTCTGCTAACGATTTAACTACCATGTTCCAACATGCATATAGGCCCGGTCATTCCACCTGTACCGCCATGACTCAAATGTCCGATAGTTGGCTCACTTCGATTGACAGCTCTCTGCTCGTTGGTACTGTTTTATTTGACTTCAGCGCTGCCTTTGATGTGATCCACCATGATATTTTAACCTCTAAACTTGTGTGTTATGGTTTTAAATCCTCTGCTATTCAGTGGGTCAAAAGCTACCTGTCTGACAGGTCGCAGATAGTATACTTTAATGGGGCTCTATCAAGTAGTAGGGCCCTGAATTGCGGGGGGAGTTGTCTTGGCCCTCTCCTGTTCTCTATTTGTACAAACGATATGCTATTAATAAGGCAAATTTCACAATGTATGCAGATGACTCTACTTTATATTATGCGGCCCCCACATGTTCAGAACATAACCAGGTTCTGTCTAGTGAGCTGAACATTATTTACAATTGGATAATGACAAATAAACTTGTACTTACAGTATCATATCAAAAACAAAGTGCATACTTTTTAGTTCTAATCATTTTATTATTATTATTATTATTATTATTATTATCATCACACAATCCTAAACTAAATTTACTGATAGAGGGTGAAATTATACACCAAGTAAAGTCAGTAAAACTTCTAGGACTTTGGCTTGACTGTACATTGTCTTGGGCCGATCACATCAATAAGGTTGTTGCCAAAATGGGTAGAGCTGTTGCAATCACTAAGTGTGCATTGTTTGTTACACCATTGTTACTTTGCCAGATTGTTTCGTCATTGGCCCTGTGTCACTTGGATTATTGCTCTGTGGTATGGTGGTCATCAGCATCTAAATGTCTAATTGGGAAGTTACAAGTTGCACAAAATAAGGCAGCTATAGGCTGGTCCTGGGGTGCACGACTCACATGGCTTACTGTTGAACGACTATCAGCCATCATACTTTTACATTTTCACAGAGTGATTCATACTCAAACTCCTGCATTTCTGTTCAACAATATATCATTTATAGTTCAAGTATTCACACATACTCAACCAGAGGGGCAAGTGGGGGTCAGTTGACCTTGCCTAGACCAAGTACTAACTATATGAAGAAAACAGTTAGGCTATATACAGGGCTATATAATCTTGGAATAGCCTACCTGGTAATATCTCCTCCATCTGTGGGAGAGTTGGTTTTAAAAAGAGGCTAAGATCCTATTTGCACTCACATAGCCTACACCATAAAACACACACTGACTTTACTTTCTATGTGTTTTTCAAGTTTAGAGTATTATAGGCTACTGACTGTTTGACTTCTGGGCTACAGGCCAGCTGCAGGACTAGCTGGCCAAGCTTTTTTTGTTTTGTTTTCTATCTTGTCTTTGTAGCCTACTGTTTTTATTCTGTTTGTTGTAATTATGCTTTGTGCTCATTGCATTTGACTATTTCTTATCTTTTTACTTTTGTATTTTAGTACTGCTTTCTACTCTGTTTTGTATGTAATGTGTAATGTGTCTGGACCCCAGGAAGACTGGCAGCTATAAATGGGGATCCTTTTAAATGAACAAATAAACAAATAAACTGGGTTACTGCCTTGATATTGACACACAATAACCTACTGTAATAGGTTAACTGTTTACTTAGCAACTTGCAAAAACACGAAATGTTCTTATTAGACTAACTAAAAGGCTAATTAGTTGTCTAAGCTGCACTTATTACTCAAACTGTAACACGATATACAATAAGTAGGCCTACACAATAATCGATCCTATAGTGAGCATGCAAAAAAAGTTTAAAATCGAATAGAAACAAGGCTTACCTGGAACCTCATTAAGGTGCAGCCAGTGCTGGCAGTCTAATCAGCTCTTTGTGTATCATTTCGCCGCGAAACCGGGTACGAACAGGATGAGACCACGAGCTGAACTGATGTGCTGAGTCTGGGGGAGCTCCAAGTTACATTCAGCTTTGTCCACTTCAGCCACCGCATCATGTCCATCGGCATCGGCAGGTTTCACTGTCTTCATGATCCTTTCTGTTCTCATCTGTTAGTAAACAGCCCATGGATTATCGGTCAGTCAAAAGAACCAGATGAGTTATTGGAGTTATTCCCTATTGGAATGTGACAGGAGATAAAACACAAAATGGGGATGGATCAGGAGGTCCTTCAAACATTATAGTAGGCTTAGGCTACAGAAAAGAAAAACACCATAAAGCACGATAATGTTCCATTGACACATATATGAATATAGTTAGGAATAATAGCTAAAGTCATTATTGATAGGCTATTGAATATTATGGTGTGTGTGTGTGTGTGTGTGTGTGTGTGTGTGTGTGTGTGTGTGTGTGTGTGTGTGTGTGTGTGTGTGTGTGTGTGTGTGTGTGTGTGTGTGTGTGTGTGTGTGTGTGTGTGTGTGTAAAATACCATAAAGTACGATTTTAGTAGGCTATACAATCACATACACCTACAGGAATATAATGGACATTACAGCTTGGGCAGATAGCCTCATGTTTTATCCTCGTAAATGTAAATGGCCACTTATAGCGTCACCGTCACCTTTCCTATGGGTTGGCACAGATAGTTTTCCGTCTGAACTTAAGTGTATGAGCTGTTGCCTGTTGCGCATGGAGATTGTTGGATGCAGTGAGTGTATGAAGGTCCCAAATGAGATTCTGTTCCTTTTCCACTCTCGCCCACTAATGTGGAAACCAGAAGATGAGCGCTACTAGAGTTTCCTTTAACACCTTAATTCCCATACTGTTTAGGTTTGAATTTGAATTGCAGTGCAGTTTATTGTCTACCTTTGCCCTCCCCTCGTGCAGCATGCCGATGTATGCAATCCAGCCGTTCACATACATTGCCTACTGTAAAATATTCAAATTGCCAACTGCATTTCAGTCGATTTGGAGTTTGGCTCGCTGCTTCTTTCCATGTATTTTGGTGCATGTTGTGACAGCGCCCTCTGGTGGAATATAGAAAACTGCCTTTCCAAGCGCATCTGTGCGTAAAGAGGAACCTTTAATAACTGACGTTTATGTCACGGACGGTCGGACATGTTTTGATGTAACACACAACATCTAGTGAGGCTCTGAGGCTCCGAAGTTGTCTACTGTCGACATGTGTATGTCCAATTGTAAGTTGCTCACTCGTGTGAATGACCCATGTGTTTTGAAGTAATAAAGTATCGTTAATGTTATAGTTTAACCAGTTTAGCAGCTGTTTCCATCTGCTGATTGCTAAATTAGCGCTAGCTTGCTAGTGATATGTTTGACGTTAGCTCGTTCTTCACTTGTTAGCATTAGCTTAACTTAGCATGTCATTAAACTGGGAACTCCACCTCTAAACGCTACCAGCTTGAAATATGGCATGTGGTGTGTATCTGTATCTCAAATAAATAGATTGCTAACTTGTTAGGGCCAGTTTGGTAACTTTTTAGAGACCCGGTTCTGAAATCAACCATGTATTGTATGTTTTTGTTTCCAGTAAGGTTAACGAATGCATTGCAGAAAATCACATCTTTTATGTTTACTCTGTGCAGTGCATTGACCTACCTGCTTTTCAGACGGGTGCGTAACAGTAGAAAGCACATTGTGTTGCCTAGCCCCATAATGTTCCCTGTTCTCCGTTCCTCTGCGATCCACTCTGAATCAGTGTCACACATCGTTCCATAAGGAAATTGGCAGGGTCGAGTGTTTAAAACGCTCTCCGACATTCGATTGCAGATCCAAAGATACAATAATCTCCCTTCCGGAAGCCAGGCGGGGTGTTAAAATGATATTCCTGTATGAAACAACCATTTAAAAGCATTCTTTCCACAGGCTGTGCCGAATTTAGGAGAGGAGAAGCGTCCCAGTGCCGACAAGAACCTTGGGAGTTTGAGCATTTGCTGACATCTTTTGCTTCCCAGGTGCGCTGGATTTGATCACTGTGCCGCCGTATCCGTGTGTCTGCAATGTTGTTTGCGGAACAGCGGAACATTATGGGGCTATGTGTTGCCTTGTGTATGAAGTCTGCTCTATTAATAAACCCTTGTATCCATCTCATCCAGTTGACAAGGTCATCATCAGTATAGAAGGAAGATTCCCTTGAGGGGCTTCTAGCTGCTTCTGAATCATGAGTGGGTCCAAGCCGGACATCCTGTGGTCTCCCCACCACCCGGACCACTATGTCATCTGTGACTCTGAGCTTGGACTGTACCGCATCGGACCAGTGGGCACTAGTGCAGAAACCAAGGCTGGCTCCCTCCCACTCTCTGAAGAAACCGCTGCTACTTTACTAGCTATCAACTCTGACACTCCATACATGAAATGTGTGGCCTGGTACCCAAAGCATGAGCCTGAGTGCCTGCTGGCTGTGGGCCAAGCTAACGGTAGAGTTGTCCTCACTAGCTTGGGCCAGAGCCACAACTCTAAATGTAAAGAGCTCATGGGGAAAGAGTTTGTGCCCAAGCATGCCCGTCAATGCAACACTTTAGCCTGGAACCCTTTAGACAGCAATTGGCTGGCTGCTGGCCTTGACAAACACAGGGCGGACTTCTCTGTCCTTATCTGGGACATTAGCAGTAAGTTTTCACCAGAGGCGAGCGTCGCAGCTGAGAAGATCCGCCTCTCGTCTGTCGATTTAGACTCGGCCACGGTGGTGACCAAACCGCTGTATGAGTTGGGCCAGAACGACGCCTGCCTGTCCCTCTGCTGGCTACCTCGTGACCAGAAGCTGCTGTTGGCCGGTATGCATCGCAACCTGGCCATATTTGACCTGAGGAACACCAGCCAGAAGACGTTCGTCAACACCAAGGCCATCCAGGGTGTGACGGTCGACCCACACTTCCACGACCGCGTGGCCTCCTTCTTTGAGGGCCAGGTGGCCATCTGGGATCTGAGGAAGTTTGAGAAGCCCGTGCTCACACTGACTGAGCAGCCCAAGCCGCTCACTAAGGTATGGAATTGATGTCGTTTGTTGTCGAGGTAATATGCAAAATCTTCAACCCAGCAGAATTGGGATAGGTATTGTATGTTTGAAGCCTTTATGGCAGCCATTACCAACCTATGGGATGCAAAGGTATTGCAAGTGGGCTGCCAAATCATTTGCGAAACATTACAATTTTTGTGGAGGAAAAGATTTAATTGTTATTATTATGTATGATAATGGATTTCTCCATTGTTGAATGATACCGTTATTTAATTTGTAAATAATTATTCATTAATTACCCTATTGTAGACAGACCTACAGTGGTGCTGATGGACCGCTCCTTTTAACTGTGAAAAAAAGTGCTCTGAGAACACATTATGTGGCCTCCGTACTGTTTATGGTCGGATGTGGGCCTTAAACATTTGTCAGATTTTCAAGTGGGCCATGAGTCAGAAAGGAACCACTGCTTTAGGGGTTTTGGTGTCCTGCAAAAAAGGTGGAGAATCAACACCGGCCACCAATCAAATACTGGTAAGTTTTCTTGCTGTGGCTGGCAAATTTGTCTACTCTTCCCACCACTGTTGGCAGGCAACCAACCATCTTCTGAAGATCCTATTCTAAGAATGTAGTTTGTTGGTAAAATATGTGGATGGTAAGTTTTGTAAACCAAAGTTGGTGGTGCTTTCTCACCCTCAGGTGGCCTGGTGTCCCACCCGTACCGGCCTGCTGGCCACGCTGACCCGTGACAGCAACATCATCCGCCTGTACGACATGCAGCACACGCCTACACCCATCGGTGACGAGACGGAGCCCACCATCATCGAGCGGAGCGTGCATCCCTGCGAAAGCCAGATCGGCAGCTTTGCCTGGCACCCGTCCTCCCAGAACCGCATGGTGGTGGTGTCCGCCGCCAACCGCGTCATGACGGACTTCACCGTGTTTGAGCGCATCTCGCTGGCCTGGAGCTCCACCACCTCGCTCATGTGGGCGTGCGGCAGGCACCTGTACGACTGTGCCGAGGACGGGGTTGAAGGAGCAGAGAGCGTGATTGAGAAAGACATAGCCACTAAGATGAGGCAGAGGGCCCAGTCCAGGTACGGCCACGATACCGTCCAGGTGTGGAGGAACCACCTGCTGGCGGGAGGTGAGGACCTCCAGCTCAAGTCCTTGTGGTATGACCTGCACAATATCCTTTAAAATCAAGTGGTGTTGAAAGTTTTGTAGGGTGGTGATACTGCGGTCAAGGGATGGGCATTTCAAGCAAAAATACTACAGTATTCACTATTTGTTATTTCGACCATTCTTCGAAGATCCCCATTTTATAACTTGCACCTTGATAAAACATGTTTTACCTTAAGTTGATCATTATTTATCTCTAAAATATAGATGATGTAAAAACTTTATAAAATGAACGATCAATCATTTTGTTTCTTCATATAGACAGTTGTAGCTATTATCTGGGTTGTTTTCTTGCGGAAAATAAACAGCCACCATTGAAATGCAGCTATATTATTTTATGTGGCTCGGTAGTTTATCTACTCAACCACTACAGCAAGTGTCTAGTCAATGTTTGGAGGGTATTCTTAGCTCCAAAAACAAGTCTGTTAAGAGATAAAATGTCCATAGAGTTTCTTGAAGTCATCTGCCACTGGGATCAGCAGAGAAAGAAAGTCAAGTTTCCACCCTGCCCTGGCCTAGCTGTAATTGGAGTAATGTGGCGTAGCTCTTGGTGCACTTTGACCTGCCTATTGTCCTGTCCCATGGTTCACCTCTAGATGTCATTATGTTGTTTTACTCCAACGGCTGTTACATTTCCTATGTAAGTATCACATATGAAGCAGTGCACAGAGGATATGGAGCTGAAACTGCAGGGGAACAAACAGGCTACAGTCTATTCTGGTATCAAAAACATTGTGAAGACCAGTTCAGGTAAGAAACCAGACATGCTGATGGTTTGAACCCGCCTGCAAATGCATACATCATTGTTTCCCACAGGATTTTGAGTTGTTGTTGTGGTGGGTGGCCCGCCCGCCCCGCAGGGGCATGCAACCCAGCACCCCCCCCGCCATTTACCAGAAAATGTTTCTGGTAAATGGTAAATGGCCTGCAGTTATATAGCGCTTTTATCCGAAGCGCTTTACAATCAGTATGTATATTCACCCATTCATACACCGATGGCGGCAGGCTACCACGCAGGGTGCTGGCATACCGTCGGGAGCAATTTGGGGTTCAGTATCTTGCCCAAGGACACTTCGACATGCAGACTGGAGGAGGCGAGAATCGAACCACCGTCCTCTTTTATCCAAAGCGATTAGTGGACGACCCGCTCTACCTCCTGAGCTACAGCCGCTCCAACATTTAACATTTTTCTATCAATCTGGTGCACTTTGAGAGCAAAATGTAGAGATAAAGAATTACACACCACATTAATATCCTCTTTACTGTGCTGTGGCTTTGCAATGACGAAAAAATAAATATGCCTCAATATTTTGCATACAGGTCACTATGGTAGAATACTACAGGCTTGAATACAATGTCCTATCTATACCTAAATCGCTTGCTATATACAGTAAGCACCAAAACAGGAGTTTGTCCGGCAGCCAAAAAATATAATAGGCCTAACAATTTTTTCCTCCTAATTTTGATTATTTATTATACATAATATCAGGGTATATGCAGCAATCCTGAAGTTAAATTCAATACTTTTCAAGACCTTTTTCAAGACCCTTTCGCCACTTCGAGCTGTAACCGGTTACATCAGCGACACAGCTTTAACTAACACTTACTATACATTTTGAGTTTGAGAATGCAAAACTAAACGCACTTAGTTTGCCATAATTTCTATGCACTGTATCAATACAACAGAATTCAGATAGGCTGGGAAGGAATAAAGCTCAAGATAATAAATTGAGAGTGGCTAACCCAAAGGCAAGGTTTATTTAAACTTAAAAAATAAATAAAGTATATTTATAACAATAACATGCTTGCTCACTCACACACACACACACACACACACACACACACACACACACACACACACACACACACACACACACACACACACACACACACACATGCACACATACTTACTAGATGCATTAGAAAAGCAGAATATAAGAGTAATCAATAGCCAGGCTGTGCATAATTATGCATTTAACACTTTTAATATAGGATACAAATTCTGGTTGAAAACAGTTTTTAAGTTTGGTATTGGCCTATATTGATGCAAGATGCTGTTTTCCACATAGGACAATACTGTGAGTACCACAACGTTTACACAGTCACAAACAAGACTAGGCAAGTGGCTTGCTTGAAGCCTAGTTAAGCCGGACCCGGACTGCTGCCGCTGCTGCTCAACACTTGTGCATGCGTGTTCAGGGTCCGGCAAAAAGTGAGTCATTTTAATCTACTTCTCTGTGATGTGATTGATAATACCTTACCTGATATTATCTGACAAATTTATTGCTGTTCAATCACCATCTAAAACACTACTCCTCCTCAACTTTCCTTTATCTGTCACTTATAAGCAGTAGAGTAAACAACTCCATATAGTATACATAAAAAGAATAATGATACAAAAAGTAACTTAGGAAAAATGTGCTATTCATATACTTAGATTCTCTGTCCTCATCATGATCCACTTAGGCACGATGGAGAACCGCAGGTGCTGGAGTGGCTCGGAGCGTCAGACGGATGTGGCGCGGTACCAGAGCGAGGAGCGCCGCCTGGCCCTGCGGCTGTGCGGCTGGATCAGCCGGGGGCCCGACGTCCAGGTGGAGCCCTTCCTGCGCTCCCTGGAGCAGGAGCAGCAGTGGCAGCGGGCTGCGGCCGTCGCTCTCTTCAACCTGGACATCCGCCGCGCCATCCAGATCCTCCACAAGGGAGCTAGCGCCGAGAAGGGTGGGTGCTGCAGCCGGGCTGTGTGGGAGGGATCGAGGAGGTGGCGTCGTGGAGAGGGGGGATGTTGCGGTACTGGCCAGACCTAACACACATTATTGCAACTATGTACTTCTGGCAAAAACACAGTGTCCCCCCCATTACTTTTACTTCCTGGAAGACAGAGTATCTTTCATAGGGATGGGCATTTCTGGCAAAAATACTATTCGAAATTTACTGGGAACTGTTCAACCATTCTTCAAAGTTTGCCCCCGCCCCTAAGTGTTGTTTTATTGCCATGACACGTGCAGTTGAACACAATTTCTCCTAATTGACGATTCTAGCAAGGAGCTGAGTGCTGAGTATTGAAGGCAAGAGACGAAGCTCTGGTGGTTTTTGACAACAGCGCTGCCACCATATCGGCCTGAAAAACAACTCTTTGCGCCAATTATGAGACAACAGTGTATCTGAGAGCTGAGAGCATTCCTCTCAGTGAGACTCCCCCTGTATAAATAAAGGTAAAAAAAAAGCTTTAGAGATTGAAGTATTACTTGTAAGGTTTCTGGCAGCAGTGGAGGACTGCGATAGTTTAGCTCTCATTTTACCCCTGTATCCCCGTTTTCTGATTTAAAAATGGCTCTTATTTGGATACCTACGTATATGATGAAATAGGGAATAGTACCAATTATCCTCTATTTGTTTTGTGTGAGCAATAACCCCCCAGGATGAATTTGTCATTTTTCCCCCCTTTCCAGCAACGGGGGCAATTTTCCCACAAGTTGGGGCCCACAACTTCTGTATGAATAATGAATGCAGGGGAAACCCTGTGTGCTCAAAATATGTTGTAATAAGTGATGAAATATGTACACACAGGTCTGGATAGTCTGGGGATGTATGGGAAATGAATTTGGCAATTTCCACAAAACAAAATTATTGATGTAACTGTCCTGATATGACTATCTATATTCTGTTTTTAGACATTCTTTACCTTACATATTGTGACATTTGTTGTTGTAAAGATTAATCGTCTCAGGTAATGCAGCATAGATAGGGGCAAGAAGACAATCAGTTTAAATCATAATTAAAATCTTCAAATCAAAAGAAATTAAGCTCTGGAACAAGTATGTAATTTTGATACCGAACCTTGTATTTACAAAAGACATCATCCTGCAGCAGTCAGTACAAGTACATTTCCCACAGAGATTTAAAAGGGAAAAAAGGTTTTTGTTTACACGTCTCGACTGAAAAGCCATCCACCAATGTAGGTCACATGTTTTTCTGCTGTGTGTTCTAATGAGTGTTTCCTGAGCATGACTGACGGGGCGGTTCATTAGATAAGCAGTGTCAACACAGCTATCTCACCATTTGTAGTGTTATTTCTGTAACGACAGCTTTGACGTCTCGATGTACTGCTGCTCATCTACCAGCTTCTACACACATATGGTATTCAACATAATTTAGCATTAGTGGTTCAGCTTAGTTTGATGTGTTCCCAAACTAGTTTTGGGGAACATGCCCAGTGGGAAATGCCATGAGGTAATGTTTCACTTGTGGATCTGTTTTTATGGATTTCTTCTAAACTGCCTTTTGTGGCTTTCTCCAAAAGCCACAACCTTTAATTGGAAGTTTACATGGTTACTTATGTGTTGACTCAGTTTTACAACACGTTGGCCTTTGAAGCCTGTTAAAAACCTATGTATACTTTCAAAAATAAATGGCAATCTGTAAGGAATTATGCATTTTCTTTTCTCAATTCCAGATAATCTGTACTTGTCTAAGAAGGGAGTGGTCCGAGGCTCTCTTCAAGTAAAAAACAGTCCTATGTGCTTCTCCCTGATGAAGGCCACAGCGTGTCTGAAACGTGTTGGGAGTTGTTACTATGTTCCTCTGAACTAGCCATGCAAAAAGATAAAGTCATCTTAAAGTTTGTCTTGGAACTTGGAGCAACCTAAAACCAAAGAGCACGTTCAACAAATGCCTTCACACACCAAAACCCAATAGAAGCGCTCGCTATCCTCTGTTCTTTGAAAAACTGTACATTGTTTAGTTTGTATGACTCTGCTGATATTAAAGTGACCGAGCTTCTCCAACCTCTGCTCACAGGTGACCTGAACCTAAACGTGGTGGCCATGGCTCTGTCGGGCTACACTGATGAGAAGAGCTCCCTGTGGAGGGAGATGTGCAGCTCCCTGCGGCTGCAGCTGAAGAACCCCTACCTCTGCGTCATGTTCGCCTTCCTCACCAGCGAGCCCGGGGCCTACGATGGCGTGCTGGTAAGAGAGTCGAACAATTCAACGCTGCTACAGGTCATGGGATCTCTTTGAATATCATGGCATTTTAAAAGCTGCACTCCAGACACAGGGAAAATCAGTGAATATAATTATTTTTAAAGTCATAAATCCATGGCATTTTTACATAAATATGTTTATTTTTCTACTTTCTATTGGTGATGGATGTAACTCATATCATTAGTGTTTCTGCCAGGGCCTGAAAGTTTTGATATTTGCTCTTTTATATATATATATATATATATATATATATAATTTTCAATTTCAATTTTAACAATATACAAACAAAACAAACGTACAAGCTCAGACACAGGAAAGGAAAGAAAAACAAAAACAAACTTATATCGACAATAATGTGGTGCTACCGTCCATATAGGGTGCTTATGTGCTTGTAAGAAATGTTGTGCGTGCGGTGAGCGGTCACACTCAAGGGATCCAAGAGGAACCAACTGGGCAAGTCACCCACTGCACCCAACCTCGTGGAGGTAGGCCAGAAATGGCTCCCAAATAGTTAGAAACGCATTAAGTGAGTTGGTTCTCAGGAAACTGAGCCTCTCCATCCTTATGACCGAGATCATGTCCATCAACCAGAGTTGGAAAGAAGGCGGAGAGGGGGACCTCCATTCTTTCAGGATACGTTTTTTGGCAACAGTTGTTCCCAGTGTCAGAGACTGTTGCACAGCTGTGGGGAAGCCCAGAGAGCAACCGAAGATGGCGAGTCCTGCCTCCGGCTGAAGGGTTATTTTGTAAGCTGAGTACCAGTCAAATATTTTGGTCCCAGAATCCCGTCAGTGAAGGGCAGAACCAGAAGGCATGCGACAAAGTGCCCTCTGACACCTGACACCTGTCGCACAGGATATTTGTTATTTTAAACAACTGGTGTCTTCCGTAAGAAGTGGTCTGTTTTATGTTTCTGGAAGCAGCTTGTTTGGAATAAATGGAAGAAGACCTGGGTAGTAGTTAGCATGAGCAGCGATAGCCACCATGGCTGAACAGACAAAGAAAACAGCGCCACCTACAGAGACTTTACAGTCACAGTCCTGCCCTCTCTATTTAATTGATAAGTGATCTCTCTCTAGCGCCAAAGATGCCACAAAGAAAAATTACACACTTAATTGTATCAGATGCCGGGCCATCAGTTTAGACCTTTTCCTAGCAAAAAAAGCACTCCCAGGATAATAGGAATATGTACATTCTAGTCAATAGTCATGACAATGAATGGAAATTTGAGTAGTAAACCAAAATGGCATGAACTATACTTTTTGTCCACTAGTCACAGTGGCTGGTACATTCCAAATTTCACTAGCCACTTTCACCGTGTTTGCTGCCATCTAGATATTTAGATGAGAATAGGACATCTAAATGATGATTACTTCCCTGCCAAAGTGTCTTGTTACAATAGACAAACCTAACAGCCACAAACACAATTTACAATCATTTGGGTCAAAGCTGGTGTGTACATTTCCAGCCTTGTCAGATGACTGTGAATAGAGGATCTGTGCAGAAGGTTCAGAGTGAAAACCCTAGGGGGCCTCAGTGATTTGTGATTGAACAGTGATTTTGAATATGGGGAAACTCAATGTGCATTGAATGTGAAAAGCACAAGACGTATTTATAGCTTTTTTCCAAATAGTTACCAAAAATGTTTATGTCTTCGAAATGAAAAGAGAAGATGATTTTTTGGGGGTCTTGATTCATTTCAGTATGAAAGCAGTGTTGCCGTGCGGGACCGAGTAGCCTTCGCCTGTATGTTCCTCAACGATGCACAGGTAATGACTTCATTACTAGTAAATCCATACAAATACTAGGGATGGGCATCGAATTTCGAATTTTCGAATAATCGTTGTTATTATCAAGGTCGACTTTTATTATTGAAAGTCGAAATTCGAAAATAAAAAAAAAATGTTTTTTTGTTTTTTTTTGTGAGTGAAATGTTGCATTGTCTCCCCTGATTCTGGTATAGTCAAATCGCTTGGTTTGAGCAAGTAAAACAATTTTTATAAGCATTTTAAGCAAGGTTTATGGAAAAATAAATGGCGGATGAAATCCCATGAAGAGGGAGAGGGGGTGACTTTGGCACCCCTTTGGCACTCAGACCTGAGCCTACTAAATATTTAATGAACCACTCATGATTGTCAAAACTGTTTTTTATTTTCGAAAATGTCAATGTCATGTAACATGTTCTTTACTTCAGTGGTGCAATGCTTGTTTGAGCTAAAAATCCACAGCAGAAGCTTTTTCTATTAATTAATAAAGCCTTAGACTTAGAATCAGGGGAGACAATGCAACATTTCACTCACAAAAAAAAACATTTTTTTTTTTTTTTTTTTTTTTTTACATTTTTTTTTCCCTTCCGAATTTCGATTAAAAGTCGACTTTGGCCAGCGAATTTCGAATAGTGTTTTTGCTAGAAATGCCCATCCCTAACAAATACATATAATAACTTTATTATATTAGCATTTTCTCACAATTTATAACCTTGTAACACCATTTACATGAACTACTTAGCTGTTGTTTGAAGTGTGTTGTGTGTACTTTGCTATGCTGCATTCACCTCTCTTGTGATGAACTGGATCTCTGTGGGGTATTGTTCCCCAGCTGCCTCGCTACATTGAAAAACTGACCAATGAGATGAAGGAAGCGGGCAACCTGGAAGGCATCCTGCTGACAGGGCTCACGAAAGACGGTGTGGACCTGATGGAGAGCTATGTGGACCGCACTGGAGATGTCCAGACTGCCAGCTTCTGCATGCTAAAAGTAGGCAGAGAATACATATACTGTACACCCTGTCGCTGTCTCTTTTTTGGCCTGTTAGAGGGGCGCATTCACACCAAACATGTTATACAGTGTTTGAACTATGTTATTTATATTTGTTATATTTGAGTATTTACCTTCATTTGGTTCTGGTGAGAACATTGCCATTCAAACTCGGGTGGCATCAGATAACCGCACAGAGACCTGCATTGCGGCTCATTTGGACTGAGAGCAGACTCTGAACCAACTACAGGAAAATGCAAGGTTTTATGTGTATAAGGAGACACGGATGTTCACACTTGATAGCCAGCAGTTCCTCATGCTTGGAAAGCCGAGTATAACAAAATGAACGTTCGGGTTGTCTTACAACCCAGGTTTTACGAGTGAGAACGAGGAATCTCACATTATACCAAGTTGCTCCATGCAACTAACCTTGCAAGCAAGCTGGACTCCCTCGCGAGATTTGCGAGAGAATCCATCTTGCGATCAAGCTCGGCCTAACGTGAGTGGCTGAAGCTGCCGAACACCCAGCTGTCGACCAATCAGCGGCAGCTACGTGCTGCCTGTTTCAGCTAATGCTTAGCTAATGCTAGCTAATGCTGATAGTTTTAGCTCTACAAATGTTAATATGGTACTTTATGAACTTTGTAGTAGACGAATAACAATGTAGATTCCCGTTATGAGGTCAGTTTATCCAAATAACGCTTATTTGGATTTTCAATTTTAGAGGACCAGCTGGGACCGGGGCTAGCATGCCAAGCCAGCTCAGCTGGACATGCCAAGCTCTGTTAACAATCTGGCAATTTAATGTGTCACTGATTATTGGTAAACATAATTTATCGATAGAATATACCGTAGTTTAAGATTTTGCACCTTTTGTTAAACTCCCCTGGTAAATCAGGCGTATACCAGTAGATAATCCACCAAGCGGCACTTAAATACACAATAAAAGTGAAAACATTCACTGTTTACACCACGGTGTACTTTTGATAGTCAGACAAACTTCTGGGAGCAGAGATCATTCTTACAGTTTGAAATTATATTGAAATACATGCTACATGCTGTATGTGCCGAATTGTTACAGATATCAAAACATTTCAATAAATATAAAGCTAAAGCTTTCAGATTTGAAGGCTGCTACCAGGCTGTTTTTCCTCTTCTCTGCCTACCTGACGTCCTCTGGGCTCCAGGGTTGGTCAGCTCCCTTTCGCCTTCCAACATCAACATCTTTATATTAATTTATATCAACACATCTTATCGTTTTATCCAACCGTGCCTCTGACCAGACGGCGGAGAATGAGCGATCATCTGCGATACATGGATGTGCGGTTTGGTTTGTGAAAACAAACAATACCGCCCCCATCTGGCAATGTCAGGTTACCATGCAACGCCCAACTGGACAATGTCTATTTTCTCAAAAAATGTACCCCTATAAAACCATCCATTACGCCTGAAGGCATCATTGGCAATGGCATGAGCACGGCCACCCGCTCCGCCCCATGACGAACACGTCATGTCCACGCCATCTTGCCATACCGTCACTCAAGCGTCCAGCAGCCCACTGTTCCAAAGAAGCAGCGAGGCTAGATGTGTGAGATTCCTCGTTCTCACTCGTAAAACCTGGGTTGTAGGACAACCCCAACGTTTTACTTCGTTTCGAACTTCAGAATCTCACACTATGCCAATTATCCAACCAACCTTGCTGCAAGGAAGCACCTCGTGTGACCCTGAGACCCGAGGCTGGCAACGGAGCACATGGCCTCAGCCCATGGCAATCCATAGGCATAAGAGTGACTTAAGGAACTACCGCCTGGTGGCTGACAACACAGCGTGCGCAAAGGGCGCACTGGCCACATCAAGGCTATATAACCCAACAAAGGTGTGGTGGGTAGACCATGAGGCAGCCGCACACATGTCTACCACTGACACAGCACGCTACGCCCAGGACGTCGCGACACCTCGTGTGGAGTGGGCCTTAATACCCTCCGGGAGAGCCTTACCCGCGGCAGAGTATGCCAAAGCAATGGCCTCCACTATCCAGTGCGACAAGCACTCCTTGGACAGTGTTCCACCCAGGGCCCGTGGCCCAAAGCAAACCAGTAATTGGTTACAGGTGCGCAGCGCGTGTGTCCTGCCCACGTAGGCCAGGATCGCACGCACCGGGCAAAGCGTGTTCAAGCGTCGCTCTTCCTCCGAGTTGAAAGGAGGGGGACAAAAGGCAGCAGGTTCACGACCATAGATCTGAAGCTGGCATTGATATTCTTAGGCTGGTAGGCGGGGTTGGGCCGAAGCGTAACCCTTCGCTCGTCATCAGCAAATACCAAGCAAGACTGCTGGACCGACAGGGCAATCAAGTCACCAACCCTCTTGCCTGAAGACAAGGCTAACAGCAGTCTTCAAGGACAGGAACTTCAGGTCCACAGTTTCCAAGGGCTCGAACGGGGGACCCGAGAGCCCCTCCAACTCCATGATCAAGTCCCATTTAGGGACATTGCGTACCCGTGGTCGCAGTCTGCACGCCCCTTTCATAAACCGGGAGACCAAAAGGAGGCTCCCCACCGGTTTCCGGGGGTATAGTGGAGCGGCTAAGTGCTATAATCTTTCAATTTGTGATACAAGCGTGAAAATTGGCATGAGCAGTCTCCATGGGTCACTTGACAAGAAAACTGCCCGAGCCAATTGAAATTTCAAGATGGCTGGCATTTTTCAAGATGGCCGACACCTTATTGGAGCAGTTAAGTGATATAATGGTTTATTTGGTGATACAAGCATGAAAATTGGCATGAGCAGTCTCTGTGGGTCACTTGACAAAAAGCCACCCACAGCCACTTGAAATTTCAATATGGCGGCTATTTTTCAAGAGGGCCACCACCTTAGTGGAGCAGTTAGGCCTAAGTAATCATTTAGTTGGTGATACAAGCATGAAAATTGCCATGAGCCATCTCAAAGGGTAATTTTACAAGAAACCGCCCACAGCCACTTGAAATGTCAAGATGGCGGCCATTTTTCAAGATTGCCACCATCTAAATGGAGCAGTTAAGCAATATGATTGTTTAGTTAGTGACACAAGCATGCAAATTGGTATGAGCAGTCTCTAAGGGTTGCTTGACAAGAAAACACTCTCAGCCACTTGAAATTTCAATTTTCAAGATGGCCACCCCCTGGATCCTCAAAAGATCAATTATCTCATAGAAATGTATTGGGATTTTTTCAAGGACGATTTGGTGTAATTTTATTTTATATGATTTAGATTATGCTAAATACAATTTTTAACGCATCAAAATACAGTTGTGTTGATCATAGATAGATAGATAGATTAGACAAGAGTGAATATCTGCACTACCAGGGCACACTGGTGATATATCACTGCTGTTAAACTCAGAATGGGGTTCAATGTCAGCTAATTGAAAGTTAGTATCCCAAATGCTGTCTAATTTACCCCAAAACAGTTAGATAGCCGCACCTGAATTGACAGGTTGTGCCAGCGCGGGAGAGCCGAGCCAAGGTTAATGGGGTTTTAGTTAACCGGATGGTGTACAGATCGCACGGGATATAAATGACATTGGATGAACGATCGGACTAAGTGTAGGGCTAAGGCATGAACTTAGTTGTATCCCATACATCAAAGTGCTTAAAGGTGGTAAAAGGATAAACCCTCGGCCTCTATGCAATTGCTGCAGACATGGCAGAAGCCATCATATCAGTTGAGAAAACCAACTGGGACAGATGTTTCATTTGTCAGCAGGAAACCAAGGAAAAGCTCATTCAGCCGTGTTTCGTCAATATAGAGCACGATCAAACTGGTTATGGTACCATTGCAAGAAATGTTCCATTATTTCACAAGATCAATGCTCTGCCTATCTTACTTAGTCCTATCCAATTAGATGAAGGTGATGGTATAGATATATCATTTAAGCTGTAAACTTATGTTCAACAACACAAAGCTCGAAAGGGCCCAAAAGAGAGCATCTTCTACTGCTGCTGAAGACACCGACGATACCAAAGATATCAATGTCAAGAGGCGAAGAAGACCCCAGCCCTCGAAAGCTTTGTGCTTTATCTGTGAAGATGAGAGTGCAATGTCCCCCTTAAGAGAAGCAATGACAATGCCAGGAATCTAAGTGACATGAAGCTCCTTGCAAAGCTTATTGCTGGTGATGTTGTTGCACATGAATTTAAATACCATCCTGCCTGTCTCGTTGGACTGTACAACAGAGAGCGAGACCATCTCAATGCCCTCAAGCATGAGCAGAGCCTTAAAAGCTCAGCTAGCCATAACTGGCATCCCTCTATTTTTTCAGAACTTGTCATCTACATCACGGACATGAAGACCACAAGTGACGGCACAAATCCAGTTATATATTTTTGTTCCCCCACCCCTTAGTATTTATTTGACAAATTTAATGGCTGTTAGTTTAAAAAAAACAAACAACAACAACAACAACAACAACAACAAAAACAACAATAACAAAAAAAAACTCCCTTGTGACTGTTACCTTGTCGTGGTAAGGGAGCTTGTGTACCTCAGTGAACCCTGAGAGCTATGCCAGTGGGAGACAACTCCTGACAGGTTTTACCAAAGTGGACAGGTCGTGGGTGAGGAGTCAGACAAAACACAGTCAAACAACCTCTCTTGACAGAGCCTTTTGAGGAACCCAATACATTTCTATGAGAAAATGTATAATTTAAAGATCCACATGGCGGGTGGTAGCATCCCGGAAAATGGCCTCTATCTTGAAATTTCAAATGTCTGGGAGAATTTTCTTGTGAAGTGACCCTTTGAGATGGCTCATGGCAATTTTCATGTTTGTATCACCAACTAAATGATTACTTAGGCCTAACTGCTCCATTAAGGTAGCGGCCATCTTGGAAAATGGCTGTCATCTTGAAATTTCAAGTGGCTGTGGGTGGCTTCTTGTCAAGTGACCCACAGAGACTGCTCATGCCAATTTTCATGCTTCTACCACCAAATAAACCATTATATCACTTAACTGCTCCACTAAGGTGTTGGCCATCTTGAAAAATGCCCGCCATCTTGAAATTTCAATTGGCTCGGGCAATTTTCTTGTCAAGTGACCCATGGAGACTGCTCATGCCAATTTTCATGCTTCTACCACCAAATAAACCATTATATCACTTAACTGCTCCACTAAGGTGTTGGCCATCTTGAAAAATGCCCGCCATCTTGAAATTTCAATTGGCTCTGGCAATTTTCTTGTCAAGTGACCCATGGAGACTGCTCATGCCAATTTTCATGCTTCTACCACCAAGTAAACCATTATATCACTTAACTGCTCCACTAAGGTGTTGGCCATCTTGAAAAATGCCCGCCATCTTGAAATTTCAATTGGCTCGGGCAATTTTCTTGTCAAGTGACCCATGGAGACTGCTCATGCCAATTTTCATGCTTCTACCACCAAATAAACCATTATATCACTTAACTGCTCCACTAAGGTGTTGGCCATCTTGAAAAATGCCCGCCATCTTGAAATTTCAATTGGCTCGGGCAATTTTCTTGTCAAGTGACCCATGGAGACTGCTCATGCCAATTTTCATGCTTCTACCACCAAGTAAACCATTATATCACTTAACTGCTCCACTAAGGTCAAAGAGCATGGAAGGAAAGAGACGACACTCCGGCCATTTTTGGAAACACAATGCGCCTCGCAGTGGTCACCTGCGGTAACGCTGGCCCCTATAATCAGCCTCTCTAAACAGTAACTCAACGGGAGTTGAACCTCGGGTCCTTTTCATTAGGTATTTATCTTGAAAAAACTAAACAAAGAAAACGAAAAATTTTGCTTAGTTTCCACAATATGGTTGTTGTTTTACATCCCTGCACTACACCACTTCAATCAAGATTTGCAGTACGCCCGGAAAAGATGTGAATCCCCAAAGTTTAGAGTGTTCTCCCGTTGAGTTACTGTTTAGAGAGGCTGATTATAGGGGCCAGCGCTACCGCAGCTGACCACTGCGAGCCTGTGCGAGGTTCTTTTGGCGCTGTCACGCTTCCAAAAATAAAAAATGGCGGAGGCTGCTGGGCGCTGATGTTGCAATGGGGCAATATGGAGCTGTCATTTCTTTCCATAAAAGTTCTTTGCTAAGGTGTTGGCCATCTTGAAAAATGCCCGCCATCTTGAAATTTCAATTGGCTCGGGCAATTTTCTTGTCAAGTGACCCATGGAGACTGCTCATGCCAATTTTCATGCTTCTACCACCAAATAAACCATTATATCACTTAACTGCTCCACTAAGGTGTTGGCCATCTTGAAAAATGCCCGCCATCTTGAAATTTCAATTGGCTCGGGCAATTTTCTTGTCAAGTGACCCATGGAGACTGCTCATGCCAATTTTCACGCTTGTATCGTCAACTGAAAGATTCTGATGAAAATAAGCACTTAGCCGCTCCACTAGTACGGTGGCTCAGTGGTAGAGCTGTCGCCTCACAGTTAGAAGGTCCTGAGTTCGATTCTCGCCTGGGACACTGTGAGCGCTGTGGTTGTGTTCCCCCCCATATCTTCAGTGCCTACTGCCCAGGTGGGTTATCTCGTCGTAAGGGCCTTTCTCTCTGTGTGGAGTTTGCATGTTCTCCCCGTACCCCCCAGGGGGTTCCTCCGTACATAACCCCCCCACTAAAAACATGCAGAAGATCAGATTGTCATCGTCATCCGACCAGTGACGACAACATCCGAAGTTGGTCCTCGGGCGCTGTACAAGAAAGCGACCACTGCTCCTGGCCTGCCCCTCGGAGGAAAGGACATGCCTGGATGGGTTAAATGCAGAGGACACTTTTCACCGGCCACCGTCAGCATGAAATGTTGTGGCCGCATGCATGTATTGTGGTGTTCGTGTGACAATAAAAGACGGGCTTGTCCGTTACGAGAGAGAGAGTTCTCTTCGATCTCCATGTGACAGGCCGATATGGCCGCTACATAGACCTTAAGGGACTGAGGGGACTGGCCCGCATCATACAGGCTCTGCAGGAAACAGAGGATGGGCTGAAGGCCACAACTCACTGGATCCTCGTTACGATCCACGCACCAATGGGAGAAGACACTCCACTTGTAAGCGCCCTCAGAGCGCGTGGACGTAGCCCTAGCGCTCTGGATCGTGTGCACCATGCTCAAGGGCAACCCTTGAGCTAACAGGTGCTCCCGTTCAGGGACTAAACCATCAACTTCCATCTGGAAGGAGCGGGGTGGAGTATTTCGCCCTTCGCTTGCGACAGGAGGTCTTTCTGGCATGGCAGTGGCCACGGTGGCCCTACCGACAGTGAGATGAAGTCTGCATTCCAGATGAGTTGCAGGCCCTGCTCCCTCACTCTGTCCAGGACAGACTGGATCAGGGGGAGAGGGGGGGGGGGGGGGCGTGTAAAGGCTCTCCCTGGGCCACACGTGCGCTAACGCATCGTGGCCTAAGGGAGGGTTGTCGTTTTCGACAGAAAACCACAGGGGGCAGTGCGTTGCAAGCCGCGATGCGAAGAGATCGATGCAAGCACGGCCGAATCTGGCCCAAATCTGCTCCACCACTTGGGGGTGTAGCTCCCACTCCATCTGCCGGGGGTTGCCCCACGACAGCAAGTCCGCCCCGAAGTTCAGTCGGCCGGGTAAGTGCGGCGCTGACAAGAAGCACAGGCGGGAGTGCGCCCAGAGGTGTATCTCCGCTGCTACTTGGTTCAAGTTTCTCGACCGTACACCGCCCTGCTTGTTCAAGTAGGCGATGGCGGCTATGTTGTCTGAGCGAATCAAGACGTGGTGCCCACGTATCTGATGCCGGAAGTGGGCATAGAGCCAGGCGAACAGCTTCCAGCTCTAGCATGTTTATGTGGCGAAGCTCCTGTGCTTCCTACCGGCCATTTGCCGAGAGGCCATCGCACACCGCGCCCCAACTCCACAGGTAGGCGTCGGTGCGATTGACACACCTGAGTGGAACGGGTCCCACTCGCACACCCCTGGAGAGCCAGCGAGGGTCCGTCCACACGTGTAGCGACCGTCGGGCCGCATCTACACAGGCGGTAAAGGTCCGTGGGCTCAGGGACAGGCCGAAGGGGAGGACGCAGAACTCATAGGCTGTCCCCTGGAAAGAAAACCTGAGGTATTTCCTGTGCCTCTCCACCACGGACATGTGAAATAAAGCATCCTTCAGATCTACTGAGCTGAAGTGGTCCCCCGCCCGCAAAGCATTGAAGAGGCGGGGCAGGGTAAGCATGCAGAAAGGGAGCTTCCTCAGCATCTTGTTCAGAAGCCGGAGGTCCAATATGGGCCGCATGGAGCCGTCCTTCTTGGGCACAGCGAAATACCTGTTGTAATACCCCGCGCATTTCCCCGCCTCTGGTACCAGGCGTATCGCTCCCTTGGCCAGGAGGGGAGAGACCTCCTCCTGAAGCATGGCTGTGGAGCCCTCATCCCTGTTGGGCGCAGGGATCCCGTCGAAGGTGGGTGGGGGTCCCGCGAACTGCAGCGCATAGCCCCTCCGAATGGTGCGAAGCAGCCACGGGGTAGGGCCGCACAGTCGTTTCCAAGCAGAGATCCTGCTGGATAACGATGGTCTTGCCTAGGACGATGGCACGGCAGTAGCAGTAGCTAGTAACAGGCACAGGCCATAGCCTGGCATACGCTACCTGAGAGCTCCAAACTCGCGTCGGGCAAAAAGCACAGACTGCGGTGGGCTTGCCCCCTAGCCGTGTGGCTTTCGCCGGCCAGGGGCACTCCAGAGGCATGGGCCATTTGAAAGATCCATGTCAGCGTCGGGCACTGGGCGGACCCCGAAGAGCGGCCCCCTAGTCCAGTCCGGCCCGGCTGGTGGGTGGCATGAAGCCCGTTGCCTGTGAGGTGTGAGGGATCTCACAGCCGCTGAGTCCTGCTGCTGCCTCTCCAGCTGCCAGGCCATGTTCTCCACCGACGGCCCAAAGAGGCCAGACGGGGAGACAGGCACGTTCAGCAGCCTCCCCTTCTCAAGGATGTGGCAGTGGGTGACGACGGAGAAGGCCATGACCTTCCACCATTCGCAGGGCATAGTCTGTGACCATACCGAGCTCCGCATAGGCCTCCGGAGTGGCGGTACCCTGCAGGTCTGCTAGCAGGGCCACCTGATAACCCTGGAGGATGGCCAGATTGTTGGCCATCGCTGCCGCCTGGCTGGATGCCAGAAACGACTTTTCGGCTAGCTTGGTCGTCGTCTGGCAGCCCCTGGAGGGAAGCTGATGCCTGGTGGAGGACGGCGACAAGTGGGCCGCCACCGCCTCCTCCATTGGTGGCATTGACGCGTAGTCAAGGTCGGGTTCGCCATCCAAAACAGACCACATGGCGAACCCCTGGCCTCCTGTGGGCGTCCCCAGGACATGCGTACGGTGTCCCGTACGTCCGGACACAGCAGCATATGACGTTGAGGCTGCCCGGAGGGAGGCTGAAAAGAATTGCCCACACAGTAGGGAGCTGGGGGGGGGGGGGCATTACCTCTCTGAACTGCCTTTGGTAAGGCTCGCCAGCAGAGGCGCGAGCCTCGTCCTCGGCCGAAGCGGCCTCCTGCTCCCACATGCCCTTACGGTCCTTGTCCCTGCCCGCATCAGCGTTGTCTGGCACCGGGGAGTCACCCCACGGCACTGGGCGAGACTCCAGCGAAGTCTGAGAGGCGGCGTGGCCTCCTAGCCCAGCCGGGTGGGAGGCGGCACACTCCGAGGCCCGAGCGGGAGCACGACCTACGACGGGCAAGCCACTGGAAGGCATCTCCCCGCGGAGGGTAGCGGCCCGATAACGGCGCGCCGACATGAGGAGTGCACCACACTTTCTGCAAAAGTGCGGGTCCGCCAAAGCGCTCTCAGCATGCTCAGGCCCCAGACAACATGCACAGATCGTGCGAGTTGTCATTAGCCATCTCGGCATTGCATCGGCTGCACTGACGGAATGGTGCTTTCGCGTCCATACTGTAGCTGGGCGAGACGCGTCCGTGGACACAGAAAAAAGCGCGAAGTGATTTCGGCTAACCTAGCAACGGCTACAAGCTACGGTGCAAGCAACAGTAGAAGCTAGCGCTAGGCCACACATGGGCAAAATACGGCCCGCGGGCTGCATGCGGCCCTCGGGCGCCATCTGTGTGGCCCGCGATGGAATTGCAAAAAAAAACATGCAACATGCAAGATACCCACTGAATAAGTGTCCAAATGTTCATGTCATTCTGGCCAATACTCCACTTCTGTTATAGCATTTCAGTCTGGAATATGGAATATCTTTAAATAATATTTATGACTAAAAGGCTACATTGAAGTAGAAATTTAAATAATAAACTCATTGGTTTTGGATTTATTTAGCTTCAAGAGTGCATTTTTGTTTGTGTGACCCTCAACACAGGCTTTGAGAATCCCGGGCCACTTACTGATACTTATATTTAAATTAACCCACTCATATTCTGGTTTATTTCAAGAAAAACATTTCGGCTAGTGGAAATTCTAATTGGTTGGTAACTTTAAAATCTAGCAGCCATATTGGCAGGTGGTCAAAAAAGTTAATTTCAAGCCCTGAGAGCAGGTGGTGACATAGGAGTGAGTGAGAAAAGGATCAAATATTGGTGGTTAAGACTGAATAATGACATCACAACTGTTAATTTAAAATGAGTTATTCCTCTAAACCTGGCTTCAAATGCCCCAAATTTTTCACGCTGGCGCCGTTTTGCCCTCAGCAAAACCTGGTAGCGAGGACATTTTTTGTGGCCCTCTCTATCATCAAAGTTGCCCATCCATGGGTTACGGCATGACAATATTCGGCCCCCGGCAACAAGCTGGGTTTCTCATGTGGCCCCCTATGAAAAATAGTTGCCCACCCCTGCGCTAGGCAGACAGCTGAGCTAGCTATCACACTACCCTGGCCGGGGAGGTAATTAGCTCAGGCTAGCGTAACTCAACAGCTAATAGCTAGCCACAGACTGGCTTGCTAAGAGACTACCAAGCTAGCTGTAACAGCACGAGAGAAAAAACCTCTTAGCTTTCGCAGTGGGTCCTGCCGTTGCTGGCAAAGAGGGCTGGTTCGACAAAGTCGTGCAGTCCTCGTCTGCCGCTGCCGTTGGGTTGATGGAACACGAGGAGACAGGTGTCACTGCTGGCTAAGAGCTAACCGTAAACTTGTCGAGGGTCAGAGAAAACAGAACACGTCTGCACAGACAGCTGGACTAATGCAAAGTGAGGGTATGGCAAGATGGCGCGGGCGTGACGTGTTCGTCACAGGGCAGTGCGGGTGGCCGCGCCCATGCCATTGACAATGACGCCTTCAGGCGTAATGGATGGTTTTATAGGGGTCAAGTTTTTCTTAGAAAATAGACATTGTCCAGTTGTGCGTTGCATGGAGCAACTTGGCATAGTGTGAGATGCCGAAGTTCGAAACGAAGTAAAACCGCAGTTTCAACTGATGCTTATATTCAGCTGTTTCTTCATGTGTTCTTTACTAGTCAGAGAAGATAAAAAAGTACAGACAAGTTCATCATGCCCCCACCCCACCCCACCCCACCTACCTACCCATCCACCCATTAACCAAAGACAAAAATGCACTTAAATCAACTTTTTGACTAGGGTTGGACCACAGAACGTGAACTGTAAGTGTGATTGCACCCTTACATGCTAAAACCTGCATTCTCATTTCTGAAAGGTCACAGCTGTCACTCTAACACTTCAATGACCTTGTCATTTAAACTATTTTATAACTAAGTGAAGCAAGCCTAATCAGAGTTATTTTAATCCCATGCACTTCTGTCTATTAAGAAACACTAAAGAAATGAAAGTGGTGGAACAGGTCTGGAGCTCTTGGCGTGCGGTAGAATCATTTTGTTTGGGTATGCTTGGTCTTTTTCTTGCTCTAACCTGCACCTGAGAAGCTGTGCACAAGGCGTAGGCATATACTGTACCTCTGTCAGAGATGCACATGTATGCATTTCACCAGAGGGATGGAGGTAGGAGGGTTATGCTATCCCCAAACTATCTGAAATAAGCTTACTCAGGACTATTTTTCCCATCAGGGCTCACCAGGTGAGGTGGTGAAGGACCCTCGAGTCCAGTGCTGGATCGAAAACTACCGCAACCTGCTGGATGCATGGAGGTTCTGGCATAAACGGGCTGAGTTTGACATCCACAGGGGCAAGCTGGACCCCACTTCCAAACCGCTGGCCCAGGTAACTGACCTACCCAGTGACCCAGTCAACTGGTAAGGTGACTGAGGAATAGAATTGTATTCACAGTGTTTAGTAATGTCTGTGACTGTGTAGATTAATTTCAGTCATCTAGGTCAGTGGTACGCAACCTTGCCCTACTCAGGAGCCACATCAATGAAAAAAAAATCTTTGCAAGAGCCACAATCCAAAAAAGTCCCTTTCCTCCCTTTTTTAATGTATTCATTTATTTTAAGTAGGACTTAAAAGAGCCACAACTACCCATAAAGGAGCTGCATGCGTGCGGCTCTAGAGCCTCGGGTTCAGTATCACTGATCTAGGTTGTAAAATGGCCCAAGAAAAATAAAGAAAAATAAATAAATAACTGATAACTGTGAGGTACAATTTTGGAAAAAGTACGTTTGTTCTCTGCATGGAACAGTATTACAATGCAATTATGTTATCTTGTGTTAGCATACAATGTTAGTACAGTATACAACAGGTACGTAATTTCTGCCAAACGTTCTGATGGTCAAAGTGATTCCAACCATGCTGATAATTACCATTAAGGACGGCTAACCAAGCCTTGTCATAAAACCAGGGAACTAGTTGGTGATCTTCCTTGTTTTCTTCTTTTCCCCCCCTACTCATTGCTACTCGTTCTATTAAGACATAACACTCAAAACATCGCTCTTATAACTGATCATGGTTACTTCATTTCTGCCACAAGTACTTTTCATTTCTGCCACAAGTACTTTGCAGTGTCTCCTAACTATCTGCATCACTGACATACCTATATCACAGTAAATCATGTTATTTAGGGTATTATTGCTGTATGATCTAATACTTATCTCACTGCGTCCATAATGAATCTCAGACAGCTGGTGAGCGGGTGCGTACCTGCTTTACCTTCAGGTTTTACCGGTCCTTATCAGCTGACCTTTGTGTTTCTTCCTCCCCCTGTGGGCCAGGTGTTTGTGAGCTGCAACTTCTGTGGGAAGTCGATCTCCTACAGCTGCTCGGCGATGCCCCACCAGGGCCGCGGCTTCAGCCAGTATGGCGTCAGCGGCTCACCCACCAAGTCAAAAGTCACCAGCTGCCCCGGTTGCAGGAAGCCCCTGCCGCGCTGCGCCCTCTGCCTCATGAACATGGGCACACCTGTTTCCAACTGCCCAGGTAAACTCACCTGTGTGGATCATGTGGACAGATGCTCAGCTGACATTGGCAGCAGGAGGCATGGATCTTGGAGCAGCTTAAGTGGCTGTAATACTTGACTAAGCATTTGCAGGGGGGGAAGCAATGGACTTTGATCAACATTTAGGGGAAGTTGGGCCTTTGAATTCAGTAGCCAGTGTAGTTTCCTTATTGCACTGGGCTCTCTGCAAAGTATCGTTATATTGCTTTATATTGTTTATATATATATATATATATATATATATATATATATATATATATATATACCGGTATATATATATATATATATATATATATGTATGTGTGTGTGTGTATATATATATGTATGTATGTATGTACAGTATGTATGTATATTGTATACATATATATATATTATGTAGGACGAATCAGCGTGACGTCACTTGCCACCCAGAAATGCAAGTACAACCCCGCGGAAGTTAATAGTATGAGTTGTGCCAAACAAACGTTAATGTCTCAAAAACTATACATCACATCGCTTATATTTTGACATTCTGAGTGAGAGCAGAAGTAGCTCAAGAGTTTGATGTATAATATATACATGTCGTGTTAAAGTTGTGTGAACTGTCGCAGTTTTTAAAATGTAAACCGAGTTAGCCGGCTAGAGTCAGACATTCAAGCCTCGTGCCACTTGGGCTCCATAGAGTTCCATTGCCTTTGCCACCCAGTGACGCGGTTTGTTTACCAAAATGCTGCTCGGCTGATCCCTCGTGTATATATATATATAATTGTATTGTTTTCATATTGTTCATATTGATGTATGGTCAAATATCCTTCTTTATTTAGGCACAGGGAAGTCAGAGGAGAAGGTGGACTTGACAAGGGAGAACAAACTGGCCCAGTTCAACAACTGGTTCACCTGGTGTCACAACTGTCGGCATGGCGGGCACGCCGGTCACATGCTCAGCTGGTTCAGGTGAGAACCTGACAGCAATCTGCTCATGCACAGATCATTTTATCATACAGTTATGATTTATCTGCTCATGCACAGATCATTTTATCATACAGTTATGATTTATCAATGCAATGCAGCTATTCACTTCTGTGTTCTTGGGCTCAGAGAATGCACAAACATCTTTATTCTCTTTTTTTATATAGTATAGACACATTACTTGTCTGCGTGTGTTTGTTTGTTTTTGATTGATGTTGCTTGTCCTCTGCAGAGACCACTCAGAGTGCCCGGTGTCTGCCTGCACATGCAAATGCATGCAGCTGGACACCACAGGGAACCTGGTGCCTTCAGACAGCTGCTGAACATGGAGAAGCCCATCTGGACCTAAAGCCAAACCACCAGCCGGCAGCCACACCTAGAACTGGACAAGGGACATAGGGTGCCACTAGTGCCCTTGACTGAACGGGCTGCATAGCATGAAACACTGTTAATTCATAGTCTTGAGTAAATGTAACATAGACGTTTTGTGACAAGAAGGGAGGCAGTATGTGTTACTGATCTAACTATTAACTTAATCAATGAAGGAAAAGGGAGCAAATGCAGATTAATGCTCTTGTAATAAAACATTTAAGATCCCGCTCAGGAGAATAATGAGAGGTTGCGGTGTAATCAGCCGCTTCTGATCTCACCTGAATCAGGATGACATCTTTATTATGAACTGTATATTATACAAAACAAAAAAACAGACAAAACAAAATGTATACTCACATCGGGTTGTAAGATGTGTAAGATTACAGGTGCCAATACATTGGATGATTTAGACTTCACGGCTCATGTTTCAATGCGCTAATTTAATGTCCGTGTTTGTGTTACAAGAGGATCTTCACATGCCTCATGAAAGCATTGTTCAGGGTAAATGACGGTGCCCCGGGTGACGGAGAGCGCCGCACAATAACAACTCTCTCTTGCTCTCTTCGTGTCTCTTCTGTGCCACTCTTCATCTGGCATTGTGCGGGAGGGCTTCCAGTGCGGGGGCTGGGGAAGGAGGGGGGTGTCTGTGTATTCACCTCCCCACTCCAGGCCTGTGGTCCATGAAAGAAGCTCCCCAGAAAACAGCAGCTGCTCGGCACTCTGACAAGACCCTCCAGATTGTTCCCCTCATAAAGAACCTCAGCTGCCGGAACACTATTGACTCAAAGCGAGGGCGAGAGAACAGACAGCCTGGGCCCTATAACCCCCCCCCCCCCCCTTTCCCCACCACCACCACCACAACCACATAGACATGCTCTTCCCCTTTCTCTCTCTCTCCCCCTCCGGTGCCCAAATCACACCCCAAAATATGCATACCACACATCCAAGGATGGGTGCCTGCCGTCTGTGGGGATGGCCATGTGTAAGCCGCATTGTAAATGGGTTTTCTCCCTTTCTCTGCCACCCTCCCCTCTCTGTCACCAACCTAGGGAGGCATTGTAGTGAGAGGGGCCTGTACCAGAGCTGGCTAAATCACTTGGTCATGGAGGAGGAAGGCGGGGGGAGGCACAGGAGCTACTGGATGCTGCTTTCAGCAGGGTGTCTCCCGGCGTGGGAGGTTTTATGGAACTGCTGCCCTTTTGTCAACTATTTTGGAGTAGGGTTGACAAATTTGGCGAGCTGTGTAGCGTTTTTGAAAACGGCGTTACTTGAATTTATTCCTTTCACTGTTGTGTCTGTTTTCTTTTAAAATAAATCCCGAGTGACAAATTGGAGCATTTCTGAATGGGATATTTTCCATAGGTTTATATTGTTTATTTTGACCATTATGACATTTCATACACGGAGATTTTGTGGGGTTTCTGTCATGTGTGTGTACCCTGAAAATCCTGAATTTGTCTTTGCTTAAACAGTAACACATTACAATTCACACATTTTCTCAAAAGGGAACACCCACAGAATCAAAACGTGATTGCTAGCTAATATGATTTATATTTATATTGAAGAATAGCCTAACACTTGTGGAAAACGATGCAGTCATAGACTTTAGGCCTGATGACAAAACTCTTATTATAGTTCTGCCCCCCCCCCCATAAATAGGCTACTATACAAGTATATCGCCTGTATCCATGAGTAATATTTTACAAGGTGGTACATATTTATATTATTTTACATGTAGGTAAAATGATAGCACATGTAGGCCTATTATTTTCATCAGAAACTTTGCCCATACTTGCCCATAACACATCACTGATGTGATTGGCCGAAAGTACAGTCCATAGACAACATTGCACCAATGAGCGATGTTACTGTACAACTCCGCTGTCCAATCATAAGCTCAGAAGTAAAGAGCGTAACCCGCCCACGTGTATCAGCCAGTAGTCTTGCCGATACAACTGTCATTTATTACTAGTGAGTGGAGTGGACATGGCGAAGGCAGGGCGAGAGCTGAAAAACACAAATTATACATGATAGCAAGTGTCAAAAATAACTTAAGTTATGTATGTTACGTTTACGGACTAGGGCGACATGCGGTAATATCCTCCAGGTAAGTTTGTCACCAAATAATACGCTTTTTTGCTGTTTTTTCCCTCGACTACACGAGTTGAAATAGAAAAAAAGGAAGCTAACGTTTTTCCCCCTTTTGCTAACGAGCTAATGTTTATCTCTACCGTTTCCTCACCACCTCCACAGAAGCAGCAACTTTGGCAGTACGTTCCTCTCAGTGCGACAGGGTTGACGAATTGAAACATTTGTAGGAGGATGTCAGCCCCCAACAACTCGCTTCAGCAGCCGAGAGTGAGACGTAGCAATGCGGGCTCCCCCGGCTCAGCCACCAACAGCTGTCGCTTGCACCCCATCCGTGCCACCGTGCCCTACCAGCTCCTACGCGGGGGTCAGATCAGCCCGACACGGACTCCGAGCCTCTGCGTCGGCGGAGGCAGCAGCAGCGGACCCACGACCCACAGCCGAGGCTCGAGTCCCCCCTCCAGCCCCACGCTGAGTTCAGGAAATGCACATGCCAAGCAGAGACTGTCCCCTGAAAATAAGGACTCCTGTCCCCCAGACTCACCGGTTTGCAGAGGTAAAAAGAGTAGCTACTTTTCAGCTGCCTTGCCTCAGCCAGGCTAGAGAATGCCATGTCACCTCGTGTGTACCATGTGTTGTCCGACATGTCTCACGATAACTTGTTTTGGCCCACAGCTGCTATTTTGATATCATTATTTGTTGTGTATAAAGCTATTATGGCAGTGGAGTAATGAGGCCATCACTTTTGAGGGGGTAGCCTGTAAGTCTGAAACAAGGTTGGCATTGAGTTGTTGCATTAACTTAGCTATTCAGTCTATCATCCACTTAGAGAATTAGGCACTCATAAAGAGAATTAAGTGCACTATTGGCTCCCTTATTTCCTATGGAGGAGGGATTTGGCAACAAGACATGCTTACAGTTGTAAAGGGGCCACGTCAGTCAGTCCCCATAGTAACAGTGCTGAGCTAACAGTCAGGTGTTGCCCATTCTAGCCCCACTCCATACATATGCTCAACACATCTGGAGCATAATGTGCTCAGCTCCACCATGTTGGCCTGCACATGGAGGACAAGAGCTGTGACATTTTTGTGTGGTGCTGCTGAGCTGCTGCTTTCAGGTGATAGGGAGACAGGCTGTAGGAGGATATGAGAGTCCAGGCAGTCCTAAATCAGCGTTTTTCACTGCTTCTCTAAATCTTGTTTATGTGACAGTCTCTGCTGCCAAATATCGACGCTGCGGCTGGTTTTCAGACCGATACTATTATCCCTTCATGGGCCAGCACTGCATTTTTTTTTATTTTTTTTTTGCTGGAAGAATCATGGCCATTTTCTGGTGTTTTCTGTTAAAAACACAGATAATCACACGCTATCTGGTGCTGAGTGTCTAAAGCACGTTGTGATACGGAAGTGTCTGAATACAGCTCGATTTTCCAGTAACTTGAGCCACACAGACAGACTGATTCTACTTGCCTTTCTTAACCCTGGTGGATGTTTCTGAAGCTGCATCAGTTGCCATGAAAGCAACCAGGTATTTTTTTTACTACAATGACCCTCGGCACTTAACGAGATCAGGTCGTGAATCACCACGCACCGTACAGCAACCACGGTGCACCAAGTGGATCGATGTTGCTTCCATTAGCCAAATTTAAGAGCTTCTCTTGCTTTTAAACCAAAATGGCAGCGTTCTTGTCTGACAGCTGCACTGCGGCTATTCTGGTGCTGATAACCACGTTTGTGACAATGCTGTGGCTTGCTTCACATTCCTCAGTCCTCTGAACGAGATGACCTCTCTAACCCTGACCAGTGTACCATGCCAGGCAGGAAACTAACTTTTTTCCTTTAACGACTGAGTGGGCAAGCTGACCGGGCAGAGACAAATATGCTAGTATTTGGCTAGTGGTTGGTGTTAATATGCACTACCATTTGGCTAGTGGTTGGTGTTAATATGCACTAGCATTTGGCTAGTGGTTGGTGTTAATATGCACTAGCATTTGGCTAGTGGTTGGTGTTAATTTCTCATCCCAATGGCATGCCACACATTCCTCAGTCCTCCGAAAAAGATGACCCCTAACCCTGACCAGCGTCCCATGGCAGTGGTGATGATGGAGACTTGACCCTGTGTGATGTCTGTGACCTCTCAGTCCAAACAAGTATAGGAGGCCTCAGATGACAACTATGATCATATCTCTGAAGGGTTTGGTGGCTCAGAGTCAAACTGTAGCTACTAGCTAGGCCTGTTGCTAAAAGTGCAAATGGTCTCACATTCGGTAGGAAACAAGCAATTAGAAGACTGTGAGAAACTCATAAACACATTGATGTCAGTCTGCGGGATTTATAGAGTTTGAGTACAATTTAAAAGTTTTCACCAATATTGTACTTGCTTCATGACATCGACCAAAGATGACCTGCAAGTCTTAACGCCTTGTTCATTAGTTCAATTTTGTCATCCTGCCTGTTAAGAAATTAATTGCAGCCTATCCAATTTGGGAATTTGCAGAACTTTATATTGCAATTTCATTTTGGTTGGATTTGAATACTGCTGTAAATCACTCGTACCATCTTAGCCTGGTGACGATGGGGTCATCAGGACAAGAGACGACAGAGGGAACGCCATGGACGAGGGGGTAATATTTCACCCCACGACCTTTAGGTTCACCAGCATGACATCATCCTCTCACCACACCGTCCCCAACAATGAAACCCCCCCTCACTGTAAAGTGCCAGCTGTGCTGAAATGGTCCGGCTTCATTGTCACCCATTCAAACTGCAGAGTAGGAGCAAATGTGAAAATGAGCATGTTGTCCAAATCGGTCAACTCTGGAACTTATTTTTGTAGCTTTTCCTGCCGGTGCATACCCGATTGAACAGAGTCTGGGTTTTGAGGCGGTACTTGGATGTTTTGCACGTCAGTCTACTCTACTCTTCACCAGGTACTTATCATGGTGCCGTGATAAAGTGTGCAGTGGTTTTTCAGTTAACTGAATAAAATTAAATGAATGTTGGCTTTGCTAGCAGTGTTTGCACGCTCGACCAATGAGGTATAGTATACTCAATCTAGCCCAAGCTAGCTTGTGTGGCTGTTATAGAATGAGAGGTGCCAATACAAACAAGCCATTTCTTGGGCCAAATGAAGACACTTTATCATAACTAATTAGAACTTTCTAAGGGCTGCTCAACATCGTTATCACAATTATCACCAAGTAATTCACATTTTTGAACTTCCATATTGAAATATAGGCAGCAGGGAGGCCTAGTGGTTGGAGAGGTTGCCCCATAATTGGAAAATGATACCCCCACTTTGTCCATTAGCATCCATGTGTCCTGTCCAAGTGAGACAGAACCCCTACCTGCTCCATCGTTAGCATCAGCTAAAATGTGAACTTCATTTCATTTAGCATTTCCACTGTAGTTGAAATAGTCAACACAACATGTATGAGATGGCAAAAGTGCAGTAATACATTTACTTTGTCCTAATAGTTCCGATGTACAACTGTGATCACAATATCTACTGTAGCAAACATTGCTATTTTCATTTGAGCCTTTATCTCGCAGAACTATGAAAAACTACAGGAACAAGTTATGCTAAGATTGACTGATTTGGACAAGAGGTTTGTTTTCACATGTGCTCCTGCTCTGCAGTTAATATAGCCCTCGTTTAGCCATGAAAATGCAGAAACCTTTTCCCAGCTTGATAAATGCCCGTTGAAGGGAAAACTGATTAAAATTCAAACTGAAAGTATTCCTTTAATATCAAATAAACCACTCATTTACCCCTGAAATCAGCAGATGGACTGCTTTGATGTCTTGGCTTCTTTCACGTCGTTTCATTTCTCTCACCAGGAGATTATTCTAGTCTGGCAAGTGGGGAGACGATGGAAAATAACCACAAGCCCGGTTCTGAGAACACCGGCTTGGCCTATATCAATATTGATGGAAATTTAGCCTGCTTCCTTTGTCTACAATGCTTCAGGGAATTTTACTGTAGCCCAGTAAGCTTACTTAGGCAATACCTTTGGGTGGGTTTGCCTATGTATTCCCTGAACAAAGAACAACAATGAACGGCTATTTAACTCTACTAGGAGAGAGATGTCGCATGTAGATAGTTGAGTCTGTATATGTTAGTTTGCGTGTTGTTATTGGAAAGGCGTCTGCACTGGCCTGCTCAGACGAGGAATGAAGGGAATGAGCATATTTCCTGCTCATCATCCTCGCCCTTTACACGCTCTTTGATTTGGAAAGCAAGCAGCTTCTGTTGGCTTTCAGCAGTCACAGAAAGTGTCCTCCTGGCTAATGCATTTCACCCAAAGCATGCTGTCCTCTCACGCTGCTCTCAAACTTGTCTCTGTGTTTTGTGTTTGGGTGTTTTTAGTGTGTGTTTTTTTTATACTGCGTGTTACTGCAGGAATGTTGAGTGGATGCAGGCAGTATTGATGTGCATATTGTGGTGTGGTTGTTTATGAGTTCTTTATGTGGGTGGTGTGTGCTTAACTGCTCTGGCTCTTGTAACATCAGATACTCTGGCTCAGCCATTCACATTTGCTTCAGGCCTGAACTCTTGGGCCTGTGCTGTTTACCCAGCAGCACTAAATGCCTTTGACTTGAGATTAGCAAAATTGTCCATACTTTTGAAAACAAGAAGACTATGGAAGGCCAACTCCCATCTCTTTATACTTTATGTTGCAGTAACCTCACTTATCTAAGATGATCTACGACAAAATCCTCATTGTAATGGATTGCTCTTCCAGGGATTTTTGCAACTTTTTCAGTCTGGGACCTGAGTCACAGATCCAGTCTTTTGGGAAAGGACTTGAGTTCAGTGAAACATGTCTCACTTTTTAGAATGTGGGGATTCACCAAATTTAGCCCAACTCCAATGCATAGTTTAAACCAGGCCAAGGAAACTGCCTTCTTTTGACAGTGCTTATGCAATGATTCCCAGTGGATGTTTGTTTTAAATTACTTTCTTCTACAATGCTAATTTCTGTGCCACTCAGGATGTGGCCCGCAGACTTTTAGCTTTCATTCAGTTTGCACTAAGTGATTTATTGCTCACTGGCAATTTAGTATTTTTGAGCAGCCTCAAGGGTTTATTAAAATTGGCTCAGGAGACACCAAGGCCAACATGGGTGTGTGCCTCATCCTGTTGTTTGTATTTTCTCTCAATTCACAGCAGAGCGATCCAAGTTACAGGTCCGGGGGTCCAGTGCCATCCGCCGGACGTCTTCCCTGGATGCCATCACTGGGCCGTACCTCACTGGCCAGTGGCCTCGTGACTCCCATGGACCCTACCCTTCCTGTATGAAAGACAAGGCCACACAGGTACCCGCCAGTCCGGGAAGAACACTAACTCTTTCGGGCTACGAGCCACAGTGTGCAGTATATCCCCACACCAGCTACTTTGCACCTTTCTCCCAGCCAACTGTTAGAAAACGCCTTCCAAATGATGGTTGGTTTCCTATTAAAGTGGCTGGTAAATGACACAAATTTACCAGCCACAGCCAAAGTCTGAGCAGCACTTAGTTGACGACTGGCGTTGATTTCCCAATCTGCTGCCAATTAGAGATGTAACGTATGAAAATTTCACATCGCGATTATCGTGACCAAAATGATCATGGTTGTCGTATTATCACGGTATTCGTAATTTTTTTTGCTGAAAATGTTCAAAAAGTACTGAGAGACTCACTGAAATCATTTTGCAACGTTTTATGTTGAAAACTCAGACCCAAAAAGGATTGATAGATTTGATACACTCACTGAAATCATTTCTCCAAGGCTGCATGTTTGCATCTGGGAGACTGTTGCCAACTTTGGTTTGGTTGATGATGGACAGTATTTACCAAGTTTTTCAAAGCACTGTAATCATGGTGCCACGGTTTTAATGATAATGAAAATTTGAAACGGTACGGTTATCGTAAGGAATTTTATCACGGTTATCATTAAAAACCGGTTATCGTTACATCCCTACTGCCAATACAGCTAACAGGCCTAATAGATTTTAGTGCAAGTAGTCTGAAATGTATTCACAGCATTACATTTGAACGTCACTTCCCGCTTCAGCACTGTACCAGAGATTTTCATCCGCCATTTTTTCCCCCATAGACATTTTATAAAATGCTTATAAAAATAGTTTTTACTTCATCAAACCAAACGGTTCAGCTATATTTAGAATCGGGAGAGACCATAGAACATTTCACTCCGACCAAAACTTAAAAAACATCGAAAAAATATTGTCTTTAAATCCGCAATTTTTTAATGTTTTGGTCTGAGTGAAATGTTATGTGGTCTCTCCTGTTTCTAAACATATCTGAACCGTTTGTTTTGAACCAGTAAAACTATTTTTAGAAGTATTTTTAGAAGTATTTTATGAAATGTCTATGGGAAAATAAATGGCGGATGAAAATCTCTGGTAGACTGCTGAAGCAGGAAGTAGGCGGCCACTTTGCCTCTCTATTGTAACACTTCATAAGGCCTATCTATGGATTTTACATTGAGCCTGACCACAGTTTTCCTGGGCAGCAGCCCACACATCAGCACCCACTAATCTTGTCATGTGACTGAC
This sequence comes from Poromitra crassiceps, assembly GCF_964638095.1. Classification (NCBI taxonomy): domain Eukaryota; kingdom Metazoa; phylum Chordata; class Actinopteri; order Beryciformes; family Melamphaidae; genus Poromitra; species Poromitra crassiceps. Next base: position 109,419,000 of record NC_139623.1, read on the forward strand.
CGCTTCAGTTTTTCTCCATTTTGGGGGGGTTGGGGGTGGGAGTGTGTTATGAAAGAATATATTGAATATGTATGATCATGACACGGCCATTGACTAGGGCTGCTCCCTCTTTGCTAACAGAAGGCTTTCATGTGTCTGAATGAAGACCGCCAAGCCTCATTTACATGGACTTCATCCCTTTAACCGTTCATTCACCTCGCATGTCTTTGTGTGCCGGCTGAGGAAGTGGTGAGTGGGCCATGGAAGATTTCTTGAAGTAGCTGCATACAGAGTAAACACTGGCCTCTAATAACCGGGTTCCTGTGTGCGACTGGAAAGTATGGAAAATCAATTTGATAATTTCCAGGTCTTGAAAAGTGTATTAATAGCACAAAAAGCAGTCTGGGAAAGTAGAGAAAGAAATTGGTGTTCAATCCTGATTAGAACTGCGATGATGAATCAATTCGTCAGTCGATTGACAGAATATTAATCACCAACTATTTTTTTATAATCGATTAATCGATTCATTTTTAAGGATTTCTTTCTCTTTCATTCCAGCTTCTTAAATGTGAATATTTTCTTTAGTCTTCTATGACAGTAAAGTAATTATCTTTGGGTTGTGGTGGACTGTTGGTCAGGACAAAAGAAAACATTTCATGATCTCATCTTGGGCTTTGGGGGAAAAGTGGTTGACATTTTTCACCATTTTGTGACATTTGAAATGACTAATCGATTAGTCGAGAAAATAATCAACAGATTAATCGTTAATGAAAATAATTGTTAGTTGCAGCCCTATTGTAGACCCGCTGTCATTTCATGTCATTTTCACATAAATCACATGTCATAAATGCCCAGCCGCTCTCAGCATCACATCATATTGAACAGGTGCCAAAAATCCAGATCTACAGATCCTTTCCCAAAAACTTTGAATATCATGGAAAAGTTAGTTTTTTCCCATAATTCCTTTCAAAAAGTGAAACTTTCTTAGATTATAGATTCATGACACACAAATTCAAATATTTCTAGCCTTTATTTGTTTCATCTTTCATAATTTTGGCCTACAGCTCCAGAAACCCCCCCAAAACAGTATTTCAAGAAATTCGAATAGTGTGAAGAAAATCAGCAGTTACTTCTCAGTTATGACTGACTCCAGCCTCAGTCCACTCCCTCTGAATCTCTTTTGAATCGTCTTTGCTTGACAATCCGCTGAAGCCCACGGTCATCCATGGTATTTCCATGATATCCTAATTTCTTGGAAAGGATCTGTATGTGGTGGAGCGTGACACACTTGGAACAACTCTTGAACGAGAAAACGCACAAAACTCCCCCAAGGACAGTCAGAGACCACTTCCTGTTAACAAGCTCTGCCTGGAGCCCGTTCACTCTTTTGACAACACAACAACAGCACAAACCGGGAGACAAAAGGTCCCCAGCTTCCTTTGTTGTTGCAGCAGGGCGCAAGTTCAAGACAGCCTCCTCCTTTGAGCTGTAATGTAGCTGTGCACGGAGGTGGACTTGTTTGCACCTGTCCCCCAGGCTATAGCAGAGAGCCAGGAGAAATCCCACTGCTTACCACCTGGCCCTCATGGCTGCCTGCTCCGCCTGCCCTTTGTGTGGGGAGTTGAGGAGCAGAGGGCCCATACATATGCTAATCACTGTTCCGGGATAGGTCTGTGTGCCCTAGGCCCTGTGCTTGGAGAACACAGAGAATGTCTGTATGAAGATTAGACAGACATACACACAGCCAGAGGCACACACACACACACACACACACACACACACACAGCCGGAGGCGCGCGCACACACACGCACACACACACACACACACACACACACACACACACACACACAAACACACCCACTTAATCCTGCTTTAGCGCTGCATTACACAGTATATCAGTGGCGATCAAATAACAGTGCCCCATATTTGCTCCACAAGAGTTGAATGTGGACAGATTTGTACATTGTTGATTTCTAAGTTTATCTCAGTACAAATTGAACCCACAACAACATAGAAACACAAAAACCCTCTCTGAGATATTGATCCGCTCTCTGGAGCGTTCAGCGAGTTTCAGACATGCACAAGATAACAGATAGTTAGAATGCACGTTCTCTTCATCTCAGACCCCCACGCCGAATGATAGCAGTGGCATTCTGTTCACATGTCTCTGCATGTAATCTAAACAAAGTGTGGCTCTATTGAAGCCCAGTCATTATTTCCTGCTTTGGAACACAGTGGGATTCTTGAGGATGTTGCCTGCATGTAACCCTTTGGGTGGGATTCATAATGGGAAGCAAAGCTGCAGGCTATCGGTAACATAGTTTTATCTCAGCAGAACATTATCAGGCACAACACCTGGCACACCAGTCTACAAAGCACACAGCCCAGGCCGGAAGTTCAACAGCTAGCATGAGAAAAGGCCTCTGAGGTAAATAAAGGTGGGAGTTCTTGTTAACCGACGTAACATTTGTTTGGGGGCCAATTGTCAATAAAGAAAGGTAGCTTGCGGCCTTCTTAACTGTCTTGCCCTAACAGTATTCTGAATACCCCGGGGGAAAATTAAGAGTTTGATTGCATGGGGCCTCTGGGTAGTGTAGAGGTAAAAGCACTTTCCTACCTAACACCGCAGAGAACCCGGGTTCAATTCCCGGCAGCTGTAAACTTCTGGCTTGGTCAGACGTTCCTACAGACACAATTGGTCGTGTCTGTGGGTAGGGCTGGGTATTGGCAAGGACCTCACGATACGATACGTATCACGATACATAGGTCGCGATACGATTGTATCACGATACATTGCGATACAATGCATATTGCGATATATTGCAATACTCTAAATTTACTGAAAATTAAAAAAAATAGAGCTAAAAATACAACACGCTGTGTACCACCCAGGTAGTGTAATAATATGTACATCACTTTATATTGATAACTTAGTGGACACATTTAGTAAAAACTGCTGAGTGTTGAGTGTCTTACTGAACGCACTGAAACAAAATATATTGCCCTATGGATTTTATTGCACAGCCCTATCTGTGGGTGGGAAGCCGGTGGGGTATGAGTCCTGGGCCCATATCTCATGCCCAAGTCTTAGTGCAAGGGCAAATCTTTGCTAGTTTCTAGCACTCAAAACCTCCCTTTTTTCTTGTAATGACCACTGGGTCACTACATCAAAGGACATATTTCACCGACCCAGTGGTCATTTAATGGTCATTTTATGGACAGCTTCATGAAGATTGTTGATAAGCATGCCCCTATGAGAAAGTGTATTGTGAAAGCTAGACCAGCTCCATGGCTGAATGAGACTCTAAAGAGCCTCATGAAGGAAAGAGACGAAGCCAAATCTACATTAGTAAAGTCTGGATTAGTGGAGGATAGATTTCAAGTATTGTCAACCGAGAAACCAGGTTACAAAACTGAATAGATCAATGAAGAAGGAATATTACATGCAAAGAATAAACACTGTAAAGCAAGATGGTAGAAAGCTCTGGAAAACCCTCAATGAAATAATGGGGAGAAGGAAAAGTGGCGGGGCTTCCTTTGTGGAGTCAGAAGGCATGTTTCTGACCAAACCATCTGATATAGCCAATTATCTTAATGATTTCTTCATAAATAAGGTCTATGCACTAAGACAGAATATGGACAATACTGATTCTGATTCTGATGATCTAAAGCTCATAAAAAAATCATGTGATGTTAGATAAGAGTTGCACTTTTCAGTTTAACAGTGTAGATGAGCGGGAAGTAAGGAAGCTGTTGAAGTCTCTCCCTGAACACAGCTCAGTAGGTACTGACTTGCTGGACAGTAAGGTACTTGGTCTGGCAGCTGACTATGTTTATGGTCCGATATGTCATATATTAAATGCACGCTTAATGAAAGGTGTTTATCCTACTATCTGGAAAGAGGGTAAAATTATTCCCTTACCTAAAGATGGCAGACTAGCACTCACTGGGAAGAACAGTAGACCTATCACTATTCTCCCAGTTCTCAGTAAATTGATGGAGAGAATAGTCCACTCACAAATACAGGAATACTTTGACTGTAACGGCTTAAACACAAGTTTTCAACATGCTTACAGACATAACCATTCAACTTGCTCCGCCCTTACAGTAATGACAGATGACTGGCTCAAGGAAATGGATAACTCAAAGAGGACTGGTGCGGTATTACTTGATTTTAGTGCAGCATTCAATGTCATAGATCATGAACTGCTCATCGGTAAACTAAAATGCTATGGATTTAGTCCAACCGCTATCCTATTTATGAAGAGTTATCTCACAAGTAGGACACAAAAGGTATATTACACTGGCAGCTGGTCTCACTCTAACGTCTTGGACTGCGGGGTCCCGCAAGGGAGTTGCCTTGGGCCACTCCTATACGCCATTTTCACAAATGACTTGCCATCAGTTTTGTGTAAAGCAACTGTACAAATGTATGCCGATGATTCCACACTGTATTATGCTGCAAAAACTGTCAGTGGACTGGACAATGTTTTATCAGCTAAGTTAAATATGGTTTCTGACTGGATAAAAAGGAATAAGTTGGTACTGAACATCTCGAAAACCAAATCAATTATCTTGGGATCGAGTCATAAACTGTCATCTGCACCAAAAATGAGTTTGAACTTGTCTGGGGAACCTATTCACCTTATGTAGCCACGCCCATTTGACCTGGTTGTGTGGTCGTTCGACGACTTCCGGCAAAAAAAAAAAAAAAAAAAATGGCTGGCTGCTCCAATATAATCTAACTCTGAATTAACTAATAATTTAGCCAATTGTGTGTAACATACCAAATAAAAGCAAACGGCAATGTCTAAGAATGCAACGCCATGTAACTGGCTCGTTAATTCTCGCATTCCAGGGAATTAGGTTAACGTCTGCGGGTCTTATAGACGTAAGTGGCTCGAGCTGCGCTCGGAGGACAGAAAACCTTCTGAAGCTTTCTTTGTTGGAGTCCAGGTATGTTTTACAAGAAAGTGCTCATCATTGTCGACGATAACGTTATCTGACCTGGCTAACAGTGGATACTCTGCTTGCTTGCTGTGTACCGAGCTCAAAGTAGTTGGCTACGTTCTTTGTTTTACACCCTGCGCTGTCCGCTACAAAAACAACTCTCTTCTTCATGACGTTCTTTCATATTTGGCGCCGTGACCGCCGGAAGTGTTAATAGGACCCGGAAGAATTTGGCCCACTGTAAGGTCTGAACATAAGGTGAATAGAACAGATAAACAAAGTAAAATTACTGGGCACAATAATTGATAGGCAGCTGTCATGGGCAGAACACATTGACACCATAGTGAAGAAGATGGGTAGTGGTATCTCCATGGTGAGGACATGTCTTTCTTATGTCCCTACATACATTGTGGGACAGGTGGCTAAATCTTTAATTTGATGTCACCTGGATTATTGTGCACCTGTTTGGGCTTCTGCATCCAAAGGTCAACTAAAGAAATTGCAAACTGCCCAGAACAGAGCTGCCAGGTTAGTCTTACATTGTTCCATAAGAACAAACATTATCAGTATGCACTGTCAACTCTCATGGTTAACGGTAGAGAGAATAGGCTGGTTTTCAACACGGTTACATTTTTCAGGAACATTGTCTTTTCTTCTCAACCTGTTTTCTTATACAGACAAATTGTCAAATGCAGTCAGGTTCATTCTCATTTCACCAGGTCAGCAGATGATGGACAGATTATGTTACCACACCCAAAATCAAATGCTTTAAAGAGGACAGTTGTTTATCGTGCCATCAATCACTGGAATAATTGCCCCCAGAATATACGTAACTTAAATAGCAAGGTATCTTTCAAGTACCATCTAAGAACGCACTACTTAAATATGTGAGCAAATACTGTTCACGTTTGGGAGTGGAAATACCTAATGTATGAATGTAATAATGAATGCCTACCCCTACCACTTTTTCTGAAACATTTCTGATGATGTATATAATGATGTCTATAATGTTTTACTGCTCTTAGGTTATCATTGTTAAGTGAATTGTGTTTTTCATATGTATCTCGTCACTTGCTATGTTTTGTATTTTGTGTTGTCTTTCTGTGTGGACCCCAGGAAGACTAGCTTGTCACTTTGGCGGCAGCTAATGGGGATCCTTTTAAACAAGAAACAATTTAAAGAAAAAAAAAAGTGAGATTTTGAGTGCTAGAAACTATTTGCCCTGGCACTAAGACGTGATCCTCCCACGCGCTACATCCTGTATATAGTATTAAAGACATCAAAACTATAAAATAACACAAATGGAATATTAATGCTCTCCAGCATGACAGTAAAATCATATTAGCATTAGCTACCTCAAGAAAAACAAGTGCAGTTAAGGATGGGATTGCTTGTAGTTGTATGTGTGAAATATTGAATCATTGGAAAGCAACATAAGGCTGTTAATGGTTTTAATGGTGTCTTCTGTCTTCTACATAAGCCAATGCAGATGATCAGCTGCAGGCTCAATTCTCATTAGAGTTTGCATCATTGTTGATGTGCCTAATATTTTGTTCTTGCGAGCTGCAAGTTGCAATCATGACCTTCATCACTAACGACACATTCATTTTGCCCTCCTCGCCTACATTAAATTTAAAAACATTTGTAGCCCATGGAAAGTATTATGTGGTACTTGTTGGAGATTGAGAGAAAATATAACTGGCAACTAGATAGCACTTTACATTTCACTGAGTAGCACGTAGCATGCCCAGTTGCCCACTTTCACGTCATACAACATCTGCAGGAACTTTAGTTTCTCCCTCAACGCCCACGTCGACAACTCCATAAAACCTGTCTGCCCTTTTACAGCAAACTGCATTGAAGGGATTTAGGCATCAGCATTAAGTCCCTCAACATTTGGCAGAGGCATCAAATGGCACAAGCTATTCCATAGGCCATGCGCAAAATGTTAATGCTAAAGGCTAGCTACACATCTGCTGTCCAGCATGGCCACAGAGACAGTGGTCTCTTTATGAGAGCACAAGCCCCCATTTAAACTGCTGTCCTTTTCTGGGGAGCCAGTGCCAGCAAGCCAGTGCAAACGGCTTCACTGGTGTTCCTCATTATTCACAGTGTGATATTCCATAGCGTGGCTTGTGCGTTCGTCGGGGACAGCCATAGAGCTTTTTCTGTTAGCGCGCGGAGTCACACATAAGGCAGTGCGAAGACATTGACATTTCAAATGTCTCATAGCACTGTACTGGCCGTACCCTTTTGGACGTTTGAGGATTTTGTTTGAGCACCAGAGGCACTGTTGATATGCATAATCAAGGGGGAAGTACGTGGTTTCAGACAAGCCTATGAAACATCCTCAGTCTGTTTCTGTTTTTGCATATATTTACATAACTTAACCGTTTCCTTATTTATGTAATGAGAGTTCTGAAAGACATGTTCACCGAGACAGAGCTGACTCTGTGCTCTTTGCTAGGGAACGTTTTGTATATCAGATATTTCATGCTGGTGTACTTTACTATCATCAACACATTTGTGTGTAGTCTCTTTAGCCTGGGATAAGCCTAGTACTGCGCTTTACATATTCTGTAGATTATATTCATACTGGGTGTGTATTGGCTTAGTTAATAGTGATACCGGTTTGTGGACTTGACAATTCAACACCTCCTGTGCTTTTAGGTTTTGTCTGAGGCTGATAAGTTTGTCTTTTTGCCAGGTAACCAACCATACATCCTATACTTATATTCTCAAAATGTGATTGGCTTGTAACATAATGATAATGGCTGGTGGATTATGGAATTGACCAGCCGCTGTGACCTGTAGACAACAAAGTGCTTTTCCTGTCCTGCCACAGATGTATTTAGCTTCTCCAGGCTAACTAAGAAGCACTGAAACATGCTGTGATGATGTCTTTCCTGTTGGATGTAGCTAGGGGTGCTCCGATCCGGCTAAGCCACGATCCGATCCGTTTCCGATTCCTGGGGTCACGATCCGATTCCAGAATCGATTCTCGATTCCAACGATTCTCGATTCTCTCAATTATGTAGTTTTATATTGCAATAACACACAAAGGTAAATATAAGACAAAAAATGACAAAAAAAATGAAAAATGACAAATGTATTAAAACTTCAAATTCAACTTCTGTATTACAGTCAGGGCCTAAATTCATTTTGCAAACTAGGGGGGAAGTCCCCCCTTATGTTCTTCAGATAAGATGGATTTATAGGCTGCACTGTAATTTTTTTTTTTTTTTTTTACGATTTTAAGAATCGATTCTTGGGAGTTTGGAATCGATCCAGGAATCGTGGCATTAAGAATCGCGATCCTTTCAGAATCGATTTTTTTGGAGCACCCCTAGTAGCTATTTCCCCAGGGTTATTATCATCCCATGTTGACTGTTTATCTCCAGGGTTATTATCATCCCATGTTGACTGTTTATCTCATTTCATTGATTCCACATTTTCAGCTTTACTTTTGAACACACGGCAGTCATTATTACTTCGCCCATATTTTTCTCGACTCTTCTTCTGAGCATTTTCAATTTGAGGCATTTAGCTGACGCGCCCTATCCAAAGTGACTTATAATGAATGGGCAGGTAAGGGTTCACTGTCTTGATGATGGACAATTTGACAGGTCACATGGCTCTTGATAGGCACGTTTTGGCTTGGCACAGGATTGGACGAGGATTAAACTTGTGACTTTCCTGTCATCTGATCGTCTCTCCGACCATTAGACCACCCAAACAAACCTCAGGAACTACACTTAGTTAATCTTAGGATTTCAGATTGATGCCAGGGGATTCTGTATGTTTATCTTTAGGCCCATACACAACGGGCACTTGTGCATGAGTGTAGCATACAGAATACTTGTCTCTGTGCCTACATAGCATTTAGTGGCTGCATTTATACAAAGTGTCTTACGGTACATTACGGACATATCTGTAGCGTGGCTTAATTGTGTTGTGTGTATGTTAGAGAAGAAGAGAGTGAGAGAGAAAAAGACAAGTTGTATAGCATGTGCTTACAGTATGTGCCTGCACGTGTTTCTGTGTTTCAGACTCCAGGTCTCTGGATGGATGAGGGAGCAGACCAGGGGAGTCCCCACCAGCGGTCGGCCTCTTGGGGCAGCGCAGACCACCTGAAAGAGGTAGGTTCACCTCATTCACCCGAGTCACACCTGCCTCTCTTGACAACAAACACCACAAGGAGTGTCATAAAACAATGGAGTAGCGTCAACACCCCGGTTCTGCGCGACGACGCTAAATTAGACCAGACTAGCTAGTCTGTCTCCAAACATTCAGTTAGGAGTAAAGCTGTTGACACTTATTATGGCACTACTACACACACAGCCAATTCGCCGCAGAGTGTGTTTTTTGTCATTTTTGTGGTTCAGCCCATTTACTCAAAATGTGTTTTATTTGTCAGGATCTGAGGTCAACCTAAATATTATGCTGCTGAAGGTTGGTTTCCACTCCCGTCTATCTGCCTGACTTGGTGGCCAACCAGCCGACCACATGGAGCTATTAGCTCTCCAGCTACCCAGACCACAGTCTAAATTTAACCTCCCACTCTCTCTCCCCCTCTCTCTCCCACTCAGCTACACCCTTGCATCTCCTGTGGCCCGTTGTTTTTGAGAGACAGTGCAGGAGCTTCGTCTCAAGGGTGTAACAGCCATAATGTTCCCTGGTGAGCTTGTCCCTGCTGACACCACAGTGAGGAGTATGAGCCGGGATATCGCTTAATGTACCTGCCTGTGAAAACGCTACTTGATGCTCCTGCAGCACAGAGAAAGATACTCCAAAAAACAGATGCACTTGGCTGTCTTGAACGATATGATGATCTTAGATCGTTAACCATTAGAATGGCTCCACGATCTGCCTTTCCAGACAGATCGTTAGAATCGCGCTACATGCAGTGCACATTCTATCAGTTGCATTTCTATGTCTGAAAGACGCTTCCAAAGTTTTCCTCCCCTCCCCCTCTTCACTTCACAAAGTGCGAGCAGCAGAGCAGGGCTAGAGGGGGAGTTGGTTTGACACACACACACACACACACACATACACACTTAACCAGGGCTCGACACTAAGGACCTCCCGTCACCCCGGGGACGTTGAAAATAGCGTCAGGGACGATGAAAATGAATTTGGGGACGGAGCCGGGACGATAGTTGGAAAAATAAAAAGTTGCCTAAACACACGCTCTGCTTGTTACAATGATGAAAATGACACGAACGCAAATGAAACCTCTTTACGACACACACGCACACTAAACAAACATGCGGGTAGAGAGACAGACAGGCAGATAGAGTGGGACAAGTGTCTGAATCATATCTATGGCTGCATTACAGTTTGAGTTTCATTTGCTTCAGTTATTTTAAATGCGAGGACGCATTGCTCTTAATCTGCTGTCATCCTGCCTCGTATTCCCAGGTGAGCATGTTTCTGCTCAGTTTCCCCCTCTCTCACTGCTTAAACCTCAACGCTGTTGTGTGTGTGTGTGTGTGTGTGTGTGTGTGTGTGTGTGTGTGTGTGTGTGTGTGTGTGTGTGTGTGTGTGTGTGTGTGCGTGCCGAGCCGCATGTCAGACAGAGCTCTCTCTCTCTCCATTAAACTAGCAAATTAAAATGACAACAATCACATGAAAGATCACCCAACAAAAGCAACCGACGGTGGACTCAATCGTAGATAGCCCATATATTCGTCCCATCGCCCAACCCTACTATATAGCCTAAATAATAGTGAACCGATAGCGATAGATAGATAGATAGATAGATAGATAAATAGATAGATGGAGTGAGCATGTGCATGCTTGTGAACATTATTTCTTCATATGAATTATTGTAAACTCAAATTAATTAACTAAATTAATGACATGAAAATATTTATAAAACAAATTGTATTTTAAATTTCCATGACTTTCCCCAGGTTTCTCATGACCATACGAACCCTGAAATTAGTTTGGTTGTACTTGTACTGTTCAGTAACTTGCAAAATAGTCTTAAAAATCAATATGAAAAAGAATCGTGATAAGATCGTGGATCGTGATCCTGCCTGAAAAAAAATCGTAATATATTTTTGGCATATCGCCCACCCCTACTTGAATGGTCATGTTTTTTCATCCCATGAAGCAAAACTAACATTTTCAAAAATCTAGATTTATTCAGCCACAAGTAATGACTTGATTTTACAACTACTCCATTCCAAGAATAACTCATCAAATGACTGCAGGCTTTCACCATGTGTCACCTAGCCATGTGTCACCTAGCCATGTGTCACCTAGCCATGACATATATATTGGCTGTGGTTACACTTGTCATTTAAATGTGACTTCATCTTTGGTTCATGGTAGGATGCATTAAGCAATTTTGCTCACATTGCTACCAGACACAGAAGTGCTAGGGCTGAACAATTAATCCACATTTTATCAACATCGCAATATGGGCTACTGCAATTTTCAAATCGCAGGAGGGGTTAACAATGTTTGTTAAAGGCAAAATGTGTGTCAAAATACTATTTTAAATTAAATAATGTCATGCTGCAGGGATGTCCTGGCCTGCACATCATAATTCTACAGACTTAAGAAAACATCTTTGGTACAGATCCCCGCAAAAATCACACCATAATCAATTTAAATACGTTTTTCAATTAAAATGAGGATAATTATGGGGCATTCTGGTGGCTCGCCAGGTAGAGCGCGCACCACAAAGGCTTAGTCCTTCGTGTGGTGTGGTCCTTTGCCACATGTCATCCCCTCTCTTTCTCCCCACCTTTCCTGTCCTATCAAATAAAGGCAAAATGTCCCAAAACATCATCTTAAAAAAGAAAAGAAAAACACAATAATTATGTAACAATTATCATTTCCTATCATATCGTAATTTCAATATCAGTCCAAATAATTGCAATTAGATATTCTTTCAAACTGCCACAACTCCATGTAGTCTGGATGAAATCATTGTAAAGAGCTGGAGAGGGAAAGTGGAGGAACGTAATGCAGACAGCAATTTAAATAAACACAGCCACAGACATATAACAGGCATTTTCAGGCTGCGTGTGTGGACATACAGCAGTATGATCTCATCAAATCTGATCTTTAGAATCAGATATTAAAAACATTAAGTATTAACTGTAGCTTTGGACAGTGCCTTGCTACTTAAGAAAGTCTCCTATAGACAATCCCGGAACCCTGGCCTGCACAATCAATAGCACAGCTCAGCCAGGAGAACCTCTCTTTCTCATTTTGTGAGATTACATTGGGATTGCCCGGACTTGTCATTATAGACTGCTGCGGTCGCTCAAGGCTCAGTGAATGTAGGACTTGTCATTATAGACCGCTGCGGTCGCTCAAGGCTCAGTGAATGTAGGACTTGTCATTATAGACCGCTGCGGTCGCTCAAGGCTCAGTGAATGTAGGACTTGTCATTATAGACCGCTGCGGTCGCTCAAGGCTCAGTGAATGTAGGACTTGTCATTATAGACTGCTGCGGTCGCTCAAGGCTCAGTGAATGTAGGACATGTCATTATAGACTGCTGCGGTCGCTCAAGGCTCAGTGAATGTAGGACTTGTCATTATAGACTGCTGCGGTCGCTCAAGGCTCAGTGAATGTAGGACTTGTCATTATAGACTGCTGCGGTCGCTCAAGGCTCAGTGAATGTAGGACTTGTCATTATAGACCGCTGCGGTCGCTCAAGGCTCAGTGAATGTAGGACTTGTCATTATAGACCGCTGCGGTCGCTCAAGGCTCAGTGAATGTAGGACTTGTCATTATAGACTGCTGCGGTCGCTCAAGGCTCAGTGAATGTAGGACTTGTCATTATAGACTGCTGCGGTCGCTCAAGGCTCAGTGAATGTAGGACTTGTCATTATAGACTGCTGCGGTCGCTCAAGGCTCAGTGAATGTAGGACTTGTCATTATAGACTGCTGCGGTCGCTCAAGGCTCAGTGAATGTAGGACTTGTCATTATAGACTGCTGCGGTCGCTCAAGGCTCAGTGAATGTAGGACTTGTCATTATAGACTGCTGCGGTCGCTCAAGGCTCAGTGAATGTAGGACTTGTCATTATAGACTGCTGCGGTCGCTCAAGGCTCAGTGAATGTAGGACTTGTCATTATAGACCGCTGCGGTCGCTCAAGGCTCAGTGAATGTAGGACTTGTCATTATAGACCGCTGCGGTCGCTCAAGGCTCAGTGAATGTAGGACTTGTCATTATAGACCGCTGCGGTCGCTCAAGGCTCAGTGAATGTAGGACTTGTCATTATAGACCGCTGCGGTCGCTCAAGGCTCAGTGAATGTAGGACTTGTCATTATAGACTGCTGCGGTCGCTCAAGGCTCAGTGAATGTAGGACTTGTCATTATAGACTGCTGCGGTCGCTCAAGGCTCAGTGAATGTAGGACTTGTCATTATAGACTGCTGCGGTCGCTCAAGGCTCAGTGAATGTAGGACTTGTCATTATAGACTGCTGCGGTCGCTCAAGGCTCAGTGAATGTAGGACTTGTCATTATAGACCGCTGCGGTCGCTCAAGGCTCAGTGAATGTAGGACTTGTCATTATAGACTGCTGCGGTCGCTCAAGGCTCAGTGAATGTAGGACTTGTCATTATAGACTGCTGCGGTCGCTCAAGGCTCAGTGAATGTAGGACTTGTCATTATAGACCGCTGCGGTCGCTCAAGGCTCAGTGAATGTAGGACTTGTCATTATAGACTGCTGCGGTCGCTCAAGGCTCAGTGAATGTAGGACTTGTCATTATAGACTGCTGCGGTCGCTCAAGGCTCAGTGAATGTAGGACTTGTCATTATAGACTGCTGCGGTCGCTCAAGGCTCAGTGAATGTAGGACTTGTCATTATAGACTGCTGCGGTCGCTCAAGGCTCAGTGAATGTAGGACTTGTCATTATAGACCGCTGCGGTCGCTCAAGGCTCAGTGAATGTAGGCCAACTGCACTCGACTTCTCTAACCTCTGCGGTTTACGTGTGGGAGGACATCCTATGTAAAGAGCTAGTCTCTTTGTTGACTGTGTTGCCAGGATTACAAGATCGGCATCAAAGACCACACCTTTGTCTGCATAGTACAACTGCCTGTGTTATGCTTACAAAGGCCATCTTGTTTTTTTCACCTGGTATTTGGTCAGGCCGTCAGACACAGAAGCACCCATTGACCTATATTTCATCATCAGTCACAAATGCAACAACATTGGAGTGGAGTCAGCGTAATCTTGTGAAATAGACCAATAGATAAACAGACAGTTGTCCTTTATTCATCCCCAGGAACAAAATTGGGGTGGTGTCAGCAGCATAATAAAATACATTAGAAAACATAGTAACAATTAAACAGATCCTAAAATGGTGACGAAGCAATACAGCAAAAATATCTGAATTTGACAAAACCACTGACAGGTTTGTAAGTGCACCTTTCTCAGGTGCTGGCTAGAGCAGGAATAATTATTATTCATACATTAATTACAGTATTCAATCAAACACTACGCTGCAGGGGCCTGTACTACGTAGCTAGATTAATGCCTTATCCGAGTAAGTTTGAGTTTGAACCTGGTTTAGCCGTACTACAAAGCAAGTTAACTTCTAACCTAGTTCAATCACCATGGCAACTCACGCTGCAAAGCTAACCTGGTCCCGACCAGGTTAGCTTCAGAGGATAAGATCAAAATCCATGACAGACCCATATAATCGGCTCTCTGGAGTCACTCACCATTCATATAAGATCGCCATTATGAAAAATAGATTGCAGTCAACTGAGAATAGAACAAGAAAAACATTCGTGGCTCTGTAGGCTACATAATTAAATTAAGCCTACTTACCACTTTATGTCTTAACAGCTCAACGATGCGTGGAGAAATATGATCACTATTAATCACCGCAGCGCATATCATAAACGGAGCCTCAAATGGAGTGAGGGTGATATTCTCCTACATGCCAGAAAAGCCTATACATATAATATAGATATGGGATAAATATGGGATAGCCCCAATACTAAATATGCAGGCTACTCTTGCATGTTTCAGCTGGAACTGTGTCCTGAGTGTAGGCTGTATGCCAATATATGAGCAAAAATAGGCTAGTTTTTATCAATGAAAACTATGCCCGCATCGTCTCAATTCAGTTCAGCAGTTTTCTCTTTTATATTAGTAGGATATCATTATTATGCCTCCGCCGGCGAAGCCAGGCCACTGCCTGGCAGCTCGTAGCTGACAGCCCCACACACAAGCGCCTATTTTCAGTAGAATCCATGTGGAAGGCGCTTGATCTGTCTAAACACTGACTGAGCGAACATAAAAGTGCTGTTGCTCCGCCTCGCTCGTCCTCGTCACAGTCAGTCACTGGCACCAGGCTACACCGTTTCTTGTTGTTATTTTGTAAAATGAATGAAGAGGCAAGGGCGAATGTAATCCCGCCTGTAACGTCGTTACTATACCCCCGTTACTGTAATCTAGATTACACATCTTAAAATGTACTGTGACTAGGGCTGGGTCGGTTTGAAAATTTTAAAACCGGTTCGATATTGCTGTCTAAACCGGATCGAACCGGTATACCGATTTTTTTTTTTAATAAAAAAAAAAAAAAAAATTTAATTAAATTTTTTTTTTTTTTTTTTTTTTTTCCCAAGCAGGGCTCCCGAGTGTGGCCCATAACTGTCTGTAGTGCAACTTCAGTCCACCTGATAGCGATAATACACCTCTAAGCTGGTATTGTCAACCAGCAATGATACTGAATAAAAAGAAGCAGGACACCTGTGTAACAAACACACCCTGTATTTATTTCTCATAACTATTCAGCTCAACTTTTCTTCTAAACATCAAAATAATAAATGAAATAAGACTTCTGCCTATAGTGCAACTTGAGAAAAAGGCTAATAAAAACACAAGCAGTGCAATCAGAATGGATTGGCTTACAGCTGAGCTGCCTTATAAACTTCAAAACTCACAAATTCACACAATATAGGGCCTAGGCATGGGTCGGTTTGAACATTTTGAAACCGGTTCGATATTCCCCAAAAAAACGTATCAAAGCGGCTGCAGTTGGTGGCGATAATGCACCTCTAAGCTGGTATGCTGCCAACCAGCACGAACACTGAATACAAATAAGCAGAACCTTTTAACTGTAACAACACACTGTTTTTATTTCTCATAACTATTCAGCTTAACTTTTCTTCAAACATCAACATAATAAACAAAATAAGACTTTTGCCTACTAGTGCAACTTGAGAAGAGGCTAATACGAACAATAGTGCAATCAGAATGGACTGGCAAAAAAAAAAAAAAAAAAAAACTTTTTTTTTTATTTATTTTTTTAGGTTTTTTCGGTTTGCACGTGATCAAACCGGTTTGGGCTCGTATACCGAACCGAACCGGTAAAACCGGAAATCGACCCATGCCTAACTGTGACAGATTACAGTTACCGTTTTTTTGTAATCAGATTACGTAACGGCGTTACATGTAATCCGTTACTCCCCAACCCTGGTCAAAGGTCAAAGGTCAAGGTCACTGTGACCTCTCGAACGCCATTTTCAAGCTTGTTAACGCGATATCTGAGGAACGCCTAGATGGAATTTCATCAGATTCGCCTTAAACATTCACTTAGGCTCAAGGATGATCTGATTAGATTTTGGTGGTCAAAGGTCAAAGGTCAAGGTCACTGTGACCTCTCGAACGCCATTTTCAAGCTTGTTAACGCGATATCTGAGGAACGCCTGGACGGAATTTCATCAGATTCGCCTTAAACATTCACTTAGGCTCAAGGATGATCTGATTAGATTTTGGTGGTCAAAGGTCAAAGGTCAAGGTCACTGTGACCTCTCCAACGCCATTTTCAAGCTTGTTAACGCGATATCTGAGGAACGCCTGGACGGAATTTCATCAGATTCGCCTTAAACATTCACTTAGGCTCAAGGATGATCTGATTAGATTTTGGTAGTCAAAGGTCAAGGTCACTGTGACCTCTCGAACGCCATTTTCAAGCTTGTTAACGCGATATCTGAGGAACGCCTGGACGGAATTTCATCAGATTCGCCTGAAACATTCACTTAGGCTCAAGGATGATCTGATTAGATTTTGGTGGTCAAAGGTCAAAGGTCAAGGTCACTGTGACCTCTCGAACGCCATTTTCAAGCTTGTTAACGCGATATCTGAGGAACGCCTGGACGGAATTTCATCAGATTCGCCTTAAACATTCACTTAGGCTCAAGGATGAACTGATTCCATTTTGGTTATCAAAGGTCAAAGGTCAAGGTCACAGTGACCTAACAAATGCCATTTTCAAGCTCAGTAACGCCATATCTCAGTAACACATTGACTAAATTTCTTCACATTTGGCTCAAATATCCAATTCTGCACAGAAACGCCTTGATGCAATTTCTTCCAATTTGGCTCCAACATCCACTTGGACTCAAGAATGAACTAATGGCGGAGGCATAAGTCCGCGTTGCGGTCGTTCTAGTTTTATATATGAATTATTCGATCAGTGCAACCACACACATAATGAGTGATAGAGATCATTATTCATTGAGCATGCGTTTCTAAATCTATGGTCTAAATAGGCTTACAGATTGTGGAAATTTATAGACTGAGATTACACATTTACATTTACACTCGCAAAAAGCTGCTGTAGGAGACAGAAATCGCTGATCGAAGTAAATCAAATGACTGATGTGAATACAAGCGCCAGCTTTAGCAGTCCTTCAGCAGACTATATCCAACGCAGATTTTCATTCTGCCATAGGCTACATTAAATATCCGCTAAAACTCTGATCACACTGCGCTTTCATTGAACGAGGAAATGGGTGTGGAAATGGGTGTGGGCGTGGATCAACTCAGCTGTTCATAATGTGATTGACTAGCGCACCTCTTTCGCGTGGACGCGCGCCTGTGCACGAGCGAAAAACGTGCGCGTGCACAGGCAGATCCCAGATAAATCCAGCTTCAGTTATCGAGTAGAAAACCAGCGTCGTAGTATCGTTAAACTAGATAGCTTTGATCCTGTTCAGTCAAACCAGATCAAAGTGACAGATCGCGGGTCTGTTAAGATAGCTTCGTAGTATAGGGTACTGATCTCATCCAATCATAATAACAATAATCACATTTGAGCTAACAATGCTTTTTGCCTCTTGGCTAAATTAATTTCACTGGGGGGGGGAAATGTAGTTCACTCCAATGGATTAGTTCTTCTCCTAAAGTTAAAATGCATATATTGTAAGATAGAGGTGGGAGATTACTCTCACTGCATATGGTCATGTCCTAAGATAGAACGATACTGGTCAGACATAGTGCAGCAGTTGAGTGTCATTTTTGGTGTGGAGTTGGACCCGGACCCTGTCAGCCTTATTCTTGGCCTTCCCCATAAGAAACTCGTTTATAAACATCACAAACGGCTATTTAATTTATTAACTTTTGCTGCTAGAAAAAATATTATTTTATTTTGGATTAAAGACAAACCTCCAACAAAGAGGAACTGGCACCAGATAATTATGCAGCTTATGCATGACATGTATGCTGCACTCAACAACCGATGTCTTTTATAAAGTATGGGAGCCTTATTTGAATTATATTGACCCTAACCTAGCAGAGACACTGACTATTGGATACCTCAACCGAAGTGATATTGCCACCTGATTCTTGCCTTTTTGCCTTGTACATCTAATTTAATTTAATTTATTTTATTGTATTCTCATTCATTTGTCCATCCTTTCCTTTACTGTTGTCCACATCTATGTTTTTGCTAACTTGTGAAGTGTCTGAGCTGCCCTGTCTTTTTTGTTTTTGTCGTTGTCTTGTCTTGCAAAATTCAAAAATTGAATAAAAATATTATTGAAAAAAAAATGCATATATTGACAGAAGCATTGCCCTCATGCCACAGTATTGTGAGTTGTTGTTTGGCTTTTCTTCCAGCAGATTGCTAAACTGAGACTGCAGCTGCAGCGCAGCAAACAGGTCAGCCGACAGGGCAAAGACAGGGAGCAGAGCTCACTGCAACACAGCCTTGCATGCCAACCTCAGGTGAGTTCTCCACTTCCCCATCCTATCAGACCATCTGGATTTTTGCCAAATGGGAGTGATCCACATGCTGATTTCAGTTGCAGGGATGCAAACTACCGTAGTCACCTTTTTGATCTTAGATTAGGGCACTTAAGGATAACTTCACCGAAAAACAACAATGGTTTATTTTGCACATCACTGGTCCACAACTTAACTCAAATAAACTCTCAATAACTGTCAAACTAGATGAATGATTGCAAAACCGTTTACAGTTTTTCTGATAAATTAGCGTTGTTTTTCAGTTAAATTCTCCTTTAAGTGAATGACTTGTGAGTAGTTTCTGAGTCTGCCCTGGTATCTGCCCCCTTTAGTCTCCATGAGTTTGCATCCCTGCCGCTGGAAACTTTGGCGATGCAAGATCTTCCCATAACAATGGCGATATGATAAGGTGGCATACAGCACCAGCCAAGCACACTGCACAAACCAGACATGAAACAGAACATAACCAAACCATATCACAGCTGCAGGAGATAATGTAACTGAATATGAATATCGGGGGTTTAGCAAGGTTATTCTCTAGATTACTTTGTCTTAAAGCAGCTAGGAGCAAGATTTTCGATTGTTATTAAACAGTCTAAATTTAATATCGATGCCTCACATCTTACCTCTAATAGTAGACGAGACCAACGCCGAGTAGTCTTGCTTGAACGCCATGTGAATCGGCCAGTGTTGTCTTGATGATTAGTCTGTCTGCGGCCGGGGCAGATCAGGAAGTGAAATGAAACAAACTGTTAGAATATAACGAGAGATGTTCGCGAGAGTAGCAAGCCCCTGGATGTACTGTAGCGAGCATGGCGTTCTCCTTGTTTATGGTCTGTTGCTAGGCAGAGCGAAACGGTTGAAGGCAGGCAGCTAGCGTAAGCTAGCGCAGCTAGCGTTTAGTTTCACTTCCTGGTCTATCCGTCGTTTCACTTCCTGGTCTATCCGCCCGCCGGAAGACAGACACAGACTCTATAATCATCAAGAGAGCTATCTCCGATTCACACGGCTTTGGTCTCAGCTACTATTATAGGTAAGATGTGATGCATCAATATTACATTTAGACTGTTTAATAACAATCGAAAATCTTGATCATAGCTGCTTTAAGGATAAGGTTACCAGGGGTCTGTTTTTTATTACATTAGTTGTCAATCGTATTGGTTTATAAATACATCTAAAGATGGTACAAATTGTAGTGGGACCATTTGAGGGGTTTTCATATTTATATTTGATGTTGTGCTGCATTTGATTTGAGGAGCTCTGGTTAATGAGTCCCCATGATTGTGACCAGTGGTGTCAGAAGGAAGGAAAGGGGAGGGAATGTGTCTGGGCATGCCCGCTTCTCTCCCTGTTTGTGGTTCATTCATTAACAGATGCCCAGCAACCACTGTGGGAAAATGAACATAAACAATGATAGGCTCTGTGCTATACTCCCCTGTGGTAGATCACAATCATGTTGTTTCCCCCTTATGACATTTAATCCTACTTCAGTAACACGCATTTAAACTGCAAGGCGCTCCACCTGTGAAATATCTCATGAAACTGGATCAGCGACAGTTTAATACAGTCCCTCCAGCATATCTTAGCATCACAACAAGAGCCCGAGACATAATGCAACATCATGCATTTTGATTACGCAGTTGTGTCCGCGGGTGTGTTTTGTTTGGTATCTCATTTGTGTGTGATTTTGATGAATGTATAACACAAATCTTTTTGAGGGATTTGATTTTTTAAACCCATGGTTGTATGTGTCTTTCCAGTCCAAAGTGACTTCTTCAGTCCCCGTGCCAAAGTCCCTCATATCCAGAGTGCCCAGCAGTGTGGAGGGCATCAACCATGAGCTAGAGAATGTGTTTATCCGAGAGGACTGGGAGCAGGGGATACAGGTAGGGACGTGCATACACACCACACCTGGCTCAAGTACTATTTGCAAATAATCCCCAGAGTTTGTTTTAATAACCTGCATGGTGTAGCAGATGGGTGGGGGTATGCCACCAAGGACAAGACAATGAGTGACATAATATTTAGACTTGATTTGAATATCAGTTACCTCACACACCTTCTGCAGTAGGGCTGGGGAAAAAATCACATCACTGTAATTTTAGGCTGAATGGTGATACACGATATACATCTGTTTTTTCTACAAAGTTCAGTTGTAAGTCGAAGCCACATGTGAGATGTGAGACACTTTTTATTAATATAAAACAAGCAAGACTGTGTTGTCTCTTCACTATAAACAAGACTGTACTTCACCAAATACCTCTATCGATATTGTGACAATATTGTAGAGATAACTATTGGTTAGGGCTGACTCCAAAAAATCAAAGCTTCGAAACTTCAATCATTGCCATGTCAGCATTCAAATGCTTAACCCCTCTCCTCCACCCCTCTCTCTTTCTCTGTCCACATGCACAGCCAGCTAAGGTGAGGTGTAGCTTGGTGAGACAGCCTCTCTAGTTTCCTGGCTGGGCGGGGGTCCTTCGGGCCAACACTGTGCTTAACACGGAAAACACCACCGGCACACGTCGTGCGACAAACAAACGCACCTTGCCTTCAAACCTTGCCAGCAACAGCCACAGACAGTGAGACACGGAGCTGACAGCTCGTGTTGTAAACAGACAGTGAGACACAGAGCTGACAGCTTGTGTTGTAAACAGACAGTGAGACACAGAGCTGACAGCTTGTGTTGTAAACAGACAGTGAGACACAGAGCTGACAGCTTGTGTTGTAAACAGACAGTGAGACACAGAGCTGACAGCTCGTGTTGTAAACAGACAGTGAGACACAGAGCTGACAGCTTGTGTTGTAAACAGACAGTGAGACACAGAGCTGACAGCTTGTGTTGTAAACAGACAGTGAGACACAGAGCTGACAGCTTGTGTTGTAAACAGACAGTGAGACACAGAGCTGACAGCTCGTGTTGTAAACAGACAGTGAGACACAGAGCTGACAGCTCGTGTTGTAAACAGACAGTGAGACACAGAGCTGACAGCTCGTGTTGTAAACAGACAGTGAGACACAGAGCTGACAGCTTGTGTTGTAAACAGACAGTGAGACACAGAGCTGACAGCTTGTGTTGTAAACAGACAGTGAGACACAGAGCTGACAGCTCGTGTTGTAAACAGACAGTGAGACACAGAGCTGACAGCTTGTGTTGTAAACAGACAGTGAGACACAGAGCTGACAGCTCGTGTTGTAAACAGACAGTGAGACACGGAGCTGACAGCTTGTGTTGTAAACAGACAGTGAGACACAGAGCTGACAGCTTGTGTTGTAAACAGACAGTGAGACACAGAGCTGACAGCTCGTGTTGTAAACAGACAGTGAGACACGGAGCTGACAGCTTGTGTTGTAAACAGACAGTGAGACACAGAGCTGACAGCTTGTGTTGTAAACAGACAGTGAGACACAGAGCTGACAGCTCGTGTTGTAAACAGACAGTGAGACACGGAGCTGACAGCTCGTGTTGTAAACAGACAGTGAGACACGGAGCTGACAGCTTGTGTTGTAAACAGACAGTGAGACACAGAGCTGACAGCTTGTGTTGTAAACAGACAGTGAGACACAGAGCTGACAGCTCGTGTTGTAAACAGACAGTGAGACACGGAGCTGACAGCTTGTGTTGTAAACAGACAGTGAGACACGGAGCTGACAGCTTGTGTTGTAAACAGACAGTGAGACACGGAGCTGACAGCTTGTGTTGTAAACAGACAGTGAGACACGGAGCTGACAGCTTGTGTTGTAAACAGACAGTGAGACACGGAGCTGACAGCTCGTGTTGTAAACAGACAGTGAGACACAGAGCTGACAGCTCGTGTTGTAAACAGACAGTGAGACACGGAGCTGACAGCTTGTGTTGTAAACAGACAGTGAGACACAGAGCTGACAGCTTGTGTTGTAAACAGACAGTGAGACACAGAGCTGACAGCTTGTGTTGTAAACAGACAGTGAGACACGGAGCTGACAGCTTGTGTTGTAAACAGACAGTGAGACCCAGAGCTGACAGCTTGTGTTGTAAACAGACAGTGAGACACGGAGCTGACAGCTTGTGTTGTAAACAGACAGTGAGACACGGAGCTGACAGCTTGTGTTGTAAACAGACAGTGAGACACAGAGCTGACAGCTCGTGTTGTAAACAGACAGTGAGACACGGAGCTGACAGCTTGTGTTGTAAACAGACAGTGAGACACAGAGCTGACAGCTCGTGTTGTAAACAGACAGTGAGACACGGAGCTGACAGCTTGTGTTGTAAACAGACAGTGAGACACAGAGCTGACAGCTTGTGTTGTAAACAGACAGTGAGACACAGAGCTTTGTTCCTCTTGTTTGGCTGTAGTGTGACTGTAGTGTGACTGTTCAAAACCTGGGTCTACCAGCACGGCATTCTTCCCAGGATCCTGTGGCCCCTCCTCGTCTACGCCGTCCCAATTTCTACAGTTGAGACTTTAGAGAGGAAGGTGAGCAACCACCTCCGGAGATGGCTTGGGTTACCAAGGAGCCTGAGCAGCATCGCTCTCTACGGGCGCAACAACAAACTGCAGCTGCCCTTCAAATCCTTGGAGGAGGAATTCAAGGTAACAAGAGCTAGAGAAGTGGTGCAGTACAGAGACTCAAGTGACCCGAAGGTGGCCAACGCTGGAATCCAAGTGAGGACTGGCAGGAAGTGGAGGGCGGAGGACGCAGTTCAAGAGGCGGAGGCAAGGCTGCGGCACAGGTGCCTAGTGGGAGTGGTCACACGAGGCCGAGCTGGGCTAGGATCCTTCCCAACTCCCCAATTGAACACCAGGGGGACGGAGAGGCGACGTCTTGTGCGGGAGGAGGTGAGAGCAGCAGTGGAGGAGTCAAGATCCTGCAAGGCAGTGGGAATGAGGCAACGGGGCTTGGACAAGATGGGAGAACGCGATTGAGAGGAAAGTGACCTGGACGGAGCTCTGGAAAGCCGAACCTCATCGCATCAAATTCCTCATCCAGGCAATGTATGACGTGCTTCCAAGCCCGTCAAACCTGCACACATGGGGCATAGCAGAGACACCAGCATGCCCATTGTGCTCCAAGCGAGGAACCCTAGAGCACATCCTCAGCTGCTGCACGAGGGCACTTGGAGATGGACGGTACCGGTGGAGGCATGACCAAGTCCTGAAGACCATCGCTGAAGCTATCAGCACTGGACTTGTGTGGGCAAAACAGTTCCGTCCCTCCAAGAAAACCATCGCCTTTGTCAGAGCTGGGGAGCAGGCAACCCCTGCCAGAAGAACATCTGCAGGCATCCTGACCTCTGCCAGAGACTGGCAGTTGTTGGTGGACCTTGAACAGCAGCTGAAGTTCCCCAGCCACATTGCAGTCACCACCCTGCGACCAGACATCGTCCTTGTGTCCGAGTCCACCAAACAAGCCGTGCTGCTGGAATTGACAGTCGTGGGAAGGCCGCCTGGAAGAAGCCTTTTAGAGGAAGCTCTCCAAGTATGCGGGACTGGTCAGCGACTGTCAGCAAGCTGGATGGAGGGCGAGGTGCCTCCCAGTGGAAGTGGGCTGCAGCCTGCTCTTTGGCCAGAGCCTTCAGTAGTTTAGGGATCAAGGGAGAGAGAAAGAGGAGAGCCATCCGCAGTACCACCGAAGCGGCAGAGAGGGCCTCAAGATGGCTGTGGCTCAAGAGAGGAGAACCTTGGAGTCATGGTAGCTAGCTAGCCATCTGGACACGAGCCGGGGTTTACCCCCGGCTGGGTCACCTGGAGGAGGGTGTATAATGTTGAAAGACCCGAAACACCCGTTGATCCCAGGAACATTACTGATGACGTGTCCAGAGGCATCAGCAGATGTATGTACACAGTGTTGCCTGCTGTGTGTCACAGCACTGCTGCTGTCTGATATTCAGCTGATACACAGCGTCATCGCCACAGCCGAGGACGCACGTTTTTCTTGATTTGTGTGCCCCCCACATTGCCCACAATGAGCTTTTTGATAAGTAGTAGGCAGGCATTCACGACGACTCCTGCATTTTAGTAGTCGACTACTCCGAAAAGGTATTTGAATAGTCATGGGAGATATAGCATATTTTTTTCACCCAATGCAAATGATAAATTCTTATCAAAGAGGTCTAAAAAAAAGTGAGTAAAGGGTTAACTAATGTAGGAGCAACGCAGGGGTATATGAAAGAGCAGAGTCCTGATTGGCTAACGCGGGGGTATATGAAAGAGCAGAGTCCTGATTGGCTCTGAGAGGCTGTTTACTAAAGAGCTGCTAAACCCCAGCAGCTTGTCTGAGCTGGAGATAGCCACTGTTTGACTGCACAACAACATAGACACCAGTCTTTCCATCTCTAAATACAAATGGCATCATGTAGAAAATTATTGTTGAAACAAATCTATGTTAAATAATCTATTTATTTATATTGTTTTTTGCTAAAACCACAGGGGAACGATTAGTGGACTACGATGCACAGTGTCAACTAGTGGTTTTGATAGTTGACAGTCCGTGAAAGCCCTATTGATAAGTAATCATCAGTAATGTGGGTATACTGATAAAGTGGGTGAAGGCAAATAATAGAACAGCTAGAACAGTCTGGTAAGTTCAGGACATGACATGAATACTGTAATGCAGCCTGTTCAACCAGGAAAAGACATATGCCGTATCACGATATTACCATATCCAAAATCTATCTCATACCACAATATCGATTATAATATCGATTAGGGATGCACATTTTCCACAAATTCCGGAATCGATCATTGGTAACGTTAACGATCAATCAATCGATTAATTGTAATTAAAAATACAACATTTTTCCAAACAATACCAAATGCGTTTTTTCCCTCAATAAAACCTTTATTTATACAGCAGCAACATATTGTATATTTCTCACAGCATTGCATAGCATAGCCTATGCTATGAAACATAGAGGCATCACTTTTAGACATGTCAACATTTGCCCAGAATCTGCGCCGCGGCCGCTGCCTTGGTCCAACAGGTGCTCACTCACCGCAGATTGTTTATTTTTTCTGCTCGCCGTGCGTCGCAGCTCTTAAACGCTGATGCCGAGTTGCTCAGCTCGAGTCCAGGTGAGACTAGGATCCAGTTGTTGTAGGTTTAAACCGAATCACAGATAGGCATCATGTCTTTTTCTATAACCCCGCAGATCGATTGGGTTATTTTTTCTGCACGCCGTGCTTCGCAACTTTTCCTCTTATTCGTTGAGTTGATGGTGGGTTGCTCCAGGTTTGAGGAAGAGGAGCCAGCCAATTTATCAGAATTAGTCTCTTAAAACAGACTGTCTCATCTACATCCGGCGAATGCAGCTATACACAGTCTGTACATTACACCCCCAGAACATGCACAAGGAAGTTGGGAAAAAAACCTTCAGACAGGAAAGAAGTTAGACGGAATCCGACCAATCACGACACGTGTGTCCACGAAAAATGCGGCATATTGGATTCTGATTGGACTAATGAGCGGAAGACCCGCCTTTCTACTTCCCATTCCGGTTGGTGCATGATTCTCCCCCACGAAGTACAGACGGTATGGCGGAAGCATTTGAAAATTGCGGAAGCCAACTCGTCTGTTCTAAGAGACTATATCAGAATGAACACTGTTCAAGTGATAGAGCATCTAATGACTTGTCTGAAAAGGGCTATAGTGATGTAGCCGAGTGTTCGGGTCCGCCTATTACACTTTATTAATAAAACAATAAATGAGAGATTCAGGCTGTAACGTTATAACACGCTTCCACATTTATTCTCAGACGGCTAGTACGTTCGTCAACAACGGAAGCGTCACTCTCCTTCTCCACACACATCCTGTTCTACGGCAACTCTCGAGGGGACATACACAGAGCCTCGCATACACACTGAACAGTATGTTACAGTGATATCATTGCGCCCTCTGGAGGATCATTGAAAAATGATTTGAAAACACCGTTCTACTGACAGAATGCACATTGATTTTTGTTGTTTTGATCGAGTACATTTTCACATGTTCGAGTAAATCCTTAACGAGCGAGTAATCGATCTTTGATTAATTGTGTGCATCCCTAATATCGATATATTGCCCAGCCCTATTCTGCAGTAAAGCCTACTCATCTGGTGCTGCAGTTGGATTTAAAATGGTTGGTCTGATATAAATATAAATGTCTACACACACACACACTCAGGCTTGTAAAGTCACGTGCAGCATGCTGCACCATACAGTCAAACACATATATTCTCACTCACACCCAATTATATCACTGAGAGGCGAAGAGACCTGTACATCTTCTCTGATGTGGGCAGTAAACCTTGGCAGGTCTGTAAAGCGGCTCTCAGAGAAACACACACACACACACACACACACACACATGCACACGCACATCACTACAGATTTACAACACAGCAGTGCAGCAAGGCTTTTTCCAGCTCTCCCATTAGAATCAGCTGTAGCTTAAGCCCAAGCAGAATGTTGACAAACATCACACTCTTCATTTTGTATCAAGTATGACCATCTGCTCCATCATGTTAAGATGTTCTGCTGTGCTGTTGGCTTCTCCATTTGCCCTTTAAACACATTATGAGATCATTCATAGATGCTCTTGCCTCCAGTAGGGATGCTATTGATTCTATGCTCTTGCCTCCAGTAGGGATGCTATTGATTCTATGCTCTTGCCTCCAGTAGGGATGGCTATTGATTCTATGCTCTTGCCTCCAGTAGGGATGGCTATTGATTCTATGCTCTTGCCTCCAGTAGGGATGGCTATTGATTCTATGCTCTTGCCTCCAGTAGGGATGGCTATTGATTCTATGCTCTTGCCTCCAGTAGGGATGCTATTGATTCTATGCTCTTGCCTCGAGTAGGGATGCTATTGATTCTATGCTCTTGCCTCCAGTAGGGATGCTATTGATTCTATGCTCTTGCCTCCAGTAGGGATGCTATTGATTCTATGCTCTTGCCTCCAGTAGGGATGCTATTGATTCATAGATGCTCTTGCCTCCAGTAGGGATGCTATTGATTCTATGCTCTTGCCTCGAGTAGGGATGGCTATTGATTCGTATTTTTCCGGTACCAGTGCTAAAATTATACTTTTAAAACCGTACCGGTGCATGAATCTGCACTTTATCAAATTTAAAGCGGATTTAAAACAAGATTTTTATTTATTTAAAGAGGATTTCAAACGATAATGTTATGTGTTATGCCCTGTAAAAGGTCAGGTCCGGTACCAAAGCGGTGCGCGCTTTCAGTACCCAACCCTAGCCTTGAGTGACATCCAGCTAGTGACCAGGGAGCTGTTCAGTATCTTACACAAGGTGCACTATCGTCGGTCAGGGCGCCTGTTTGGGGGGAGAGGATCTAGGGGGAATAGTGTGATCCTCTCACGTAGTACGTCCTACCGGTGAAAGAAGCAGCTGGCGACTGCACATGTATCGGAGGAAGCATTGTGCTAGTCTACAACTCTCCCCAGATCGGCAGAGGGCGTGGAGCAACGACCGGGACAGCAGGGGGGAATTGGCCAAGTACAATTGAGGAGAAAATGGGAGAAAAGTCTGGAAAACTTGAAAGCAAAAACAAAAACAGTTGCTATTGTGGGGATTGAACATCGACTGTGTGACCTTTCATTTATTAGACAGTTAATCTTGCTGCCACTCTGCCACTCTGGTATCTAAATGTGTCTGCGGTAATGCATGACCTCTCCACACTCTGACCTCACAGGCCATGGATGTGTTGGATGGCCGCCGCGCCCCCTTCAACCCTCATCACTATGGTGGGGGCACACGTGACACGGACACCCAGGCCCCGTCCAGCGGTGACTCCAGCCCGTCGCCCCGCCCCTGCAGCCCCGACCACCTCCACTCCCCTGATGGAAGCCCCTGCTCCGCAGAGGATGTCGACAAAGGTAGGTTGTGAGAAAACTGCAGTCCAGGCTGTTTGATGCATTGCTCTCTCTCTCTCTCTCCAGGCTGTGTGATGCATTTCTCTCTCTCTCTCTCTCTCTCTCTCTCTCTCTCTCTTTCTTTCTTTTTCTCTCTCTCTCTCTCTCTCTCTCTCTCTCTCTCTCTCTCTCTCTCTCTCTCTCTCTCTCTCTCTCTCTCTCTGATGCATTGTAATTTGGTATCTTTTCCTGATGTTTGTCCTATATCATTCTGTTCTACTGTATGGTTCATTCTGTTGATCAGTTAGATCTAGTTAGGCTATTTCTCTGCTGCAGTCTTTTGAGACATGCTGCTTGTGATAAAGGACAGTAAATCAGTAAATTAACTTGAACATGATTTGTGGTCTTAAAAAGTACTGATTTTTTTTAAACTAATTTCACTGTTCTGTGGAGTGGTGACTTCTGGTCCATATTTTAGTTTGGTGTAAATTATGAGACAATTTTTAAAAACATGCTACTTACAGTACATGAAAATGATCAATGGTTAAACAAAAATTCTTATTTCCATTGTGATTCTTGCCTGTTTCCTTTGTTTTCCTGATCATACCTAAGACAAATTGCAGACATGTCTAACATTCTGTACTGTACTTCCAGACAGCGTGTGCAGCTCTCCTCTCCCCAAGTTTGCCACTTCTCCCAAACCTAACAACAGCTACATGTTCAAACGGGAGCCTCCGGAGGGCTGCGAGAGGGTCAAAGTGTTTGAGGAGATGGTGTAAGTATTTTGTTCTAACACTTAAAGTTCTGCTTGTGTTTTTAAATGTGTATGGCTATTTTCTACTTGACAATTGTATCTGTGCAAAGCAAGAATTGAGATGACTGATTGACATATGTGATCATTAAAAAGAAAAACAATACCGCCTCACAAACTTTGAGATCCTGCCAAACCAGTACAAAAGTATTTGCATTGTGAGTGACAGGGATGAGGGCAGAATGACAGCATCAGAACAGCAGGTTGCATTAAAGCCGTACAGCTGTACAAATAGAAAATAGCGAAAGCAAATAATGAGCTCAACTTCTTTTGCCTTCAGGTCTGGCAAATCAAAAGGCTTCCCCCTCTTCTCGTGCCCAGACAAAAACAAGGTGAACTTCATTCCCAGAGGCTCCGCCTTCTGTCCCGTCAAACTCCTCTGCTCCTCCCTGTTCTCTTCCGTCTCGCCCTCGTCCTGCCCGGGGCCTCAGGTGACCCCGACTCTGCCTGCCTCTCAGCCCTCCGCTGACTGGAGCGCAGACACAGACACACGCACACTCACAGACAACAGCAGCACAGACAGCCTGAGCGCCAACACAAGCCTAGACTCAGATAGAAGCACAGACATGGGGACAGATGGATCTGCACACGTACTCCTCACCAGTTAGTCCTCAGGTATAACAGTACATGACCAAAACACTTAGAGATGCAGCGTTTTACCTGGTCAGGTGGCATGGTGTTGGAAAAAAAAAAACAATACCCTTGCACATCCGTTAACCCTAATGTTAGCCAGCAGGGAGTGCCCAAGGTCTATAAATGACAAAGTTGAGATATGATTTGTGGAAATAAACAACACATGGGCGGATATGGGACCAGCATCCTGCAGGACCAGCCTTTCTGCTTGGCCCAAAAATGAATTCTGATCCCAGTGTTTGTGCCGTGTGTCGTCAAGGAAACTCGATTGTTTGGTAGTCGTTTAGACTTGAGACACTGCTGTCCTTGGGAGCGGCCTCCCTTTGCCCCATCACTAACCTCTTGTCTTCTCTGCATCGTGACGACACCTCCAACACATAACAGAAATAGCTTTGCTTTTCTTTTCTTTTTTGCAAAACATAGAAGTGACTGCTCAAAGTATTGTGTTCTGTAGCCAGCAGTTTTATCACGAGAACGTAAAAAAAAGAAACACAGAAATTCCATGAGAACAACGGGGTATCAGAAAAACACATTCTTCTAATTGTTTTATCTAACAAGCTTATTTAGCTGTTCAGTGTTCAGCGAGCTAATATCTCAAGTACAGATAAGCTTTTTCACAGTGACAAAAAAGTAATGTCATGCCTGTTTATATTGCAAACCTTATGGGGTGTATCTTACAGTGCTCCATATTACCCACAATGTTTGCACTTGGTAAGACCTGGCTCAACATGGTATTGGCCATGGCCTACTTGTTTCTTATTTGTTTTTGTTTTTTTAAGTACTTGTCTTGTGGCACACTGGCCATGTGAAACCAACAGTCACATAAGTGTAATCTCCACCCGACAGGCATACAAGCCAAGATCTAGATCTGCATTTCTGGTCAGGTCACTATTAAAAACCTGGTAAGCTCAAGACAAAATGCAAAACGACAGCCGTTCTATCCAATGACCAAATAGCCAGTTATAAAGCACACAACTCACGCATTGCCTTGTTTTATCTCCCCCACCACCCACATTAATAAACTCAGGTCATGTGGAATGTATTCCTCTTTCCCCAGTGTTCATCACATTCTCCTACCGTAAAACATTCCATAGCCTTAATAACACATTTTCTTTTTGCTGGAGAGGCCATTGCAGACTGAATCAAACTGATTGATGTCACAGCGTGTTGACCGAGGACTTTGGCATTAACGTGTTCACGTTAGAGAGTTAGAGAGTTTCAGGTGCTGCTCCGACACATTCCAGAGCTCGCCGTTGCAATGGTCAACTGTGAGTACTCATGTAAATGGAGCTAGTTTGCTACTTAAAGGATGGCTTTACTGGCAATCAACCCACTTTGTATCATTAATAATCTCTGTAATATAAGCACATGGGCAGTGTTTACCCTCTCTCTGTGTTTTCCTCACGGAGATCTCCCATTTCCTCCTCGGCCGAAGCGCTCCTTTGTGACGGGTTACGCGTCACAAAGAGAGAGAGAAGGTAAACGGAGAGAGAAGGCAAAACACTGCCCATGTGCTTATATTACCTAGATTATATATGATACAAAGTGGGTTGATTACCGGTAAAGCCATCCTTTAATGCTCCACCCTTCCAAATTGACCAGTTGATAATTGGTATGTGTTTTGTTTCACCCCTTTTTAAAATATGTACCAAAGCAGATTGCAAAAACAATGAAAGGTCCATAATATATTTGGGACACAAGAGGCACTATTTCTGTGCCAGCAGCAGAATGTTTCTGTGTCTTGTTTTGTTCAGAAACAGATCAACGACAGATAAACGCTGTTTCTTGGTGTTTCAAACATAGATGGATCAACCAAGGCTAAGCACTTACTTGCAAGTGACATGATAATCACTATTTTATTTAATTTTTGACTAATTCGTAAGTTGAAACAATCAGATATTGAGTGTGCAATTGATTTTTGTTTTTAAATAAAGCTACACTAACAAACAATGTTTGGATTATGAAGATTGGATAACGAGATCCAAGCAATTGTGCCCAAACTTTGCCTGGAGGTGTTCATCACCAGAACATATATAAAACAACCAAACAGTGGAAATAGACCAGGCAAACATTGAATTGGAGAAAAGATGGAGTAAACAACTTCTGATTCCAAAATGATAGTCTCGCAAGCCACTTGCACACAAACACAAATATGAACAATATGCAACACATTCCACACAGACTAAGTTGAACTACTCTGTTTTTGCTCACAGCTCCAGGAGTTAAAATCTTACTAATTCTGATTTTGTTCACATGCTCATTGTGCAGTACAGTTAAGCAATGTTTGCCATGTTTGGCACTAATAATTCAGTTCTCCTGTGTACTACACATGTTTATGTAGATCTTGTGTGTTTTTCAATAAAGCAAACAAAAACCTCTGTATTTGTATTGTATACAATCTTTTCAAAGGCTTTAGCCAGACAGACTATAGACACCATTATTCAGAAGCATGGCATTTACAAACAGAATTCAAGGTAAGGCAATCAATATATTTGGTCATGATTATATATCAACAAATGTTAGCATTCATGACAACTCGGCCCGCCGGAGGTTTCAACACGGAACCTCCGCCCTGGACAGATTTGCGTTCACGCTGCACCTCCCGCTCGGGGGGAAAGCCCAAACTGTTGCTATAGCAACCCGCGTTAGCATGGTAGCTACCTACTAGTGAACAATGCTAACCGAACATGCTGAATGCTGAATTTCACACAGAGCGAAACACAGATGATACAAACACATATGAAACGTTAACCTTACATAATTAAGAACTCAACTTGTGTGTTAAAACGTCAACAAACGTCTTTATAATAATTCTGTGATTATCATTAACGATGCAAGTAGCCATTTTGATGTGGCTGTGACGTCAACTCGGAGAAACCGGAGCTCTGAATGATACCCGAATTTCCGAGCTGTAATTCTGGCCTGGACGACTGTTCAATTCACTTTTTACAGGTCGGAACCCATTTTTTCCGGCGGTCCGAGTTGTCTTGAACGGGGTATTAGTCACATGGCTTCAACATCAAAAACACAAGGCAGAGTTACAACAAGATTTAAATGACACGTTTCACCTTTGTATGTTTAAATTAATCCAATAATGATTCTCTTGAAGTCCTATACTCTGTTGACTCGTCATTAGATTAAGGCATTTATTCTTGTATAATGCATATTCACTAGATGCAGCATTATTGTCAATATTAATTGAAAAAATATGATTCTATTTACAATTACCAAACTCCAAAAGATTTGCAACAGGCATTTCTCACACCGTGAATTAGTTTGCCTCTCACTGTACCTCATACTGCATATATTACCCATGAATGCCCATAACTGTGAATGCTAAACAATTTACCTGCCCAAAAATATTGATGAATGAACTCATGTTACTGTAATTTAAACATATTGTTCATACAATCACACTTTTACTGGATAACATAAAACATGCAACATGCAATAATAAATGAGTGATATGCGTGTATATATACCCATTGACAGAAGTCTAAATGTCATCTGTAATGTATTTGATAGGGCATCACAATTACAATATGTAGCAAACACAAACTTAAAAGCATAAATCTTAAGGAGATCACTATGAACATCCTTTGGTAGCAGGACAATCCCACTTTACACTTTCAGATCGTGTAACATAGACCTGGGTCAGATAGTTGCAAGTACTTCTTAGAGTACCTGATAGGTGGGGTTCTGCATCAGGGTGTTTCAGATGGTGTTATGTAAGTCGCCTATCATAGAAAAAGTTTACCGTCGTGACTTTTGAATACATCACTGGGATTGCCTTAACTTTCTTGCATGCATTGTGTTGCCTTATTAGGTAAACATGAATTATTGCACTGTGACCTTGATATTTTTCTTTTCTTTCCCACAATGTAGTTTTGCCTGTTTGCAATTATCATTCATGAGTCCGGGGGAAAAAGCATAAATGCTACTACAAAATACAGATCTCCAAGGCAGCTAATGTAGGAGGCTTATTGTTCCAAACTCATAGTGAGGTATCCATGCTAAAGTGTGTATTTTGAACCCCAGTGAATGAAACGAGTAAAATAAAGTTGTCCTGCAAATATTTCTGTTCTCACAATGGACAAGACGAGAGCTGATCATAGGCTAGAGAAGGTACCCGTGCCCATCTGAAAAGGTGCCACTATGGTACTGAGGAAGGACTATGCCTTGTGAAGTTCATGCTCTCCGTCACTTTTGCCGACTGCGTCTGGATTAGACAGTGGGTCCAAGTCAGCAAACAGGCTGAACCATGCTGACAGGTCTTTGGATGTCCCTGTCGTCTCTGTAAAATGAGTTAACGAGGGGAAATGTCACCAAGACAAACTAATGTACGTTTACTAAAGCCGTGGTGAAATCCAAACGTTTTCACTTCAATGACTGCATCTGGCTGAGATCCAAGTTTATTCTTGGAAATACTTGTCCCCCACAAGTAGGTTTTAAGGCACCCATAAACACAGGTTTCAGTTGGAAACATTCAAATCTCTTCATATGTTTTACTCATTTGGCTCCGGCCTACCTTTAGCTGCTGGCCTAGAGGGGTTCTGATTGGCTCCAGATGATTGCTCTGTTGCCTGGGAGACGGGCTGTGGAATGCTTCTGGCCCAATCTGAAACGGAGATGCAGATTTAGATTAATCAACAGGGGGACACTTAGCATACAGCATACAGCTATAGCAGGATCCAACATATAAATGGGGGATGTCAGAGATACGGCCCGCGGGCAGGTTTCATCCGGCCCGCGAGATGTTTTGGAATATTAAAAAATATATATATATATATTATTATTATTATTATTATTATTAAATTCGCACCCCATTATCATGAACTATGTGTGGCTAATAAGCAAGCTAAGAGTTCATTCATAAGTTTAATTAACCTGCACTACAAGGAAGTATGTCAGTAGGTCATCAGGTGTAAACAAAGCCGCCATGATGCCACGCTGGAATTGAATCGCGCATTCAGCTACCTACCAAAAAACAAAAGAATCAACAAGATCAGGCACGGACTGCATAATCGGGCACGTCGGGCAAATGCCCGGTGGCCTGGCCTGGCCTGGCCTGGCCTGGCCTGGCCTGCAAAAAAAAAAAAAAAAAAATTGTGCCCGCAGTCAGGCCACTCACTGAACAGCAGGCCAGGCGCTGCCTACTGGTTTACTAGTGGTTTTATTACTTTATTCAGGGTTAAAGTGGGTGCATCTCATTGTAAAATTGGACTTGGCCCAAATTGGGCTTCAAACGGCCCAAATTGGGCTTCAAACGGCCCAAATCGGGCTTCAAACGGCCCAAATCTGGCTTTAAACGACCCAAATTGGGCTTCAAACGGCCCAAATCTGGCTTCAAACGGCCCAAATTGAGCTTTAAACGGCCCAAATTTTTCGGACGCCGGCACGCGCGTCGGCCCGTATCGGCCTGGCCTGCTTGGTATCTAATGCCCGGCCTGAATTATGATCCCAGTCCGCCCCTGAACAAGATGCTGTCGAAAAAGAGAAAGATTGACACGGAATGCAGGCAGTTTCAAGAGAAATGGAAAGAGCAGTATTTCTTTTGTGAAGTAAATGGGTAAATGAGTCGAATTGATTTTAGTAAAAAAAAAAATCCGGCCCCCATGAGGTCTCAGTTGAACAAATCCGGCCCTCTACCTAATATGAGTCTGACACCCCTGATATAAATCATCACACTCTTACAGTACACACACCACTGATGTGGACAGACCAAGAATACAGCAATAATCAAAACATAATTTATTCTTGCAAAATCACATTATCGGTGCTTTATTACATCCAGGCCAACATTATTGGTTCAGCAAGCACCAAATAAAATGTTGAGCTGTAGCTTCCACAGTTTATTTTTACTGCGACTTTCTTACAATTTGAAAGTTCAAGTATTGTGTAAAGAATAGCAATAAGGTAGTCTGGGAACCTGATGAAATCTGCAAGCTCATGTTATATTTGCTCTGGCATTTGCGAATTGGTCTGGCGATGTCAGGCTAGCAATAAGGGTGCATACTTAGTGAACCCCACCACTTTAGATATTGTTATATACAGTACCCTTCCCAAATAATTCTACATACAGTTCCTTAGATTTCAAGAGAGAGAAAAATAAATCCGAATTTAATTTTGAATTCAGGCGGTAATACCACTTACTGCAGAAAAGTCAAGCGGGTTGAATCCTTTTTGACAGCATTGTAAAGGTAGAGATTATTCAGGCTCAGGTGTGTCTTGTTGACCAGCTGGACTTCTCTTGGCTCTCTTAGCCTCCCTTCTAACACTCAAATCACTGCCTCTGATCATCCCACTGTCCATATGTTCCTCCTCAAATTGCTCTAATATACTTTTATTTTGAAGTTGGAGAAAAACCTAATTGGCCCTTGCTTCTCTTTCTACCACTTTGCTTTAGGGTTACAAGAATTATTGTCCGGTCACTATACTGTGACTCTGATCCAGGAATTTAAAGACCCCCTAAAGTAAAAATAAATAAAAATAAATCTTGTTCTTACAGTTGGATGTTTGAGCTTCACTGTGCAGAATGATGTATGTACAGGGTTTGACACGAGAAGGCTGTTTTCACAATCATCTTCTGAAAGTGGAAAGTTTCTCTGAGCTCACTGAAAAGGCTGTTTTCAACAAGCATGATTCGTGACATCACGAATCCTGGAGCCAATCACTGTCCAGTATTCAGCAGTTAAAGCACCAATACATTCTCACTCCCAACTCGTCATATACTGCAGATCGGTCAGAAACCCTTCTTGTCATCACTTTGCCATGAGTTTGGAGTGAGAATGTGGTGAAGGCCTGTGTGTTGGTTGCTTTGATTTTTTTTAATGAGGCAGAAGTAGGGGAAGTCATTTTAGGATTTTAACAATTTAAGCTTTTTGTGAGAAAAACCATCAGATACAAATTATTATTCAAAGTAGAGTATTTTATATACATCTTGAAACATGGTGTCTTTAAGTTGACTGTCACACTCTTTCTAAGTCATCAGGTGAATGCCTACAATATACATGTACATTTAGATTAGTTTGATTTTGAGTGGTGTCTGCCCTACAAATTAATTTAGAAACACTTGATTATGAAATGCCAACTCCTTACATTCGGTCGGTAAATGACATTATGCAAAGGGGTTCATTTCCTTATAATGCTGTTGTACTATTCATAGCAGCCAAGCTGAAAATAGACAAATAACAAAACCAGACGAGGTGCTGGCAGTCGCTGCCCAGAGCAGGATGAAATGGAAAGTGACTGGCAATTAGCGAAGGGTAAGCAAATCTAATTGCCATGTTATAATAGCTCCTTTCTATTATTTAGACAGACGTGTGTTTGACAAAATCATTTCGAGGCCACTTTTCTCCCTGTGTGGAAATGGTTAGCCATCATGGAAAAAACAGCTCAATTTAGTTGGATTCTTACATTTGTTAATGCGTGGGAAAGCACAATAACTAATTATTTAATTTTCATGCATATTTATCTGACCACAGTACTTAATTGAATTAAGATAATGACAACTCGGTTTGATATGTTTTGGCATGCATTTAGCAATGGGAATAATGGAAGGTCTTTCTCTTGGTGGTAAAACTCAAGTCCACTCAGTTGATATACAAATTATTCTTTTGACAACTAAATAGTCTTGTACATATTTACACCTTCGTTTGCTCGCTCTTTCTCACACACACACACACACACACACACACACACACACACACACACACACACACACACACTGACATAATGCATTCCCTACCCCCTAACCTTAACCACCACAACTGAATGCCTAACCCTTAGCCTACCCCAGGGATACTCAACTTGCTTTGCCTGGGGGCCACTTTTGTAAAACTAGGCATCTCACGCACTATGCTTACTCGATGTCAAGGCTGCTGCGTGGCCTCGCCTGACCTATTGGCGCACGCGTGTGTGTGTTGCTCACTAAATGTTATTGCATCAGTTATGTCACGATGCCTGCTTGTGTGTGTGTGTGTTTGCCCCATTATGATATCACTGATGACATCATCAGTGTGTGTGTGTGTGTGTGCCCCCCTATGACATCACTGATCAGTCTTGTCACAATGCCTCCTTGTGTGTGTGTGTGTGTGTGTGTGTGTTTGTGTGTGTGACATCACTTTTGACATCATCACTGATGACATCAATGATGGCATCACATCATTAGCTAATTAGCCTAATTTAAAAAATCTGGCTCCGTCAGGTCACCCACACGGGTGCTCTTTACACTTCCTGAAAGTTTCAGCCCGATCGCACGTAAAACAGCATAGCCGTAGCCGGTCAAAATTCTGCTCGCTCGCACACACACACACACACACACACACACACACACACACACACACACTAAAGTATGTATACACACACACAAGTATGACCTGACCTGAGAGGGACAACTGCAAATGATTCAAGCTCTGGTCCAATAGGTGGGATGGTAAAAAGAAGGAGTGGGCCTCCACTGCTCCCTCTCTATCTGCGGCTGCACCTGTGCCTTCCTCCCTCTCTCCAAACACCTGGTTCCACTCCTGCGTGAACTCGCCCTCATCCAGAGAAGTACTGCCCAAGATCTCGTTCAGTAGAGCCATGCTGTCCTTCTCTCCCTCTTGCTCCGGATAGGCTGAGAGAAGATCTTCATTTCCTAGAATGACCAATGAGATTTTGTACAACTAGATTATCAGGCCGCTACACAGCAAATTAAATCTACTACGGCCCCTTGTGTCATGTTTGTAAGGATTTTATGGTCTGTGTGTGTGTTTTGGGCTTTTATTTGGAAGGTTCTGTGCTTTTATTTTGATGGTTCTGTTCTTTTAATTTGAAGGTTCAGCCCGATGTCACATTCGTGACACAAAACGTGATGTAAATCGTGACTGACAGACACCGCCCGCCCGTCTACCTAGGCAATTTATTATAGAATCAGTGTGTGGGTAGTAATGCCTTAACTTTGGATTTCAAGATTATTTTGTAGATACAGTATAGATTATAATATGTAAAAAAACATACACACAAAGACAGAAATTCAAGTAAGTGGTTGACAACTGACATTTCCCACCTGTCATTTGGCCACTTATGTCCTCGTCTTCAAATACGTGTCCAGAAACAGCTTTGGTCAGTACTGTAAGAGATGAATGCAAAATAAGAATACTGTTATTAACAGGCATTGTTGAGTTCATTCTGTGTTGCATTGGCTTGGTAATAAGTAGGCCATTTCTCAGTAAAACAAATAATTTGCATAATAGTAAAAGTGCCACATAGTTAATTTATTAACAGTCTTTTTACCTCTTCTGCCGTTGGTGTTCTCATTTACTAGTGAGATGAGTCTATAAATATGACAATCAAAAGAAGGTCATGATTAACAGTTTAACGTGTGAGACAACAGGTGCATAGAAGTACAATGCATGTGTAGGTTAAGTCCAGATCCATTTGTTCAATGTTTATCATCATTTTCCTCAGTTTTCAGCATTGGCATGCATAGAGGTTTTGTCAACCTGCATCAGTAAAAACCATAATAATAATAATAGTTTTGTACTCACTGGTCATCTGTGGCCTCAGCCTTCTCCCCAGCTTCTGACTTTGCTTTAATTCTCTTCTTCCCCTTTCTCTTAGCCTTCTTGTCTGTGGGATGTTGTAAGCTCTGCAGGAATAAGCACCTCTTTCATTATAGGCCATGTCTCAAGATACAGTATAGAGCTACTTCTTATCATGGCAGAACTATCACAAATCTCAACTGTAAAGGTCAAGATGCACTCTGACCTTAAGTGCGGAGAACTCATAATGCTGACAGCCCTTGAAGCTTTCATGAATGGCAGCCATAGTGTGAGACGTCTTCTCCCAGAAGTGCAATAGTGTTGTCTGGAACACAGATGAACAGCCAAGTCAATAGTGTTGTCTGGAACACAGATGAACAGTCAAGTCAATAGTGTTGTCTGGAACACAGATGAACAGCCAAGTCAATAGTGTTGTCTGGAACACAGATGAACAGTCAAGTCAATAGTGTTGTCTGGAACACAGATGAACAGCCAAGTCAATAGTGTTGTCTGGAACACAGATGAACAGTCAAGTCAATAGTGTTGTCTGGAACACAGATGAACAGCCAAGTCAATAGTGTTGTCTGGAACACAGATGAACAGCCAAGTCAATAGTGTTGTCTGGAACACAGATGAACAGTCAAGTCAATAGTGTTGTCTGGAACACAGATGAATAGTCAAGTCAATAGTGTTGTCTGGAACACAGATGAACAGCCAAGTCAATAGTGTTGTCTGGAACACAGATGAACAGCCAAGTCAATAGTGTTGTCTGGAACACAGATGAACAGTCAAGTCAATAGTGTTGTCTGGAACACAGATGAACAGCCAAGTCAATAGTGTTGTCTGGAACACAGATGAACAGCCAAGTCAATAGTGTTGTCTGGAACACAGATGAACAGTCAAGTCAATAGTGTTGTCTGGAACACAGATGAACAGCCAAGTCAACAGTGTTGTCTGGAACACAGATGAACAGCCAAGTCAATAGTGTTGTCTGGAACACAGATGAACAGTCAAGTCAATAGTGTTGTCTGGAACACAGATGAACAGCCAAGTCAATAGTGTTGTCTGGAACACAGATGAACAGTCAAGTCAATAGTGTTGTCTGGAACACAGATGAACAGTCAAGTCAACAGTGTTGTCTGGAACACAGATGAACAGTCAAGTCAATAGTGTTGTCTGGAACACAGATGAACAGTCAAGTCAACAGTGTTGTCTGGAACACAGATGAACAGTCAAGTCAACAGTGTTGTCTGGAACACAGATGAACAGCCAAGTCAATAGTGTTGTCTGGAACACAGATGAACAGTCAAGTCAATAGTGTTGTCTGGAACACAGATGAACAGCCAAGTCAATAGTGTTGTCTGGAACACAGATGAACAGTCAAGTCAACAGTGTTGTCTGGAACACAGATGAACAGTCAAGTCAATAGTGTTGTCTGGAACACAGATGAACAGTCAAGTCAATAGTGTTGTCCTGAACACAGATGAACAGTCAAGTCAATAGTGTTGTCTGGAACACAGATGAACAGCCAAGTCAATAGTGTTGTCTGGAACACAGATGAACAGTCAAGTCAATAGTGTTGTCTGGAACACAGATGAACAGTCAAGTCAATACTGTTGTCTGGAACACAGATGAACAGCCAAGTCAATAGTGTTGTCTGGAACACAGATGAACAGTCAAGTCAATAGTGTTGTCTGGAACACAGATGAACAGTCAAGTCAATAGTGTTGTCTGGAACACAGATGAACAGCCAAGTCAATAGTATTGTCTGGAACACAGATGAACAGCCAAGTCAATAGTGTTGTCTGGAACACAGATGAACAGTCAAGTCAATAGTGTTGTCTGGAACACAGATGAACAGCCAAGTCAATAGTGTTGTCTGGAACACAGATGAACAGCCAAGTCAATAGTGTTGTCTGGAACACAGATGAACAGTCAAGTCAATAGTGTTGTCTGGAACACAGATGAACAGCCAAGTCAACAGTGTTGTCTGGAACACAGATGAACAGCCAAGTCAATAGTGTTGTCTGGAACACAGATGAACAGTCAAGTCAATAGTGTTGTCTGGAACACAGATGAACAGCCAAGTCAATAGTGTTGTCTGGAACACAGATGAACAGTCAAGTCAATAGTGTTGTCTGGAACACAGATGAACAGCCAAGTCAATAGTGTTGTCTGGAACACAGATGGACAGCCAAGGTCATACATTCTTCTGGTCTTTTGTGGCAATAATGATCTCAGGCTAAATCCATCAATTTATTTCTCATGGCTAGTGAACAATGGCTCCTTAGGTGGCTTGATAGCCTTTGGGACAATCACAAACCCTCTAAACTTCCATGTCATCTTTTGTATTGCTTTGTTCCCTTCTGTGTTTGTCTTCCTTCCTGGCTTGATGCCATGTGGTAAGGCCATGGAAAACCCTCTATTTAGTTTTGTGGTATGTACAGTACCTGGTATGTGGTTAAAACATGAGACTGTAGGTTTTATGGTATGTACTGTACCTGGTATGTGGTTAAAATGAGACAGTAGGTTGTGTGGTATGTACTGTACCTGGTATGTGGTTAAAACATGAGACTGTAGGTTTTATGGTATGTACTGTACCTGGTATCTGGTTAAAATGAGACAGTAGGTTGTGTGGTATGTACTGTACCTGGTATGTGGTTAAAACATGAGACAAGTTTTGTGGTATGTACTGTACCTGGTATGTGGTTAAAACATGAGACAGTAGGTTTTGTGGTATGTACTGTACCTGGTATGTGGTTAAAACATGAGACAGGTTTTGTGGTATGTACTGTACCTGGTATCTGGTTAAAACATGAGACAAGTTTTGTGGTATGTACTGTACCTGGTATGTGGTTAAAACATGAGACAGTAGGTTTTGTGGTATGTACTGTACCTGGTATGTGGTTAAAACATGAGACAAGTTTTGTGGTATGTACTGTACCTGGTATGTGGTTAGAACATGAGACAGTAGGTATTGTGGTATGTACTGTACCTGGTATGTGGTTAGAACATGAGACAGTAGGTTTTGTGGTATGTACTGTACCTGGTATGTGTTTAAAACATGAGACAGTAGGTTTTGTGGTATGTACTGTACCTGGTATGTGGTTAAAACATGAGACAGTAGGTTTTGTGGTATGTACTGTACCTGGTATGTGTTTAAAACATGAGACAGTAGGTTTTGTGGTATGTACTGTACCTGGTATGTGGTTAAAACATGAGACAGTAGGTTTTGTGGTATGTACTGTACCTGGTATGTGGTTAGAACATGAGACAGTAGGTTTTGTGGTATGTACTGTACCTGGTATGTGGTTAAAACATGATACAGTAGGTTTTGTGGTATGTACTATACCTGGTATGTGGTTAGAACATGAGACAGTAGGTTGTGTGGTATGTACTAGGGGTGTCACAATATATCGTCCCACGAAATTTCGCGATAGTAAAACGTCACGATATGTATCGTTGAGATGAAATCTCATATCGTGAAAAAAAAAAAAAAAAAAAAAAATTCAAAAGTAGACAAAGAAACGTCTTTGTTTGTTGAAGTTCAATGTGTGGAAAGTAGTTCAGTTGAACAAGTCTCTGAAGAGACACATGAGAAGTTATAC
This sequence comes from Poromitra crassiceps, assembly GCF_964638095.1. Lineage (NCBI taxonomy): Eukaryota > Metazoa > Chordata > Actinopteri > Beryciformes > Melamphaidae > Poromitra > Poromitra crassiceps. The sequence goes on from NC_139623.1 coordinate 109,462,348, forward strand.
AGGAGAGAAACCATTCAATTGAGTTTCTGGCAAAACTGTTTACTTGACAGGAAAAACTGAAGATGCATAAAAAATAGACTAAGAAAAGTCTTGTTGTTTGAGTTTGAAGAAAAACTGAAGATGCATAATGAGAATTTATACTGCTGAGAAACCTTTTAGTTCAAAGTAAATCTAAGTGACGGTGTAACTCATTCTATTTCAAGATAAGCCTTATCTCCAATCTCATGTTTTTTCTAGTTGTTATTGTAATAACAATTTCCCACAACAGCATGTTTTGTATTTGTGCATTTCAAATAAAATACTACTTTTCCAGTCATATATTGTCATTATTCAAGTTTAAAAAAATATTGTTAAAATCGTATCGTATCGTATCGTTATCGTGAACCCAGTATCGTGATACGTATCGTATCGTGAACTGAGTGTATCGTAGAGATGCAGCGGTATGATTTTTTGACGGTATGATAACCTTGGAGAAAATTACCACGGTTTCACGGTATCACGGTATCGCGGACCTTTATGTATTCTTGTCAAATATGGCACAAAAAAAACATAATTTTTTTTTACCATGAACAAAATGATAGTTGAATGGGGACCATGATGACAAAAATATATTTGGCAATGAAGTATGCCACAGCATAATTTAATTATTTGGCATGTTTGGATTTGGGTGCATAGGCAAATGCATGTTGAATTGTTGGCTGGTCTCTGCAGCTGTTGATGTGGATACCCCTCCGCTGGTGCCAGTACTACTGCTAGCCTAAAAAAAGAAAAAATACATGTTAATGTAACCTACATCTGTAATGACAGTTAACTGTTGCGAATGTGTGTGTGCTTGGATATATAACAGTACCATTCTTACTTATCATAAATGACGATTTATTTAATCTAATTTTATGTAAAACTAAAACACATAATATCAAATAGATGCTTATCTTTTGTAAAAATCGGATGGACACTGACTGCACTGGACACAAATGATTGTTTCACGTTGATGGCGCACACCCCCACTCACACACACCCCTCTCACACATTAGCCTCTGCCCCTGTGCTGAGCGCTTGTCTTTTCCCCCTCTCTCACACACACACACACACACACTGTTTGTGCCTCAATTCACTGGCAGGTTGGAGGAGTCTTAGTTTCTACATTATTGAACGTTACTTCTCTTCAGTTCAATATGTTTTTGATAACGAGGCGCTGGCCAGCCTGGCCTACACAAGACGTGATCACTCAGTCAAGAAGTAACGTTACGTTAACGTTAGTCAGCTGATGCTAATTAGCCATGTTAACGATAGCCTATGATGAGTCATGAGTGTTTATCTTACGTTAATGTTAGCTACTCCTCAAACCTGCCGGTGGAAATGGTTTAGCGTTATGTCCGATGTGATGTATGATGAAGCAAGACAACGTTAAGTACCTTGAATTTTGCAAATGAGGACGGCTGGTGTTGATGGGCTATCATGTTTGAGGTAGGCTATTGCCTCCTAGTGCAGCCACTCTTCGCCTGCATGTCTTGCATGTTGGCTGTCCTTCCTCCTGTAAGCCCTGGCCATCCGTTTTTCTGATAACCAAAATAGTCCCACACTACCGATTTTGTCCTTTTTTGACTGGGGAAAAAGTTCGGGGGGTTCTTCACCTCTCTGGCAGCCATTGTCACGCGGCACGCCACTCAAAACAATGATGACTCCTTGATGATGATAGCTGCAGTCTGCCAGCTACTGATTGCTCTACACACACATGCAGCAGGGGGGAGGGGCCACGTAACTGCACTCTGTCTCTGCAAGGGACCTGGGCACTTTCTCTCAGGGAAACAGCTGATACCGTGGAGAAGGTATGACGGCAAAATTTAGTGGTTTTGATACCGTGGCTTTTTCAAACCGCGGTATACCTTCAAACCGGAAACCGCTGCATCCCTAGTGTATCGTGACACCCCTAGTATGTACTGTACCTGGTATGTGGTTAAAACATGAGACAGTAGGTTTTGTGGTATGTACTGTACCTGGTATGTGGTTAAAACATGAGACAGTAGGTTTTGTGGTATGTACTGTACCTGGTATGTGGTTAAAACATGAGACAGTAGGTTTTGTGGTATGTACTATACCTGGTATGTGGTTAGAACATGAGACAGTAGGTTTTGTGGTATGTACTGTACCTGGTATGTGGTTAAAACATGAGACAGTAGGTTGTGTGGTATGTACTGTACCTGGTATGTGGTTAAAACATGAGACAGTAGGTTGTGTGGTATGTACTGTACCTGGTATGTGGTTAAAACATGAGACAGTAGGTTGTGTGGTATGTACTGTACCTGGTATCTGGTTAAAATGAGACAGTAGGTTGTGTGGTATGTACTGTACCTGGTATGTGGTTAAAACATGAGACAGTAAGTTGTGTGGTATGTACTGTACCTGGTATGTGGTTAGAACATGAGACAGTAGGTTGTGTGGTATGTACTGTACCTGATATGTGGTTAAAACATGAGACAGTAGGTTGTGTGGTATGTACTGTACCTGGTATGTGGTTAAAACATGAGACAGTAGGTTGTGTGGTATGTACTGTACCTGGTATCTGGTTAAAATGAGACAGTAGGTTGTGTGGTATGTACTGTACCTGGTATGTGGTTAGAACATGAGACAGTAGGTTTTGTGATATGTACTGTACCTGGTATGTGGTTAAAACATGAGACAGTAGGTTGTGTGGTATGTACTGTACCTGGTATGTGGTTAAAACATGAGACAGTAGGTTGTGTGGTATGTACTGTACCTGGTATGTGGTTAAAACATGAGACAGTAGGTTGTGTGGTATGTACTGTACCTGGTATGTGGTTAAAACATGAGACAGTAGGTTGTGTGGTATGTACTGTACCTGGTATCTGGTTAAAATGAGACAGTAGGTTGTGTGGTATGTACTGTACCTGGTATGTGGTTAAAACATGAGACAGTAGGTTGTGTGGTATGTACTGTACCTGGTATCTGGTTAAAATGAGACAGTAGGTTTTGTGGTATGTACTGTACCTGGTATGTGGTTAACTCATTCAGGGCCAGTTTAGGACTGCCAATATTTAGCACAGGCCAAAGATTTTCATAATTGTTGGTCATCTTTCAAGACCCACAGTAAATTATCTATTAGCACCAGAGTGATTTGCAATACCTCAAAATGAAGATGTACGTCTCTGGGTTCACCAGGAAAAAAAAAGTTAGCTTTTAGCATGTTCTGTACTCTACTTATATCCATTTATATACACCCTGTTTTCACCCAAAATGTCTCTCTCTCAGATGACAAACAGGAGCAAATGCAATTTCTGTAAAATATACATTCTCAAGCAGAACTCGCTCTCAATTCTTTTATTTTGAACTGTATTGACATCAGACATGTAAATACTATTCGTTATGACACAAATGAAAAAAAATAAATATATATATATATATATATATACACATGAAGTGCTTTTTTTTTACATTCAACAATACTGCAGTGTGAGTGAGTGTGCAGACAGACACACAGACAGACAGACAGAGAGACAGACAGACAGACACACCGACAGACAGACAGACAGACAGACAGACAGACAGACAGACAGACAGACAGACAGACAGACACACACACACACACACACACACACACACAGACACACACACACACGATCCCCCTTCGTTGCGTGATTTCTAACCCCACATAGGATAAGCAATAACCACGCCCTGTGGCGCCGGGATTGGCCAGGAGCAACAGTGGAGCAGAGACACTACACTGGAGGGCACGCAGTCCAGCGATTTCATGAAGCTCTTGAGAACGGGCAGCGGGCTTCTGCCTGCGTGCCTAGCTGTTCGTGTGCTGCTCGTCCATGTCTCCCCCTGTCATATTCTTCCTGCTATCGTTGCCGTTTTCCCCTCGGCTATTCAACACGTCCTCACCGCCCTCTGATCACTGCTGATCGATCATTTCCTCATTCCTCCGATGATCAAACGCATCTGTGGATTACTTTCTCCGGTTTTCTCCGGCTGGCACACAGGAAGGCTGGCACACAGAAAAGCGACCAGCTCCTGCAGCGCGCGAGGGGCGTTTCAATGGGGTTTCTCCTGTCAGCACAAGGCAAGCTCCTTATCCATTTTCTGATATTCCTCCTGCTCAATTTCAAAACAACAGCTGCGGTATGTGTTTGTTCACGTGTTGTCTTAGATGATAGGGACCTGATACCATGTGACAGGCTGGGGAAGTGTTTTAACTACGCCCTGCAGTAATAAAAACAAAAACACGTCAAACACGTCATTGGCCCTCTGGGCTATTCCTGATAAGACGTCAAAGACGTCATTGGCCCTGAATGAGTTAAAACATGAGACAGTAGGTTGTGTGGTATGTACTGTACCTGGTATGTGGTTAAAACATGAGACAGTAGGTTGTGTGGTATGTACTGTACCTGGTATGTGGTTAGAACATGAGACAGTAGGTTGTGTGGTATGTACTATACCTGGTATCTGGTTCAAATGAGACAGTAGGTTGTGTGGTATGTACTGTACCTGGTATGTGGTTAGAACATGAGACAGTAGGTTGTGTGGTATGTACTATACCTGGTATCTGGTTAAAATGAGACAGTAGGTTTTGTGGTATGTACTATACCTGGTATGTGGTTAAAACATGAGACAGTAGGTTTTGTGGTATGTACTATACCTGGTATCTGGTTAAAATGAGACAGTAGGTTTTGTGGTATGTACTGTACCTGGTATGTGGTTAGAACATGAGACAGTAGGTTTTGTGTTATGTACTGTACCTGGTATGTGGTTAAAACATGAGACAGTAGGTTTTGTGGTATGTACTATACCTGGTATCTGGTTAAAATGAGACAGTAGGTTTTGTGGTATGTACTGTACCTGGTATGTGGTTAGAACATGAGACAGTAGGTTGCACCGACTGGCTCCGAGCAAGTCAACTTTCTGGCACACATCAGTCTTCAGTTTGTCAAAGCTTGTTTTGGTGGTGCGCACCTGGGCTTGAACCTGTGATATAGGAGATATGGTATGCTGCTCAATTGAAGATAAGGTCCAAACATCTTCTATTATGTCACTTACAGCTGGGAATGATGAAAACATCAAAACATCTTCTATTATGTCGCTTAAAGGTGTGAATGGCTTACCTCGACGAAGTCGGGGGTGGTGGGTGATTCGCTTGGTTGATCTCCTCTTGTGTAGGACCCAATGCACAATATGTGTATATATACTGTACATACATATATTTCCTTTTTTGCAAGTACCCTCATCACATTGTAAACTCGGCATGTGAGTGTGTGATTTTTTACTTTTGTTTGTTTGTTTCGCCTTGTTTTTGTTTTTTTGTTTTGTTTATTTTATTATGTTTGTTCAGCCTTGTGTGTTATAAAAAAAGGGGGGGGGAGATAACTGTACATTCTAACCTGTAATATTGTTTTCTGTAAAAATATGTTCACTTGACTATGCACCAATGTGGACTGTACTCTGCCTCGCAAATAAAAAATATTATAAAAAAAAAAAAAAAAGCTGTGAATGATGAAAACAGACATTGGACTTAAAGTTTGTGCATGTTCGTGCAAGTTATACATAATTGTAAGCGAAATGGAGCCATGCCTATGCCTAATGCTACACTGTAGTTTGAACTATTGAACCAACATTTCATGGTGTAGTATGCCCTCTAGTGGCAAGTAAGTATAGGAAATTCTGTTTTGCAGAATTATGCTGTGAGTGGCTAGATACTGGCTACATGGTCTTTATCATGTGGACAAGGGCCCTAGGCCAATTGCATTGCAACATTAACAATATAGTGTAAACAGGTGTTAGCTAAACCAAGCTAAGCATAAAGGCCTTTGGGAATCCAACTGGAAAATCTGGAGAATTTGATTGTTCTAAAAAGTGATCAAATCCAATGTTTCTTAATATGATTCCTTGGTCAGAACCAATCATTCACCCATTTTTATCTAATGAAACAGCACACAGCAAGACAGAATAACTCAGATAACTATAAAAAAAATGTGAATATCATGGAAATACCATGGATGACCGTGGGCTTCAGCAGATTGTCAAACAGACGATTCAAAAATTTGGCGGAGATTCAGAGGGAGTGGACTGAGGCTGGAGTCAGTCATAACTGAGAAGTAACTGCTGATTTTCTTCACACTATTCTAATTTCTTGAAATACTGTTTTGGGGGTTTTCTGGACCTGTAGGCCAAAATTATGAAAAATGAAACAAATAAAGGCTAGAAATATTTCACTTTGTGTGTAATGAATCTATAATCTATGAAAGTTTCACTTTTTGACAGGAATTGTGGGAAAAAACAAACTTTTCCATGATATTCAAATTTTTGGGAAAGGATCTGTAGCGATATAGTGCAAAGACTGTATTGTACCCACAATGCTACAGACAAACCTTGCGGAACTTCTCCATCTGTTTGTGTGTGTCGGGATCCAACTCCTGGGATACATCCTTCATCCAAAGCAACGCTCCGCGGTATTCGGTCCTGGACTGCTCCATTCGGTTCACAGTCAGCCACGTGTCTGAGATCGCCCGATAGCGAAACGTCTCCACCTCCTGGTACAGGCGGCACAGAGGGTTCCGCAGAGCCAATCTGTAGGCCAAATTAAGTATTAATGGTGCTACATGTAGCATTTTAACATCAATAAATCATGACCATACTTATTTTTAGACATTAGTACAAACCATCCCTGAAATGCATTGCCTGAGTTGGTATCTGAATTATTATTATTTATTAAGTATAAGGGTGTATTCACACCTCTAGGTCGTTTGCTTTGTTCCGATTCAGGGGGTTAATTGATACAATTGTTGCATTTGTGCATTGGTTCGTTTGTGTTCACACAGCCACAAATCAAACAGTCCAAATAGTATTGACGAGACTCCTTGGCCAGGACACACTCCTGTAGGCTAATAGCCTCCCGGGATGGAAAAAATAATTCCCAGAGATTTTACAGGATTATAAGAATGTGTTTTGTTAGACCTACATTGTAGGCTACGTCGGGCATGCGCCGTGCGAGGAGAAGGAGAGAAAGAAAGAGGGAGGGATCGGGAGAGAGAAAGAGAGGGAGAAAGTTATTTATGTATGTATTTATTCATTCATTTATTTATTTATTTATTTATTTAGGCTATCGGGAATTTGGAAATAGAAGATCAAAGACCCTCGCAACTTCTGCTATTACTATCACGGAGACTCAGAGGATTACACATATGAACACGTGTCCTGTCAGGAATCAAATATTAATAAATAATTTTATAATAACATTACGGACATTTCGAGGAAGACATGCAATCAGTCTGATTGTCTGATTGAACCAGACAATCTTATCACAAAGATGGCTGGCTCTGATTACCACAACTTGTTTTCATTTATTTAATGGAGACCAGAGGTAAGTTGGTCGAGTTCAAACTGCTGATGTGACGATGCAAAAATCCCCCAAAGTTTATCCATGCAAACGCTAGTTTCATAAGTCGCCAAAACAGATATGAAGAATGAAGATTTTGTTTTTTATGCCTCCGCCGGCGATATTGTACAGCCATTTATATGTTACTATAATTCCTAAATAATTATTTATTTTGTTAGCAGAGCAATTGTGTAAAGGTTAAGTCATTATTAGCGTCATGGGGCCCTATCTTGGTACAGGCGATATCCCCTATTTGTGCTTGCGCACCTGTTTGGGCGTGCCTTAAGGCAGGGAAGATAGCAGTCCGCCTTGCGCAGGTGTTATGCCGAGTTTTGCACCCCCGCCCAGCAGCAGCTAAACACATCCCCACCTCACGGGAGTATATTGTAATGATTTATACCCAAATGTAACTGTTTAAAAGTAATATAATTGTCTGGGTAGACATGACCTCCCTGTTTTCTGAGTTAAAACAGCCCTGAAATATGGTGGGGATGCAATTCTCGGCGGAGATGCGGAAACGTTCACAGCACCTGCAGCAGGTGCAAATTAGAGCCCTGCCAAATCATCTGCACCCCCAAAATGCCAGCGCAAATGGGATTTAGGCGGTCTTAAGTGTCAGAATTATTCACAGGTGTGGCCAGGCAATGCCTGGGCGTTACATCAAATAAACCAATTAGATTCCTGTCTCGCAATCGCTGTTTGCGCGAGGCATGCAATATACTGGAATTCTCTCCATGCGTAATAGTGGACTCACTCGTGTCGAGGACAGAGAGAGATGGAGAGAGCTTATTGACAGATCGTCTGTGGTCCCATAACAGGATAGGTGAAGGTGAATAGCCTATGTCCATTGTCCAACAAGTTTTCTCAATTCATTTCCCTCTCTGTGATGTGATCAAAGTTTCTCAATGAGTTATAGTTGATTGCCTCACTGAATTATCTGCTAATACCCAATTTTAGCAGCAGAATTTGATGTCCTGGAGTGGCAAGGCTGTGCGTAATGATATATCCAAAAGGAATTTTACTCTGCACTGCGCGGAGATTATGGTGCGCTCAAGCACACAGCGGGGTATTTAGCGCGTAAGAGGTGCTTTTAAAAGCTCTTAGCGCAAAGTAATTGTGCGCTGCTGACGATAGGATAATGTCATCTATCCCCACATTTTTGCGCTGAAACACCTGGTTTGGCATCTGGCACGCCAAACACTAAATTACCGCTTTTGCGAAGATAGGGCCCATGGTCTTGAAAATGGTCTTGGTCTTGGTCTCGCCCACCCTCGGCCTTGGTCTTGTCTCGGCACCCACCCAGACAAGTGTGGGTTTTGGGGGTTTTATTTGTTCTCTTTGCTATTTTCGATTAGTTGACAACACCAAAATGTAATTTGGGGAAATGGGGTGAATCTATGCGGTCTCAATAAGGAGGGACGGGAGACTCTTCTCTACTGCGAAACTAACTTTGCGGTTTGGGCTGATAAAATGGCTCTGTCTTCACACAAAATATTTCTTAGTGCAGCTTTATCTTTTATCTGACTTATTTGAATGTCCCATAAGATGAAGATAGTGTACATGTATGTAGCTTACCTCTGCTGGGAGGAGAAGCAGAGGGCTTTCCCTGTGGCCTGCATGATCTTGCCTGCCCTGGTCTTGTCCTGCGAGCCCTGGGAGCGCAGGAACCGACCCAGCTCATTCTCCTCCTGGGAAAGGACTGCATGGGAAACAGGATGAATATTAGTCTTAACATTCAGCCTTAAAATAGTCCTTAAAGTAATGGAATTAGCAACTTAGATTAGGAATTTAGATAAGATAAAATGTCAATACATTCCCCATGGGGAAATTAGGTATTTCAATGAGTGCGTTTTCTTGTTCTTATCCAAACATTAGTTCATATCCTAGTTAATTTCCTATCGAGGAGTTTATGCCCATTCTTGTAAATGCAATACTGTAAAGTTTAAACAGTATACTCATGTGCATGGGTATAACGGATTTTCTTTTTGCAATATCTGTAAATGTGGATGTAAACCCATTCTCCCAAATTTAATGTTTTGGTAGTAATGTAAAGATTTAATTTGGGCCAGATCAATAATGCTGTAGGAATGAACGTACTGCAGATTCTCCTCTGGTACTGCTCGATCACCTTCAGCAGCTCCATGCATGTTCTCTGGATAGAGTGGAAGACCTGCAGAGCAACAGGAAAATGGCGTCAACAAAGTCCAAGAGATGCCCGACCTTCGCGTAGGTCAGGGTTTCCCAACCTTTTTTGACTTGTGACCCGACTTTGACATCACAAAGATTTAGAGACCCGAGACGTTCAAATTCCTTCTTCTTCTTCTGTGTTGTTTTATGGCAGTTGGCATCCTTTACCGCCTCCTTCTGGATTTATCCATCCATTGCTTCCCTACATTCTGTAAAACCTAGACAATCATCTTCTTCTAATGGCTTTCCGGCAGACTGGATGCCGTGCGGCACATTGCTGCCTCTCACAAAATATTACAGAAATTCCAGACTGGGGGGTCCGCCCCCTCCTCAATGTTCCTCCCTCCGACCGCCTCGCTCTCCTATTCCACCTCTGTGTTCCCGACCCGGACCTCTCGGCCCTCGTGCCAGCACGCCGACCTCCCTCACTGCTCGACAGTTCAGACTCCATCTCCTCCGGCAGATCCTCTCTAAGTGCTCTCCATACCGTCCAACAGTTGCTACATTAAAAAAAAAAATCTTCTTTTTTTCAGGCAACCCTATTTGAATTCCAGACGACCCCACTTAGGGTCGCGACCCTAAGGTTGGGAACATTGACAGTAAATATAGTGGACCAACTGAGCTAATTGTTTTTGACACGGCAAAATGAAGCCCACTTCCTGATATTGTTTAATTCCGTTTAATTGGATGAATGGATTTTCCTGGTGCATTGTGGGAAATCTGTTCAAATCTGGAGCCGCGAATACAGGAAGGGGCGTGAACATGGACGGGATTCGGGGGAGTGTCTGAATTGCTCTCTGAAAAATGTCCTCACAGCCACGACAGCCATCTTGTTCAAGTTGTTTTCCCCGCTAGCTTACACTTGCTAACGAATGTTGCTAACGTTAGTTGCTCTTGCTAGCCTTGCTCCATTGCTCTCACAGTGCATACAGTAGCCCGAAGAAAAAGCCAGAGAGTATTATTTCCTCCAGACCTCGCGTCACCAGCCTGCCGCTTGCAACTTCCTATCTTCCACAAAATCAAGGTAATCTTATTTTCTAACGTAATAGCATAGCATGACATTAATGCTAGCTACATGTCCATTTGTCATTACAGGAGGTCTAACATTAGACTAGTAGCAGAAGTTAATGTTATACAACGTTAAACATTATTGCATGCTGCACAGATTCGGACGTAGACGGAAAACAGACGCAGTTCTGTTTACCTACCTCTTTGAGATGAGGCAGAGCATATACTCATATCTATCTATCTAGCTAACATTAGATCAACTGTATCAATCAATGAGGGGAACAAGGGGGTTAAACTCCTCTGGATAGTTTATCCACCTCAGCATTTACAGTATTTACCAATCGCACGTAGTGTTGGGTAAGCAAACGTTAACGTTATACAGTGATTAATAGTTATACAGTGATTAACAGTGTCATTCATTTCTTCAAGGGGTGGCCGTCCAGTACCAGTGATGGGGACACACAACAGAGGATCAAATGATTTGTGAAGTTCAAAGCTATAATATTCTGTTCTCCTGAGATTATAACGCTAAACTACATGTTACTGATGATCAGTTGTTTCAACATAGGTTATTGCAATAACACACAAGCCAAATGCTGACATGAGAGATTTGCTTTGAACAATTTGTAGCTAGTATCTGCCAGTGACCGGAGAACATTGTTATATTTGCTTGTTTTAATGCTTTTGTCAATACACATTGCCAACAAAGTCAAGTCAAGTCAAGTTTATTTATATAGCCCTAATTCACAAGCATGTCTCAGAGGGCTTCACAGAAAGTATGTCTAGCTAATTCTAGCTGACACAACAGTAACAAGAATATACAGAATAAAGATAACATTTGAACAATTGATAATATAGAAAATATAGGAATGAGGGGAGAGCAGAGGAGAGAGCAGGAGAAGGGAGAAGAGCAGGGGGAATGTGAGAGAGTGATGGGGTGGGGAGGGAATGGGAAATGCTGGAGGGTATAGGAGGTGGGGAAGGAGCAAGAGGAGAGAGCAGGAGAGGGGAAGGGAGGGGAGGTGTGGGGGAGAAGAGAGCAGGGGGAGGGAGGAGGTGGGGAGAGAATGAGCAATATAGACGGAGGAGAGGGGGGAGGTGGGGAGAAAATAGGAAATGTGGAGGAGGAGAGAACAGAGAAGGAGAGATGAGGGTGCAGGGGAGGGAGAGCCAGGGTAGAGAAGCAGGGGGAGTGTGAGGGAGGGAGGAGGCGGGGAGAAAACGGGAAACGCGGAGGAGGAGGCAACAGAGGAGAGACGCAGGGGGAAATGTGGAGGAGGAGAGAACAGAGAAGGAGAGGTGGGAGGGTGCAGGGGAGGGAGTGCAGGGGGAATGTGAGAGAGGGGAGAGGACAGAGAGGAGGAGAGAACAGAGAAGGAGAGGTGGGAGGGTGCAGGGGAGGGAGAGCAGGGGGAACGCGAGAGGAGGAGGCGGGCGAGGGAACAGACCTCTCTGCTCCCTCCTCCCCCACATCCCCCCCCCCCCCCCCCCAGAGAGGACAGAGAGGAGGAGAGAACAGAGAAGGAGAGGTGGGAGGGTGCAGGGGAAGGAGTGCAGGGGGAATGTGAGAGAGGGGAGAGGACAGAGAGGAGGAGAGAACAGAGAAGGAGAGGTGGGAGGGTGCAGGGGAGGGAGAGCAGGGGGAACGCGGGAGGAGGAGGCGGGGGAGGGAACAGACCTCTCCGCCCCCTCCACCCCCACATCCCCCCCCCCCCCCAGAGAGGACAGAGAGGAGGAGAGAACAGAGAAGGAGAGGTGGGAGGGTGCAGGGGAATAATATACAACAAAGATAGCCTTGTTGTATATTATCATGTATCTGAATGTCGCAAATATGATCGCAGAACAATCCATTAATTGTTGAGGCAGGTTGGATAAAATGATCAGATGTGATATAAAGATTGTTGATGTCGAGTGAACACGAACTACGAACCGAAGATTGGACCAGAGGACATGACGACGGAGAAACAACCGACCAGCAGTCTGCTTCAATCAACAAATGCTTTATATTTATTGAAATGAAATATGGTGATATCTGGTGGTCTGAAATTACTCTCTCTAGCTAGGCTAACTGGCTCATATTGTGTCATATTATTGTAATGTCTGAATCGACATTTCATAACTTTATAATAGCCTAACGTTACTGTATAGCCTGGATGACGTTCGCTAATGCTACCCAGCCTTCCATTGGCATATGCTGCCTTTAGCTTGTGGTATTATGGTACAGTAATATTGTCTAGTTGGCTAGACAGACGAGTTTATCTGAAATCAGGGTGACAAGATCCCTGCTGCTAGCTTGTCTGCCTTTCTGTGTCAGAGTATCTAGCTTGTTTACAGTATCTTAACAGACTGCATTACATGCTACACAATGCAAATATATTTAAATATAATTCAAACAATGGTTCCTTTCCCATACCATGGTGGGCTGGACTGTACAGTATTGCTGTGAAAAAGTTACATTTGATTGTGTCAAGTGTTACAGGTTATATTTTTAACTGAGCTTTGCGGAATTACCTCAACACAATTGTGTATCAGCTTTAAATGTCCGATACAGCAGTAAACAAACGACCAGCAGCATTCAAATGTGCAAAAACTTTATATTTATTGAAATGTGGTGATCTCATGTCACATTACATAATGTTATGCACAAATAGTCTACTGCCCAGAAGCGTCACTTTACATGTATGGTAGGGAATTATTTTCATTATGTTAAACCAACATTTATCTTCCATAATGCATTAAATCATAATCACAATGCTATGAAGACATTAGCTAATCACCACAGAGCTGCACAGACCAGTTTATCAGATAATTTTGCCGTAAAATGTGTCCAGGTGATCAGCTCTGAAGGCCCCGGCTTGTATGGTCCCTGCCCGTCCGCTAAAATCTGATTTCAATATAGGTGTTATTGTGATAAACTGACCTCATAATATGCATCTATACTGTTACGTGTGTCTACTAACATCATTAAAATATCATAAAGGTAACGCTGTTTCTGGTAGTTTACTTTTAATCTATGGCTACGTTGCTAGGCTAGCTAGCCTGCCTTGGCAACTGGCTGTGCTGTGGTTGGGATCATCTGGTTTGCTGTGGCTGGTGTCAATCAAAGAAACCTCGCTCCAAAAGTCTTTTTTATCGCCTCTTTTACCCGAAATGGGACCAAAGACTTGAAATTGTTTATAAAGACCATAAACTCTTTCGGAAAATGTTTATTTAAGACGCAGACCGAGAGAGAAGTCGGCTCATTTTTCCATTGAGGCCAATGTACGTGACGGCACTTCCGGACCGTGACGTGCGCTTCCCCCCGGCCTTTCGAGAAAATGAAATTTCAGGACTGGCTTCATAAATTTCCCCACTCTATTGGCCACTGGTTGGGAACCACTGGCATAGGTTATTCTCAGTAAACAGGGACTGTAGGGGACTGATGTACGCATGTTCATCAGACACATCTTTTTGAACCACTTTTAATGATTCTTTTATCCAACACCTGCCTAAAATAATAGAGATAGATATAAGTATCGGATGTGCACACAACACATCTACTACCCCCTTCACACTTCACTCATGAAGCAGCGATACGGTTGATGGAGGAGGAGATGGGTTAATGGAAGTGTTTTAAGCCTCGAGCAAATGGCCATGCATTGTGTGAATCAATAGGCAGCAGGTCTCCATTTTTTTCATCAGTCAATGGTGACAGTGCGCCTGTGGGCAAGCATCTGCAGTGTTTTTCGATGAACTCATCCGTTATGTAACAAAGATCTGTGGAAAGTTACAGTAACATGACTGGCACTAAGTCATGCTATAAAAAAAAAACTACAAGCCCCAGCAGTTTTGTCATCCTCCTCACCTCCAACTTGCCATCCAGGTCTGCGTCTGACGCCACCACATGTTCGTCCTCTTTCTTCCCAGTGACCTTGATGAGCGTCTGTTTGGTTTTCCAGTACTTCTGCTGGAACTTGTTCACCACCGATGAGTCTTGACTTTGAATGAAACGGTCAAGATAGTCCCGGGAGTAGCCGCTGCAATGACACAGAAATTGGTTTATGTTGTGACTGCAGACTTTCCTGGGGGTGGGAGTTCTTCTTCATCAATGCGAAACTGAATTGTAAATGGGGACAGAATTATACTCACAAATTTCCTCCCTCCATTTTTAAGACTGCCTGTGGGTAAAGCAGAGCAGTTAGTACACATGTACTTCAGTTTATGTTGTGAGTTTAGGTTAGTAATAGGCCAAAGGCTGTATATGTATAAGGTCGTATGGCAAAGGTGTAGGCTTAATTGTCTTTCTACCAAACTACCCAGCCAACCCACCTGCGGTCTATATCAGCTCTGGGGTAAAAAGCCCCAGCCCCCCCCCCTCCCTCAGTGTGCGCATCAGCATCACTGTTCTCTTTAATAGCACAGGCTATGGTGTGATGCGAGCCGCGTTGCTTAATTATAACACACACACACTTTACAGCAAGAAGTAACATTGAATTAGCCTGTGCAGTGCGACTTCATCCCAGCCTACCGCACCGCACCAGAATAAACAAAACGCTTCACTCACACACTATACGGATGCAATTCTCTCCCTCGCCCCTTTGAAAGTATATGCTTCGGCTAGAACGGGAAAATATCTACGGTAAATGAATCTAAAATGAAAGATGTTGCAGACATACCTTGCTGTCGATAACATGTAGGTAGAAAAGCTCCTATTATATTATTTCCATCGCTACACGGACATCAGCCTTGGCTCGCATCCCATTAGGCCCACTATGTACAGTACACACAGCTGCTCATTCAGTTCAATGGATTCGCCTGCACGAAAGATGGCTGACGTCATTCAAACTGCGGTGCGCCTCCCACCTCTATCCGCCTGACGGCCAAGTGTCGCGCATCATATTATACCGTATTTGTCTCATGCAAACAAAGCTGATGTAGTAGTATAGGCCCTATAGGCTACATACTGTAGGTTTGACTTGAGCATCGCGTTGTGTTGACAGTTCAAGAAGTTGGTCATTTATTAGCAAACGTGTGTGAA
The DNA here is from genome assembly GCF_964638095.1 of Poromitra crassiceps. Taxonomy (NCBI): domain Eukaryota; kingdom Metazoa; phylum Chordata; class Actinopteri; order Beryciformes; family Melamphaidae; genus Poromitra; species Poromitra crassiceps. Next base: position 109,477,953 of record NC_139623.1, read on the forward strand.
CGTTGTGGATGGATATAAAAACATTTCAAATTGTAGCAGCCTATATTTCAAAAGTTATAGCCTACGTCTATGAAGATGGCTTTGAGGGTTGAGGCTGACATTTTATGACACATAAAATGCATGCCTACCCAGCAAACATCGTCTTGACCGCGACGTCACCAGACGATAGAATTGTGGTTTGGCATCTACCATCTAAGTCTGACGTTCTCTCCACGTTCCTCCAATGTAACGTTTAGACTGTCACTTCAAAACAAAAAATATTGATCTCATATTGCTTTGAAAACACCACATGTAGGTGTCTTTTGTGTTTTTGTTGAATAAAAATGACATTGGATTGACAATTTACCTGTTGTGTGATCAGATACCCAGCAAACATCGTCATGACCGCGACATCACCAGACGATAGAATTGTGGTTTGGCATCTACCATCTAAGTCTGACGTTCTCTCCACATTCCTCCAAAGTAACGTTTAGACTGTCACTTCAAAACAAAAAATATTGACCTCATATTGCTTTGAAAACACCACATGTAGGTGTCTTTAGTGTTTTTGTTGAATAAAATGACATTTGATTGACAATTTACCTGTTGTGTGATCAGATACTCACAGTGTGACCGTCATTGCACTCCACCTGCAATGACGACTTTTATTGAACGCCCTTTTCTTTTTTTAATATGAAAACACGTTTATGTCATATAAGTGCAAGTGTCTCTTGCTATGGGCTTGTATTTATCACAAACTTCCTGAATCCTGTGGCATTGTCCCATTTATCTTGCCGTAACTAAACGCAGTGTTGTGGGTTTTGGATGTGCTATGCTGTCTGCAGTCACGTTGGTTACATTATCGTAAATGATTTAAATATACCTGTCTCATCGCTGGTTGAAATCATGAAACAGAATTAGCGAGGCAGCTAGCCTATCAACGCAACTTCCAGTCGGGACCGTCAAAATGCTAAGTGCTCAATGTTAAGTATCTCTATATATGACCAAATCCGTAGAATTTGTAACTAATTCGGTGGCCTAATGGATAAGACACATGACTGCGAAGTGGGCGCCGCAGGATCGAATCCCGCATGAGGTGTGATCTTTTGTCTTTCAAAAATCGTTGAATCTGGACACGTTGTGGGGAAGTAGAGGAATTACGTCGCTAAGATTTCCATTCAGAATATATAATTAGACCCTGACTAGATGTAGTGGTTTGACGTGCAGCAGACGGTCGTTATACGTGAAAATGTTTGCTGGGTACAATCACAAAAAGACAGTAAATGTTGAAGAAAATTGCAGTTTTATAATGTATGCCGCTATGTATCTTACTATAATTGCGCGGTGAGGGACGCTAGGAGCACGCTCAATTTCTAGTAGGACTAGGCTAGCCAACCCCACCTCTGTACAATAATAGTGTGTACAGGCTCTGTCTGCACATTAAATATTTACCGGTGTAGTAGCCTGTATGGCCACAAGATGGCAGTGTAACATAAGGAAGGGCTCCCACACTATTATCTTCTGTCGCCTATTTGGGGCCCCGAGCTTTCCTCTGTTGGCTGCAATTTATTTCAGCACAGTACACTGCAGCTGATCTAATAGCATGTATATTTTGTTGTCACCTAAAGGGAATTTGTTGCCATGCTCCAAATGGATGTACCCGTTTGTAGCCTTGCACAGTGTTTATACTGCACATTCACAAGGCGTGTGCAGCATGCAGCACAGAGGATTGCACACAAGCTTGACATAGGGATGCACGATATTGGATTTTTTTCTTTTGCCGATATGCTGATTTTCCAACTCTTTTGGCCGACTGCCGATACCGCTATGTGCGCATCTTTTACACCTAATTTCAGAGAACATGCCTCCTCTTATTGTGATTTTTGTACAGCATTTGTAGAACAATCAAGAGAAAAAAGGAGCTTCTTGGATATTAGGAGCAAAGATTTAATCACAAAGTATAGTTATTGTAATTTGTAGGCCTACTACTGGAACAGTTTACAAACAATGTAGGCTACATCTTCAATGAAATAAACAGGGGCAGTGCCCCTCTTTGCTCCTAATATCCAAGAAGCTCCTTTTATCTCTTGATTGTTCTACTTTTGGCCTGCTGAGCTTTCTTGTGCCACTTTTTAATTTTTCCTGTACAGCATTTGTGCAATATTAGGTAATATTATTGGGGTGTTTTTATTTATTTGATTATTATTTATTATTGGTGTGATTTATTTTTGGTGTGTAGGGATATCGGTTGTTGAATGATAATTGTAGTTTGATTGTATATGCACTGTGTGTGTATATGTGTGCTATGACGCCACCTACTGTATGTTCTCCCATCTCAAATGCCCAAGACAAATTTCTCAAGAGAGACAACAAAGGCTAATCTAATCTAATGGCCCCACTGGCAGATGCATTCATAAAATAATAATAAGACAACTAGGCTACTTTAAATTAGATTATCTAAAACATGCCATATTTTCTTTTATGTAACATTTTCTTTCAAACAAAACTGTAAGATTAGTCCTACATAAACAGGCTTGGATGATGCTCTTCCTGGGTCAGGGTTAGCATCATTTTTTGTGTGAACAATTTGTATTGCTTTCATGTTGACTGAGTACATCATGTATACATTACATTCATTCAGTCATTTTATCTGCCTGTCATAGCGGCAGAAATGTTCATTTTGAGCTGATGCTGATATTTCATTTTAAAGCCTTTATCGGCCGATCCGATGACGTGCCGATATCATCATGCATCCCTACTTGACACATTTAGATACATACTGTATATAGAGTGAATTGTGGGTTTGTGTTCTAAAAGAGCCTCTTACAAACCATTTTGCATACAATCTTAATTTGATTATCCAACAAGGGAAGTTTGACCTTGTTTTTTGTTATCTTACATTTGCAATAGTCTAATACGTACGGCCAAATCTCTCTCATTTCCCAAAGTAAGTGCTTCAGCTTTCCTTGGCATGGATACTAAACCTTCACCTCTGACAGCAACCCAAGGTCTTAGATATAGGCATATCCTTTAAGAGAGCATATTATCTACATAACAATTGGTGTCCTTGACCCTATCTGATCCTTGTACTGCACTTACCAACCTTATCTTCAGGTCCAAGATGATATCAGAGCAATTTGTGGTCACTTAAACAAGAGAGGAAAACAATTAAGGTCTTAAATTAAATTATTGTTTTGGGTGCTTAATTCAATCAGGACAGAATCAGAGAAATTTGTGATACTGATCCGGAAGGTAGCTATGTCACAATTGATTTGGTCTGACATTCCCTTACCGTAACTTGTGTTTTAATGCTCTGTCCCTCTTTTGCAAGATTTTTATATTTATACGGGCCTTCTTTCCTATTCTACTAACATCAACTGTACACTAGCAAATGGGACTCAATGTATTGGTCATTTTGGCATTTGCGGGTGTACAGTTGCTATCATCAACTGTACACCAGCAAATGCCAGAATGACCGATACGTTGAGTCCCATTTTCTGGGACACAAGCTAGCATGCCCTCATTATGAAGGTTTGCAACCCCTTGAGAGCGCCTGACCTGACCCCAAAAATTGCTCAATTGACTTTCTCCATCCACCGTTATGTGTGGTGATGGGGAACCATGACATTTAGATTCAGACCACTCCAATATGATCCCTTTCTCAGTTTTCGACACGGACTATAGCTTGAAACAGGTCACAGGATCAAAAGTGCCTTTTGCCTGAAGGAGCCACTGAGTAGATCCTCCCTTCCATTTCTCTATCAAATAGCATTTCTCTCTTTCTCTCTCACTCTCTCTCCAGTAACTTGCTGGAACACATTTAGATCCTGAGTAGAACTCCTCAGTGCCTACTCATCACTCTGCGTGGTGTTTGAAGATTACTACGCTCAGAGACATCCTCACTGGGCATCCAGGCAGCTTAGAGGCCAAAATCCATAATCCCTTACCCTTCATGGGAATTCTCCATGCACTTCAACATGCTGAAATACAGCCCCGCTGCAGCAGCCACTCACGGCCGAGGAACCAGTGCAGCCGGAGGCAGAGATAGATGGATGACATGTCTCATTGAATGTGGGAGAAGTGGAAGAAGTTGGATTTAAAAACAAGTTATACCGCAGACAGTTTCAGCCAAGCAGACTGATTCACCACAGACAGTTTCAGCCAAGCAGACTGATTCACCACAGACAGTTTCAGCCAAGCAGACTCACCACAGACAGTTTCAGCCAAGCAGACTGATTCACCACAGACAGTTTCAGCCAAGCAGACTGATTCACCACAGACAGTTTCAGCCAAGCAGACTGATTCACCACAGACAGTTTCAGCCAAGCAGACTGATTCACCACAGACAGTTTCAGCCAAGCAGACTGATTCACCACAGACAGTTTCAGCCAAGCAGACTGATTCGAGTTGAACGATTCTCTGGACTTGGACGTTGGACAACAAAATGCAGTCAGTCAACATACATTGGTAGCTGTTGTAGAAAAGCATAATTGCCCAGAGGACATTATCGACTGAAATGATGTGTGGCTGATGGCGCACAGCTATGACTTGTACTTAGCTCAGCTTACTACCACTAATAATAATCACAGTAAATAAAGCTCTCAGGGGGAAGTGTTGTCCCTTGACTTAATAATCTGCATGACCCAGTAATAGGTAAAGTTCAATTGTTGTAGTTATTGGATTGATGGGGCTTAGAGAGTTTGTACCACAAGCAAGAATAATATTATAAAATATCTCATACGCATGTTTGCTATTTTCTCCACGACAGAAGTCCGTTACCCTAAACAAGTTATTTTCAACCTTTTCCATATCAAGGACCCCTAATTGAGTCCACATTGAAGCCACAGACTCCTGTTTGATGATATTTCGTTTCTCGAATCCAAATCCGAGCATATTTGTATTGTCAGATGTGACTTTGTCCATAATCTCATGACTAGGCTATCTGTATTGTACTGTAGCTAGAGATATAACTAATGCTGTTAACTTCTTGTAATGAAATACTGGTGAAGCTTAACAATTATCAATTTGCTGGAGACCCCATGGAACCCCTAACCTGACGCTGCCAGATCGATGAGTTTGCTTCAAATATCTGTTTCACAAACAACATCAATCTGGATTCGGCCAAGCTACATTGCTGAAGAGGGCGGTCACTTTTTTCAAGCTACTAGGCAGGTGATTGGATGGACCGTCTGTCTGTCACCGTCTGGGCTTGCCAGCGCCAACCAATCAGATCGACTTCCCTTCATGACGTAGCAGCGCCTGATCAGCTAGGACTACAATTGCTAATAGTTAGCATGGAGGTCGCAGATTTTTTGCTGTTTTTGTAAGGTGAATATTGGGTGCAACCATTGACTATTCAATTTGCCAAAAGAAAGAAGAATTACTGCAGATGTCTGACTGAGGATGAAGTGCAGGTAGGCCATTTTGCACGTTAAATGTAACTGATTGGATTAACTGATGTTAAGCTAACGATAGCAACATTTGGAGGTTGGGGTGCTACGTCTGATGATTGATGATTAATGTTAACGTTAACAGCGATTCATTCATAACACATATCGTTGTTCGTTTCTTCAGGGAACTGATGACACGATATGACACCGAGTGGCACGCACCCTGGATGGCTAACGTCATGGAGACGCAACGCTCTCTAGCCTTTATGATCATGGCAACAACCAAATGCTTTGATACAATATAATGATTTAACGCTACTATTTAACTGGTGAATTTTAGCATATGTGTCAGTGGAATGGTAGATATTTACGCATGACTGGAGAATGTTATTTGCTTACTTTTGTAATAATAAACTAAACGGAGAAATGACGGCCGTGTGTGGTGTTGTTGTTACATAATCTGCTGGTCTTGAGGCACGATTGGGTCAAATGATAAGACGATGTAAATGCAAAAAGATGTTGTCAGATGAATCTGCGAAAGGGAGCTGCCTGGAGCCCAGAGGACGTCAACAGAGAAGAGGAAAAACACCCTGGTTACACCATGCAGCATGTATTTGGATATAATCTCTAACTTTAAGAATGGTTCCTTGTTGATATACCGTATTCCTAGTATTGGCTCCCATGACGTTTGTTTACCCCCTATCTAAAGTACAAGTGCAAAATCTTAAGCTACCATGTTCTATCGATAAACCAATTTCTCGAATAACAGCTCCAAAATATCAGACATATAGGACTACTATATGCTAGAGCTATATTCACACTTCACAGTATAATTTATGCAAGCGGGGGAAAATATCAGATAAACTGATTGTTGTATTGTATCCTGAGATCTTTAATCTCGCCTGTATAACATAATATGTCACTCGGACACCAACGTGAGTTAACGTGGTTTATTAAACAGCAGCCAACATTCCAATCATAGCAGAATACACTTCAGCTAGCAGTAAAGGGACAATACATCACACTGATCTTTGCAGTTCTGTGTTGATTAGCTAATAATTCAGTGGCATTTTGATTAACGTTATGATTTATTTCGATTTGGAACAAAAATGATGGTTTAACAGATTGCATGTTTACTGGGCTGTGGTGAGAGTGAGAAGGGCTTTGTGTTTGTGTGACTTGCGTGAATGGCTAGCCGTTAGCCATTACAGCTAATAAATGATCCCAGCGTAGCGGTCTGAAGGCTATCTCCCCAAATTCTACAACAATGTCTTGTTTACTAACGTTCATAGTTGATAACATTACAGCAATACAGTTACGGTTTCGTACTCACTGTAAGATCAAGTGTTTAACGTTTATGTTAGCTTATTGTTTTGAATAGAATGTTTGACTAGCACACTGGAGCTAGCCTCGGTAGCCGCCGCCATGTTGAATAGTGAAAGAACTACAAACGCAGAGGCGCCTCTCGGTGGCGTCACACCCGGTCTCGCCTAAAGCCCGCCCCTAGCTCACGCTGATTGGTGCGCCTGTGTGGCGGCCGGTTTGAATGCATCTCTGAGGCCAGGGCCAGACTGAGGTGGATTGTGAATTTGTGGAACAATGCCGCCCCCGTCTGGTGGAGTCAGGCTATGGAACCCCCCCCCCCCCCAAGGACTCCTGATGGTCCCTGGACCCCAGGTTGAGAACCACTGCCCTAAACTGAAATATGTTCTTTAAGACATTAGTGACAATAAGAGACAGTTCATATTTATTAGAGTTGATATTCATTTAGATGATTGGGCAACATTGTGAATATTGATGCCAATAAAGCACATTGAAAAATAAAAAATAAAACTTCTCAGCAGGGTTCCGCTGGACCATTATGCGCACATTAGTTTACCTTTTTTATTAAGAGCAACTCTTAAGTGATTAACTATTTTTAAGGTCCCATATTGTGCTCTTTATAGCCGTTTAAAACATTTCTCAGTGGTCTTTAAAATGAGGTTATGAATTCTGTTGCAAAACACACTCACACACACAAATCCAGGCTCTGTGGGGCCTCTCCAGCCTCTTTCTCCCCTCATTAACTATATGCACTGTTCGGAGTGGGCGGGGATGCCATGATAATGAGGCACTGCTCTGATCGGCTGGGTGAGGGGTGAAGGTGCAGATGCGGGAAAAACTCCAAAACCAACATGACAGCTCCTTGTAGACGAAAATTCTGTGACAGAACATGTAAAACCAAATTGCAACCACAGACCTGGCTTGTAGAAGCCAGAGATGGGGACTTGTGACTTGGATTCAGGTCGCACACAGTAATTTGAGAGACTTGTCCACAAAAGACGTGAAACTCAACTCGGACTCGAGATTCGGGTCTCATGAGTCGTGACTTGTAATAAACTAGGAGTGAGAATCACACAGTAGCCTACATGATTTGAATTCCTTACTTTTAGCTATGCAGTGTTCTAAGCAGACTGGATGGCATGCAGCAGATGATAGAACGCTTATCCATAAGAGAGTTGAGACTTGACTTGGACTTGTGAACAAAGACTTGAGACTTGACTTGGACTTGTAATAAATGACTTGTGAGCATCTCCTGTAGTCAAAGCAAAAAAAAATCCCCAGGAAGGAGGCTAGGGCAACAGTGCAGAGGCATTCACTTTTCACATTGTGTGGGTTGTTATGTTGAAGGATGACTCAAGTATATGTATGGACAAGGAAAAAACTGCTTTTCCTAATATGGGACCTTTAAGAAATGGCCTTTAGAGGCGGCTAGCAAGTTTGTCATTTTCATCTTTCAGACTATAAGTTTGCCAACAATAGGTTGAAATCTAACACAGAGACAATCTCAGTATGATTGCCCTTGGCCAGCGAGGAGCTGGACCGCTACCCAGCGCTACCTGCCTAACCTGTATCAGAGCAGTGCAGCTCTGTTTGGCATGCTCCGTGGCACCGCGCGCTCAGGGCAGAACGTGTCACTGAGTTGGCACGGGTCTGAACTCATTCAAGGTTACTCTTTGATTTAATGGTGATGCATTTTTTAAAAGCGCATCATCCCTCTCTCTTGCCACCGCGCCTAGTCCATCTCTGTCACAAACACTGGCTGTGCATCTCACCTTTAGCAATGGAGGCACCAGGAGAGGTTGCTGAAGATATAAATCAATGGCAAACTAACCCCCAGCTCTGATGCATGCCGGCCCTGATTGTTTTACCTGCCGGCTTGTACTGTATTAAGGGCAGGATGGCAAAGAATACTGTATGCTGTCTTTTAGACTAGAGCATGGGAAAATGGTCTACTCATCATTTAGACAGCTATAGACGACTATAATTCATGTCTAGAAAGCGGAGACATTTTGGGATATAAGAGTGTGTTGACGAGAAAATCAACTCAAATCATGGTGATTTGGTATCTGAACTCTGCCCTTTTCAAGAGGCAAATGAGTTGCACGGAGAATATTTTCTATAGTGTTAGAGACTTCTTTATTGTCTCCGTCTAGGATAAATAACTGCATTCTATACTTAGGAGTCCTAATGAATGCCATTTTTGACAAGGTGTTGTTAGTTAGTCTTCACTTCTCCGCTGCTGTGGGTTTGTTAAGGACTGACAGGATTGTATCATAAAAATAGAATTTCAAGTGGTTGCTCTTTTCCTTGGAGGTGCAGGGGCTTGCGAATGTGTCTGAGTGCTAGAGGTTAACATTGGTGCTGCTCACACCATGTGACATTGAGACAAACATACACACTTCAGTCTTTTTCTTTTTACTGAAATCAAATCTAAGGTAGTGACACAAGAGAACATCAGCCTTGTGTTGTGTGGCAGCCTGGAGGGAGATGGAGATTTCCGATAGCAAAAAGTGATAAATCAGAGGGTAGGAAAGACCGTATTCATGAGTCATGTAATCCTCTTATGTCTCATGTCATTTTGAAAAGCCAATAGATCCTCGCCGTCAATACTTGTGTCTGTTTGGTTTGATAAAACTGTTCCTCACTCGGATGTGAAAATGCAATTCAGTGGTGTTAAATGGAAAAGACAAAAATACTATGTGATTAGGTGAAACTTGGGTTTCAGAAACTGCAACTTAGTGCTAAAGCCTTTGATATGTTAGAAGCCAATGGACAGACACTTTTTGTGCTGAGATGGTTTCCAGAAACCATGCCCAGCTCTGCATCTGTTGTCCATCTGTTTGCATGATTCTGATCAACAATCTCAAGTGGAGAACTGGCTTCCAATATTACTCTGTTAAATGAAATATAAAGGCTTCCTCAGTGGGACTGTAATGGCTGTCTCTTTCCTTAGAAACAAATGTATTTGTACTTTGCAAAGTGCAGGTATGAGTTAAAGGAAATAGCTGCAGAGTCACTCTCTATCTGTCTTCATCATAGAATACTGCAGGGAAGTTAGCATCGTGCTGGGTTCCCTCCTGAACTCATTGGGCTTTTTAGATGCCTGAAATAAGGTCTGTGGCTAACAGATGTTGAAATAAGGTCTGTGGTTAACAGATGTTGAAATAAGGTCTGTGGTTAACAGATGTTTAAATAAGGTCTGTGGATAACAGATGTTTAAATAAGGTCTGTGGATAACAGATGTTTAAATAAGGTCTGTGGATAACAGATGTTTAAATAAGGTCTGTGGTTAACAGATGTTGAAATAAGGTCTGTGGTTAACAGATGTTGAAATAAGGTCTGTGGTTAACAGATGTTTAAATAAGGTCTGTGGATAACAGATGTTTAAATAAGGTCTGTGGTTAACAGATGTTTAAATAAGGTCTGTGGATAACAGATGTTTAAATAAGGTCTGTGGTTAACAGATGTTTAAATAAGGTCTGTGGTTAACAGATGTTTAAATAAGGTCTGTGGATAACAGATGTTTAAATAAGGTCTGTGGTTAACAGATGTTTAAATAAGGTCTGTGGTTAACAGATTTTGAAATAAGGTCTGTGGTTAACAGATGTTCAAATAAGGTCTGTGGTTAACATGTGTTTATGATACTGAGACCTTTGTGTTCAGCAAGATCATCTTCCATGAACACCACTTTTATGATTTTTGGCCAGCACATGCAGGGCACAGGCCCTATAACAGGGTTTGTCCACCCAATTTGCAAGCCGATTTGGTCCCACTCAGAAACCATAAGACCTGCCGCTACCAAACTTGGTACCTAGGTTCACAGTCACCTTTTACTATGGGCGGAAAAATTACACTAATTGACCACTAGTTTAGTTTAGTTTATTAGGATCCCCATTAGCCATTACACAAGGCAACAGCTACTCTTCCTGGGGTCCACAGTCAAAACAAACAATACAGATACATTACAAATATGCAAAGTAAAAGACAAAACACATTTTAAAATCATAAATTTAAGACAAACAAGAGAAAACAAACAAAAACTCACTCAACCTGGTTCTAAATACAGCATATGTCCATCCAAATAACCATGTAACCTCCATCACAATCTTCCTAAAATACTATACGGTATATACAGGCATATAATTCTATATTATAATACATCTACCTATAGCCTAACTAATATATTACTATCCGTTTATCAATCATTATCTATCATCTGTCCACCCATAGTAGATCCTTATATGTTATATAACGTCTAACTATATTACTACATTAATTACTATCAACTCTATACGATATCTAGGTGTATAATCACTATTTTTAATACCAGTTCCATTCATTGCGTATAATTAACTACCGTAGTTATGAAATTATAAAATGTACTTTTAGCTTCTTTTTAGTCTATATCTACTTTCTATATTTATAATTGTAGGAGGTGGAGCATTACATTCAGACATGGCTCGGTACATGACAGATTTTTTCATTGCATTTGTTCTAGGCCTAGGTAAAGTGAAATGCTCCCTCGCCACCTGTCTGGTAGCACGGGTATGTCTGTCACATGTATATTGAATATGATTATATAAACATTCTGGTTCCTTGCTACCACAGATCTTTCTGAAAAACAAAATAAGTCTCACAGGCAGTCTTTGTTCCACCATCACTAGGTGGCGCTATAACAGCCAACTTTTGAACCGTAGCATCTACAATCAAAATGATTTTTTCCCTGGATTCCTTGGGTCATTCCACATCTGCTGATAGAGGCTCCGCCCAACGAGATTTTCCATTGCCATTTAGAATTTTCTCCAAAAGCGTTTTTTCGCTATTTCTCCTTCAAATGCTGTCCAATCTTCACCAAACCACATCACACAGCGTGTGTGGACTGTCCTGCACAAAACTTATTTCGTGTTTTTTTGCAAGACCCCGTTGCAATATAATCAACTTCCGAACTCCAGAACACATTGTCCTTTTGCGAATGAATCTTGGTACAGGTGTGCAGCTATGTACTCTATATATTATTTTTTCCCCCCGATTTTTTTATCCCATTTTTATCCCCTGTTAGTGCTCATTTTTTATTTATTTATCCTGGTTGCTACTCCACCCTCTGCCAATCTGGGGAGAGCCGAAACTGGCTCCATGCTTCCTCCGAGACATGGGCAGTAGCCAGCCGCTTCTTTTCACCTGACAGGCGAAGCGTCACCGGTAGGACATAGCACGTGGGGGGATCACGCTATTCCAACGAGTTCCCCTCCCTCCGAACAGGCGCCCCTAACGACCAGAGGAGGCACCACATCAGCGACCAGGATATTGCATGTTTTGGTGAAGGGGTTCCTATATGAAGGAAACCCACACGGGGCATGGGGAGAACATGCAAACTCCACACAGAAAGGCCCTTTTGACGACCCCACCCGGGCGGCGGGCACTCGAGGACATGCGGACGGGCACGCATTCCTTCAGCGCTCACAGCGTCCCAGGTGGGAATCGAACCCAGGACCTTCTAGCTGTGAGGCGACAGCGCTTACCACTGCACCACCATGCCCCACAGCTATTTACTCTGAGCTGATAAAAAAAACGATTGTGTCATTTTGACTATAGGGGGCACTATGGCAACAATAAGTACCCGTAGCTCACAAACCATAAGAGCGACTGTTCCCAAATTGGGTACATAGGTTCATGGAGTACTCTTCTACTCTGGCCTAAAAAAATACACAGATTGACTTCACGGTGGCGCTATAGCTGGCTGCCCTCCTTACGTTTTGGTTTTGGTCCATAAGTTTGGAACCATAGCTTCTACGATCAACATTCTTTCTATATAGACCACGCCCATTTCCGTCTAACTAGATTTTCTGCCATTTAGAATTTCATCCAAAAGCATTTGTTCGCTATTTCTCCTTCACAAACATGGTAACTAATGGTGAAGTAATCATGAACTAATGATTAATTCCCTAGTAACAACTAAGCATGAAGCCCTGCTTTACTTGAGGGGGCACCAACATGGTAACTAATGGTAAAGTAATCATGAAGTAATGATGAACTCCCTAGTAACAACTAAGTATGATGGCCTGCTTTACTTGAGGGGGCACAAATATGGTAACTAATGGTGAAGTAATCATTAACTAATGATTAATTCCCTAGTAACAACTATGGTAACTAATAGTCTGTTCTTAAGTAACTACCCATTAACTACTCATGAACTAGCGGAAAAAAATTAAGGAAGTAATCATTACTTACTGGTTCGTTAACATGGTAACTAATGGTCAGTTCTTAAGTAACTACCATTAAGGATCTTTAAGGAACTACCATTAAGTGTCATTAAGGAACTACCCATTAAAGGAACACTCTGCCCATTTTCAACCAGCTTTGTATCATTAGAACATCAGTAGTATATCAGAAAACTGTAAACGGTTTTGAAGTCTGTCATTTAATTTGACAGTTATTGAGTGTTAAAGTGTGGACCAGTGACATCACTGGTCCACACTAACTCAAATTAATAACTCATTAACTCAAATCAACTCTCAATAACTGTCAAACTATTCATCATTCATCTAGTTTGACAGTTTTTGAGAGTTGATTTGAGTTAATGAGTTATTAATTTGAGTTAGTGTGGACCAGTGATGTCACTGGAAATTGTACCAGCCATACACATTTGTTTCCCAGGCAGGCATATTTTGTAATCCCACTTTTGTGTATAACTAACATTTGTGTAATGGTTGTCTTGATTTGGGAAAAAAGTAGAAACACATTTTAACAATCAGCAGAACACATACAACATAATGTGTGGTCCGATTATAAGACGACTCCCCTTTTCCAAGACACATTTTGGGAAAATAAAATGAAAAATCCTTTTTGAAGGGCAGATCTTAACGAGCTAGCCACAGTATTAGCCAGCTGGAGCATGTCCTGCTCTGTGTTCGAATACCTCTACTAGCCTACTGTCTACTCTTTCTCAACGTGTATCTACTGTATACTAACTACTAAATATGAAATTATGTATGCGAGCTGTTTACCCTACAGTATACAGCATGGTCCCAGAATGCATTTCGCACCAGCTCGGGAGAGTTCAGAATTCAGCAACATGGCCGCCGAGCAGGGCTGAAATTCAGGATGAAAGCTGTTATTCTTTAGCTCTACAAATGTTAATATGGCACGTTATGAACGTTTAAAAATGGTGGACAAAGTGGACAAACGTCTTCAATGTAGAGTCCCGTAATGATGTCAGTTTATCAAAATAACGCCTGTTTTTTTTTTTACGTTAACTCAGCACCAGGGACCAGTGGCTACCCGGACCACTCAGATGACGCCAAGCAATTTTAGAGCACAGCTTGGGTATCTATTATGTAATGTGACGTTACAGATCACCACATTCCAATAAAAAGTTTGGATATTTGAAAGCTGTTGGTCGTTTGTTTTGCTCTACATACAGGTGCATTTTTCACCAATACGCACCCCTTTCTTGCATGGAGAGGTTATTCCTCCAAGCTCAGTTAATAATCTGGCAATTTATGTCAGTTGATTATTGATAAGCATACTTTATCATAGAACACTTAAGATCTTGCACGAACTGTTGGGGTCTTCTGGAATTCGGCATACTGTAGATAATCCACCAAGCAGCACTTGAACACAATAAAAGTTAAACTTTTCACTGCTTTCTACGGTACAGTAGGCTACAGCCCACCACAGTCTATTTATGATGGGGGGAAACATGGGAATAACTAGGAGGAACATTCTTAAAGTTTGAAATATCAAAATACATGCTGAATGGTGTAGGCTATGTATTGTATGCCGAATTATTACAGACATCACATTTTACATATAAGGACTCGAAGTCTGGAGATTTGAAGGCTGCTGGCAGGGACTTGAAGGCTGTTAATTCTTCTATTCTTCCTCTTCTCGTCTGTTCCAGGGTTGGTCCATTTGGCATTCACTCAACATCAACATTTATATTAATTTACAGACATCTATAATTTTTATCCAACTGTGCCCCATCACCACTCAACGGAGAATGAGCTTGTCTGCATGCGATAGCCTACATGATGTCACATGATTTAGCACATTATACACAACAACACAATATTTGGAGGCAATCTGTTTATTATGATGCAAGCAATTATGAAGCAATCAAATAATATTCTCCGGTCATGAAAATCTACCATTGCACTGACACAGATAAATGTTCAAATTCCCCAGCATAGTAAATTGTATTGTATCTCTCAAATCTAGCAGTATTTTGACTGGTTATTTGCAAATCTCCCAGGTTAACGACTAAACTCATCAGCAAGCAATAGGTAGGCCTACTTAACGTTATAACCTACGTCTCAAGAAAACATACGAGTAACAAATTATGATGAGCCATGCACATGCAGATTAACGTTACACACTTTAAACGTAATTTTCACAAAGCCTTTCATGACAGCATCATTGTGCCTGTTGGTCTGCAACAGCTTCCATCCATGTGTTCACCGATCGATCGGTGTCATGTCATCAGTCCAGTTCCTTGAGGAAACGAACAGCGGTACCATGTGGTTAATCACTGTTAACGTTACACATTCAGTTGCAGTTATCTAACGGTGCAAAGCCTTAGCAAACTCCCTAATGTTAGCTAACATTAGCGTATTATGCTAACGTTAGCGTATTAACATTAGCTAACACAGCAGGCCTGTGTTAGCTAAGGTCAAGGTTAGCTAAGCACGATTGAGCAGACTGGACCGGGGCCATGATAAGTTATCCGGTTAGACAGCCTTTTTCCCTGCAGGCGATAGCTGCTGGCAAGCCATGTCTGGAGCTTTTTTTCCCAATTTTTTTTGTAAAGATGCCAAATTATTCATATACACCACTGGTTACCCGCCTCAAATGGCGACAGAAGTGAATTTAGTGATGAAATAGCGTGTGAAAATTGTAAAAACATACCGTGGTCGTTAATGGCAGCAGAAGTTGTTTCTCCCATGTGTTTCTCCACTGAAGTCGTAATGCATTATGGACGGATGAGTACAGCAGAGTACCCTTCCGCTGTCTACTACGAAATTCTTGCGAATGTAGTAGACTTCCGGGAAAATCTCGCCTACACAAAATGTATGTACTGTACAGTGTGAACACACTACCTACTCAATTTGAGTACAAAAAGTAGGCTTAGTAGAGGTATTGGAACACAGCCCCGCAATGAGCTAGTGTTGCCAGATACAGCTGATGGTTTCCAGGTCAAAAGTGGCAACCAGCTTAGAGGTGCATTACCGCCACCTACCGGACTGGAGTGTGGAAAGCAACAATGTGTGTGGAGTCGTGTGAGTCGTGCATAGAGTGCTGGCGACAGAGTCGAGTCTAGGCGCCCTGGTGCATCACCGCACCGTCCCCAAAAAGATATTTTTAAGGAAGTAATCATTACTTACTGGTTCGTTAACATGGTAACTAATGGTCAGTTCTTAAGTAGCTACCATTAAGGAACTGCCTATTAATGAACTAATCATGAACTAATGGTTCGTTCCTGACTCGTTCCTCAGTAACTAACTACCCAATGCTTGTGTTACAGTATTGTAAAGTGTTACCATGTCAGCAATCTAGGAATTTCAGCTTATTCTACTGTTACAATCATTGTAAGTTGCTCTTGATGAGAGTGTTCTTCTAAAAGTACTTACATTCCGCGAAAAGGGGTTAGCTGATAAAATGTGGAAATTGCACTTGTATGTGAGAAAGTGCAGAGACTTGTTAATTTGGTGTTGAAAGCAACCGCCCCAGAGATATTCAGTTGACATATATTTGCAAGTCTAATTTATTTCAGAATCATGATGAGCTGAGTAGCAGTGGATCATAGATGTACAAAGAGTGAAATAGGGCTTGGAGGGAGAATTTGACAATCACTGCTGTCAACCAAACAGGGTGAAGAACTGACGGTATGCTAACAGCCATTAAGGCAGTAACAGTATTTCAATCACAAGAGACTCGCAGGAAGGATTAATAACAGTATTAGGTCGTTAGCCAATTAGCCGTACCACACAGGTGCCCGCCTGCATTTCTGCGTGGATCTAGGCTTTAAGGCGTTTCATTGAAAGGCCCTCTCCACAAAAAAAATCTAATTTTCACACAGCTCTAAAGAGAACTCTGTATACCAAATGCAATATGAGCAGCGGGAAAGAATTAAATGGAGCGTAAACTTAATTTCATGTCGCCACAATTCATTCGATTCATGTGGGCTTAATGATATTGTTCATTTTACCGCATATTTAGGGGTGAAGTGTTGGTACCTTGGTATGTCTGGGGGCATAAAGTCTGACTAATGAAATGACTCTATCCTCTGTGGCGTTTTAATCTATTCACTGGGAAAGTAATTGACAAGCCCACAGAATGTGCATTAGGATAGCTCCGGCACCAAAGGACAGCTGTCACTAAAGCAATTAAAATGACAAAGGTTAATTAATTCTCTCCAGTTTTTACCTGATATGAGACATTCACAATGAGTGAGTTTTCATTTCCGGAGGAGTAATAGTGTTTTGAGGAGAGTAATTTATTTGCAATTCAAAAAACCACAAGCCGTTGTCTGATAGAGCCTTTATTATGTCAATACCTCACACAGAACTGTGCCCCAGGCCAGGACAGCTTCAACCTCACATTTGAAATGAATTCTGCAGCAGGTCATGATCAGAAATGACAATTCTGTTTTTGGCAATAGGGCATACATACAGTAAATGGGATTTGTTTAAAAACGATGCATGTAAAGCTTTCATACTTTTCATACTTTAATATTGCATGTAAACAGACTTGTGTAAGCGGAAAACATAGCCAAGACATGTACAATGAGGCTGAAGGTTCTTGCAAGCGGAAGGAAGAAATCCAAGACACAAATAATTACTCCGCCAACCACCTCTGACACCCAGAAGAGCAGAACCCAAGAAATTTTCTAATCCAGCGAAATGTCAAAGCAGTGTTCAGGGCCCTCCCTCCATGTGAATCTCCACAGGCTGCCAAAAGGCCAGTGGTTAGTCATCTGTTTACTCCTGCAGCTGCTGGGTGTCATTGGGACTCTGAAGGAGAAATCCCATGATTCTCTCTGCCATTTCTGACAGCTCCCGCCCTGCCCACATTAATCAGGGATTGTGGTGCGAGCTAGGGGAGAGACGGCAGGCATGGATGGCTCCGGCCCAGGACAAGTGAACCTAGGGAGACGATCTGGGCCCAAAGATAACTTCCACAATCCAAACACTGAGCGGTTTGTAATGCTGTCGCAGGCATAACGGAGGCCAACGCTTTCGTTCATGGGGATAGAGCTCGTTAAATAGACAATCGTTTCTCCAAGGAGCACTGCTGTTCCTCCTGTTGTTGCGCAAAATGGTGTTAAATTCTAAGCCTGGTAACCAGCCCCAATGAATCCTTCCTGTAGAGTTTTGGAGATATCTGCCGTAGAGATGTCTGCCTTCTCTCGAATACAATGGAGCTGGAGGGCACTCGGCTTGTGGTGCCCCTAAGCGCAAAAAAAAAAAAATACATTTGAAAAACTCACCAGCAATGTCTCTTTTCAGAAATCATGACCCGCTTACCGAACTACACCCACTAGTACCTGCTAGCTCGCTCGCTAGCAGCTGGGTTGAAAGAAAATAGTTCCTACATGAAATTGCTCACAACAAGATCTGTGGATTAGCTTGAGTAACCGGGTTGTGATTCCTGGAAAGAGACATTGCTGTTGAGTTTATTCAAATGTATTTGTACACTTTGAGCACCACAAGCCGAGTGCCATCCAGTTCCATTGTATTCGACATCACCAGACATCTCTACCGCTTATATCTCCAAAAGTCGGCAACTCACACCTAAATTAACTACATGGATAAATAGCACTGCAGGTAAGAGGAAAAATGTGTATTTTTGATTTTGGAGTGAACTATCCCTTTAAAAAACTTTTCCCAACAGCATCACTTCATCAAGTTTTAGGTCATATTAAATTGTCAGTTTAATTACTTCACTGAATGTATTAAATAGCGCACAGAACGATAGATTGAAGTTTCTTCCAGATGACATCTCAGAGAACAAATGCATCTTTCTCACACCCACCAGATAAATTTGTAGCAGACTGTTTAAAGTTCTTAAATACTTATAAGATTATGTGCATAATACTGTACGTCTGCATTGCCTCAGTAAAAGTGTCCCTTTAATTGTGTGAAGCAGCAGCTGAACAAAGTAACTATCTCTGGCACATTGGGTTAACGGTGGAGAGATATCAAAGTCAGTTGATTGAGATGAAAGAACTAGTCCACACAGCAATCTGAAACATTAGTCACTCTCTTCTCGTGGATGACAGAGACATGCTCTCAATTTACGAGTCAGGTGCTTCTAGTGATGTCTGTCAGCTTCTAGTGATGTCTGTCTGCCAGCCTTGTTCCTCCGCATCATAAATTCCTCTTTATGCTCACTCAACCCACAGGCACACCCCTATTCTTCGGAGTGGCCTGTCAGAAAATACATCGCCTTGTCGGTATATTGTATGTCATCCAGGCTGCCATTAACAGTTACTACAGAGCCGACACTCTGTAAGAGTCTTGCATTTGAATAGACAGCAGTGAATGTGCCCTATACTGTAGGTGCACATTTGTACCTTTTAGAGGTTTCCTATTGGCACTTTTATTCCTTCTTCCTATGGCGTTGACTGCAGAGCTCCCACTTACATTGTGCTCATTCCTCTAAATGCTTCACATTGTGCCAGTGGCTCCCAATTTATGTAATGAAGGTTTAATAGCCAATTTAAACATCCAATGTCATTAACAACCCGCATTACCCCCATCTGGAATTTGCCATTTTGATACCAGAGGTGCGAATGTTTGATAGGTGGAATGTGTGATTTGCACCTTCTGTTAATGCACGTCCTTTCTTGTCTTTAGCAAGCCTCAGTTTTTTCACATTTTAACCACAATGTTAGTTTTGTATCTCAATCCTTTTTTAATGGAAGTGTATGAAATTATCTTCTTTATCTCTTGTTTTTCTTCTCCACTTTCTCTAATAGACTCTTTTCTTGAAGTAAAAGCAAAAACCAAACAGAAATAAATGCTTTTGACCTTTTCTTCCATTATGAAGCACTTCTCCACTATATATGATGATTCCAGTGCCTACAGATATTTACCAGCCGCGACAGCATTGGCTGGTATTGTTTTCTACGTGTGTGTGTGTGTGTGTGTGTGTGTGTGTGTGTGTGTGTGTGTGTGTGTGTGTGTGTGTGTGTGTGTGTGTGTGTGTGTGTGTGTGTGTGTGTGTGTGTCATAAAGGCAAAATGAGTCAGAGTTCCTATGCAGGTATGGAGATTTTAGTATTTTCCAGGTCTGGAAACATACTGTATGGAAAAAGGAAAAGAAAAATATTTTGTTTCCAGACTATTGTCTATTGTGACTATCTCTGACTATTTGTTTTTCTAAATAATAACATTCTGAATTTAGACAAAATAAATTAATACAAGCAAGTGTTTTATCATGGCATCAGACAGGTCATGGCATCAGACAGTTCTAAGGAAGGGCATGCTGCCCGAAACGTAACCACCGGTGTCAAATAAAAACACCTAAACTGGAGCCTTTGCAGTGTGCGAGCTTTATTTATTTTCTGTATTATTCTTGCCTCGAGCTCTGCACCTGCCCTATACAGGTTTTGGATTGTGCGTGTCTCGCCTTTTTTCATATCAGACAGAATATAACATACATGTTGGACAGTTGGACTTTAAAACCATTTAGTTACATAATAAACATCTAGTTGTATTCCCAACCCAACCCGGTCTCACTCCCGGGGTGTCAAAATACGGCAATTTGTCACGGCCCCTCGGCGTCATATACCGCAGGAATGAGTCAGGACGTAACAAATCGAACCGCCATGCTGGTTCGTAAGGGCAAAAGGCAATGGGATATGGGGATTTTGGTTAAATGCATGAAATAAGGTCTGTGGTTAACAACATTTTATGAAACAGCAAAGTTTGTGTTCAACAAGATAATCTTCACAAACGAGGACCACTTTTATGACTTTTGAAGTGTAAATGTGTTTCTTTTAACACAATTTTCAGAAAATGCTTTGTGAAGGTTATCTTGCTGAACACAAACCTCGCTGTTTCATAAACTTTTGTTAACCACAGACCTTATGTCATGCATTTAACCGAAATCCCCATACAAAAATCTCATTGCCTTTTCCCCTTACGAACCAGCATGGTGGCGATTTCTAGGTAGGCCTACAAAAATACGTCATCCCGGCACACTCTATTGACTATTGCCGACGCAAAAGGTATGCCAAAGAGGACCACCTTGTGGTGACCCCCTGTGGTCTTGAATGTAATAACAGTCTGAGGGTTAAGTAGGTCAAAGTCGCACTATAGGGAGAAGGCGTGGAAGTGGCGGACCCATTCGAGACCTGGTTTGAATCCCAAACCCAAACATAACCCTAACCAAGTTGCCTTTGTTGCCTAAACCTAACTGTTGTTTTACTTACCTAAACCTAGGGCTGAGCAATAATTCAATATTACAGTTTATCGTCTTTCAGTGGAATCATATCATGATGACATGAAGATATTTTAATGGGGTCAGCTCTCAACATGTCAAGCGTGACGTCGGTTATGACGTGTGTCTCTTGATTCATCACCCCATCTTCAATAGCCAATAGGGGGATGGGAGGGGGGGTCCCTCAGTGACGTTAGGATTAGGCGCCGCGTCAGGCTGGTACCCCGTGACGAGGACTCGGAAGAGAAAGAGAAGAGGAGGCCGCTTGCGTTAAAGGCCGTGGTCGCGCTCCCGTTCACTGCGATACTCCGGGTGAATGTGGGGAGGATTCTCTATTCTAGACTAAGCAGATGCCCTCCTCTCTCACCACAAGAGGAGTGTCATCTTACCATGAAGTCATTACGCCAAAATTAGTCGCCATGCTATTTGTGAATAAAGCTTGCTGGTCAAATTTTACGCACTTGTCTCTCATGATTGAAATAATGTGACACATTTGTGCTGTCTAAATTCATGATTACAATCAAATTTTACTTTAAAAAAAACAACAGACAAAATGAGGTATGGTAGGAATATTATCTGAATGTTTCGTTTGTCACACCTAACATTACCATTCGGTTCAATGAGATGGAAATTAATTTGATTATTTAACGTGATTCTGCATACATGAACCATATCGTGATACATATTGATATTGAGAAAAATCTTTATGATTATCATGATTATCTTGATTTCAAAATCGCCCAACCCTACCTAACCCAACTAAAAGTTGCTTTTGTTGCCTAAACCCAACCGTTATTTTACTTGCCTAAATACAACCAGATATGCTCTTAGATGTTGGATATGGTAATAATACAGCGGTATGAGACTAGATATGGTCTTAGATGTTGGATATGGTAATATGGTGATATGAGACTAGATATGGTCTTAGGTGTTGGATATGGTAATATGGTGATATTAGACTAGATATGGTCTTAGATGTTGGATATGGTAATATGGTGATATGAGACTAGATATGGTCTTAGATGTTGGATATGGTAATATGGTGATATTAGACTAGATATGGTCTTAGATGTTGGATATGGTAATATGGTGATATTAGACTAGATATGGTCTTAGATGTTGGATATGGTAATATGGTGATATTAGACTAGATATGGTCTTAGATGTTGGATATGGTAATATGGTGATATGAGACTAGATATGGTCTTAGATTTTGGATATGATAATAATACAGCAGTATGAGACTAGATATGGTCTTAGGTGTTGGATATGGTAATAATACAGCGGTGTGAGACTAGATATGGTCTTAGATGTTGGATATGGTAATATGGTGATATTAGACTAGATATGGTCTTAGATGTTGGATATGGTAATATGGTGATATTAGACTAGATATGGTCTTAGATGTTGGATATGGTAATATGGTGATATTAGACTAGATATGGTCTTAGGTGTTGGATATGGTAATATGGTGATATTAGACTAGATATGGTCTTAGATGTTGGATATGGTAATATGGTGATATGAGACTAGATATGGTCTTAGATTTTGGATATGATAATAATACAGCAGTATGAGACTAGATATGGTCTTAGGTGTTGGATATGGTAATAATACAGCGGTGTGAGACTAGATATGGTCTTAGGTGTTGGATATGGTAATATGGTGATATGAGGCTACATAGCTCTTATTTGGCTCGGCTAATATGGCATATGCATTGTCTTTTCCAGATTTTAAAAGCTGCATTACAGTAAAGTGATGTCATTTTCTGACCCTCCCAGACTGTTATTCTATTATTTGTCTTTACCCAGTTAGTCATTATATCCACATTACTGATGACTATGTATTAAAAAATTCAATTGTGTAAATATTTTGTGAAAGCACCAATATTCCTCCCTACAATATTGTTGCAATATCGATATTGAGGTATTTGCTCAAAAATATTGTGATATTTGATTTAGCCCCTATCACCCAGCCCTACATCTCATCATGTGGCTTTGACTTACAACTGAACATTTAGCCCACTTGTAGAAAATACCGACATATATATCGTGTATCACCGTTTAGCCTAAAAATAGCGAGATATGATTTTTCATCAATAATATTCCCCAGCTCTATGCCAGAGGAAGTAGGCTGTAGCTCACCCAGATAAACATATGGATGTGGTCCAGAAGGCTGTTGGTTCCATCCCTGCATCAGACTCTGGCTGATGCAGTAGTAGTTGTCACTGACCTAAATAATAAGGAGAAACCCATCCACAATCTTTTGGACTCAAGTTTTGCAGCA
Organism: Poromitra crassiceps; assembly: GCF_964638095.1. Lineage (NCBI taxonomy): Eukaryota > Metazoa > Chordata > Actinopteri > Beryciformes > Melamphaidae > Poromitra > Poromitra crassiceps. The sequence goes on from NC_139623.1 coordinate 109,501,372, forward strand.
AAGTGTTGCCTGTCGCCATCTGGGTCCTTGCGCAGCTCACATGAGATGGGGGTTTCCCAGAGCTGCAGCTCCGCCTGCTATTGGTCCGTTATCAGCAAGCTGCACGATCACTGGATAGGCGACCTGTCAATCACCCCCTTTTATATTGTCTATTTTACTACAAACCGGCGAGGAAAGGAATGAACCCCCTACTACGGTTGTTACGAAAAGGTGAAATTAGCTATATAGACCAAAACCGTGTTTTAGTCCAGGCTGTCACGATGCTTAATCACTGTTACAAAGTGGGGCATCTTAACATGGGGGTGAACCGGAACGATGGGGCTTCTGAGTCCTGCCTCAAGTGGCCATTCGAGGAATTACAGCTTTCAGGGTTACTACAAGAGTTACCCCCCGTTCACACTATACGCCAAAGCGCCGCTCAACCCAAGCTCAACCTATGCTGAACCCACAAGTTTCATTTAGGCGTCCTTGTTAACAGGCAAAGCCGTTCACACCAGCTACGCCCGTGTCATGCTGAAGCCACGCGGAAGCCACGCTCACGCCTTGCTCAAGCGATCGTTTAGGATTCACGCCTATTTTCCAAGCGTGACGCGTGAAGCATGAAGCTGCCAGGCATGAAGTCAATGGGAGTTGTGGGCGGGTTCAAGGCGCGCTGAGGAGGCGCTGAGAGGAAAAGAGAGGGCTTCTTGTGTGAACGCTTAGGCATCAGTTCAGCTTGTGCCTGCTTCAAGCTTCAGTTCTACTTACGTTCGGCGTCCTGTGTGGACAAGGGCTTACTTCCACGTCCTCGTGGGAAAACCTCAGAGCTTGCCCACTGGTAGTTGTTCACTGGTTCAAATCCCACCTGTCTCACTCTTTACATTTTCAAATCAGATGCTAAAGCCCAATATATAGTCTAGATGTGTTTCATGTTTTCAAAAGGAAGTTGAAAGCCTGGCGGCTGCAGCTGTATCTCAAAATCACAAAATAATTTCAGTGTCGGTAAAAGTTCAGCTGTCTGTGGATTCCTCCCCAATAATCCCCTGCTCATATCTCTGTGGAGGTTGGGGGAGCTCCAGGTGGTGGTGGTGGAGCGGGAATTGAGCCGGCTAACCGCTGGCTGCCGCATCTATGTGGTCGACCATTGCACCACCAGCTCCACTTCTTTCTCACAGTTCTTTTCGGAGTGCTTTTCTCTCTTTAATCTGGCTGTCGGCTGTCGGCCTTCAAAACTGAGGCTCGAACCCAAGACCTCAAAACTGACTGAGGCTTGAACGCACAACCTCAATACTGCTGGGCAGCAATCAATCTCTCTGAGCCACTGGGTCACACTTCTTAAGACTTTTCTTCTTAAGGTTTTCTCAGAGCTTTTCAGTCTTTCGTCTGGGTGTCCACTTTCAAAGCTCTCTTAGCTGACTGAGGCTTGAGCCCACAACAACCTCAAACCTGTCATGCAGCTGTCAAACTCTATGAGCCACTGAGTCTCACAAGGTCAAGTCATTTCTGTCAGAGCTTTTCAGTCTTCAGTTGAGAGGTTTTTCAAAGTCCAAGCTTTCACTGAGGCTCAAACCCAAAACCTCCAAACGGTGGTGCGGCCATAGGTGTCATTTACAATGGGGACACACATGTCCCCACCACTTTTCAACACAAAGTGATGCCTTTGTGTACTCAGATGTCGAATATGGTCTGACAGAAAAGTATATGGAATTTTGAACGTGAAAATGTACCCTAGGTCCTGGAGACACCTATTGTAGCGGGAACTACCACAGAAGTAGTTTGAGTACTTTGCCAGGTGTTTCTATGTCTGTGGACAGATTTTGCAAACGGGATAGCATCAAAACCGTACAAGATGCAGGCACAAAACTTTACAGGTATGTAGTTAATATCAAAAGGTCTAGTTTGAAAATGGGCGTGTTCCAAGCAAGTCCCCACCCCCCCACACACACAATGCTCCCCCCACTTTAGGCCCCTTGCCCACATTTGTTTTAAGTTGCGGGTGTCGCGTCCCATTGCAAGATGGTCTGTAGTTTTTCTTTTCATACTGTATATTATCAGGACACTGGCTGAGGCCCTCACAGCTATTACTCTTGGTTTCTTGTAATGTTGGTGATCTAGAAATGTCAACTTAAAGCCATTCTACTGTTGGACTTGCAAGTCATCGAGGATAAGATCTTGGACTGGGAAAACAGTAAAATCGGAGCACAGTTATGTTTGATTTATTTATTTATTTTAAGGAGCAGTGCAGAAATTTATTTTCTGTATCTGTCATCTTGTGTATCTTCTGCAAATGTTATTTATTGCGACAATATATCTGCTTATGTTTGATCTGATGGAAGCCGTCCAATTATGTCATTTACCGTCATACCATCCATTGTTCATCCATCCAAGACTGCTAGCACAAAGTAAAACAAAGGTATTGTTTCTGTTATCTTCCCATAACAACTGTGACTTGCTGAAGATTCTTTTTGACAGCTGCTCTAACATGAAAATGTAGATGGACATTATTCAGTTGTTTACCACATTCGGCTCATGCATGAACATGGACTAAATTCAAACAACAAATCAGAGGGCTATATTCACTCAACAATCACACTGCAGAAAACAACACCATTCAAAATATGTTCGCTTTTTTCCATTATGCCTTCTAATGCATACTGGCATTCTTCTTCTTATTTGCATTGACATTTACTTGTTTGCAGTGACTACCAGAGATTGATTGAAATGGACACACACTATTAACATAAATACTAATACTAAATGATATACTACTAAATTAACATGAAAAAAACATGAATCAAATTGATTTCTGGCATAATGTGGGATCCACAATATTTACATAAATACAATTGGCTTGAGAATGTTCTTTCAAGGTAAGCAGCTATGCATATACTATGAGTATTGAAAGCCTATAAATGCTTTCCTAAATGCTCTCATTATGACCTCGGGGAAGGCCTGTTCATCGGAGCAATCTCAATCTTGCAGCAGGAATACATTAGCTTTAATAATACCTGTCAACAGTTCAGTTTCCAAGTGTCTCTTTTCTATAGTGCATAACTCCATTTTCGTCCAAATAAATCATCTCTCAGGACGTCAACGTCCTGTCTCTGTGTCTTTTTATTTTAAATTTTTTACCCCCTCATCCAATCAGGTGATCACCCGGTGGGAAGATATGGGGTGTCACTGTGGTAGTTGTAATCTGGACACACCTTCTGCACCAGCTTGTAGTCGGTGCTGTAGAAGGTGATGAAAATGCAGATGACTTTGAAGGGCTTGGAGCACAGCCAGGACACATGGCTCTGGGTCTGCTCTTGGGGGCAACTCTGGGAGGGGTCGTGGGCACACAGTGAGTTCCTGGTGCCCTTTTCCACCTTCTCGTACTCCACTCGGCAGTTGAACAGCTTGGTGTCTTTGGACTCCAGAGCCGTCTGCTGCTCCTGCTTGTTCTGCTGGTGGACCTGGAACTCCACAGCCTTGGTCGGTGGCACAAGCCCCACAGACACGTTGCCCTGACCGGTGGCATTGTGGCGGAAGTAGACACTAAATGTACCATTGCCATGATCCACGATCTTGCCGGTGATCAGAAGGTTAAGTTTCACCGTCTTGATGTTGGAGTGGAAGTCGCCCCAACCGAACATCTTCTTGAACTTGCCAGTCTTGACGATAGGCCTCCTTTTGGACCTGGATCGAGGATCGTGGGGGTTTGAAAGGTTGTAAAGCCAGTTCCACCGTTCCTGGTGAGAGTAAGGGTCTGCCTCATCATAGTTAAGATCCAGGGAGGTAAAGTTCTCTTTGCCGTACAGGGTCTGGGAGAGCAGGCGACTGATGGAGAGGGCCTTGCTGCTTTCAGTCCAGAAGGTCTTCACTTTTGACTTTGGGCTCTCTCTCAGGTGCGAATTTGCAGAACCAGGTGACTGGGCACTAGTAACCTGCAAACCAAACAAAGTCACCATTACTTCCAATTTTTAACAGAAAATACCAACACCACAAACAGCATAACCCTAACACACACAAAAATATATTTTACGCACTCAACACCTACTGTAGAGTGGAGAGTGCGGACACCTGTGGACCTACATGTCTACTAGGGCTGCACAATATATCGTTTCAGCATCGTCATCGCAATGTGCACATGCGCAATAGTCACATCGCAGAGCGTGCAATGTCAAGTAAGGCAAATTAACTCATAAGATACAGTAATGCACGCCCTCTCTGTGACGTTCTAAGCTCTTTTCCTACTAACTATAGTACCTTTACTCACTTAGGATCCTGCAACTCACCCTGGCTGCGGCTAAAAACACACTCACTTCCTACTACGTCAACCGTGCACGTTACCCACTAGGCCATCTTCTTAAACAGGCAAGGCTTGATAGACCTATTTAAGACTTTTGGTGAAAATTCCTGTTTTTTTCATATCGCAATATATATCGCAGAATAAAAAAATATTGCAATGTCAGTTTTTTCCAATATCTACATACATTTTCTTTTCTTTTTTTAGCAAGATTTTTCAGATCTTTTGCCCATTTTCTCCCCAATTGCACTTGGCCATTTCCCCTGCTGTCCCCATTGTTGCTCCACCACCCCCTCTGCTGTTCTGGGGAGAGGGTTCTGGCGGGGGTACGGTGGCGCAGTCGGTAGCGCTGTCGCCTCACAGTTAGAAGGTCCTGAGTTCAATTCTCGCCTGGGACACTGTGGGCGCTGTGGTTGTGTTCCCCCCCCATATCTTCAGTGCCCACTGCCCAGGTGGGGTATCTCGTCGTAAGGGCCTTTCTCTCTGTGTGGAGTTTGCATGTTCTCCCCGTGCTCCCCCAGGGGGTTCCTCCGTATATAACCCCCCCACTAAAAACATGCAGAAGATCAGATCGTCATCGTCATCCGACCAGTGACGACAACATCCGAAGTTGGTCCCCGGGCGCTGTACGAGAAAGCGACCACTGCTCCTGGCCTGCCCCCCGGAGGAAAGGACATGCCTGGATGGGTTAAATGCAGAGGACACTTTTCACTGGCCACCGTCAGCATGAGTGTGTTGTGGCCGCATGCATGTATTGTGGTGTTCGTGTGACAATAAAAGACGGGCTTGTCCGTTACGAGAGAGTCGTAGACTAGCACATGCTTCCTCCAACACATGTCCACTTCTTTTCACCTGACAGTGCCGTTTCACCGGCAGGACAGAGCACATGGGAGGATCACGCTATTTCCTCCAGTTACCCTCCCCCCAAACAGGTGCCCCAACCGACCAGAGGAGACACTAGTGCAGCGACCAGGACTCCCACCGGCTTCCCACCCGCAGACGCGGCTAATTGTGTCTGTAGGAACATCTGACCAAGCCGGGAATTGAACCTGTGTCTCCATGGTGGTAGGAGAGTGCTTTTATCTCTGCACCGCCCAGATGCCACATGACCTAGATGTCTTTTGCAGGGTGTCCTAATCAAGATTAAGGGTATTCCTGCCATACATCAAGATGAATGAAGCGCTTCTTCAGTGCAGACATGATGCAACACCAGACTATTACCTTCTGAATGTGCCCTGAATGGATGATCGATGATTCAGTCTCTCTCTCTCCTCTAACAATCACACAGATGAGAGAGCTAAGATTCCCCGTTCACCCCATGGAGGCCGCTGACAGTGAAGGCCTAACCCCAGCTGAGGAACGTGACAGCAGATCTATCTGGGCGAAGCGTTTACATTTTGTACCTTTACCCCTCCGATCAATACTCTGAAAATAAGGTCTTCTCTCATTGAGAAAGTTCACTGAATGACATTGTGGTACTGTAGTAGGCCAGGGTGTGTGCTGAGCCACACCCAGTGGCCACAGTACTGAAATGTCACAGTAGTTGTGAGCTTTCTATGTGTTCAATTTGTGAACTTGAATGTACAGTGGAGGAGTTTGAAAAGATGGCCTCTGGTTGTTTTGAAGAGCGCTGCGTGATGAATGGCCTTGGAACTCTGTGAGTGTGCCTTTGGTGGACTTCTTCTGCTTACAGTAGTAGCTGTTGTGTCCTTCGTGAGGACAGGCTCTCTGACTAGGGAGGATCATGACCTAGGCTTCTTCATATGTGATTTGATATGTGAAATCAAATAACACCTTTCAAACATGGAAAGAGAGAATGACACAATACAACTGTTCCACAAACCAATGCAAACAATTAGCTTAAACCTTAAACGTTCATTTGAACTTACTGCGTTAAGCCTTAAAGCAGTGGCTTAATGTAGTTTGAGCATACTACAGCCATGGAATGTACCTACACAATGCATAACCATAGCAACATAGCAGAGAGTAGAACCCAAATGACCCTTGTTTGTGTGCTGTGATTGGCTAGTTACGTTCTAGCTAACCCTGATTGGTTGTTTGTTTCAGAACGGCTCAGTAAAGAAAATGATGATAATAATAATAATAAAATAAATTCAAAGGGGCGGGCGCTCACAGAGGCGTTTAATGTAACCCTTCAATGAAATATTTTAGTGATTAGTGATATGCAATAGTCCAAATTAGTTATTTCAAACAAAATTATAATGAAATAATATTGCCTACTGCCGCTTTAATACACAAATGAAACTGCAGCACCTTCAAAGGAGAATTCTTGGAGTGACTTGTATATAAGAGAAATGCCACTGAATTTCAGCAATCAACATTTCCTTCCGTCTTCCATTGGTAGAAACAGGCACAGAACTACCTAACCTGTAATGTTGTATTGAAAAAAAAGCCCTTACTGGCCCTACTATAATATAAAGCTCCTTAGAATGTAAAAGTTCAGTGAAATTGTGTCTATGAGTATGAGGCCACAGAGTTAGTATCTTATACATCGTCAGCGAAGCAGTTCCAAACTCTTGTCTCTGGTTTCAAGAGTGACATAGTGATAAGGCACCTTTTCAAGGATAGCAGGTAATTGAAGTCACTGGTTAACAAATGAACATAGCAGTGGTTCCTGTACCCCTTCAACATTCAACCTCCTGCTGTGTACCCCTACCCTCCAAAAGGTAGAGTTTTTGGTGTACCCCCAAAGTAACTGAGTACCCCTGGGGGAGCAGTACATGTACCCCTGGCATACAGTAACTAAGCTCTTCATATGTACACCTCAGATTGCTTTGTTACCAGGTTCAAAATTATTTGAAGGAGAAATTGAATGAAAAATGTTGAACTTCAGGTTATTTTTTCCTAAAATGGATGTACTGTAGCCTGACATCGCCAGACCAATTTGCATCTGCCAGAGCAAATAAAACATGAGCTTGCAGATTCGTCAGGTTCCCAGGTTAGATGTGAAATCCTTAACTGAACATTCCTCTTCAAGACTCCAATTCAATTCATTTTCATGCGTTTGCAATAGCTGAATTAATCTTCTCTGAATTCCCTGTGTATCAAGAACATGTGAATGGTTCAGTTTCAGAAATGTGCAACACGTAATTCAAATGTTGTAAGCCCCATTTATTTTCCATGCCTTTTTCTATTCTGAATGGTTAAAGACTGCAGTGGTCTATAATGATCAAATGAACGATTATTTCGTAGTGCAGTTTAATTACTGAATGCTGCTCAGTAACTGGGTTTCAATCTCAGCGGATTCCGGTGACTATATCAAGGGATGCATTACAAAACTGCTTTGAGCTTTGGGTTTCCATTTCATTTCAAATGATTGTCAAGTTCACAATTTGTACACATCATTATGCGGTGTAGATAGAGTATGTTTTGAATATATGATTAGGCTATTTCTCACAACACAACGCATATACCTTTTGGGGAAAACGCCAATCAGTTTAGTCAATTAAACAATTACGTTGCTGACTAGTATCTTAAAAAGCAACATAGTTTGTTGTAACTTTGGACTTTGCAACTTTGGTCATTTCGTAAGCGGTGACACTTTTTTCCCTAATGGTGGAGTTGGATTTTTGGACGGGAACTCTTCACTCTTGTCTCCAAGGTTATAACATGCAGAATTCCACAGCACCTCTGAAGTGCATGCCCAGTCATCCTCACTCATCCTCACAGCTAATTCCTTCTTGTGGGATCTGGCTCTCTTGTCGCCATGCGTTATGTATGGTCCTGAAACTGTGACATGCCATTAGCTTTCATCTAAAGCACCTGACAGTCTCTGGATTAGAGCACATTCACAGAGACCCCACTTCACGGATTACAGCCCAACCTGTAATCCAGCCCCAGGAGATTAGGCAGATCAGAGGCAGTCCTGACTAAAGCTATGTTTATATCCAGAACACCCCACTGACTGCACCAACACCCAAGGGCCAAGATTTACCTCTTGCCAGGTTCAAAAACATGCTAGCAAGGCACACTGTCTGTGTGTGTGTGTGTGTGTGTGTGTGTGTGTGTGTGTGTGTGTGTGTGTGTGTGTGTGTGTGTGTGTGTGTGTGTGTGTGTTTGTGTGTGTGTTGTAGATGTGTGTGTGCATGAAAGAGACTTCAGAGAGAAATATGGAAAATTGGTGTTCAATAATAGGCAGGGAAAATCATGGTAGCGCACAGGCCAACAGTTGGGCTTTGACCAAGAATGTTAGACACGGATATTGGACTTAAATAAGAATGGGAGACCAGTCAATGCCGACCACCGCAAACATGACAGACAGCTACATAATAATAGTCTGTAAAACCCGAAATTAGGGCAACTAACGATTATTTCCATTATCGATTAATCTGTTGATTATTTTCCCGGATAATCGATTAGTCATTTGGTCTATAAAATTTCACAAAAATGTGAAAAATGTCAATCACTTTTTCCCCAAATGCCCTGTCTTCTTTTGTCCTGATCAACAGCCCACAACCCAAAGATAATCAATTTACTGCCATAGAAGACTAAAGAAACCAGAAAATATTCACATGCCGGTAGGTTAGACTAGTTTAGGTTAGGCTGTAGATTAGCTAGATTTCTTTTAAATGTTCTATAGTTCAGGCTAAAATTAGATTAGATTAGATTAGAGTAGGCTAGAGTACGTTAGGATTTGGCAGACTACTAGGCTGTAGATTAGCTAGATTCCTTGTTTGCTAGTTCGTTCGTTTTAAGGTTAGAGTAATCAGAATGTCTGCAGATGTTGCTTGTTTGGTTTGGCCGCTCTGCTGCCGGTTCCGGTGTGCCGCAGCTGCCTCGGCGGTGGTGTGGCGCTGGTGGTGTGGCGCTGGTGCTGCGGCAGAGTGGCCGGGCGGAATGAGTAACAGCTGTATGCCCTAGGGCTGGGCGATAATTCAGTACTATCGTTTGTCGTCTTTCAGTGGTATCATATCATGACGATATGACATGCGGTAATTATAATATATGATGATAATTGGATTACTAAACATGATTTTGCTTCCATGAACCATATTGTGATATACGTTCATATCGAGAATGATCCTTATGATTATTGTGATATTGATTTAAACCGTATCGCCCAGCCCCAGTACACCCTGTTTGTTCTGCTCTCTTCTTCCCCTCCCTTCCACTGCTCTCTCCCTTCTCTCCCCTCCCCTCTCCCCCCTCTGTCTAATATAAGATTGTTCAATCCTGTTTATTGAGGGTGCTTACTGTAGCTAGACTTAGCTAGACATATTCTCTATAAAGCCCTCTGAGACATGCTTGTTGTGAATTAGGGGTTAAATAAACTAGACTTGACTTGACATTTAAGAAGCTGGAATGAGAGAATTTCCGTATGCCTAAATGATGAATCGATTATAATAAATATTATAATCGATTATAACTCAAATGTTGCAGATTAATTTTCTGTCATTTTTTGTTCAAAAATGTTTTCTTTTTATGAATTCTTCATTTCAAGGCAGTAAATGAAATCAATGGAATAGGTGAGGTGGTCACCATGCCTTAAGGAGCTGCTAAACCAAAATTAATGTTTGCATTAACTTCCCTTAATGGTCTAAGTGCTGTTTCAGTGGATTTCCAACCTTGCAAGGAATATAATTCTGGGGAACATAGATTTTTATTTTGGGGGCATAAAAAGCAATTCAAATTTAAAGATCTTAAATATCGGACCATAATATTGGTTATCAGCAGCCTCAGCACAGAAATACTGGTATCCTATCAGTTTTCAAAAACCCATATAAGTGTGTGTATGACAGTTGTGTCAAGAAGCAGTGATATTTAGTGTGCAAAATATTTTATAATTAGTGTTCTTCATTTGAACATATTCAAACATATTACTCAATCAAGCGTGGAGCCTTTCAATTTCATGCTTGAGTTTTTTCAACTTTTGGACCAGCTAGTTGTTATGCAGCAGTCTCCCACCCCCCAACCCTATTTAGTGGTCTGTTAATATGATTCCCCAAGTCCCAAGTATAAGGCAGAATTCCTGGACAAGATAACATAGAGCGCATGGCCATGCAGAAGTCCTTTAGGAAGCAGCTACTCTCAGATTGCCAGATGCAGCGTATAGGCTTGTGGACCAACCTAAATGTTATCTCCTCTTGGCGAGGAGGCTGTGATAAGGTGCAGGCGTCCCTCTCTTTGAAATGGGAAGATAAACAACCCCGGTTTCCCTTGGGAGCCTGGAGAATATTCTATGGGGTTGGACCCCCAAACAGCCGACAAATTCCACATTTTAATAGCAGCAGCTGAGCAGCCAGACAACTTGGTGGCGGGTTAATACACAACACCTGGGCAGAAGAATGAAAGCATGTCCGTTTTCATTTAGCTGAATGTGCGGCTGCTGTGTGGGCCCGACAGCTCTAGTTGAACAGGCATTACAGAGTCAGAATGGAGAGGGAGCAGGCGGATAGGAGCCACTTTACAATCTGAATTGGGTCGCGTGTTGCAAGAAATTGCATGCTTAATGGAATTATTGGCCTTTAATATTGGTGTGTTTGCGTGAATACTACATGAGGTTTGAGAAGGAGGTTCACACATTGAATAGATCTAACAACCCCCCCCCCCCCCTTTATTTTGCTATTTAACTGATGCTGTTAACCAGAGAGGCATAGAATTGAGTGAGAAAATAGGGGGTTCTGCATTTTGCTCAAGGACACATGGCTGTGGTGGTGGGGATCAAACCGGTGACCTTTTGGATATGAGACAATCACTCTAACAACTAACCGCCACCCAGCTGCCACACAGTTTACACTGATCTAATTTATGACTGTCAGCCACACCAGCCACATCTGAATGACAAGTACCTCTAAAATAACACTCCACCTCTGTGGGTGAATCAAGGTACATTCAATAACAGAGACAAAAGATAACACGTTATCATCTTTGATAATAGGCCTTCTTTTCACAGAGCATCCTGCTGTCTTTTACAGTCGTTTGAGGCCAGGCTTTGATTGTAGTCACAGTCATTTACAGTGAATTGAACTTGTCTTGCCTTGTGATGCCCCCCTCCTAGTTGACTTGTGATGCCCCCCCTCCTAGTTGACTTGTGATGCCCCCCTCCTAGTTGACTTGTGATGCCCCCCTCCTAGTTGACTTGTGATGCCCCCTCCTAGATGACTTGTGATGCCCCCCTCCTATTTGACTTGTGATGCCCCCCTCCTAGTTGACTTGTGATGCCCCCCCTCCTAGTTGACTTGTGATGCCCCCCTCCTATTTGACTTGTGATGCCCCCCTCCTATTTGACTTGTGATGCCCCCCTCCTATTTGACTTGTGATGCCCCCCCTCCTAGTTGACTTGTGATGCCCCCCCTCCTAGTTGACTTGTGATGCCCCCCCTCCTAGTTGACTTGTGATGCCCCCCCTCCTAGTTGACTTGTGATGCCCCCCTCCTATTTGACTTGTGATGCCCCCCTCCTATTTGACTTGTGATGCCCCCCTCCTATTTGCCTTGTGATGCCCCCCTCCTAGTTGACTTGTGATGCCCCCCTCCTAGTTGACTTGTGATGCCCCCCTCCTAGTTGACTTGTGATGCCCCCCCCTCCTAGTTGACTTGTGATGCCCCCCCTCCTAGTTGACTTGTGATGCCCCCCCTCCTAGTTGACTTGTGATGCCCCCCTCCTAGTTGACTTGTGATGCCCCCCCTCCTAGTTGACTTGTGATGCCCCCCTCCTAGTTGACTTGTGATGCCCCCCTCCTAGTTGACTTGTGATGCCCCCCTCCTATTTGACTTGTGATGCCCCCCCTCCTAGTTGACTTGTGATGCCCCCCCTCCTAGTTGACTTGTGATGCCCCCCTCCTAGTTGACTTGATGGATGGACTAAGGGCACTAAGAGCTGGGTCTATATTCTCCCACTGATATCAAAGTGTTACCTGGGGGGGTCAGAGATGATGACAAATCACAAAGTGTGTCAAGACATCACAGGCAGCTGTGGAGAGTGGAGTTGAGCCCTATTACTGCAGCAGCGCTTTGAGAGGCCAGGGCACGATTATCACCATGACTTCTTCTAAGGAAGATGAAGACTGTACACGGACAGACTGAGGGCTATTAGAGCACGGCAGTTAAAAACAACTTCTTCTAAGGAGGATGGAGACTGTACATGGACAGACTGAGGGCTATTAGAGCAGGGCAGTTAAAAACAACTTCTTCTAAGGAGGATGAAGACTGTACATGGACAGACTGAGGGCTATTCGAGCAGGGCAGTTAAAAACAACTTCTTCTAAGGAGGATGAAGACTGTACATGGACAGACTGAGGGCTATTAGAGCAGGGCAGTTAAAAACAACTTCTTCTAAGGAGGATGGAGACTGTACACGGACAGACTGAGGGCTATTAGAGCAGGGCAGTTAAAAACAACTTCTTCTAAGGAGGATGGAGACTGTACATGGACAGACTGAGGGCTATTAGAGCAGGGCAGTTAAAAACAACTTCTTCTAAGGAGGATGAAGACTGTACATGGACAGACTGAGGGCTATTCGAGCAGGGCAGTTAAAAAAAAAAAACTCTAGCCACTAGTTTTCCAACTTCCCCAGAGGAAAAATGCATAATCATATTATTTCACACACGACTTGGTTCAAAGGCGGCCAAAATAAGTTTGTGAGGTTCCCATGGGTCTGTCAATCTGTCGAAGGAGCTGGAGGCGAAAGCTTAGGATGCGCAGAGTACCAAACAATTATAATCATCCCATTAAAGCATAGCGAAGCAATTTGGCAGCCCAGCCTGGAAAAACACTCACATCAAGTGATGCTAGGAGATGTGCTGCTATACCACAATGCTATTGTAAATATGTGAAAGGCATATAGTTAATGATGAATGCTTTTTTTTATATTACAATAGGAGAATGTGTGTAGCTTAACGTCTTTTTGCCTGTGCATTTGTGGAATCCCAGTGTTCCTTGAAAATAGGAAGGCTCCATAAGTAAAAGGCAGGGTGAAATGATTAGTGCGCTTAGTCAGCTGTGAAATTGAGTTGATGGTTTTCAAGACGGTGAATTCAATTCGATAATGGGTATTAAGTTGTAGAGAATAATTAATCGTAATTGACTGCTTTCCATCACTATGCAAATTAAACACTGATAACAGTAGGGGAGCTATTTAAGGCCAGTCAAGTTTGTGGGGGTTAAGTTTATGGAGGAGTGGTCCTGTTCTCCTTTGATTGCTTTGTTGACACATTGATCATATACTGTCTCTCACAGGATTAAAGGAATTGGGTTGTCACAAACTGTCAAGTTAGGAGCATTTCTGCTGTTTGTCATAATAGGCTCAGGCTATTCTCTGCTGTGTTTGTCATCACAGGCTCCGGCTATTCCCTGCTGTACTGTCAAATAGATTCTTCAGTAAATGGAAGAAAGCAGGCTAAAAGTAATGCAGAAATGAACAGCTATTCCTGGGGAAGAGATTTCCGCTGGGACTGTATTCGGGCGGATTTTCCAAGCTTCTGGTTTGGATTTGAAACCTTGTGTTCACACTAAACCTGGTTAATGAATGCCCATGCTAGTGAATTGATGAATCAGTTGACAAACTGATTTGTGCATTGTGTACATTTATTATCACAATGTTTGATTAGTATCATTGCAGAAAACAGTGCTTTGAATAATGCCTTTTAACTTAGGCAGAACAACTCAGTGAACAAAAGACAAAGAGCTGAACATGGTGCTGAAAAAAGTGAAATTTTTCTCAACATTTTGCTCAACCTTCAGAGCTTGTTACCAGACCTGCAAGTGACATGGTCTTGCAGTGATACATTTGAGATAAGTGCTTTGTTGTCCTTGGTACTATGTGGAACTCTAAGTACTCATATGTCTCTGTACCAATGTCACAGAGACCAGATCCCTGTACATTCACTGTACTTGGTGATGAACTTTGAATTCTGACAATGACTGACTACAGCAGATAGTGGAAGGTCAAAAAATACATAAAACCATGTGAGGAAAAAGGCTAGGCTTCAGGCATTATGGTATCAAAATGGCATGTCCAACTTACCAGAGAGATGAATGCCAGTAGCAGGGTGGCGGTCCACAGACATGTGCTCTTCACGTCCCCCTTCATGTCAACTTGTCCTCAGTCAGCCCGTCTTCTCAATCCGCTGTCTCTGATCAGCCGCACACAAATCTCCTTCGTTGAAGAAGATTCTAACTGGAGCAATATGAGCTGCCAAACTTGACAGCAAAGATGAAGCTCTTTCAGGATGGACAGCTCTCTCTGCTGTACAGCTTGAAGTGTCTGCTCTGCTTTTTGCAGGGTTTTGAGACGCTGTGGTGTGACTGGAGGTGTTTGTACATCTGACTGTCAGTGTGGCGCATGTTTTATATAGCGCGCTCTGAGGTTCAGAGAGAGTGGGGAGGGCGGGCGGGCGGGGGGGGGGAGAGGAAATGAGAATGAGGGGAGGGATAGATGACTTGGGGAGTGACAGAGAAGTGAGAGAGAGAGAGAGAGAAAGGAGTGAAGTGAGAGGGCGAAAGAGAGGATGAGAAGGGGTTTTAATTGGGAGAGGGGGGGGGGTGGCAGGGTCGGGAGGGAGGTCCTCACTGACTGTACACACTTTTGAGATGCAACTTTTCTTTACTGTTGTCAAGGGCTGACACCTAGTGGCAAGTCAGCGGCAGTGTTTTTGTTTTGTGTGTATTTTTGGATGGTTGGTTTTGATGCATCACATACTGTAAACCAGTGGTCCCCAACCACCGGGCCGCGGACCGGTACCGGGCCGCAACGCATTTGGTACCGGACCACGAGCCCGGTCCACAATCTCTTTTTTTATAAACATAGGCTATAATATTATAGGCTGTGTGTGGTAGTTGAAACATAGTTTCAAGTTGACGTTTATTTATGTTTGTAGTTGAAACAAAAACAAAAAAAATACTGTAGGCTACATACAGTACAACACAAAAGGCTGTTATTTACCCTTTGTCACCACCTGGTGAGTAAATATATATGTAACTAAAACCATTAAAATTGACAACCTGTCCGCGACTGTTTTTTACATGTATCTACCGGTCCTTGGCACAAAAAAGGTTGGGAACCCCTGCTGTAAACACCAACAGAGCTGGTCAGATAAATGAAGCTGGGCAATATATCCATATTGTGATATGAGACTACAGACTAGATATCATTTTAGATATCGTATGGCATCGTATGTGTTGTGTTTTCATGGTTTTAAAGCCTGTATTACAGTAAATAATGTCATATTCTGAACTTACCAGACTGCTGTAGCTGTTCTATTATTTGCCTTTACCCACTTAGTCATTATATCCACACATCTCTCCACACACACACACACACACACACACACACACACACACACACACACACACACACACACACACACACACACACACACACACACACACACACACACACACACACACACACACACACACACACACACACACACAGCCTAAAATACAGATATGATTTTTGGTCCATATTGCCCAGCCCTGCTGCCATGTTGATGTTCTGGAGAGGAACTATCACACAACATACTGTATGCCGGCATCGACAGTAACTTTGTATGTTTAGAACCATTTCCTCATTTATTTTGTAGTAATTCTTCCCGTACATATAAACAACCTGTACAAAAGTCTGAGCCTCCCTCTGCTTCTTTTTCTTCTTCTTTTTGTTTTTCCAACATACAACTTGCATCATGAGGACAACAATCAGCAATATCATACACCCACTTTGCAATATTCAAACTAAACATTTTTTGTGCAATACAAAATAAATGTACACGTACTTTGATATCTTGTTTTTTTTTCTTCAAAAAATAAAAAATGCTGTTATTTACAAATCCAACAACCAAAAAGTAAACATTCTCCACACCAGTTTGCTCATTGTGTCAACCTCCGCAGAAGCGTGTTCTTTCATTAACATATTGTAAAATGTTTGTTTATTTACCTTAATTTATACAGACTATGTTGTTATACTATATTTAGTATGACTGAAAAATGTAAGAGCACCTATGATATGGTTTATTATATGAAAAGTTTTGAAAAACTGGTTTTTGAAAGGAACGCTATACTCCCATGATGCTTGCTTAAAACAATCACAGTCCTCTTTATGTCTACACCTGTGGAGGGCCCCATTCAAGTATTGTTAAAATTGTATTACAGGACTGTCAATATTTGAGTATTGTCAGTAAGGCAGAGGTTACATTTGCATCAGATTAGATAATGGTTTAAATTCAACAGTCTCTATTTTTTTTTCATTTTAGTGTCTCCCCCCCCCCCCCCACAGATTTAGTGAAATTCATGAACCCACAATTTAAATTTGATTAGATTAGATTAGATTAGATTAGATTATATCACAGTTAAAAAGAACCTTCTGTAAAGCAGGTGATAAAAACTAAAAACCGGTCACCTGGTGATACCATGTTTTTTTTGATTGCATCTGGGCAGAAATAGAAAGATAACACCAGACGAAATCTACAAACCACAAAAAGGTACTGGACTACAACCAAAATCAGTTGTGAGAAATAAAATCTATACATATATTGACTACTGTTCCACGGCTGTTTTGTAGAATGTGATACATGTGCACATTGATTCTTGTTGCCGTTGTTTTCCTTAGTTGACCTTTGCTGCGTTATGGTTGGGTCTGTAGAAGAGGCAGTGTTTTATGGCAATAGACGGTAGAAGAAGTCATATGTGCATATCATGCTGCACTAATATAGTGCAATGTAGTGCCTGAAAGAAAGCAAGGGGGAGGCAGGCTCCATCAGCATGGTACAGATCAGTTGATCCCTCCTCACAGGCCTTTTTGTTCACGACAGTCAAAGAGATTTGAGTCAAAACCCGGTTGAGGATTGAGAAAAGGAATCCAAGCCTTTTTATGGAGCTTTTCCTCTCCCTCCTCCCTCCTCTTCCTTGCGGTGACTTTTGGCAACGTAGGAACCGTCACAGCGTCCTAAGCCTCAAAGCTACTCAGCATTTTTCGGCACAAGCAGAAGCTCACGCGCGCGCGCGCAGTGTGGGGGGTGGCGGGGAGAGCGTTGGGGCTTGTGCTGCGCCATGTTCAAAGACGGCAGAAATTGGGTCTGTCTTTCGCAGACCTCGCCTTCTCTCGTGTCTTTTTCTTTGTAGAAAGAGGGAGGGGGTGGGCAGGCGGGACAGGGGGGGGGGGGGAAAGAAGGCATGTCTTATTGGTGGAGGTCACAAAGGCCCTTGCAAAAAGAAAATATCAAAAACTAAGAGAAAAAAGGGAAATGAATGGAGCTCTACTTGAAATGGTTAAACCCCACAAGTGTATTTTACAAAGAGGATTTCCCGTGATTTCACCACCCTGTGATGTGGTGCCTGTTCTCACTGCAAACATCTTTGTCCCCACACGGTGATGGCATCATGAAGTGGCTCTCTGTGACATCTTTGTCCCCACACGGTGATGGCATCATGAAGTGGCTCTCTGTGACATCTTTGTCCCCGCACGGTGATGGCATCATGAAGTGACTCTCTGTGACAGGTGAAGTACTTGGCGAGGCGCTACATGTCGGTGTCCCCGTCGTAGGCTAGAGTGAGAGGTTTTAGTCGGTTGTTTTGTTGCCTCTGTCTCTGTGATCTCTTTGGCTTTTTGCTGTGTGAGAGGGTTAAACAGAATCAGAACAGCACTTTAAATAACATTCAAAAACTATTCTAATTATGAACTAGGTACTAGTCATATGGTGATATTGTTCAAGTGAACATGGTTGTAATGATTAAAAAATAATGTATAGGTGGCTCAGTCCACATGTGAGAGAGGGTAAAAACACCACTTTAAATCATACTTTGTACAGCAATTGTTTCTAAGAAAAGTCACAGAGGGACATTTTGAAAGCGGATATATTTCAATTCTAAAAAATAAAAGCAGCAGATGACCAAAACTTGACCTTTCTAAAGCTAAAAACTATAATACACTAGTCATAAATTAATTTGTATGATTTGTTTCACATGCCGACTGTTTACGCGAAGTGTCCAGGTCTCAGCCATGTGAGAAAATTGTTGGGACACCTCTTTAAGTCATACACTAACCATTATGAACTATTATGAAACTACACATATAGACTATTGTCTTCATGGAAAATGACCACATTTGGTAGGTCTTGCTCATACAGACAGATCGATCGTAGTTAGAACTGGTCTTTAAATTATACTGTAAATTATAATGTATCTCTATTAGTCAGATCATTGGTACTGTAGTCTCTCCCCAGACTCAAATATTACGTTGAATCGCTGCGCTCCGCATACTACATAAGTGAGTCTGTGCGAGTTCACAGCCACTGCTGGTTTTTGAAGGTGGGTTGAAATTGAATGAGTGACGGTCGTAGCACCGATACGAGAGCGATTCGAAAAATGGGCTGCGCCTCCCGTGTTGTCTGATCGCAAAGTCGTTACTGATTGGGGGGGACTGAATCCATCACTGGCATATGACTGGCCAAGTGAACGGTTCCCTCCCATAACCAGCCCTCTGAGGGAAAGTGTCCCAGACCCAGAGAGAGCTCTGCAGCATGCACTAATGTAGTGTATCAGACCCAGAGAGAGCTCTGCAGCATGCAGTAACGTAGTCTCATGGGTCTGGCGTTGAGACTAGATCATTGGTTGATATATTTCACACCAACACTGTGTGTATGAAAAAGGAATATAGGTGGCTACAGTAGGTTACTGTACATCAAAATAATCTACAGTACTGTAAGTATTACTGGTATTAGTAGGTTAACTTCCATGCAATATCTGTGCACATGCCATACTAACAAATCCAGGATTATTGATTCATGTTTCAAAATGTTACGTCTATAGTTTAAGAAGTACCGTGAGTGTACAAAATATTATGAATCTTCCCCTACAGACAGTGGCAGCAATCTTCAGTTGGGCTGCTGAACTTTGTTACACCATAAGAGACATTGCTTTAGAGAAACTAATGATATCTATACTGTTTATTAAGAGGTTGACTTGGTTTAAGCTATGTTATGTTATGTTACTAGGCATCTCGAGCGCTCTATTCCTAGGCTTGCCCGCTGCTCGGGCTCGCTAGCTGCCTCGCCCGCCCTGCAGCTCGCCGAGCTGGCCCTCGCACACGCAGCTCGGCCGCTACGTGGCCTCGCCCGCAGCTCGGCCGCTGCATGGCCTCGCCTGCCTTATTGGCGCGCGCGCAATGTCTCCCTCTCTCCCTCAGTCTCTTCCCCCCTCTCTCTCTCCACCTCTCCCTGAGTCTCTCCCCCCTCTCCCTCAGTCTCTCTCCCTCTCCCTCTCCTCTCCCCCTCATCAAATCTCAATTGACCTAAAATGCTACATCAACATCTCCACTTAGTTGTTGGTATATATACTGTAAGAGTCTAATTAATTTGACCAAACTTCCTCCCAAAGCCGGAGAACAGAGATTCAACCTTGTGATGGCTTCAAAGGTGCTTCAAAGAGAATAAACTGGGACAGATGGTACAGACAACTGGAAGGGAAGTTTCTGGGCATAGTCTTTCAAATGAAGAACTGACGAAATCACTACAGAGTCAAGCTAATTTGGGAAGGAAAGTCTCACAAGTCTTAGTTAGTTCTCTGGCTTTGGGAAAATTGTTCATGTTCACAAAATTGAGTGGACTGTAATAGACGATAGGGATAGCATGTACAAATCCAAAACCTGAATATTTTGTACACTCAGCGTATATTCAAGTATTCAAAGGTGAATGGCAAGAAATAAGGTCAATGTGTGTAATAAGTCACAAAGATCATATGAGCGCTTGATAAGATAACAAGGAGTGAAATGGAGGGGAAAGGAAAGGGAAGCGTTGCCCTACTTCCTCTCCTGGCCACCAGAGGGCAGTGTGACAACATGCCAGAGAGACACTGTCGATGAGACTTCTGCATCTGAAGACTTATAGTTTCAGGTAGACAGAAGGAATTTGACCATGAATGGCTTGTTATGAACCCTAGTTTTGCTCTCCTCCACTGTATTGAGATTGGCTGGTATTGGGATGTCTATACTTTACTATGGTTTTAAAGGGACAGCTCACCCTAAAATCCAAATTACATATTTTCCCTCTCACCTGTAGTGCTATTTATCCATCTATATCGTTTTGGGATAGTTGCCTGAGTTTTGGAGATATCGGCCACAGAGATGTCTGCCTTCTCTTGAATACAATGGAACTGGATGGCACCCAGCTTGTAGTGCTCGAAGTACAAAAAAAAATACATTTGAAAAACTCAACAGCATTGTCTCTTTCCAGAAATCATGACCCGGTTACTTAATATAATGCACTGACTTTGTTGTGAGCAGTTTCATGTAGGAACTATTTTCTTTTGCAGTCTCATGTAGGAACTAGCTAGCAGCTAGCGGGTGGAGTTCGGTCAAAAGAAAATAGTTGCTCCATGAAACTGCTCATAACAAGGTCTGTGGATTATCTTGAGTAACGGGGTCATGATTTCTGGAAAGAGACATTGCTGTTGAGTTCATCAAATGTATTTCTTTGGCACTTTGAGCACCACAAACCGAGTGCCATCCAGTTCCATTGCATTGGAGAGAAGGCAGAAACTCCAAAACTCAGGCAACTAACACAAAACGATATACTGTAGATGGATAAATAGCACTACAAGTGAGAGGGAATATATGTATTTTGGATTTTAGGGTGAGCTGTTCCTTTAACCTTATATTATATTTTATATGAACCAATAAAAAAAACATTTTAACTACACAATAAAACTGTATGCACTTATTGGGGTGTAATAGTAAAATATAATGTACAAATATGTTTGCAAGCTTTGGATTCACATGATATTATTACACCCTTCTATAAATACACAGTGTTGTGTTCTGATCATGCTTTTCCATAAGGGATGACACACTGGAATAAAACTACTGTAAAGTAGACACAGGGATGAAACGAACATTGCACACACTATGAGCTCTGGAAGCTCTAATCAAAATCCCTGGGTGGTTTGACCTCACCTGCACCAGCAACTTCTCTCAGCTAGTCAGGCAGGACATGCGACACTGTCGGAGGGGTCAGAGGTCGAGGACTGTCTGCGGCTAATATGGGGGGGGGGGGGGGGGGCGAGGCCCTCCACTTCCTCATTAGTCGCTGCCGCTTTGAGCCAGCTCTTGGCAATCGGGACAGGTGTAAGTCAACTCGTGTGCATTTTGGCCCATCCAGACTGCCGTCCCATTGGCGTCAGACTCTTGGGCCTTAAGAGAGCGACGCACCGCGGCATAGTGGCTGCTGCTCTCACAAGAGGATGGCATGAAGGAGGCAAAACAAGACAACAAACAAACAAAACCATGATGGGAGGTTGGCGGGACCAAAGAGATGGTTAAACTCAAACTGGGATGGGGGGGGGTTTTTCTCATGGATGATGGGGAGGAAGGTGATAAAGAGGGCAGAGTAAACTCACCAAGCTAGGTATATCATAGACACTATGAATATGAGGAGCACAAAGGCTCCGGCTGCTACACCGTACACCCACATCTTCAGCTTCCCATCTGTGGAGGAGGAGGCTTGTCAGTTCAGCTGTCTGTTGTCGCCTCGTTACGGCACTAACAGCCATTAAAGTCTGCAACAATTCATTCTTGTGAAAGCTTTGTGAAAAAATTCCCAGACATCACTGCAATCGCTATCTCTAAAAGCATGCTCTAGATATCAGCGTGCCGATATGCAAAACGGATATAACCGTTTGGAAGATTAACGAGACAAGGGTTACATGACGGCGCGTGACTCTTTGCGACTGCCTGCTCCTGACAAATGTTATGCGTTGGAAGGAGTCATCATGACAGACGCTCTCACATCCTGAATGTTTCTCCAGTGTTCCTCTTGCTGCCATGCACCGCCGAGCAGAATGCACGGTGCAGATGCACTTCTGATTGAAATGTTAATACGCCAGCAGTTCAGATTAGGGAGCTTGGTTACAAACATGCATCTGAGGAGACACAGCATTTTGTGAAACCATGTTCAAGACATCATCATGATGGCCTTTGATGTGTCACTTTGATTTCATGCACTTGCGAGTACAAACATGTTAAACCTGATGTTAATTAGACCCATTAAACCCTAACTACACTAAGAAGACATTTTGGTAAAGTACATATCACTGTTGTCGTGTGAAATCCTCCTAACTAATTTAGTTCATTTTCATGTTTTAACTTCACTTGAAGGATTACATGGTTCTCTATGGGTTGAGACAATTCTATAAGCATTGGGCTTATAAAATGCGTATGAAAGGCTTCAAAACCCTGTTGGATAAACTCAAATTACATGGCAGGCAAGATAAAACAAGGCTGTTTTTCTTGGTTCCTGAAAAGTTAAGAATTTGAAGAGTTTTTCACCTGACAGTGACAAATACTGCTTCTACTTTATACAATTCCCTTTTCCATATTGCTTGGCATCTAATCAATCTGTTAGGGTCCGCTGTACAGTATGTAGCACAGCTTTTTTCTTCTTGTTTTATTTGTAATATTTCTTGTGGACCTTGGGAAGAATAGCGGTAACCTTGGTAATAACTAACCGGGATATGAAGAAACCATAAAACATGTGGCGTGTGTTCTTCTGACCTGGTCCGTAGGGTTGCAGGTACCAGGTTCGCCCGGTGCGTCCGGGCTGGATGGTGCTAGGCAGGGTGGGGTTAATGGCACGACTGGTCTTCACATCTGCCTTCTTGTGCCCTGCTGTGGGGATCTCCAGGACTGGGATGGGGGCACACTGGTCCAGCTGCCCAGTGGGAGAGAGCACCTCCGTGTAGCCCTCCTCACACATGCACACAGCGGCCTGCAGGGGGCAGCGCAGAATTATTATTTAGGTTGGGGAGAGGGTATAGTAGGTCATGTTGGACAATGACAGAATGGGTGAGGTGAATAGTAGATGCGTTGAGAGGGGAGGGGAGGGTGCTTTGGATGGCAGGGTGGGCCAGTCGTCAGAAAGAGAGCGTCCCGTAACTGACTGGTGTGTGTCATCAACCACCAGGTGTCCTTGTACAAGACACTAAAGTTGAACCCCACCTTATATATATATATATATATATATATATATATATATATATATATATATATATATATATATATATAAAACCATGTGTGTGATTTGTGTATCCCATTCAACTGAATAACTAGATGTATGACTACTTCAATCCACTGTGAGCACAACCAGCCACCTGTGAAATGCTGTACATTTTGGCTGTGGTGAGAAAGTCTGTCAACACTACAAGCCACTGCAGCAGGTAAACAACAATCACTGGTTGAGAATGATTTGAGATTTAGCAGCGTCTGGTCTCTAGTGGACAAAAAGTTAGTTTCCTGACTGATGCACCGCTGTTAAGTGACTATACTGTAACTACATTATATTAATGGAAAAACAGTTTTTACATCTTCACACTGTCATAATTTTATTCCCTGCTGCATCTAAATCCAATGTGGGCAGCAGCGTGGTGCATTAAGCACAGAGACTGCCATTCATCCAGAGGACCCGTGATTTCATGCTATGTCGTTTTATTGTTTTTTTTATACAGTTTATTGTGTTGTTTTTATTGTCTGTTTTTATTGTTCAAACTAAATTTCCCCTACAAGAAAATCAAGTTTTATTTTTTCAGTTGAATGCATTAATAGGGAGAACAAAGAGGAGCTCACCTCACTGCAAAAAGCCTTTGGCAGGAGACAGGGAGGCTCGCAGGAGCTGTTGTCTAGTGGGGGATTCATGGAGGAGCAGCCTCCTGCAGGTCACAACATGTCATTACATTAAAAATCATGGACTTAGTGTGGGGACTGAGGCTGTTAGATAATACACCTTTAGGCATTTGGCCTGTTGGTCAACTTCCTCATGAAGTGATGAGAACAACAGATGCCAAAATCCTCCATGTATCTTTTTGCTAACATTTTAGCGTACACTGTGTTGTGTGATAGCAGGTGACTAGCATTATCCATTGACCTTCTTAGGTACTAAAAAGGCATTAGCACTTTTTATTATATGGCATTTAGAGTCATACATTTTCAAAATGAAATATCACTAGATCAGCTGTTGTAGCCAGGTTTATTTTTTGAACTATTTCAGGTGAGCAACCATGTTTTTATTTGCTGATCAACCCATCATCAGGAAATAATAGTCTCTCTAGTGTTTCAAAACAGTATTTTTCTTTCATATTTTGTATCAATTTCATCAATGTCCTATGCAAAAAAGACTTTGCCACGTAACAATTAGGATTACTTTGTTTATGATTTTACAGGCGGTGACACATCCATGATTCTGATGTTCTCATCAGTTAATGGACAAGTTGACCAACACAACAGATTATCGCATTTCTTTCATCATCCATGTATTATTCATACACTTATGACGAAAGTGTTTCACCCACGTGTGTGTCCCCCCCCCCCGCGCTGCCCCCCCACGCTCACCTGTGACGTTGAGTCCATCTGAGCGCTGGCACCAGGCCAGGAGGCGGGTGGAGTTCGGTCGAAGGCTGCTCACCCATCTGTAGTCGTAACACTCGCCCCCTGGGAGCAAACCAACACACCATCAGGCAGTGTGCCATGCAACAGATACACGAGCCATACAACGTGCAAACAGTTTATCACGTCATTCATTCATAAAGCAGCTGCTAAATTATGCACATACTGTAGATGGCCGCCATATATCAGTATCTATGCCTCAGCACAGATGGCTCCAGTTCAATGTTTTAATCTTCAATAAGAGCGTTTGCCTAATGAGTTTCTATCAATGCTATTATGCCTTTATCAATATCTCCATCAGTGTGGAGTCCTGTGTATCCAATCTTCAGTCTGAGCCATTCAGCGGGCGTAAATGACCAATTTAACCTTGAACAAACGAGAGATCTATTCTCCATAGGGCTGAGTACAGTATCACTGCTTCAATCGATGACTCCCTCCGTCTCCAGCGTCAAGGAACCAATTTGTCTGCAGCTGGGAGGGACCACTGCACCTCTCTCTGTTATTCACTTTTCTCATTTCTCTCACAGCGCTGCAGCCTGCTTCTTTTTGCATTGTGTTAGATTCTCATTCAATTGCTCATCTTGGTCTTCTTCACTTCCCACCGTCTCTTAGAAGCAAATTGGCGTTTTACTTATACAAACATTTCTCGGAGGCAGAGGGGCTCTGGAGGCAGCGATGAGCTGAGTTAATGGGCTGAGCCAAAGTAGCAGTTTTTCTGGCCAAGTTGCTATTAACTGAAAAAATGCCATATAGCCATACTAAGTTATCTAGGTTAGGTAGTTAGACCTTCCAAGCTCAGAATAGCCTATAGTTATGTAAGTTATTTAGCTAGCCTGCTTCAAAAACATGGTGAATCTTGCCATTTATATTTTTTGAGTTCCTTCTTTGCCATTCAGTTTTGACAGTTCTCTAACTTGCACTGTGAAACACTGTGGCTCCACCGTTTACTCCTGCCCTCAGAGCAGCTCTGTAAATGCTTGTATAACTAAAATGCCAATCTGCCTCTTCCAATGCCAAAGCAAAGCAGTCCTGTTTTTCTCAAGTGTTTCTCACATCAACTCCCTCCCTCCCTCCGGTCCCCAGCCTCCCTCTCTCCCTCGCTGCCCTCCCCCCCCTTCCGTGTTTCCACTCCTCCTCCTCTTGGCTGGGCCACACCTCCCCCAGGCTCCGCCCCTCCTCCTCTTGGCTGGGCCACACCTCCCCGAGGCGTCTTCAGTGGTGCTGCCTGTGAAACCAGGTCAGGCCAGAGAAGACTGCTGTGGGACTGCGTACAGTTGCCAGGGAGGGAGGAGAGTGGAGGGTGAGGGGCTGCTGTACACACTCAGCCTATGGCTATGTGATGAGCTTTGGTGGTGGTGATTCATAACCGATGCTGCAGCGCCGCAGTCTAACGAGTAATTAATGTGCCCGGGGAGCCATGCAGATCACAACAGTAAATGAGCGTGGGGGTTTCCACTGTATCAAGATCAAGAAATCCATTTTGGGGGAGCGCCAATTGACCTGACGGCGTTACTAAAAAACTAATCTCTCGAGACAGACTTTTGACTTGCATCGAAAATCTGTCGGCAGGCTCCGTCAAAAGGGGTGCAACAGCGTTCGCACGCATGCTGCGCTTCACCTGATCAAAATGAAGTGAACGTAACTGGTGTGTAGTCAACACTTACAATTTTCAGCATATAGCAAGTTGCTACTTGCTACTAGCAATGAGCTAGAGTTGTTATTGTTGTTTCATAGCGATGGACGGATTTGAGAGTGACACGCAGAGAGCGGAACAGAAATGCATTAATGGGCGGAGCCGGTCGGTTGGAGCCAATGGCAGAGCTTGCAGGGAGCGGAAAGGGATTTTCTTCCGCTGCCGACCACGCCTCTTGAGTTCCTGTTGCACCACATTGAAATGGGGCTCCAAGTCAATTCTCCATTAAATCAAAGTGGGGTGCCCTGCTAACTGATCTCAAGGAGATAAACGATCGTTTTAGGGAATTTTACAGTGAACTCTACTCATCTAAATGTGATGCTGCTCAATCCGATTTGCGCTTGCGCACCTGTTTGCGCGTGCCTTAAGGCAGGGAAGATACCGGTCTGCCTTGCGCATTTGTCCAGGTGTTATGCCGAGTTTTGCATCCCCGCCTGGCAGCATCCCCACCTCACGGGAGCATATTGTAATGATTTTTACAGAAATGTAACTGTTTAAAAGTGATATAATTGTCTGGGTAGACGTGACCTCCCTGATTTCTAAGTTAAAACAGCCCTGAAATATGGTGGGGATGCAGAAACGTTCACGGCACGTGCCGCAGGCACAAATTAGAGCCGTGCCAAAATCATCTGCGCCCCAAAATGCCTGCGCAAATGGGATTTGGGCGGTCTCAAGTACCAGAATTATTCACAGGTGTGGCCAGGGAATGCTGGGCATTACGTCAATCAAAACCAATCAGATTCCCGTCTCGCGATCGCTGTTTGCGCGAGGCATCCAATATGCTGTCATTCTCTCCATGCGTAAAAGAGTGGACTCACTCGTGCGGAGGACAAAGAGAGATGGACAGAGCTTATTGACAGATCATCTGTGGCGCCAACGACCCTCCGGGTTATGGGATAGGTGAAGGTGAATAGCCTATGTCCATTGTCCAACAGGTTTTCTCAATTCATTTCCCTCTTTGTGATGTGATAAAAGTTTCTCAGTGAGTTATAGCCTCACTGAATTATCTGCAAATGAGACCATTAGTGAGGAGATCGTCAATTTCTATAGAGTGTTTGTAAATGCCTCTGGTGAGGGTAGCGTATAACGTCCGTCACGTGTTACGTCCGCCCGGCGGATGAAGCCGTGATGCTTATGCAGTAAAAAAACAACAACAGGGAGGTTTGCGGAGGCGGAGATGTCCTGCACGGCTCAGACAGTGACAGCTTTAAGGTGGACAATTGCTGATAGGTATGAGCCTGAGTGATCGTCTGTCATCCTGCATTGGCCCTGTGATGGGCTCTCTAGGGTGTTTCCCTTCCACCCAATGCATGCTGGGATAGGCCACAGCCCCCTGTGACCCTGAATAGGAATAAGTGCATCGAAGAAAATGAATGAGGCAAAGTTTGGGGCTGACAGCTTGCGGGGACCAATGTGCATGTCATTCGTTTGTCAAAGCCAGTTTGCCTGTGTTAGTTTGTCAAATTGGTCATCCAGCAGAACGTTGAAAGTGTGAGTCTGCAGCATCAGTCTCACCGGTGCAGGGCCGGGACTCCCAGGCCTGGTCGGGACAGAGCTGCAGGTTTTCGGGCTCCTGGGCCATGACGGCTCGCGAGCGAACCCGGACCGAGCCGAAGTCCACGCCGGCCCCCTTAACACAGACACTCACACACGGGCTCCAGTCTGACCACTCCATCAGGTAGCATTCACCTGTAGGGCAGGAGAAGAGACAAAATGCATTACTGTGGACCTTACTCAGTTACCATTCATGACATTCAAATGCTTTTTAATATATACCATTTTTGTGGATGCTTGAGTACATCTCTTTATTCTGGCATCAACCAAAAGTCCCATCTCATCTCCAGTTGTTCAAAATGCAGCTGGGGTTTTCACCGGGCCCTTCACTCTGCTGCCACTGGTTACCTGTTAGGTCTGGATTTGTTTTAAAGCACGGTTAGGTCTATATCACAGACCGTTTTATCTGCTATGAGCTGTGTGCAGCCTCAGATCCTCAGACAGAGCCCCCTGCTGGCTGTTTCAGTCTCTAGCTTTAAGACTGAAGGTGATGCCCTCAGTGCCCCTCCCAAAGACCTGCCTGAGGAGCTCCAGCTAGCACATGCTTTTAAATCTCATTTTAAAGCACGTCACTTGTGTGTGGTGCCATCTACAAGTATGTATCCTATTTCACTGTTATATTGTTTTTGCCCTCTATATTTTTATCTTCAGAATCAGAATCAGAATCAGAATTCTTTTATTTGCCAAGGTATGTTTTCACATACTAGGAATTTGTCTTGGTGTGGTTGGTGCTCATTAACATTGATAAGAACAAATATACAAGACATAAACAAATAAAATATAAAGGGTCTAAAGAGATTATAAAATATTATAAAAGGATACAGATATTAACAGATATAGATAGTATTAACAGAGTATAAACAGACTTGCCGGCTAGGTGAGGTATCTTTTGCTGCTGTTTACAGATTATGTACAGGGTCAGGGTGCATCAGAGGTAATACAAGTAAGTGAGCTTGTGTTGACATGGTTTGCAGGTAAGTGACAGTCAGAGTAACACAATATGTACAGTGATAAGGTGCATGATATAGCAGCAGTAGTAACACAATACAGTGGAAAGGTGCCCAATAGTAGCAGCAGAGTAATGAGCTTTAGTATTGCACATGGGGTTACAGGTATTGACAGAGACGCATGTTGTGCATTTAGCAGGATTTGAGGGACGGTTAGGTGTCAGACTGTGTGTGTGTGTGTGTGTGTGTGTGTGTGTGTGTGTGTGTGTGTGTGTGTGAGAGAGAGAGTGAGTGAGACTCAAGGTCAGTTGGGGGGGGGGGGGGTTTGTTTTGTTGGTGGGCTCCCCTGTGGATGTGTGGCAGACACACACAGAGTCAATGGGGGGCAGGGGGCTTGTTGGAGAGCTTCACAGCCATGTGGTAGAAGCTGCTAAGATGGCGTGAGGTTTCTTCCCGGATGGAAGTCTTTGAAACAGGTATGTGGCCGGGGTGGGAGGGGTCCTTGATGATCTTTTCAGCTCTCTTCCTGGTTCTGGAGTGGTACAGATCCAGCAGAGATGGCAGGTTGCAGCCAATGGTTTTCTCGGCTGCTCAAATGATCCGTTGCAGTCTGGTTCTGGTGGTGGAGGCAGCGAACCAGACAGCGATGGACGAGGTGAGGATGGAATCCACGGTGGCCGTGTAGAACTGGACCAACGTTTGCTGTGGTAGTTTGTGTTTCCTTAGCTGCTGCAGGAAGAACAACCTCTGATGGGCCTTTTTTGTGACGGCGGTGATGCTGTCCTCCCACTTGAGGTCCTGGGAGATTATGGTTCCTATAGGAACCTGAATGACTCATCAGTGTTGACTGGGGAGTCACACATGATGAGGGGAGGGGTTGGTGCTGGGCTTGATTCAACAGCGATAATTTACAATATTATGCTCTTTAACGTGGAGCCCTGGCACTGCGTGTGTGTTTCACCCTAAAGTCTATGGGTTCACCGGCTTTGATCTCTCTCTCTCTCTCTCTCTCTCTCTCTCTCTCTCTCTCTCTCTCTCTCTCTCTCGACTGTCGACCTCGCTCTCTCGCTTCCTTGTCGAGCCGGGGAAGGAGCCTAGGTGAACATTTCATTCTCTCCTCAGGTGAAAACGGACGGATGGATGGATGGACACACTTACAGTCACTTACAGTATAGAAGCGGCTGCACAGCTTAAAAAATGCTACTTTTTTTCTTTTTCATTACACTTTTATCGGCCCCAGTGGGAATCACAGCTCTAACCCTGCCAGCGTTAGAGCTATACACAGCTAATTGAGTTACTAATCCGGGGATGTTAAGGATACGTTGCAGTGTTGCATACAGTGTACAATGTGCATTTAGAACATATATGATGATAGAGATGCTTTGAAGCGTTTGAGTGTGTGTGTTCAGTTTGAGGTGTGGGGCAGGTTTCAGTTTGGTCACAACGGAGAACTGCAGCTTAACAAACAGTATGGGAAATACGACATGGTACTGCATGAATGTGTGTGTGTGTGTGTGTGTGTGTGTGTGTGTGTGTGTGTGTGTGTGTGTGTTGGGCTACAGTTATAAACTTTTAGTTTTCATATTCGGTAGCCTGGGTCATGTTCACAAACTGGTTGTGAGAGGCCTCCAGATGGCTGGACTACCTAAGAGAAGTGCCAAACAGCTAGCAAGGTATTGCTCAGTCTCTGCTATTATTGGTAGCCCATGACCCTGTGTGGTGTTCCTTTTTTTTGTACGCATGATTGTGGTCGCCAACTAGGCACTTTTGTAACTAACTGTCTCCTAGCATCTGACTGCATTATTAGTGTTTATGCCCTTTGTACTCTGTATTTATGTGGACATAAATAAATCATTTAAATGTGTGTGTGTGTGTGTGTGTGTGTGTGTGTGTGTGTGTGTGTGTGTGTGTGTGTGTGTGTGTGTGTGTGTGTGTGTGTGTGTGTGTGTGTGTGTGTGTGTGTGTGTGTGTGTGTGTGTGTGTGTGTGTGTGAGTGAGTGAGAGTGAATGTATATGACTACGGTTGTTTCATTCATTCAGCGCTCTGACAACATTCAGCATTCTCCGTTCCTGGTGTTACACTATAACACGTCCGTGTGGGAACATATCACAACACGGGGATACAATGCTATTGTTACAACAGTAACTACAATTGGAAAATACTAATAAATCTAGTTTGAAAAAGCGAGTGGGCAATAGCTGTGTGACTGAACGGCGAGGCGAGGGAAAGAGAATTTCCGTGTTCGCCCTTCGGCGTGATGACCTATAATATCCCCATCGACAGTGCAGTCTCATTTAGCCATTTGCTAGCTAGCCGCCCTTTTAACGGCACGTAAAAGCTTCAAAACTCATAAAAGTGGTCCTCATGTGTGAAGATTATCCTGCTGAACACAGGTTCGCGTTTGAATAAGCTTGCGTTAACCACAGACCTTATTTTAGCATTGCGCCAAAAACCCATTAAAAAATCCCATAGGCGGAAACAGTGAAGAACCCGGAAGTGTTAGCATCCATGTTTTCTGGACTCATTCCTGCAGTACTAAAGAAAAGTTTCCCATCCACTCTAATTGAAAATAGATTTGCCATGTTTTCCCAAATTCAATTTGGATGGATTTGAACACCCACAGGAAATAATGAATGTAAACTTAATAATCCTCTCTCATCTCTTTGGTATCCTTTGGTTTAAAGTGATTACAGATGGATTGGTACAGTAAACATGAGCACAGGGGGAGTTTAGGTAGTGTAGAGGAAAAAACACTCGCCACGGAGACCCGGGTTCAATTCCCGATAGCTGTACTTCCGTCTTCGTCAGACGTTCTTACAGGCACAATTGCGTCTGCGGGTGGGGACGCCAGTGGCTCCCGCTGGTCACTGCACCAGCTCCGCCTCTGGTCGGTCGGGGCACCTGTTCCAGGGGGAGGGGAACTGGGGGGAAAGGAATGATCCTCCCACGCGCTACATACTGCTGGTGAAACTTGTCACTGTCAGGTGAAAAGAAGCAGCTGGCGACTGCACATGTATTGGAGGAAGCATGTGCTCGTCTATGGCTCTTCCAAGATCATATAAATATATATATAAAGGCAGTTTACAAGGTATTTGGGCCTTTGGGGGGGTGATATTGAATGGAATTTGTATCAATAATCATCATTTGTAATCATCAAGCATTTCCAGCCAATATGGAACGATGACCAAATATTGAAATGAAGCCAGGTGGTCAGAAAGTTGTCTTAAATTAATGTATTAGCCATAACATACCCCTGTAAACTTCATTATAGGAGGACTGCAAGCATCCCAGTGTACATGATGTATAGAGTACAGAGGGTCATAGAATGCAGTCAAGATATAACAGGTGTCATGGTTCTTACATTGAGGCAGAGAGGAGAGAGAGGAGGGGGGAATCTGACTTGGAGCACACAGCACACTCAAGATTGTAGCAGGGCTGGAGCCAAGCAAGGTCAGCCACGTGTGACATCTATGTGTGTGTGCAGTTTATGATTATAACTAATACCAATAACTATTTGTATAGGATGGCGCTATGTGCGTCTGTGTGCTCGTGTGCGGCAGGACGCATTGACCTGCTCGATGCCACAGAGGCAACAGATTAGCCGTCTGTAGATTATGGTGTCTGCCTATGGCCTCTCCATGTGACCTGCATTTATTTTTAACTCATACCAATAATTATGTGTATGCAATTATATCTTATTGAATATGTAATGACTATAACAGGGGGTGACTACGCACGGCAGTAAGCAGGATTGGACGCACGGTTAAAGACTGAACTTGAATGATACAGGAAAACGCTTGATTTTGAGTGAATTCATATTATTCCCCTGATGTCACAAGCATTTTCCTACCATTATCGTGCTACAATGCATACAGCTCATTGACCTGTTAATTGATTACAATCACCTAGTATATTCCAACCAAGATGGCCATGGGGTGATGTA
Organism: Poromitra crassiceps; assembly: GCF_964638095.1. Classification (NCBI taxonomy): domain Eukaryota; kingdom Metazoa; phylum Chordata; class Actinopteri; order Beryciformes; family Melamphaidae; genus Poromitra; species Poromitra crassiceps. The sequence continues at coordinate 109,534,158 of NC_139623.1, forward strand.
ACAGAATACTTTCAAGTATGCAGTCAGAGCTGTCCTGAACTCATTGTTTGGATTCTTTGGCCAGCGCACTCAGTGGCACAGTCCATAACAGGGTTTGTCCACCCAATTTGCAAGCCCATTTGGGAGACCATTTGGAAGCCCATTTGGTCCCACTCAGAAACCATAAGACCTGCCGCTACCGAACTTGGTAGGTAGGTTCACAGAGTCACCTTTTACTATGGGCGGGAAAATTACACTTTTTGACCACTACGTGGCACTATAACAACCCTCTTTACTAGGGATGCCACGGTGTGGACATTTTCCCACCGGGTAATAAACACGTGACAGCACCGGTGTTACTGGTGACCGTAAAAAAAAAAAACACTCCAGAGCTGTTCAGCAGTCCTCACGGTCCGGATTTTTAATGTAACTGCTCTCAGTCCGACACACCCGTCGATATAGTCACCAATACAAGCATGGCAGGGATGTCAGGTTAACCACAGAGAATAGTTTGGAGCGGTTACGTTTGCCGGTCTATAAATTAGACTACTTTGCACACAATCCTTTCTACCCCATGTTTCTCCCCCAGTCAGTCAGCCCCTCCCATCCCTGCTGCTGCGCGCTGTTGTGAGCGCTGTCTGTCAGCCTCACATAATGTTAAACACTGGGGACAGATCTCCTGTCTGTCAGCCTCACATAACGTTAAACACTGGGGACAGATCTCCTGTCTGTCAGCCTCACATAACGTTAAACACTGGGGACAGATCTCCTGTCTGTCAGCCTCACATAATGTTAAACACTGGGGACAGATCTCCTGTCTGTCAGCCTCACATAACGTTAAACACTGGGGACAGATCTCCTCCTGGAGAAAAGAAACTAACGTCATTAGCCACAAATCTGGGGATATTTTCTGGCCATGGGATTAACATATTTAATAATTTTTCATTTCAACATTTTTCTCTTTTTTTGTGGAGGGCTGGTGCAATACTTTACCACTGGGTACGCTTGATGTATATGTACACTGTAGGACTTTAATGTTAATTGTCGTCTGATTGCACTGTTTATATGTCAATATGTATATGTCTAACGCTGTGTCTCTTGATGCCCAAAAATAATTTCTCCCAAGGGAGACAATAAAGGCTAATTCAACATGACCAGCAAGCAGCAGTAAGCCAGGCAATGACGATAGCTGAGTAGCATCAGCATGTGCTTTTATCACAGCTAAGTCATCAATGCTAACTATTACCATCAACGTTAGCGGAGGTTTAGCTAACATATTAGCATCAATGCTAGCGGAGATTTAGCTCTGTTAAAACCACATTTCCAGAGATGGCAGTGGCAAGAGAATACACACAGGCTTAGATAAGGGTCTTGCCTACATGTGTGTGAGGGGGGATTGTGTTCACAACATGTACAACTAACGGTACTTGCTGCTGGTCTGTCTAACCAGAGATATGATGCACTCAGACAGCCAGGATAGAGGGAGCGCTTGTAATATACACCAGCGCAGCTGAGCGGATGCTGAAACTGTCACGAGCGGGTGGAGTGGAAGGTGTCTGTGTATGTGGGGATTTACGGGGTTCTGTGGTTCTGTGAAGGCAGCGTACAGCCAGTGGGTGGGATGAGAGAGAGGGGCTCACCTGTGATTGGCTGGGGGGAGGGGAGCTGTGGGGAAGAGGGGAACAGCTCAGGGCGGTTGGAGCGTGAGCCTGGGAGAGACGCGTGATTTCTAACCCCACATAGGATAAGCAATAACCACGCCCTGTGGCGCCGGGATTGGCCAGGAGCAACACTGGAGGGCACGCAGCCCAGCGATTTAATAAACAAACTGAATAGCTCTTGAGAATGGACAGCGATTTCGAGAGCGGACATTGAAATGAATTATGGTCACCTAATTTCCTTAGCATAGTAATAATAATAATAAGCATAATAATTGTAATCTACACAATGTACACAATCTACAAAAACATGCAATAATATAAACGGTGTTGTGTTCACGTTCATAGCTCATATAATATAATGTATCATATTGTTAATTTCAAGCTCAATTCTTACCCAGAGAAAAGGTACAGCACTGAAAATGTAACAAGCAATAGTTTTTTAAACATCTTTATTTTAAAAGATGAAAAAACCCAGGTGCTTTAGTCCCAAGCTTCAATGCTCCTGGCCAATCCCGGCGCCACAGGGCGTGGTTATTGCTTATCCTATGTGGGGTTAGAAATCACGCGGGAGAGACGGCTGTGTGTGGGAAGAGCTAAGAGGCTAGGAGAGAGCTAGCGGGGTTTTGGTGTGTGTTTTATTTGTTATTTTGGTGTCACCACGACCTACAGTGGTTGTTCAGTTCGCTGGTAATAAACAGCTTGACGATAACGCCAAAGAGTCATTCGAGTCCTTTACAATATATTCCACCCAAATACTACCTTCTCTCCAAATACTTAGTTTTAAAGGTATATTCCATCCAAATACTACTTCATGTCCAAGTACTTTGGTATATTTCAGCCAAATATTACTTATGTCTAAGTACTTATACTTATACTTACAAACCTATAATATGTCGTCTCTGGCTCTACAGATCCATAGTATGACTCTACTGACTAATGTGATTTAACAGGCTGGTTAGCTCAGTTGGTAGAGAACCACACTTACAATCTTCGGGCTCTGGGTTTGAATCTCACCTGGAACAAGTCTTGAATGTTAGGTATAAGTATATGATGTTTAACTTTATATTAGGGTACACAAAAATAGTAACTAATGGAAAGGTAATGGTAATGGTAAAGGTTAAGTAATGATTCAGTACCAAGGGGCAAGCCCACCCCCTTTCCCCTGAAGACGCGGGAGTCTTTGTTTAAGCTGTAATTCCTTGAACGGCCACTTGAGGCAGTGCTCAGAAGTCCCGTTGTTCCTGTTAAAATGCCCCACTTTCTAACTGTAATTAAACATATTTACAGCTTGGACCGAAACACGGTTTTTGGTCTATATAGCTAATTTCACCTTTTCATAACATCTGTGGGGGGAACATATTATTTTATAACTCGTCCATTTACATTTGATAAGGGTTTAAAGTTATGCGTAATTAAGGGCGTGTCCCGGTTGAGTGACGGGCGCTGCTCTCCTGCGGCCACTGCACAGCCTGTTTGCTGTGTACTATCATGGCTATGCTAACGTTAGGCTAATTGTCTGACCTCGCGGTCGCGTTTGTGGTATTGCAGTCTTTTGGTCAATATTGGACAGTAAATATGCCTTCTTGCGATGCCGTTGGTTGTATTAACCGTACCCCAAGGTGGTTTCAACTTTTTCCGGTGAGTGAATGAAGTTGTCGGTGGCGAGACTATAGACTGAATTAACTACTAATTAACTACTATACTCACAAAGTGACTTTTTATCAAAGTGACTTTAACTAATGATTAACTAATGAGTAATTACTATACTCAGAACTGACTTACCTAATCATTCATTAATGATTAACTACTGTAATGATTAAGGGCCATTAGCTAATCATTAACTATTCATTAACTAAAAGTTTGTTTCTCATTAGTTTACTAGGAACTACGATATTATTTGTGTACTTTATTGTAAAGTGTTACCCCCACTTCCTGTTGCTGGAACCATAAAAGGCATCTCTTCCTCTGCACTACAGTATTTCTCCCAGGAAACACCTAGCTGAGACAGGCTGTTAGAACAGCAAATGTAAAAGCTTTTATGAACTGGGTGTTGGATCACTATTGTATTATATCAGTGGTGATAGAGAGCAGCACAATGAAAATGTATTTCTCTGAAAATGCCATGGATTATTTCTTTAAAGCCACGAAGCTGGATAGGGAGAGGGAGAGAGCTCACTTTCAGACTTGCAGACTGCTGATGTTTTTGAAGCTGGTTTTGGCGATGTGATGTGATGTGATGGCGATGAAGAAGGGAGACAGTGCCTGGCAGTCAAGTGAAGGGGAAAAATTGACATTATATGCTCTTGATTTTGAGATTCTTTTTATGTTGACAATGTGGAAAGTTGGACTCCACCAACCGCAAGACGGTTGGTTACTGTGCTGAGCGAAATGGCAGTAAAGCATCCAAGGACTTAGAGTAATGCAATGATACTGTGTGTGTGTGTGTGTGTGTGTGTGTGTGTGTGTGTGTGTGTGTGTGCGTGCGTGCTGCGTGCGTGCGTGCGTGCGTGTGTGTGTGTGTGTATATATAATCTTTTCTCAGCTTTTGCCTTGCATGGTTGTATATCATATAAACCAGAGCAGATGTCCAGCCTGGGATTGTGCTGGAGCCTTAATCTCATTGGAGAGAAAAGGAACCCACAAAGATAGAAAAAAAAGTTGATTACGGCACTAACACTGCCACACACTAACACTAACACTGCCACACACTAACACTAACACTGCCACACACTAACACTAACACTGCCACACACTAACACTGCCACACACTAACACTAACACTGCCACACACTAACACTAACACTGCCACACACTAACACTAACACTGCCACACACTAACACTAACACTGCCACACACTAACACTAACACTGCCACACACTAACACTGCCACACACTAACACTAACACTGCCACACACTAACACTAACACTGCCACACACTAACACTAACACTGCCACACACTAACACTAACACTGCCACACACTAACACTAACACTGCCACACACTAACACTGCCACACACTAACACTAACACTGCCACACACTAACACTGCCACACACTAACACTAACACTGCCACACACTAACACTAACACTGCCACACACTAACACTGCCACACACTAACACTAACACTGCCACACACTAACACTGCCACACACTAACACTAACACTGCCACACACTAACACTAACACCATGGCCGTAACTAGCTATGAGCACGGGGAGGTCCGGACCTCCCCTAATATTTCAGAGAGAGAAAAAAAAAAAAAAAAAATTATAAAACAATCTGCATGAAAAAGCATGAAAAACACGGGATCGCTTTTATTTTGAAACGAAAGGCAGGAAGTCACCTGACGCCGCGTCCGCGGTAACTTGATTCCGAGAGAGCAGCAGCATGGTGGTGAGTGATGACTGTCTGTCTGCCTGGCGAGATAATTGAAGGTGAGCGAGCTGCGAGACAGTGAGCGAGTGAACGACAGACAGTGAGTGACACTGACAGATTTTTTAGCAACAACCAAGAAAGTAAGTGTCTAGTCTGTCTCTTAAGTAATGTTACCTGTGTGACACGTTGGGATGCTACTGGCTAATCATGCATGATGCCAATTGCCAAGCTCCCGAAGTCAGGTATGCAGGTGGCTATATGCATGGTTTCAGTTTCATGACCCAATAAGTAACAAAAAGAGGTGGTGTAAAGTTAAAAACAACATAATATATTTTATTTTATTTTTCAATCGTTCCTATCAGGAATAAATAAATGTCCCTCTGTATGTTTTTTTTATTATCGATGATGACTTTGTGTGTTGTGTACGGCTTGGGTTGTGTACCTGTGTTTGTAGGTGTCATTTTGATATGAATTTGGCTAAAACAGTTTGTGTTTGTTAGTTACAATTATGTTGACAGGAGAGCTGAGCAGGTGGTGACATGAAAGAGAATATACTGAATAATGACATCACAACAGTATAATCCTAATGTTGATTTAAAATGATATATTACTCTAAATATGGCTAAAAAAGGGGGAAAAAAACCGTCACATTTTTTTCGCCGGCGCACTTGCGGGCGCCACCGAATCCGCCTCCCCTTGCTGGACCTCCCCTATTTCGGAACCCTGGTTACGGCCCTGACTAACACTGCCACACACTAACACTAACACTGCCACACACTAACACTAACACTGCCACACACTAACACTAACACTGCCACACACTAACACTAACACTGCCACACACTAACACTGCCACACACTAACACTAACACTGCCACACACTAACACTAACACTGCCACACACTAACACTAACACTGCCACACACTAACACTAACAGTGCCACACACTAACACTAACACTGCCACACACTAACACTGCCACACACTAACACTAACACTGCCACACACTAACACTAACACTGCCACACACTAACACTGCCACACACTAACACTAACACTGCCACACACTAACACTAACACTGCCACACACTAACACTGCCACACACTAACACTAACACTGCCACACACTAACACTAACACTGCCACACACTAACACTAACACTGCCACACACTAACACTGCCACACACTAACACTAACACTGCCACACACTAACACTAACACTGCCACACACTAACACTAACAATGCCACACACTAACACTGCCACACACTAACACTAACACTGCCACACACTAACACTAACACTGCCACACACTAACACTGCCACACACTAACACTGCCACACACTAACACTAACACTTCCACACAAACACTCCCACACACTAACACTAACACTGCCACACACTAATACTAACACTGCCACACACTAACTCTAAGGGGCCTATCTCCCCAACGGCGCTATCGTTTGCGCTGCGTTTGCACGCCTTAAGCTATCGTCTGCATCCACCGTCCAGTTTTGCGCTGGGATGATGCAGGTGTAGGCGTGGCCCAGGCGTGTCCGTGGGCCTCTAGCCTATCACCTGTCTCGCGCAAGTGTCATTTAGCGCTCTGGCAAGATACCGTCGGTATGTTCCAAGCGCAAAGAGAGGTCTGGGCGTTGCCCGTTCCAAAATAGGCGTTCCAGCGCAATGTGTTAGAAAAAATCGCCTTGGGTGCTCTCAATTTTAACGCCAGGAAATAGCTGGTCTTAGCGCAAATGCAGACGTACGCCTGAGCGCAGACAGTCTCCACACCTCCATGCAGTGCAGGAAATCCTTGCTTGGATCCATTTATGCATGGCATGAATGTCACTCTCCACTCGCGCCTGCACACACTCTTCTCTCCTCGGAATGCCACGTTGATTTTCAACAATAGCCTACATTGCAGAAAAAAACACACCTTGATTTAAAAATGAGAATTCGTTTGTCATGGTTTTATTAGGCTACATAATTCCCGACCATACAGGTTTGTGGTGTGAGGTAACAATAGATTGCTTTTGAGAAAGTTGTGACGGTGAAATCCTGCATAGCCGTCCAGCTCCCACCTTCTCGGGGGAGACCCCCCTCCAACACCCGGCGCACACAGACTCCCGCCCCGCCAGACCCTCGTTCCCCTAATCCAATTCAAAACGTATAATTTTTTCCCACAACACCTGTGTCCGGCCAGTACAGTAACCTCTTTCCCTGCAATTGCACGCATGTAAGACCAGCTTCTCCACAGCGCGGATGGCAGCTGAAGTCCCTCTCGCCATCAAGCAGACAGTGACGGAAGCATGTGTCTTTATGTGCGCAAAGGGGAAAATGGCAGAGTAAATTGGTGGGATTCGATGTATACATATTAATAGAAACGAATAGAAAATAGCTGATTAATCAAATGTGTGCTTGTGGAACGAAATTCAATTTCTTCAAATAGAGCAGCATCACTCATACGCTGCGTAATTACGCATGCAGTATATTACCGCAGCGGAGATAGAAGAGAGCCCGAAAAGGGATAAGCATACAGACGTTTGGGCAGGAGCCCTTTTTCAGCGTGTGAAATGGCAATAATACACAGGTGATTCACAGGTGGGCATGAGCACGTTATTTGAATTCTATGCATGACAGCCTCACATCTCTCTCTCTCTCCCTCTCCCCATCTAGGCTATCTTTTCTCTCTCCCTCTTTCTCTCTCTCATTCTAGTCCCTCTCAGTGGAGGAGGAAGCTGCTGACGTGACGCTGTGGTTTTATGGGCATGACCACACCTCCACAATGCTTTTGGGCATAAACACGCCTATACGGAGATGTGCGCCGAGATGACGTGAAGCGCAGCGGGCCGACACGCCCACAATTAGGGCTTTGCGCGGCGCTATTCCAGCGCAAAACGGGCGCTAACGCAAAGTTACTGCCGTTGGGCAGATAGGGCCCTACACTGCCACACACTAACACTAACACACACTAACACTGCCACACACTAACACTAACACTGCCACACACTAACACTAACACTGCCACACACTAACACTAACACTGCCACACACTAACACTGCCACACACTAACACTAACACTGCCACACACTAACACTAACACTGCCACACACTAACACTAACACTGCCACACACTAACACTAACACTGCCACACACTAACACTAACACTGCCACACACTAACACTAACACTGCCACACACTAACACTAACACTGCCACACACTAACACTAACACTGCCACACACTAACAATGCCACATACTAACACTAACACTGCCACACACTAACACTAACACTGCCACACACTAACACTGCCACACACTGACACTAACACTGCCACACACTAACAATGCCACATACTAACACTAACACTGCCACACACTAACACTAACACTGCCACACACTAACACTGCCACACACTAACACTAACACTGCCACACACTAACACTAACACTGCCACACACTAACACTAACACTGCCACACACTAACACTAACACTGCCACACACTAACACTGCCACACACTAACACTAACACTGCCACACACTAACACTAACACTGCCACACACTAACACTAACACTGCCACACACTAACACTAACACTAACACTGCCACACACTAACACTGCCATACACTAACACTAACACTGCCACACACTAACACTAACACTGCCACACACTAACACTGCCACACACTAACACTAACACTGCCACACACTAACACTAACACTGCCACACCTCTGCCACCTCCTCTCTTTCCCCCCCTCAGACACCCAAATCGAGGCACGTATCGCTGCATGCCTCAAAGACATGTGATCATCTTGTTTTTGTTTTGCACTTCATCTGGGTTTCTCCAATCATTGTATAGATGCACGACAAAAAGCTCAAATATCACTCAAAGCTTTATAAACCATGTACAAAACACACAACTCAACACAATGTCACAAAGTGAACAGACTGGGGATGCAGCTTTCTTCAATTATGCCCCCAAAGTGAGCTCCTTCACGCACCAGCTCAAAACCTTTTCTTTTTAACTTAGCTTTACATAATGATTCATCGACAATCAATTAATTGCCGGTAAAGAATTTGATTGATCAAACATACAGTATTAACTGATTACTGTAATCAACAATGCACTAATCATGTCCTGAAATGATTTACCACCGCAAGGGCGCAATAACGCAATTTAACTTTCACCGCTTACCCAGAGGAAGAAGAAAGCCAAGCAAGCAGGCAAAAAGTCCAGTGTAGGAGAATTACACCAAAAAAGACAACAGTATTGCATTTGCATTTTCTATTTTCTAGAGCAGTTTTTTTCCCATAATGATTAATCGTTAACGTGACTGACGGTCAATTATGGAAATGTATTCAAATGTGCATCCCTAGTTTTAATCAATCTATTTGACGTAAAGCACTTTGAGTTGCATTCGATGTATGAATAGTGGTATATCAAATGAACTTATTATTAGTAGAGTATACACAGTATGGATGTGCACCCACATTCACACAATCTAAACCTGCACTGCTGTAATGCTGAATGCTTCTTTAACCTCTCCTCCTCGTCCACTTCTCCCCCTCATGCATGAAGTGAATAAATGCGTGAAATCTACATATTATTGTCATTTACAGCACAGCAGATTCTGTTCTTCAGTGCAGTTGGATCTCAGCCTGTCATCTTGATTGTCATCTTGTCTTGTTATTTTACAAGCCCTCTGGGCTTCTTTATCTGACCTGCACAAATAATACTGACTGCATCGCTTCTTTCTAAATGTTATCATCATATTTTATCGTGTGTGTGTGTGTGTGTGTGTGTGTGTGTGTGTGTGTGTGTGTGTGTGTGTGTGTGTGTGTGTGTCATTCAATTTCAGGGGCACACAGCTTTCACACCCATTCACCTGTCAGTCTATTTAATTGAAAGAGCAGGTGGCCCTAAGAGATAGTATAAAATAGAAGTAATCAAACATAACTGTTATGTATAGTACAATGCAACAGCTCTCATGAGTTAGTCCAGTTCAACTAAGGTCTTATACAACTTCTTGCACACCCATATATTTGTCATATTTATGATTTCCCAATACCTTCTGTCCTTGGCAATCGTAAATACGATCCAACCAAAGTGCTTTTGGTCGGATATAATAACAAAATTTACCCATTTTTTTTACTTTAATTCAAGCAGCACAGAACTACTTTGTGCTGCCACAGCAGAAGAAATGGAAGAAATGCTCTTGTTAACTTATTAGCCAAAAGTTGTACATCTTAAATACTATTTGCAGCGGTTGTCTCTTCAACACCAAGGGGGATAACTTGAAAAAAAGCACAAAATGTATAGCAGCTTAAAGTTAAACAAAAGAGTGAAAATAGAAACAATACAATACAACAATTATTCTTCTAGAATGCCAAACAATCATACAACAATAAATTACTTTTACCACCAAGTGTTGGCATGATTTCCATGCTCCATGTCCACTTTGTTCCAAAATCACAGTATTTCAGACAGCATTTGAAGGCAGCATGGTTACCTGGGCAGGGCAGGGTACAGGCCTCTGTCAGCGTGATCTGCTTGTCTCCGTTGACGGCCGTCTCCAGGCTGCTGCACAGCTCCTCGTCCACCAGGCTGCCCAAGGCGTCGCCCGAGCCGTCCGACACCGAGCACGACAGGTTCCTGTAGCGCACGCCGTGTCCACACACCACGCCCTGACGCACACAGACACCATAGAGGAAGAAAGAGAATGATGAGTTACCACAGTCAGTCATTTGCTAAGCTGACGAGCCAGATGGTTTGTTACACAGAACCATGGGAACTCGTCCTTGGAAACTGTTTGGAAAAAGGCAGGAACTTTCAAAAAATACTTGGCAGATGATTGGATGTAGACCACCTGTCTACCACCGCCTATCATGGGCCAGAGCCGTATGTATAGAAGAGTCACGACAGTCACTCCAATGGACCAGTTAAGCAGCGCTGTCGGGTTGCAGCAGAATGGACCATTTGTGATGTACTTTTGAAAGGGAAATCAAACTGTATATTATCAGCTTTATTTTATGCCTTAAAATGTAGCGCGAGCCCCCTTCCTGGCTGTTCCCCTGCTACATACGTCACGCATTTTGGACTTCCGTTGGTGCCACTCTGTCTCTTATATTAATCTGTCAGGGGCTAACTTCAACCACTAAGGACCACCTCATTCCTCAGATGCTGGTCCGCACCACTGGTGGTTCAGAGTCCAACGCATGTGGCAGCATGGCAAGATGGATTGTGCTCTCGCAAATCCAGCTGCCTCGCAAGGTTAGCCATTTGCCAGTATTGGCCAAATGCCAGGAGGCGAATTTTGGCACTATGGCCGGTAGAAAACGCTCTAACTTAAAAAAGTTTCCTGATTACAATATATGGTTGATGGGTATGTTTTATAATTGTGTCATTAATGTGTATTGGATTTCACCCTCAGTCCCTAATATGTGCCTAAAATGTGCAAAATATAATCTTCTGTTGGTTGTTAACGGATTGACAATAACATTTCTGAACTTGAAATATAGGTAGATGTTTAATATCATAGTTGTTTATTCAGTTCACAGTTAAAAGTTAACAGTTTGAGTTAATAGTCTTTAGTTTCATTTCTGAATTGTATTGATAAGATCAAAGGGGAAATCATTGCACAGACTGGATTATACTCACAGCAGCAAGCTTTATTTGTACAATGCTGGCTCTCCATCAGGCATCATCAGGTCATATTTTTATCACAATCACCCATTCACAGGTTACTCAGTGATGATCTGTTCCTGGGGTCTGTGTGATTCACAGGTTACTCAGTGATGATCTGTTCCTGGGGTCTGTGTGATTCACAGGTTACTCAGTGATGATCTGGTCCTGGGGTCTGTGTGATTCACAGGTTACTCAGTGATGATCTGGTCCTGGGGTCTGTGTGATTCACAGGTTACTCAGTGATGATCTGGTCCTGGGGTCTGTGTGATTCACAGGTTACTCAGTGATGATCTGTTCCTGGGGTCTGTGTGATTCACAGGTTACTCAGTGATGATCTGGTCCTGGGGTCTGTGTGATTCACAGGTTACTCAGTGATGATCTGGTCCTGGGGTCTGTGTGATTCACAGGTTACTCAGTGATGATCTGGTCCTGGGGTCTGTGTGATTCACAGGTTACTCAGTGATGACTGGTCCTGGGGTCTGTGTGATTCACAGGTTACTCAGTGATGATCTGTTCCTGGGGTCTGTGTGATTCACAGGTTACTCAGTGATGACTGCTGTTCCTGGGGTCTGTGTGATGCTCCAACATGAAATATCAACCATTTGAAAAATCGAGGAATCTACTCTGACAAAATGACTGATAGCAGGTATTTTAAGACATCTAAATAGTGCTCACCGTCTTCACTACTCGAAGCATAAATTACACAAGATCTACCCTTCTGTCTCGCCACTATGTGACAGGTGTCAGGTGTCAGAGGGCACATGATCTCATGCCTTCTGGTTCTGCTTTTTTCCGTTAAAATCGCTATTATATTAATTATTAATATTTCGCTAAAATATTTGATTGGTAGTCTAGGGCCTACAACACAACCCTACAGCCAGAGGCGGAACTCGCCATCTTCGGCTGCTCTGAGTCCTCTTTGAACTTCCCTACAGCTGTGCAACAGTCTCTGACACTGGGGACCACTGTTGCCAAGAGACTCATTCTGAAGGAGTGGAAGTCCTCCTCTCCACCCTCTTTTCGGGTATTGCTGATGGACATGATTTCTGTTATACAGATGGAGAGACTCGGGTCCCTGAGGACCAACTCGCTTGGGAGGTTCTCAACTATCTGGGAACCGTTTCTGGCCCACTTTGACGAGGTTAAGAATGACAGGTGACTGAGGTTGGGGGTGATGGTTGGCTTGCCCGGCTGGTGTCTTGTGGACCCCTTGCGTGAGATCCCAAGCACTTTATCTATTACATACATGAGCAGCTGGTAGCACCACATTGCAATGTTAAATGTCAATGATGTATGTGTTTTGTTTTGTTTTTCCCCTGTGTCTGTCTTGTATTGTCTTGTGTATTGTTTCATAAAAAATTTAAAATAAATTATTGAAAAAAAAAAAGAAGACACTAAATAGTAGATAATCAAAGTGTTTCACTGATAAATCTATACTAATTTTACACACTTGGAAATTCCAAAATAACATAGGCTATAGACGGTTTTCACCAGCTGCAACCCCACAGCATTTCCTTTTTCTCAGCTTCTTCTTCTGTGTTTTATGGCGGTTGGCATCCTTAATGTTGCATTATTACCGCCACCTGAATTGTATCAGCTTCACAGTGCTAACTATTGACAGTGTCCACTTTCTCAGCTGTTCAGGGGAAACACTGACATAGCCTACTTCTATTTCTATTTTTTTATTATTTCTTTATGTAAAGATAGGCCTATGCGTGCAATAACGTACTGATAGTCAGCTTACTCTGTAACATGTAGCTTTTATTAGCCTCTCAGGCTAGCTCCGCGGACCAGACAACAACACTTCCTACTACCCAGCGTGTGCACGTCTTTCCGACAGGGGTGGTTGTTATGGCAACTATCAACAACAACAACAACTACTAACTACTACAATACATAAAGACCGAAATAGGCTACATTGTTAATGTGTCTGTCAGAGACACGGCCTAACGTTAACATTTAATATGAGCCGAATATCAGCCTGCGCTCAGCTATGTATACAGGAAGTAAACCGGATATTCAGGTGGGTTGTGATGGTTGTTATTGTTGTCAAGTTAAAACCGTCTATACCGGTAGATATTTTAGACTTTTAAAACCCCTGGTTTAGACTTTTGAATGATCCCTCACTGCATTATGTCCCACCCCAGCATCCTGTTTCAAAGATGCCAGTTCACTGGGTCTTTAAACACACGGACAACGTACCTCCACTCTGCACTTGGACCAGGGGCTGTACACTTCACTGGGTCTTTAAACACACAGACAACGTACCTCCACTCTGCACTTGGACCAGGGGCTGTACACTTCACTGGGTCTTTAAACACACAGACAACGTACCTCCACTCTGCACTTGGACCAGGGGCTGTACACTTCACTGGGTCTTTAAACACACAGACAACGTACCTCCACTCTGCACTTGGACCAGGGGCTGTACACTTCACTGGGTCTTTAAACACACGGACAACGTACCTCCACTCTGCACTTGGACCAGGGGCTGTACACTTCACTGGGTCTTTAAACACACAGACAACGTACCTCCACTCTGCACTTGGACCAGGGGCTGTACACTTCACTGGGTCTTTAAACACACAGACAACGTACCTCCACTCTGCACTTGGACCAGGGGCTGTACACTTCACTGGGTCTTTAAACACACGGACAACGTACCTCCACTCTGCACTCGGACCAGGGGCTGTACTGCCAGCGATAGCAGGGTCTGACGGGACAGGGCTTCCAGTGCTCCATCTGAAGTGGGCAGGGCCGGCCGTCACCCTGCGAGGGCTGGACCACCGAGCGCTGCCGCCACATCTGACCTGCAACACACAGGGAGTGACATCATCAGCGGGGAAGGGGGGGGGGGGGGGGGGGTTCTTGTCAGAGGTGTCATTAACGCTAGAAGTAACCACAGCTCTGCGCTCTCTCCGTCCCGGCACTGAAACTTGAGCCCTGTGCAGCTTACTCGCCTGATCCAAGACAAATTGACTGAATTTGATGCATTCAGCCGCTGCTGAAGAATTTGATTTAGTGCTTAAATAATAAAATTGCGCAGCGTGAAAAGTGGCTGTGTGCTTTTTAGACGAGCAAAAGGTAGGAATGAGACACATGAGGGGACCACCCTAGCAAAACTGCATTCAATCTCTAAACAGCTCATTCTGAATGTGTTTGTGTTGAAATGTATTAAATTAATCAATTAATCTCATTGTACATCGAGTTAACATTTTTAAAGCAATATTTGCCATACTCTTCTAATCTCGGTGCCATCTTGATTCGTTCTTGGTCCGCTTGAGTAAAAAGGCTTTTCTGCCACAGTAATCAGCATTCTCTTTAAATAAACCCAATACTGTACATCACAGCTAACAGCTCAGAGGCTATTGATTTGAAGTACAGAGTTAGCACACTGTGTGATTTCATTTGTTGCTTATACGACTTTCATTTCCTCACTGCCTATCCAGCAACCTGCTCACCTCACTCACAGTGCACCTTAGCCAACCAGCAATCTGCTCACCTCACACTCACAGTGCACCTTAGCCAACCAGCAATCTGCTCACCTCACACTCACAGTGCACCTTAGCCAACCAGCAATTTGCTCACTTCACACTCACAGTGCACCTTAGCCAACCAGCAATCTGCTCACCTCACACTCACAGTGCACCTTAGCCAACCAGCAATCTGCTCACCTCACACTCACAGTGCACCTTAGCCAACCATCCCGAGGGGAAATTGGGACCTGCTACAGTTGTTCATACTCAGGCATGGAAAAATATCAACATAAGCATCAAACATTATAAGAGACATAGGACTGTTCCATACAATGAAATAGAATACAATAGAGGTTACATAGCCTATGTACAGTAAGTGTCACAAAAATACAGGTATGTGCCTTCTCCATCAGTCATTCTCAAGTACGCTTAGTAAAGTGAAATATCTGAGGCAGCGATGGGAGTGGATGACCACCTAGTGGCGTGGACCCTCGACTACCTCACCAACCGACCACAGTACGTCAGACTGCAGGGCTACCAGTCTGAGGTGCTGTTGAGCAACACAGGTGCCCCCCAGGCAACTGTCTTTTCACCCTTTCTGTTCACCCTCTACACCGCGGACTTCCAGTTCAACTCTGACAACTGCCATCTCCAAAAATTCTCTTGACGACTCATCCGTTGTTGGCTACATCATGAATGACGATGAGGAGGACTACAGAGCTCTGGTCAGTAAGTTTGTTGAGTGGTGTGACACCAATCACCTCCAGCTCAACATTGGTGAGACCAAGGATATGGTGGTGGACTACCGGCGGAGGAGGCTGAGGTCTCCAACTCCCATCCCCATCCGTGGGGAGGAGGTGGAAATGGTGGACTCCTATAAGTACCTGGGAGTACTCAACTTGCATGGTCCGAGAACACCGAGGCCCTCTACAGGAAGGCACAGAGCAGGCTGTTCTTCCTGAGGAGGCTTAGGTCTTTTAATGTCTGTAAAAAGCTGTTACAGATGTTCTACCAATCTGTTGTTTCAAGTGTTCAACTGTACCAACATGGACCGCAGGGCGCTACGGAGAGTGAGACGTGCGGCCCAGCACGTAACAGGACGTGAGTTGCCAGAACTGCATGAACTGTATAAACAGCGGTGCCTCAGGAGGTCCCTGAAGATCATCAAAGACACAAACCATCCCCACAACAGCCTGTTCTCTCTGTTACCCTCAGGGAGAAGATACAGGGTTCCAAAAGCACGCACAAATCGCTTGAGGGACAGTTTCTTCCTGCAGGCCACGAGACTCCTTAACATACACAAATAGTGTAGTAGCCGTACTGTACCGTACTGTAGCTGCTACCATTACGTATGTCTAATGTTTAATTGTATGTTTAATAAGGAATATGCTATTTGCACCTGTATGTCAAATACGCCGAATTTAAAACGCCGAGTTTAATTGTATGTTTAATAAGGAATATGCTATTTGCACCTGTATGTCAAATACGCCGAATTTAAAATGTTTAAGCACGACTAAAGTATGCACATGACATGTGCACCTATGTGCAGTGAATATGCCACTGTCTCTGACTTGTCTTATCACTATACTGCCTTATTGCTTGTCGTGTCTCTTGTTGTTTTTGCACTCATATGCCCTGTTATATTTGTACTATGTTGTAAACGGAGTCCACAGCACAAGAATCTCACACGTGATACTTGTACCATGGAGTGACAATAAAAATCTTGAATCTTGAATCTTGAATCTTGTTCTGTTCTTTGCTGTGGCGTGTTGGGGGGGTAACGCCAGCGTGAGGGACACTCTGTGATTACAGCTGGACAGAGCCGTCTGGAGGAGGTGGCAGAGGTGCGCATGAGGAGGAAGTTTACCAGCAATGCGGGAGAACCCCTCCCATCCCCTCCATGACATGCTAATGGAGATGAGGAGCCTCCCATCCCCTCCATGACATGCTAATGGAGATGAGGAGCCTCCCATCCCCTCCATGACATGCTAATGGAGATGAGGAGCACGTTCAGCCACAGACCCCCCCCACCCTGAGACTCCACTAAGCGCTTTGGCCAGTCCTTCGTGCCAGTGACCATAAGGTTCCACAACAGGAGATAACTGAATGAACATGAACTGGCACTTTACACATTTTTGCGCTGCTCTCGCACATGCACTGTGGCACATGGCACCGTGGCACATGCACCGTGGCACATGTACCGTGGCACATGGCACCGTGGCACATGCACCGTGGCACGTGCACCGTGGCACATGCACCGTGGCACATGGCACCGTGGCACATGCACCGTGGCACATGCAACGTGGCACGTGCACCGTGGCACGTGCACCGTGGCACGTGCACTGTGGCACATGCACCGTGGCACATGGCACCGTGGCACATGCACCGTGGCACATGCACCGTGGCACATGCACCGTGGCACATGGCACCGTGGCACATGCACCGTGGCACATGGCTATGCACTTTGCAGGATAAAGGCACACAGGGTCGTATTTATTTGGTTGTCAATTGAATTTTATTGCTCTTATTGGTTTTATTGTTTTATATGCTTTTTATTTATATCTTGACTTCTGTACTTTTAACCTCTGTCCCTGTCACTGTTTTAGACACCTGCATCTCCCCACGGGGATCAATAAAGGTTTCAATCAATATACTGCAGAGGGAGTATAGTAATAGTAGTAGTAGTAGTAGTAGTAGTAGTAGTAATAATCATAATAATAACAATGCAACAGTAATAATAATATAATAATAAAATAAAATGATAATAACGAGTAAGGTGCATCCAGTCAGTAAAGTGAACAGTATCAGTGTGGATCTTTGATTATGGCACAAATTGTGGTAATTTGCAGTTATTGCACATTGAGTTTTATTGCACATCAGGTATACATTATCCAAGTTGGTTTGAGTTTTGGACAGCTGGAGTGAGCCAACCAGCAACCTGGTCACCTCACACTGCACCTTAGCAACCTGCTCACCTCACAGTGCACCTTAGCCAACCAGCAACCTGGTCACCTCACACTGCACCTTAGCAACCTGCTCACCTCACACTCACAGTGCACCTTAGCAACCTGCTCACCTCACAGTGCACCTTATCAACCTGCTCACCTCACACTCACAGTGCACCTTAGCAACCTGCTCACCTCACACTCACAGTGCACCTTAGCAACCTGCTCACCTCACAGTGCACCTTATCAACCTGCTCACCTCACACTCACAGTGCACCTTAGCAACCTGCTCACCTCACACTCACAGTGCACCTTATCAACCTGCTCACCTCACACTCACAGTGCACCTTAGCAACCTGCTCACCTCACAGTGCACCTTAGCAACCTGCTCACCTCACACTCACAGTGCACCTTAGCAACCTGCTCACCTCACAGTGCACCTTAGCAACCTGCTCACCTCACACTCACAGTGCACCTTAGCAACCTGCTCACCTCATAGTGCACCTTATCAACCTGCTCACCTCCCAGTGCACCTTAGCAACCTGCTCACCTCACAGTGCACCTTATCAACCTGCTCACCTCACACTCACAGTGCACCTTAGCAACCTGCTCACCTCACACTCACAGTGCACCTTAGCAACCTGCTCACCTCACAGTGCACCTTAGCAACCTGCTCACCTCACACTCACAGTGCACCTTAGCCAACCTGCTCACCTCACAGTGCACCTTAGCAACCTGCTCACCTCACACTCACAGTGTACCTTAGCAACCTGCTCACCTCACACTCACAGTGCACCTTAGCAACCTGCTCACCTCACAGTGCACCTTAGCAACCTGCTCACCTCACACTCACAGTGCACCTTAGCAACCTGCTCACCTCACACTCACAGTACACCTTAGCAACCTGCTCACCTCACACTCACAGTGCACCTTAGCCAACCTGCTCACCTCACAGTGCACCTTAGCAACCTGCTCACCTCACACTCACAGTGCACCTTAGCAACCTGCTCACCTCACACTCACAGTGCACGTTAGCAACCTGCTCACCTCACACTCACAGTGCACCTTAGCAACCTGCTCACCTCACACTCACAGTGCACCTTAGTCAACCTGCTCACCTCACACTCACAGTGCACCTTAGCAGCCTGCTCACCTCACACTCACAGTGCACCTTAGCAACCTGCTCACCTCACAGTGCACCTTAGCAACCTGCTCACCTCACACTCACAGTGCACCTTAGCAACCTGCTCACCTCAGAGTGCACCTTAGCAACCTGCTCACCTCAGAGTGCACCTTAGCAACCTGCTCACCTCAGAGTGCACCTTAGCAACCTGCTCACACTCACAGTGCACCTTAGCAACCTGCTCACCTCACAGTGCACCTTAGCAGCCTGCTCACCTCACACTCACAGTGCACCTTAGCAACCTGCTCACCTCAGAGTGCACCTTAGCAACCTGCTCACCTCACACTCACAGTGCACCTTAGCAACCTGCTCACCTCACAGTGCACCTTAGCAACCTGCTCACCTCACACTCACAGTGCACCTTAGCAACCTGCTCACCTCACACTCACAGTGCACCTTAGCAACCTGCTCACCTCATAGTGCACCTTAGCAACTACCACACTTTTTTCAGCACATAAAAAACAAATGATCCCCACATGCACAACAACCTCACATCCTATTCCACCAAGAGGAACACCCCCGCCCCCACACACACAGAGAGAGAGAGAGAGAGAGAGAGAGAACACGGAACACACACACACACGGAACACACACAGATAATAAGGTCCCCTATTGCTCATGTAGCATCCTTAAACTTTTATTCCCTGTGATTTAGCAACTGTTGCTGTAGCACCGCCACTTCAAAGAGGTCCCCACGGCCCCCAGAGCAGGAGGACATAATGGGACAGAATCAATTGTCTGATCCTCCGGAACAACAACCAGGCAACAGGAGGCCATATTTGTCATTTGGCAGAGGGAGGTAATGCGATCGCTCTCACCTAAAGAAATGCTTCCTCTCTCTCATTTCTATGGTGTTTTTCAGCCAAGTGCCTGAGATGTTGTTCCTTTCTTTTTACTCTTATTTAACCAAGGACATGTTGCTGAGCGTGCATGATGCCTTTTCTCAGCAACGCCATGCTTCAGTAAATCAGCGTGCAGTTACACACACACACACACACACACACACACACACACACACACACACACACACACACACACACACACACACACACACACACAGAAAACTGTGTTGATGCCGCGAGGGGCTCCTTACGACCCAACCTGGGTCGAATGGTATTTGCAACTAATTTCTTTAAGCTTTATTTATTTACTGTATATTGGCAAGGGTTTTGCTGAGACTGCATGTTTCTTTTCAGCAACTCCCTTTCAAATTCCTACACTCATACACATGAACACTTTGGAGCTGCCCAATACAAGCCCATGCAGTGTTGTAGTGTTGGAGGCTGGGGGTGTAACGTCTTTGTAGTGTTGGAGGCTGGGGGTGTAACGTCTTTGTAGTGTTGGAGGCTGGGGGTGTAACGTCTTTGTAGTGTTGGAGGCTGGCTGGGGGTGTAACGTCTTTGTAGTGTTGGAGGCTGGCTGGGGGTGTAATGTCTTTGTAGTGTTGGAGGCTGGGGGTGTAACGTCTTTGTAGTGTTGGAGGCTGGGGGTGTAACGTCTTTGTAGTGTTGGAGGCTGGGGGTGTAACGTCTTTGTAGTGTTGGAGGCTGGGGGTGTAACGTCTTTGTAGTGTTGGAGGCTGGGGGTGTAACGTCTTTGTAGTGTTGGAGGCTGGGGGTGTAACGTCGTTGTAGTGTTGGAGGCTGGCTGGGGGTGTAACGTCTTTGTAGTGTTGGAGGCTGGGGGTGTAACGTCTTTGTAGTGTTGGAGGCTGGCTGGGGGTGTAACGTCTTTGTAGTGTTGGAGGCTGGCTGGGGGTGTAATGTCTTTGTAGTGTTGGAGGCTGGGGGTGTAACGTCTTTGTAGTGTTGGAGGCTGGGGGTGTAACGTCTTTGTAGTGTTGGAGGCTGGGGGTGTAACGTCTTTGTAGTGTTGGAGGCTGGGGGTGTAACGTCTTTGTAGTGTTGGAGGCTGGGGGTGTAACGTCTTTGTAGTGTTGGAGGCTGGGGGTGTAACGTCGTTGTAGTGTTGGAGGCTGGCTGGGGGTGTAACGTCTTTGTAGTGTTGGAGGCTGGGGGTGTAACGTCTTTGTAGTGTTGGAGGCTGGGGGTGTAACGTCTTTGTAGTGTTGGAGGCTGGGGGTGTAACGTCTTTGTAGTGTTGGAGGCTGGGGGTGTAACGTCTTTGTAGTGTTGGAGGCTGGGGGTGTAACGTCTTTGTAGTGTTGGAGGCTGGCTGGGGGTGTAACGTCTTTGTAGTGTTGGAGGCTGGCTGGGGGTGTAACGTCTTTGTAGTGTTGGAGGCTGGGGGTGTAACGTCTTTGTAGTGTTGGAGGCTGGCTGGGGGTGTAACGTATTTGTAGTGTTGGAGGCTGGGGGTGTAACATCTTTGTAGTGTTGGAGGCTGGGGGTGTAACGTCTTTGTAGTGTTGGAGGCTGGCTGGGGGTGTAACGTCTTTGTAGTGTTGGAGGCTGGGGGTGTAACGTCTTTGTAGTGTTGGAGGCTGGCTGGGGGTGTAACGTCTTTGTAGTGTTGGAGGCTGGGGGTGTAACGTCTTTGTAGTGTTGGAGGCTGGGGGTGTAACGTCTTTGTAGTGTTGGAGGCTGGGGGTGTAACGTCGTTGTAGTGTTGGAGGCTGGCTGGGGGTGTAACGTCTTTGTAGTGTTGGAGGCTGGCTGGGGGTGTAACGTCTTTGTAGTGTTGGAGGCTGGGGGTGTAACGTCTTTGTAGTGTTGGAGGCTGGCTGGGGGTGTAACGTCTTTGTAGTGTTGGAGGCTGGGGGTGTAACGTCTTTGTAGTGTTGGAGGCTGGGGGTGTAACGTCTTTGTAGTGTTGGAGGCTGGGGGTGTAACGTCGATTTTTAAAAAAAACGATTAAAACGATTAAAACGATTTTTAAAACGACGATTAAAACGATTTTCAGACGGCAGCCCGTCTTTATTGTCACACAACACACTACAACACATGCATGCGGCCACTACACACACTCATGCTGATGGTGGCCGGTGAAATATGTCCTCTGCATTTGACCCATCCAGGCTTGTCCTTTCCTCCAGGGGGCGGGCCAGGAGCAGTGGTCGCTTTCTCGTACAGCGCCCGGGGACCGACTTCGGATGTTGTCGTCACTGGTCGGATGACGATGACGATCTGATCTTCTGCATGTTTTTAGTGGGGGGGTTATATACGGAGGAACCCCCTGGGGGAGCACGGGGAGAACATGCAAACTCCACACAGACAGAAAGGCCCTTACGACGAGATACCCCACCTGGGCAGTAGGCACTGAAGATATGGGGGGGAACACAACCACAGCGCCCACAGTGTCCCAGGCGAGAATCGAACTCAGGACCTTCTGACTGTGAGGCGACAGCGCTACCGACTGCGCCACCGTACCCCCGCCAGAACCCTCTCCCACTGAGCCACCGTGCCCCTGTGTCGTTGGTCTGAACGGTCATGAGCAGTGCTGTAGTGGTAAAAAAAAAGGTGGGTAAACTATACTTTTGACTCGAGGCAGCTTTCTCACGCAGCACCGGCAGTGTTATAACGGCAGATAAATAAGCTTCCGTGACCGATATACAAGACAAAATATGAGAGTATATATAACAACTTAATCTGAATCATATAGCCCTATAAGGTATATCAGGGGGTTCCCCCACATTTCTGAGTAGCCAGCCAGATAGAAAAAGTAGCTGGCTATGGGATGGGCCTTGCCTTGGGGGGGTCCGGGGGAATTCTCCCCCGTAAGATTTTTTTTTTTACATTTTAAAGTAAAATTCATCAACCTGGTGCATTTGAGAGCAAAATGAACTACACACATCTCTAATGTGTTGTGACTTTACAAATAATTAGGCCTAAACAATCAATATAAAATGTATTTATTGAACATTTGTTGAATTTCTCCAGGTATGAAAAGTAGTAGGTAGCCTACTTTAAAGGACATTGTATGAACCCAGTATATACAGTTTGAAGAGTAATATAGTTCTCTCTCTCACACACACTGTACCTGTGATTGTCAGCTTCAGCTTTATAGCTAAAAGTATGTAGACAGATTGAATCTGTGATTCTTGAATACCAATATATAATTCAAACTGTCCACAAACACATTGGGCAAGGATAGGTAGACAACATACTGTACATGGAAATAAAAGTGGTTCTGCCACTCTGGCCACTAAATTTTAGTCAGCCAATATTTATTTATAGGCTACAGATCTCGGCACAACAAACACCAGTATGTTTCTAGATACTTTGGTCATATTATATTGGCTTTATACAGTAGCACCTGGACTATTCAAGTCGACTCGCACGCACCTAATGTTACAAACTTTACTTGATCAGAGGGAAATCAATCATGATTCACTCTTCAGTTGTAAAACGGTGAGCCTATATGATTTTCCCCACTCCGGACACACATTTTTAACCAACCTTACCTATGTTCAGCTCACCATGAGCTGGTCTCCAAATGCGCACTCCAAATTGCACCGTTAAGTTGTTTGAAGGGAGCGCTGTCTGGGCAGGCAAGCACAGCTCGATAAAGGCACCAACGTGACCGGGGCCGTGTACCTTTCCCGCGGAGCGCTCCACAAAAATAGGCTACGGTTCGCGGAGATCCTGGTCAGTGCCATGCCCATGTGTAATCTTTTTTCTTTTCTTTTGGTGTGTGATGTGCTTGGCGTGGTCTCCGCATCAACGGAGTTTACGCGAACGTGTTAAAACTCGTGCAATAATAAGTGTGCATAAACGATTTAAACATGTGAGTAAACGATCTTAAAAGGTGCCTAAACGCTGCAGAGCATTGAAAAAGGTACGTAAACGCCGTTTACGTGCGTTTAGCCACCACTACAGCCCTGGTCATGAGAAGGTTCACTTTTCCCTCTTTGTTGTTGTTTGTATTTGGCTTATTTAGATTCACTTTGTCCAATTTAGAAGTGAACCAGGGCTTGTGAGTAAGTCATATGGATTCACAAGCAGCTTGTTTATTGGGCAGAGTTTTGGTGACCTGTCATGACCTGTCCGGTTAGAGATCTTGTCAGCAACGGGGAGCAAAAAAGAAAAGAAAAGTGATTCCAGTCTGTGGAACACATAAGAACAAACTGCAGGATATGAGCTTCAGTCCAGACTTCATTTTGTTCTGCTAGACATGTCAACATCTGTCCTATAAACCCTTGTGTTTTAGAGTTGTTTCTTGTAGTTTGTTTTGGTTTGTTTGGTTTGGTGGTCCTCTTTGTTGTTGCCTTTTTCTCTATTTATCTTCAGAGTTTGTCCTTGCTACTGCTAGTTCCCCACATGCTCCACAGTCCCTCTCATTGCTTGACCCCCGTTGCCTGGTGAAGGTATGCAAGTGAAGTCACCAGCCACTTCTTTTCACTTGGCAGCGAGGAGCTAGCATTTGATTGGTAGTAATGTGATGTAGAGACAGAGGGACAGATGAGGTGAACTGTCGCAGGCCAACTGCTCCTATTGTAGCGAGACAACGTGCAATCTGCTGGGACTGTATTGTGTAGCGCTCTATGGTGCGCTGCCATTTTCGGCACTTGAGGCAGAATGTGTCGCATAAACACATTTTGTAACTTAATGATGTATGCTGCAGCGAGTAATACTGTCATAGCTAATGCATGAACAGTTTAAACATAGAATTTTAATGCAAATTGGAGCTTTGGTGAACAGGGTGAGAGTCTGATATTTTGGGATGGATTTTGATATAATTCATTAGTCCCTAAAGGGTGGGGGGGGGGGGTGGGGGGGGCGACCTCACTTGCACTACGACATCCTGCCAATCCATTTGTGTTGTGCTTGGTTATTGTTGCGCTTTTGAGAAATATAAAAAAAAACAATAAATGTTACCCTTTAGTAGTCTGGAAAAAGTTGTCCATGCGTTTATGTCTTCTCATTTAACCACAGGAGATCTCTGTATTCTTGCATAAGTTGGAGGTTCCTCTCATTTAAAAAACGCAGCAGCTAGGCAAACATCTTAATTGATTACCTGTTACTTTTAGAATTTATTTTAACATTTTACTGATCATTTTCAACGGGCAGATGTGTCTGGCACCAAGCTATATCACGGACCATTTAACCCCATGTGAGCCGGATCACAGCCTGAGCTTCCTATTGGCTGATGTAAAGTAAAGATTGTTAACTAGATGCGTTTGGCCCTTTGCCATCTAGACTGTGGAGCGACCTGCCTGAGGAGCTAAATCACTATCATCTTTTAAAGCACTCTTGGATGAACTAGCTTTTATCTAATGATCTTTTAATTAATTGTCCCTGAACTCACTTTCTATGTGCTCCTTTTTGTTTCTTGCTTTGCTTTCATTGCTTTTCGCTTTTTACTGTTGTTTTGATCTTTTTGTAGTTTTAATTGACTCCCTGCTGTGTTGTGGAAATTGCTACACACAGAGAGTCTGATATTATTCTGGTTAAGATAGAGTTAATATGATGATGGTGTTGAGCAGTACGTTTCATATCATCCGTCTTCCGTATACCTTCCAGTCCGCACGTCTGGGAGCACTCGGACCAGGCCGACCACTCTGACAGCTGGCAGTTGACGGGACACTCCACCACGCAGGAGACGTTCATCTGCCACTTCTTCTCCAGATTCAACTACAGCACAGAGGAAATGGGGGGTGGTCAATTCACAACTCTCATCATCAAAATCGTTCATATCACCGGTGGCACACACAGAGCAGTCTCCGCACCGCCGATTCAATCTGTCAGAGCCGGGGCGCCAGCTTGACCTCTCGACACTACAACTCCCACAAGCCTTTGTTCTGGCATGGGGCACGGCTGTGCTGGGTAGCATCAGCTCAGCCAGTTGGGATAGTGAAAGCTGGTCTGAAAGACAACACACACATTGTGTTTTTGTGAATGAGCCAGGCGATGATGAGGCCATGGGTTAAATAGCTGTGGGGGAACGCTTCGCCACAGCCCGCCGGCTGCAATTACAGGGAGCCTAGACAAATTATGAATGAATAAAATACTCAGCCTAAAGCACAGACAACAATCTCTGTATGGGAATACATTTGAATACTTCTTGCTGCAGGCCCTAATAGTACTCGAAGTGTATGGTAATATATTGTAATGAGTGACATGATTAAGCCATTAAGAAAGAATGTATGCGTCAAAGAAACAAAGCGATAACTACAGCGTTTAAGAAAGACTGAATGAAAGAAAGCAAATGACAATACAATGAATAAAGAGTTTTTTCAGGACTAGTTCAGGACTCACCTCACAGAATTTGAGGTCGACAGACTTGCCATCACTGCGAACACAGTCCAGCATCCGGGTCTTGATGCCGACCCCACACACAGCGTTGGGACTTAGCTGACATGTACTCCAGTCTGAGGGGGGACAGAAGACATTTTGCGCATTTAGTATAGCTATGCTCTCAAATTCGTCAGTGTCAGTTTCAATCTGAATGGGTAAAAATGCCAGTGTTTCTGCACCCGGCAGAGTTCCTTTAACACTTTATAGATATTTCTGTCATATCACCTCTATGAGTGGATAAACCACATTCCCATCAACACTTGTCAACTGAAAAGTCAACAAGTCAAAATCAGCTGTGAAGGCACACTGCCATCATAACCAAACAATACAGTAGCAGACTGTAGCAGTCAAACCCAGAGTGTCACAGACATGTCATAGATATTCTCCTATTTTAAAATGTTTCTGTATGATGCAGAAGTGCAAGGTAAATAAATAAGGGAGAGGCAGGGGAAAAAAATACTTTTCTTCTTGCAGATATGGCATGGCATGTCACCTGCAGTGGCTGATACATCTCAAACTTCACCAGACGCTTTCACAATTTTACCAGCGAGTTTAGAATCGTTTTAGAGTAGAATATATGACCCTCACATGATGACTGGTTAGGTTACCTGACAGTGTAGATCAAGCCCCCAGGAATAGTGCTGGGCTGTGAAGCCATTTGAACATGGTGGCGAAGCTCTCTATTTTGCAAGTCACGTGACGCCATGCAGCCCAGAAAGGAAAATTCCCATCCACTTGCATGGGGACCCCGGCAGCTGTTAAACCCAGGGGAATTTTTTCCGGGTGTCACTCAAAGTATAAAACGACTCTTTTATATTATCAAATAATTTTTTATGGGGCATTTTTTCTTCAGAAGCCACTAAGAGCCATATACGAGTGTGTTTTCTTCTTGTAATACAATCCATGGGTGGGAGGGGTGGGAGACGTCATGGAACACGTCATGCAACAGATGCGCACTTCGCCTTAGGCCGCATGGTCAGGAAGTAAAACCAGGAAGAAAAACCCCCCATGATGACTTCATGCGCCAGTGAGCAGCCTCCGTCCGAATGCATGGGTGGGCGTGGCTCATCCCCTATCCAGTTCTTTTAAAGGTCCCATTCCGTGCAAAAGCTGTTTTTACTTGTAAATGCATATATACTGCTGTCATCCCTCCCTGTAATGAGTGGTCACAAGCTCAGAACTGCCACAGTTGGATTTGTCCCTATCCAGCTTCCCCCTGCAGTCTCCTCCAAGCCACACCCCCAAACGCTTCGTTTGCCCAGAGGGGAATTGGGACGTCACGATGGTCCTCAAGCATACTGCGCGGGTCTCTCTCACACAAGCTACCTGCACCATTTTGTCTATAGCCACAAAATTAACACTTCTAGCTGGAGCGACGCCAACTGTACGTGATCCAGCAACTGCGGAGGTGCATTCGGTAAGTCTAGGCATTTTGAGATGTCCTCTTTAGCGTAGCAACCGTTAAGTTAGCGATAGCTCGCAACCTGGCGTGCTGGTTCACAGACGCTAATCTGATTGGCCGCTGGGAGCCTGGGGCGGGCTCTCCCTCAGCGGCCAATGGGAACTGTTAGTTCTGAATATATTATAGAAACAGACCATTCTTGGGAAGCGACGAGATGAGGAAGTGAGAACTCCGTCACAACAAACGGGGTTGCTATATTTTCGACAAATTAATCCAGAATCATGTTTTATGGACCAGAGACACACGTTTTTAAGAGGTTACAGCTGCACGAATTGGGACCTTTAATACATCCATGGTGTAGATAGAGACACTGCAAAACGCGTCATCATTCAGAAGCCACGCCCAAGACGGGGGAAAATACAAGGAAGCACTGCCTGATGACTGCAGCTAGGAAAACAAACCGCGGCTAACCAGGGCGAACGGAGGAACTCTCGTCAGATATAAATAGTTTTGCGGGGTTTTACAGGGATTTGGACAGTTTTCTTTTTAGATAATGTCAAAAGATTATTTCAGTACATTTCCTCCAACGGAGAGGGAAAGGTACATCGAGAAAATGAACTCAGTTGGCCTGGAGCAGTTATCCCTTTTCATTGGCCAAACAAGGCTGGATAAACGATCCCACACAGTGGCCTGAAGTGAAATACTATGACATGAGCTTTTAGGCATGTTTAAATTAATGAAAATAATGCTGGTGTAACGTCAGACAGATGGCATCAGACGCGCTGGCGTTCTCCTATGTCACATAGTTGCACACAAAGATCATATATATGGAAGATGAACACTCCAACTTACTTCCTTGGTTCCGGAAGCGAATGGCTTCCTTGTTTTGCTCGGGAGTACAAAAAAACTTTAATTGGTGATTTTTTACATTTGTTGTCTGCGCAGCCCCAACACACAACAGCTTTTAGCTATGTTTAATTCAAGGAAAATGACGCTGGTGAATGGGAGTGAACGGAGCGATTTCCCCCGTGATGGGCGTGGCCTATTTCATGCAGTGTCTCTATGGTAGGATAAACAACAAACAAACATATTGATCAGCATGTGGCTGCTGCAAGGAGAGGTAGAAGGTGATCAATGAAGAGGGGAATGTATTCAAATCACAAGGAGAGGCATTCTGATCGCGTCTTACCTTTACAATTTGACACATTTCCAGTTGAAACAGGATGTTGGGGCGGGACTGTGGCTGTGACTGTGGCTGTTCAAAAGTGTCCAAAAGCTCCAAAATGCTTTGCACATAATCTTTTGCTGTCACAAATTCATGCCCCGCCGTACCATGTTGCCACTCGTATCACTTTGTGAGGGGGGGCATTTCAGGTTAAAGAGGTGTCAATTATGACGGCAAATTAGCTAACAAGATGAAAAAGTCATGTTGTATTTCGTTGTGACTTGCAAGTCCATTGAACAGTCCTGCCAAATGAATCAATTGACATAATGGCTGACATACTGAACTCAAATTCCCAGGACTTCACTTGATAAATCACTAGTTTTCATTTGGAAAACATTGTAACTATAATGTCCCATGCATGCATGCAAACGTTAGCATGATGGGCATCCTGATGACTCAGCACAGCAGACTGGGAAGCATGCCATGTACAGTACGTGCAATGTCACGGGTTCAACTCCAGCTCATGACCTTTATTGCATGACCGCTCTCTCTCTCTGCACAACTATCAAGTCAAGTTGACACGCCTTAAAATGATCTCAGGGGGGAAAAAGTCTACATTTGGAGTGAGTCTCCAAATAGCTTCTGGCTGGCATAGATCACGTCCCACCATCTGCCTTAACCAAGCTGTATGGCAGCAGAGCAGGATAAGGAGGATTTAAAAGCAACATCAATACTAGTTTTTCCACAAGAAACCTTGTCAGAAAACCTCAGGACCTTGGCTTTACTGTGCTCCATCACTCTGGACATGCTGGGGAATAAACAGCCCTCCAAAAACGGAGTGCTGTGAACTGAAAAGGCTCCATTTTATCGCAGTGTTTGGGTGCCAGAGCCTTGTTAAAAAACACTGTAACAACAGGGGGGGGGGGCTGAGGTATCACTCACGAAGAAGCCATCCTCTGACAGAGATGAGTAGCTGTTTTTAGCTGCAGCGAGCTCATTTGCGAGCTCGACTCTGAGCTGGGGACTCGTGTCTCCTTCTGCTGAGGAGCTTTGTGGCACTCTGGGGAGCGAAATGAGGAGATTTCAACTAGAAAGAGCGACAGTGAGAGACAGCCAGAGACATGCAGCGAGAAACAGTGAGGGACGGTGCAGCCAAAATGGTCTCAGCGTCAACAATGAAAAAGAGCCCTTTTCCCAATAATGATCTCTGCTCGTATGTGATGTACATATACCCTGGGAGGCCTGTGTGCTAGCGAGTAGCTGGCACTTCTTCCAGTTTAGCGATATAGATGCAGAGCTAAGAGGAGGGAAGATGGGGGGAGTGGGTGAGGTGGCTCAGAATGGGGAGCGATACCATTGAAGGTAACAACAAATCCAAAGGAAAATACTTCCAATTCATGCTACTACTATATACTGTATAGATATATATGTATGTATATATATATATATATATATACATATAGGGCTGTCAAACGATTAATTTTCTTAATCACGATTAATCTTGCGATTAACTATAGTTAATCGCAATTAAGCGCATCTTTGTATCGCATGTTTAAAATGCCATTATTTTGCATTTCAAAGCATTTTAAATTCGATATTAATCATTCTTACCAGTGTGTCGTGATTGGGAATCAAATGAATGCAAATAAATGTACTTTGTGATCTTGAATTTTAGATTTATTTTCAATTCAATAGAAGTAGAAGGACAAAAAACCAGCACTCAAAATAAATCATTTTGGGTTGTTTTAATACCTTCAAGCATTGACAATGCTGAGGAAGGCTTACGCCGAAACGTTCATTGTCACTGCTGTTTCTGCTTGGAGGTATTAAAACAACCCAAAAGGATTTATTTTGAGTGCTGGTTTTTTGTCCTTCTATATATTGTTTGCGCCTTGCACCGAAACTTTTTGAAACTTTTGAGAGTGCTCACCAGTCGTGACTTGCAGTGACTGACTCTTTGGACAATTCAATAGAAGTGCAATGTAGACAGGAGGTAACAATGTCTACAAAATATATCTTGAACAGAAAATAAATGCACAATTGTAAGTGCAGTAGTACACGCTCCAGAACCGATACTTCCGGCGGCGGCGCTGTGGAGCATTCGAAAGCCAAAATGACACAGCCGAAGAAGGCTGTGTCTGAGCTAAAAACTTTGGCACTTCCATGTGAATAATGGCTCGGTATTGGAAACTACGGAAGATTTTGGAGTACATTGGATAACAACATTGTGTGTGAGGTAGGTACAGTTTTATTGTGATTGATAACGTGTATATCGCGTGAAGCCATTGGAGCCGACCTCCCAGTGGCTAGAGGACCCGCGCATCCGAGACTCTGAAGGAAGAATGACTGATGAGTCTCGCGTTGAGGCTACGGCGACGCTAGCTGCTTCGGTATGCTTAGCTTTTAGGTGATAGCTCAAACTCGATGTACTTTGGTGATATTTTAATTCCGTTTCACACAAGGTGCAAACTACTGTTGACTTGTCCACTGTGCCATTTGGGAGTTTTTAAAGTAAAACGAGCCATTTAGAAGCGTGTTGCTCTTTCTTTTCCATGCCTGCAACAGCAGGAGACAGGAAACCGCTGCGACCGGCTTGACTACAAGTACGGGTGTGTCGAAGGGACAAAATAGCGGCATGCGATTAACGTGATAAGAAAAACAAAACGCGTTATGGTCGGCCCTTAATCGCATCGCGTTAACGCTGACAGCCCCTAATATATATATATATATATATATATATATATATATATATATTACAGTTTTAATTTGAATGTCTTGTATTGGCATTATAAATGTAGTAAATTACAGAGTGAAATGCAAAAAAAGATAAAGTAGTCTCTACCATATGATATGGGGGAAGTTCAGTGACGGAAGCTTGTAAAGGTTGCCAGCTCAAATCCCAGCGCAGCTTTGAGAAAGGCACTTAAGTGTTCAGCGGTTGAAACACTGTGGCTTTACTGGTTTTAATGGCTGTAACTGTGAGTGTGAAGCAGGCCTTTGCAGAGCTAGTGTGCTCAGTCAACCGTCCTCATAAAAACAATAAACACACACAAAATTAGGCCATGACAAAAGAGATAGGAGTTTTTCTTCTCATATGCAAAGCACAACTGTGCATGTGTGAGTGTCGCTGGGGTGAGCAGAGATCAAAGGCTGTGGGAAGCATGACATAATCCTCATTCAAACACAGTACAAGTTCCACAACTTGCAAGCTATGAAATTGCTACCCTGTAGGAACAAAGGGTACAAGATTGTAAAAAAAGAACAAAAGAAAGAAATGGACAAGGGAAAGTTAGCATTGCTCTGCTGGCCCCTAAAGCAGATGAGGGGCAGCTTCTGAAAAGGTTGATGTGGGTTCACATCACATCTCCCAGGGAGAACAGAGAACGGAGCGGTCCCCTATTTTCACATCACTGTAATGCGTGATGTGGTTAAAGTCAAGGCACGTTCAACTCAGAATCCCCAGGGCAGAGCCCCAAAATGTGCTGCATCCAAAAAGGCAGGTGCATACTGTAGTTTGGAGGTAGTCTGACTGCCTGGAAGCAGGCTGCGGGTCTACTGTATAAGCTCCGCCATTGGCTCCGACCATTTCAGTCGGAACGGAAATGGATTTCCATTCTGCTCCCTGCGTGTCGCTCTCAAATGCCTCCTCCGCTGTGAAACAACAACAACAACAACGCTAGCTTGTTGCTAAAGGCTTAAAATGGCAGGTTTTGACAAAATACATGTGACAGCGAGGAGTTTCATCGGCAGGACGTAGCACGTGGGAGGATCACGCTATTCCCCCCAGTTCTTCTCGCTCTCGAACAGGTGCCCCAACTGACCAGAGGAGGCACTAGTGCAGCGACCCAGGACACATACCCTTCATCCAGTTTCCCACCTGCAGACACGGCCAATTGTGCATGTATGGATGCCGGACCAAGCTGGTGGCATCATGGGGGCTCGAACCGGCGACCCTCGTGTTGGTAGGAAGGGGAGTCTACCAACCTTGACGCCCATGGAGTTATTATGGTTGAAATCAGCGTCAGCTCAGCTAAGGCGCTGCCATCCATTGCAACTTTATGAAGACGATGCATCTTATTGCAACAGGATGTTTTGATGTGAGACTTGCTCTACCTGTGATATTGTAGAAGTAGTTGAAGCAGTTGAGGTTGAGGCTGCATGGCTCCTTGTCTGCGGTGTCCGGACACTGCCTGCCCACGCTGGGCGAGCGGATGGTATACGCCGTGCGCACTCGGCTGATAGTTCTGGTGCAGGGCTGAAACAGAGACTTTATATTAACCAATCAGGAGGTCACAAAAACGCCCCTAAGAATGCGTAAATGATTAAGCAATCCATATTGCATATTCCATCCCATTTGATTGAATGACTATGATTTGAATGATCTCTCTACTTGCTCCACTCTAGCACTATGAAGATTATACTATACCTCACTATATCTCTTAATGTATTTATATGTATTTTTGTTTTTTATTTATTTGTTTCTGGTTTGTCTTGTACTGTGAATATTTCTGTATGGTTGTGTATGTTTTATATTTTGAAAAGAAAGAAAGAAGTGTTGTCTAAAAAAAAAAGCAATCCATATTGCGGCAAGTGATAAGAATTCAATGCAGACAGATCGCTGGATTGGAACTAAGCCCTTTTTTCAATAGGGCTGCCACTGTGATGTCCATATTTATTGAACACTAAAGTCGATTCAACGGTGAATTTGTCCGCTTTTTGGATTATTTTCCATCTTTTTGCACCATATTTCATTTCAAGTGGATTACTATAGGCAAGCCATTCCCCCGGGTCGGCATATCCTCGAGGAGTTGTTTTCTCATTTAAAAAAAAAAAACATTCCTCTCTTTCTCTCTCCCGGTATTCCCAGAATGAGGAATTTCATATTTTTTTTCTTCCTTCAGCAGGAAATGACAGGGTGGCTCCGACACATATTCTGCTGCAACGGTGAACAAGCAGATTCTACACAGCCATTGGTCACAGATGGAGAGTGGGGGGAGAGATGACAGCCTTTGGAATAACTCCATCGCTGGCGTGATGAATAAAACATGTGAGAGAGAGACCCCACTGATGCCGCTGCAGACTCCATGTCGAGATTGGAATTGTAGGAAGTCGGTGTGTCAAGCACTTTGCGAGAGAATGGGGTGTGATTAACAATGGCCAGGGTGCTGATGTGAGAACAGCAGGTGACGCCGGAGCAGTTAAATCGTCTTTTTACCACGAAACCCGAGGTGTCAGATGGGGAGAAAGTGAACGCAATGTTCTGTCACCTTGTGTGTTTTTGCAAGTGTGAGAGAGAAGATTGTGTGCTTGCTGCAGCCTTCAGGCCTAAAGCTTGGCTCCTGTGATGCAATCAGGGCTTGGCATCTCTCATACTCTATTTGTGAGTTCGTACTCTTTTATATACGAGTTGGAAAAGTGTCACAGGCGCAGATGTAGAGGCTGGCAAACCCAGTATCCTCATGTCTTACTCACTTAAACCTGATTTCTTTTAAGGCTGAAATAAATATGAGATGACTTTCTAGTATACACCATAGTAAGTAGCAGCAAACTGAAGTAAGGTATGTTTCGATTCTGACTTTTAGGAAGAAAAAGCATTAATCAATGCTTATCTGAAAATATAACTGATTACTGTTTTTTATTGGTTGTAGTTTGCCTTGTGATGATCGCCAACTGGAAGTCATAACTTACCCAGCTTGAGAGTTGCCACTACATCACTGCCGACTGCCAAATGTAAGCCGAGGTGTATATGTATCACAAAATGTAAATCTGGAAACCTGCTCATGAGTTCCCAGAGTCTTTATCATAAATCGCCTTCCTCCCCTGCTCAGTACGCAGTGACTACAGGATAATATAGGTGATATATATACGCCATTTTTCTTCTGCTCTAGAGTTAATATATCTCATTTATTCCTCCATGTGGATGGGAAATAACCTGCTGACAAAGATTCACACACTACTTGCGATAATAGAGTGCCACTACTCTTTGAATTCCTCGAGCCTTACCGAAATATTTCTGATAAGAAGAAGATATCAAAATAAATGGGCTTCAAAGCAGTCTGACGTTCCCCATTCTTGTCGGCGGCAGACAGCCAAGCTCCGGCATTCTGATCTGGGTTCAGCTCTTACCAGGCTGCAGCGGCTCCAGGAGCCCCAGTCGTTGAGGACGCAGTCCTCGGGGCAGGGCAGCCGGCTCTCCCTGGCCCCCAGGGGCATCTCCTCTGGGTCACACAGGTAGTCCTCCACCGGGTCAGACGGCCCGTCAATGGTGTTGAGCATGCACCTGTGGAACAGGACACAGAGTCAGACATCACTGCTACTGAGAACGCTGCGGTCAAATGTTCTGTTTAATGTGGACATGGGGATGACAGGTACATGGGGTGCAACCTATACACAATGTTTCTCAAGCAGTGACATGTGAAATAAATCGCAGTTTGGACCTAAGTTGCGTTCCTTTCGTTGTTTTTTAAATACATTTATTATAGCGACAATACAAAAAGTAATTGTTTTGATGTGTGTAGTGGGGTTGTTTATGCAACAATTTGGATGCAACAACTAGGTGTCATTAAAAGAAGAGGATGTTTTACATCGGATAGCGTCTTAACTTCACGTGAAGACTCAGGTAGGAGCCAGCATTTAGACCTAGACGTGAAAATGGCACAGTGTAAAATGGGAAATGCGTTACATTCGCCGGGCGCTAATGCGCTCAGTATGAGCCAGAAGCGCCCGGCGAGCGGGGTAAAGTTGTAACAGACTATGGGGAAAGATACATCAGACATATGGGAAATGTTTGTGTGGCTATATTATGTCCAAAGTAATCTACTCTATATTTTTTGGTTTTGAGTATCTAAGTTTTAGTTTAGTTTTATAGTTTCACCTATAACAATACTGATTCCTAGTGGTAGGAAGGGACGCCAACATGACAACAATCAATACACTTGTATTTGCGTAAAAAAAAGAAAATCAGTGTTGTTATGTTTAGTACTGTACTGTACTGTACTGTACTGTACTGTACAACCCATGCGAGCGCGAGCGAAGCGAGCGCGAGCTCGAAAAATTGGGCCGATTCGAAATTGTGGGCCTGTCTGACACATGGCACGTAGCATTTTTGGTCCCAGTCCAGCCCTGAACCAGGCATAGGGCTCTATCGTCGTACGGTGCCATCGTTTGCGCTGCGTTTGTGCGCCTCTTATTGCTATCTTCCCAGCATCTTAAGCTATCGTCTGCCTCCACCGTCCAGTTTTGCGCTGTGATGACACAGGTGTAGGTGTGGCCCAGGCGTGTCGGTGGGCCTCTAGCCTATCATGTGGCTCGCACAAGTGAGTGTCATTTAGCGCTGTGGGGAAGATACCGTCGGTATGTGCCGAGCGCAAAGAGAGGTTTGGGCGTTGCCCGTTCCAAAATAGGCGTTCCAGCGCAATGTGTTAGAAAAAGGGGCCCTGGGTGCTCTCAATTTTAACGCCAGCAAATAGCTGGTCTTAGCGCAAACAACCCCACTACGTCAGGCGTATGCCTGAGCGCAGACAGTATTCTCCGTGCAGTGCAGGAAATCCTCGCTTGGATAGGCCCATTACGCACGGCTCGCGCGCGGACACAATTCCCTCCTCAGAATGCCATTGTGATTTTCAACTAACCTACACTGCAAAAAAAACACACACGTTGATTTAACAATGAGAATTCGTTTGTCATGGTTTTGTGCGAAAAAGTGAGGGGAGGGGTGCTTTGTGTTCAGCTAGTATGCCGTGTCTTGAAGGGGGGTCTCCCCGAAGAAGGTGTGAGCTGGGCCGGGTAGGGGGGTCGGTGTACAGGGTGGGTAGAGGCACTGCCGAGGCACTGAGGCAGCGCTGTGCGTGGTCCCGCGGATCGAAATCAGTTTCTGCCAGCAAATCACTTTCTGACACAACACCGGCCAGTAGGCTATACAGTAACCATTGATAGTATACAGTAACCCCTCTCCCTGCACCATTGCACCATGTAACAATAGATCTGAAGAATGTGAAGAATTCTGGTCAGAATTTCCACATTTGACACCAAACTGTTGCCATTTTACCATTTGTATCATTTTTCAGCAGCATAACTGGCATAAGCGCCCTCTAAGGGTGGAACACTGCTTTTTTTTTCCTCAAATGAATGGGAGATTTGGTACAACCTGACGTCAGGTTGTCCCCAAAGACTATGGGATTTCAAGATAATTACTCCCATACCCCCCCTGTACCCTTTCGGCTCCTCAGAACTCCAAGCCTATTCCCATGATGTCACTTAACCTGTTAATTTATTACAATCGCCTGTTATTTTCCTACCAACTCCTATGTAACACAATACTATCAATAAACGCCACTATAATCATAAAAGGAAGGACATGACATTGTGTTGCTGTAAAATCATTCCCAACCCTTTTATAAATCTCCAAAACAGCAACTTTTCAGGAAGTTTGTATGGGGGTAAAATGGTGTCAGATCAGCTGTAAATGGACAGACGATTCACAAATAGATAGTACAATCTGTAAACACATAACACGATCCACAAATGTGAAACCCAACTCACAAATATATTTAAAATCCACAAACACACACACCATGATCCACAAATGTGAAACACAACTCACAAATATATTTAAAATTCACAAACACACACATCATGATCCACAAATAGAATTCAGTCACTTGTATTTCAAAACCAGAATTTCTGTTTGTAGATTGTTTCGCATTTGTTTTCAGAGTTTTGACACTATTGTACCGCTGTTTTATGGTGTAATTTTCTACAAATGCACTCTTCACAATTTGCAAACAAACACAGTCTAACTTGTATTTTCAAACCACTGTTTCCAGACACACATACAAATCATGTCCAATGCACAGTGTTCAAGTCTCAAATCTGTTTGCACATCAGTGTGTGTGTGTGTGGATCGCTATGCTAGGTCTTCAAGTGTTGAATTAGTGTTTGCACATCACAGCCTGTGTGTGGAATGCATTGCATGTGTCTACAAATCGTTTTGACACTCTTGTTGCGCAGATAAAATCCACAAATGTAATCAGCCAATGAGGGGGATCGCTTGCAATGGGATGTCCCGCCTCCTCGATAACCCCTCCAAAATAAAAGCACCGGGCTTGTGCCTGTCTGTCTGGCCGGCCGGCCGCTCCCTCATGCAGGAGATGAAGTGGAGAGAAACATGGAGAGAGGCCTGGCTCAATTAGTGGCAGCGGCAGCTGCCTCGGCAGTTTTTTTTTTTTTTTTTTTGCTCCAAATTGCACCAATTTTAAACCGAAGTATATATGTCGGGAGATGTCTTCACGCACAAAGTTTCATGCAGTTTAAGCCATTTTCCTAGGAGTTATAAGCATCTGATGTTGTAACTATTTCATGTAAAAAAGGGTACATTGCTCAGCGCCCCCATCGTTGATTTCGTAACTTCAACGCACCTTCTACTAGATGTAAAATTCGACGAGCTTTCCAACGGCGTCAGTCCCGTGTCTGTAGCTGCTTCCGTTCCCGAGATATGGCCAAAAAACTTCCCAAAAAACTTTTTTTTTTTTTTTTTTGGGCTCCAAATTGCACCAATTTTAAACCGAAGTATATATGTCGGGAGATGTCTTCACGCACAAAGTTCCATGCAGTTTAAGCCATTTTCCTAGGAGTTATAAGCATCTGATGTTGTAACTACAAACCTGCCGCGGCAGGTCGGGAAACAGCGCCCCACAGGTCAGTGGCAGCAACTGACCTGCCGCGGCAGGTCGGTAAACTGCCGAGGCAGCTGCCGCTGCCACTAATTGAGCCAGGCCTCTCTCCATGTTTCTCTCCACTTCATCTCCTGCATGAGGGAGCAGCCGGCCGGCCAGACAGACAGGCACACGCCCGGTGCTTTTATTTTGGAGGGGTTATCGAGGAGGCGGGACATCCCATTGCAAGCGATCCCCCTCATTGGCTGATTACATTTGTGGATTTTATCTGCGCAAC
This sequence comes from Poromitra crassiceps, assembly GCF_964638095.1. NCBI lineage: Eukaryota > Metazoa > Chordata > Actinopteri > Beryciformes > Melamphaidae > Poromitra > Poromitra crassiceps. Next base: position 109,573,188 of record NC_139623.1, read on the forward strand.
AAGAATGTCAAAACGATTTGTAGACAAATGCAATGCATTCCACACACAGGCTGTGATGTGCAAACACTAATTCAACACTTGAAGACCTAGCATAGCGATCCACACACACACACTGATGTGCAAACAGATTTGAGACTTGAACACTGTGCATTGCACATGATTTGTATGTGTGTCTGGAAACAGTGGTTTGAAAATACAAGTTAGACTGTGTTTGTTTGCAAATTGTGAAGAGTGCATTTGTAGAAAATTACACCATAAAACAGCGGTACAATAGTGTCAAAACTCTGAAAACAAATGCGAAACAATCTACAAACAGAAATTCTGGTTTTGAAATACAAGTGACTGAATTCTATTTGTGGATCATGGTGTGTGTGTTTGTGGATTTTAAATATATTTGTGAGTTGGGTTTCACATTTGTGGATCGTGTTATGTGTTTACAGATTGTACTATCTATTTGTGAATCATAATCTGTCCATTTACAGCTGATCTGACACCATTTTACCCCCATAAGTTTGCTCTTAAAATACTGAACCAAACGTCGTCGAAGTTGGCACATGTCTTAATTATAGTTAGTTTCCCGCTGAATGTGTCATTACTTTATTAATATCTTACCTGGATAAGCTCGAATGATGATGTTTATATTATCAGTCCGAGTTGGAAGCACTGTCTCCAGCCCAGTCAGGCGGGAGAGAGTCGTACTGTATCCTCATCATCCTCATGCACGAGCCCCAAGCTCCGGGGGTGCGCGCAGCAGCAGCTGGGCTCTCTGTGCTCTCTCGGCCAGAGCAGAGAGAGCAGAGAGAGCACAGTCTGACATTTCCGCAAACAAATCTCATCGAAGTTTAGCGCACATGTAAAATATAACACTATACTACGACGTGACAACGTGACAAAGCTTCTCTAAACACATCGGCTACTATCATATATTTCCCTGCATCCCTCCTACTGAGATTATATCGGTATTGAGTTTAGACAGACTGAATGGGCTGACTGAGGAGGAGGAGAGATCTGCAGCTGTGCCCTGAGAGACACTCGCCTCGCTCCGACTATAGCAGGCTACTCAGCTACTGACGCTGTGCCCGTCTGTGAAAAGCGTCCTGTCCAGTCGCACCTTCGCAAACAGATGCGGGATTCCCTCAATCCTGTACCCAATCTCAGACTGTATTGAGCAGAAAAATCGCACACCAGCTATTTCTGTGTTTGTTTGTTGCTCCGTGAGGTTACAGAGCACCCCATGCAGGAGGCTGTTTCGCCAGCCGGGGTCTGGCAGGAGGGAGGAGGCGCAGCAGCCTGCAACTGCGCTGAGAGGAAAACCTTTGCACAACTTTTAACAAGAATCATGAAAAGCCCCCAAACTAAAATGAAAAAGGGACTTCATGGCAAGTTGGACGAGGGAATGACGTAGAGAAATCTCGCATTGTGTTACCCCAGAGCGGGGGGTTTGTCGTATTGTGCGGTGTGCTGCGGTAACGAGCCGCACATCACTTTGCTCTTATCGATAGGTACAGACGCCCACACACACACACATGGAAAAAATAATTAAATTTCTAGTTCGCCACTGAATTACCAAATTTATATAACTTTCAACCATTTTAAGCAACGCTGTTTCCATACAGACCACCAGCGTTGGCTAGTTGTTGATATTTATAAAGATATTGCCCCTCTCAAATAAATTATTTTTGAGGCGGTAGGCAAACTGTAATGGCGTCGATTTCCGAAAAAAAATCTTGACTTGAACACAGCCAAAGAGTTTAGTATAGACAAGAGCTATGTCATTTCTTGATTTTTTCCATAGGTATTTTCAAATCACTGTTCTGATACATATCTGGGGGGTTAGTCCCCCTTTAAGGATTACCCTCATCAATTTATTCTGAGCAGTCTGAAGCCTGCCTTTGAGAAGTTTCATTAAACTCTCAAACCAGGAGGTGCAAGCAAAGTCAAAGTGACATCAAATCAACGCGTTGGCTAAGATTAAAATTTAATCTCTGTCGAGAAATTTGACAGTTCTAGCTAAAAATGTGGTCAAAGCCCTGACCCTACTTATTACTTTGTTGGCCATGTTCTTACCATCCAAGCTACCTTCTAGAATACACCCCAGGTACTTGACTGAGGCTTTAGCAGATACTACTACATCATTCAAGATTATCTTAAGGTCAGAGGCCTTTCCTAGCTTGATTTTGGAACCCGAAAAGAATAGCCTCTGTTTTACCAAGGAGTTACCATCATGATATATCATCATATCATGTTATCAATCAACCAGGCATTAACCTTAGATAACTCGGCACTCAGGGTGGTCTCCAGGATAGATACCTGACTTTTCTGGTCTGGACTCCCTCACCACAGTTCTCCTTCAGGTCCACATTGCTGACCTTCCACACACTCCAGGGCTCGGCCACCCACACGTACTGGTTACAGTCGCTCTGACATGGCACCACCTCGTACACCTGAGGACAGCAGGGTGACCTGTCTGTGTGCTTACTCATTCTGTGCACAGGCCTCTGAGAGGCGCATAATGTGATGAAGGACTTCATAAATAAACACACCTGAACTTGAACTGAACTTTCTCTCAGTATCATAAACATTTTAAAACGGCCAGAGCAGCAAGACAAAGGGTGAAACAGCAGCAGATTGGAGTTTTAGATCTGAAAAATGAAGCCAATGCCGAAGTACCAAAAACTACAACTCCTCAAATGGCCGCTTGAGGCTGCCTCCAAAAGCGAGTCAATCCCCAAATGTTAAAATGTGCAAATTTACAACCGAAATAAACATGTTTACAACCTGATACAAAAATGGTTTTGGTCTCGATAGCTAATTTCACTGTTCATGACAACTGTACGGGCGGTGAATTTTTATATAACTCGCCTGTTTATACAGTCTGGATGGCAGCAAAAAGAAGTCAGATTGTATAGAAGTCAATGGGAAAATGACCCGAACCGCATGATGTTAATTTGGTAGATTATGGTCCCATTTACAGTAAAATGGACAATAAAGCAGACTATGTTTTGGATTGACAGGTCTCCTGTCCGGTAATCATGCAGCTCGCCAATCACAGACCAATAGTTAGCAGTGGCACTGCGCCTCTATCTAACGTCAGCATGCTTCCAGTGAAGGAGGGTCTGACTCACAAGTCAGCATCTCCGTGTTTTGCTCTCTGAGTGCATTGGTGCATCGTTCAAAATGTATCGCCCCATGAGTTGCGTCACGTCGTCTGTGATTGGTCAATTTGTGTCCCGCATTTTGTTTTGGTCTTAGGGGGGCGGTCGTTAACCACTTTTCAAGAGTTGGGCGCCAGACGTAGATATCTATCTACGGCTGGCTACTGCGAGACTAACGTCGTGATGGCCACGTCCATATCTTTATACAGTCTATAGGTAGCACTCCAAAAAGCTACTGTTTTTGGCTCCGCCCACTGACATTTAAGTCAACCAATCAGATTATTCCTGCCTCCAGAGCAGCTCTGCCCGTGAGAAATGTTTGTAGAACTAAAGCGCCAATCTGTCACAGCAGCTTGTTTACCTCTACAGTGAGGATATAGTCAATGTCCATCTGTCTATGTCAGTGACCCACTGGCATGTCAGTGACCCACTGGCATGTCAGTGACCCACTGGCATGTCAGTGACCCACTGGCCTCCATGACATTTAACATCTGTGACTACATTACAAATAGCAGAGGAGACTCTCTTACCTGGGCCTGTAGCGGTGGGTCATATCCAGCGGCCGTTGGGGGAGGATTAAAAGGAGACAGCGGGATTAATGAACACATGCCAACTGTTCATAAAGTGCAGTAAGATTAATGCAACATTGGGAGAGGACATACTGTAACCAGAAAGGCCTCTAGCATAAATACCTGTGTGAACTTAGCAAATGAACACACTCAGTCTCTCACAAGCACACACACACACACACAGATCAAAACAACCTGAATCTGCTTAACTGCTGATATATTCACACAGGCTTGGAAAGCATTTCATTTCTCCAAATCAAGAAACCTGAAAGAATCAAGCGGGGTGCACAGTGGGGCATTACAGTAGCATGGTGCCAGGGCACAGTGGGGCATTACAGTAGCATGGTGCCGGGGCACAGTGGGGCATTACAGTAGCATGGTGCCGGGGTGGACAGTGGGGCATTACAGTAGCATGGTGCTGGGGCACAGTGGGGCATTACAGTAGCATGGTGCCGGGGCACAGTGGGGCATTACAGTAGCATGGTGCCGGGGTGGACAGTGGGGCATTACAGTAGCATGGTGCTGGGGCACAGTGGGGCATTACAGTAGCATGGTGCCGGGGCACAGTGGGGCATTACAGTAGCATGGTGCGGGGTGGACAGTGGGGCATTACAGTAGCATGGTGCACAGTGGGGCATTACAGTAGCATGGTGCACAGTGGGGCATTACAGTAGCATGGTGCCGGGGCACAGTGGGGCATTACAGTAGCATGGTGCACAGTGGGGCATTACAGTAGCATGGTGCACAGTGGGGCATTACAGTAGCATGGTGCCGGGGCACAGTGGGGCATTACAGTAGCATGGTGCTGGGGCACAGTGGGGCATTACAGTAGCATGGTGCTGGGGCACAGTGGGGCATTACAGTAGCATGGTGCCGGGGTGGACAGTGGGGCATTACAGTAGCATGGTGCTGGTGCACAGTGGGGCATTACAGTAGCATGGTGCACAGTGGGGCATTACAGTAGCATGGTGCCGGTGCACAGTGGGGCATTACAGTAGCATGGTGCTGGGGCACAGTGGGGCATTACAGTAGCGTGGTGCTGGGGAACAGTGGGGCATTACAGTAGCATGGTGCTGGGGCACAGTGGGGCATTACAGTAGCGTGGTGCTGGGGCACAGTGGGGCATTACAGTAGCATGGTGCCGGGGCACAGTGGGGCATTACAGTAGCATGGTGCTGGGGCACAGTGGGGCATTACAGTAGCATGGTGCACAGTGGGGCATTACAGTAGCATGGTGGATGGAATCCATTTATAGCATCCATTGCTTTTTGCACTGTCTCTGCTCAGCAAAAACCCAGTGCTGCAATAATGAGGGGAAGGTAATGGAAAGCCTTGCAGACTTGAGCTTGTTATTCATTAAGTTTTCATTTGCTCGCCTTTTCCCTCTTTTCTCTCTCTCTCTCTCCAGTGTCTGATATGTTTAATGTGTATCACAGTTGTAATGAGCGCAAATGCACTGCAGTTCATACATATTCACTAAAGAATCAACGGTGAGATGAAAAACAGCTTTGCTTTTGATCTCGAACTAACTGTTGTTCAGCCATTAACACAACGTGCATTCTGAGTGTTGTTTCTGCTCAGTTTGGGGTCCCGCACCTGATTGATGTGGTCCAGTTTGGGGCAGGGTCGCCCGCTGTTGTAAGGTTTCTCTCGGAGCCACTTGGAGCGAACCTTGACGCCGCTGCCGCAGGACTTGCTGCAGCGTGACCAGTTGGACCATTCGCTGAGCTTACAGTCTGAGGGACAGGGGATGATGCACGCCTCCTCAATGTAGCCTGTGGCAGGGAAGGAGAACAGAAGATGAGCGGCTTCACCAGAACCAAAATGTGTCTTTAGGGCAAGTGGCTCCTGACCCATTTGGCTTGTGACCCCCAAACAGAAAGGAAGGTCTATCAGGCGAGCACATGCAGAACGACTAAACTAAGACAGTGATTCTCAACCATTTTCATATCAAGGACCCCTAATTTAGTCCACAGACCCCCATTTAATGACATTTTGTGTCTCAGACTCAAATCTGAGAATTTGCCCAGAATTTCAGGACTATGTGTATTGTAGGCAGAGAGATAACAGTGAAGCTATGGTCAAAACAGTCACTCTTCTACATTCTCTAATTGTTGTAACTTCTTGTCAATTAACAATTCATACATTTGCTGGGGACCCCCGCCCCCCCCCCCCCCCCCCGGAACCCCCTCAAGGACCCCTGAGTGGTCCATGGACCCCACGTTGGGAATCACTGACCTAAGAGGCCGAATTATGATCCCCCCCCCCCTTTTCCCTACTTCACTTAATTGATTATTAGAAAGCAGAGTCTGTAAATAATTGGATTCAGATGCAAAAAACATTTACCACACAAATTATGCAAAACATAATCACCTTCTTCTGAGTTCTTGTTTATTTTCTGGTTTGATTAGTGTATTTTGTGTGTTCATGTGTGTGAAAGGGTGGTTTATGTTACGCATGTTTTTCCAATTAAAACATTTGATTAATAATCATCTAGAAATTATACCATGACCTTCCAAAAAAATCATTCTGCACCAACCCGAGGTCTTTTAGAGCGACTGCTAGAGATAAAAGGCCTGGGCCGGCTGGTGAGAAGGCCCAGGAACAATCTGGCATTTCTTTAATCAGTATGGGATTAGATCTGCCCTCATTTCCACATTGTCACCCCCCCCCCCCCTTTCTTTCCTTTCAATCTTATCGGATGAACAAAAAAAGTTCAAGAACTGTGTAGAATGCCAGAGGGGAAAATGCCCTGCTGTAAGAGTACTAAAAACTATTAACCAATACTTCACAAACTAATCTAAATGCACTTATTGATTTCCAGCCGAGAGTGTGGAATGAAAATAGGCCCTTTATCCCAAAGGTCCAATTTCATGGTCTGTTATATAAAAGTGTAAAAATGTAGTGGAGCGGTGGTTGGGGCTGGCAGCAAGCTTGATCATTTCCATGTATTTTTCCCTCTGCCTGGCTGGTGCAAAGGGTCATGACATAGTCAAAAGGGGCTGGTTTGAAGCACTTCACTCTGCTGGTTACTCTTGTTTATTTGGCTCTTTCCCCGTCTCTGGGCTGTGCTTTCCTCTGTTGTGCCAGCACACACAGGCCAAGGTTCAGTCAAATATGCTGAAAGGGATTATTCTCCTGAACCGCTGGCTTTGTGTCAGTGCGTAACAAGCTTTCTTCAACTTCTCAACAAGATGTGTTTTTCACTCACTCTGAGAAACTGTGTTTGGTAGAGGGAACCTAATACAATTTTTTAGCCTTACATAACAGTACTAGGCCTGTAAATCAATTTAGCCTTTGATTAAGAAAATCGATAAGGTGAATGAGCCGAGAAAGTGGAGTGTCTCGCTGGATGGCTAACCACTTCCTCTTTCCTGATGTGCTCTCATTTAGATTGCTTTGCTTCTCAGTGAGAAACATGTAGCGCTAAATTGACTCCATTGTTTGCAAGCATACTCCCGTGATACTAAGTAATCAGATTCAGAGAAATCCCATGCATGCTAGCTAGTCAATATGGCCCCTTACAAACAGACCTTGACAAAGTATTGGTGGAATCATTTTTTCCTCAGCTTTTCTAACCTCTTGGTGAGCACAAACCTTCTCTTTTCAGTTTCACACTGATCCAGTTATTCACCTTCACACCAGGGTGGAATGTCGTCTTTTTAGGGGCAAGGCCATTCGGCCTTCAGTGCCGCAGTTTGTTTTTAGGGCACAAGGCCACATGCTAGGGCACAAAGGTCATTGCTGCGACTCTATTGAAATGGTGAAGAGGGGGATGGGGTGGGTGGGGGTAATAGCATGATCCTCCTACACGCTACCTCCTGCCGGTGAAACGCCTCACTGTCAGGTGAAAAGAAGCGGCTGGCAATTGGACATGTATCGGGGGAAGCATGTGCTAGTGAAGTCTACAACTCTCCCCAGATCGGCAGAGGGGGTGGAGCAACAACCCGGACACAAAAGGGAATAGAGAGCCGCAGTAACGAGTCCTGAAATCATCGATGCTAACAGCCCTGGTTCTTCACAGTTTTCGCCTATGGGAGTTTTGAATGGGTTTTTGGCGCGATGCTTCTAATAATCTCTCTGGGCAACGCTGGCTTAATCAAACGCGAACCAGTGTTTAGTAATATCATCTTCACACACGAGGACCACTTTTACGAGTTTTGAAGCTTTTACTTGCCGTTAAAAGGACGGCTAGCTAGCAAACGGCTAAATGAGACTACACTTTTGAGTCGATGGGAATATATACGTCAATAACGTCACCACTTCAAAGGGCGAACACGGAAATTCTCTTTCCCTCACCTGGTTCAGCCCCGTTCAGCCCGGGGTAATCAGTGCACACATCAACAACAGTCCAGGTTGAGTGCTGACGTGACGTGGAAGCCTATGCGACAGTGTGTAGTTCTGGATTAGCTTAGCTCGAGCATTTTACTTCTAGGGCTCGCATTTACGCTTCAAAACTCATGAAAGTGGTCCTCATGTGTGAAGATTATCCGACGGAACTCTGCTTCGCGTTTGATTAATCTTGCGTTGCCCAGAGACCGTATTTGAAGCATCGCGGCAAAAACCCATTCAAAAATCCCATAGACAGAAACAGTGTAGAACCAGGAAGTTCGGGACTTCCGCATTCTGCCTACAAAAATACGTCATCCCTGCGGCTCTCTATTGGCCAAGTACAATTGGGGAGAAAACAGGGGGAAGAGTGTTATTATTACTTTCTTGATTTAATATACCTGATGCTACTGTACATTATCTAAATGTAACCATACCCGACTGGTGCTGCAAACAAAAACAAACAAGCCTCAGTCTGCTAACAATAATAATAATAATAATAATAATAATAATAATAATAATAATAATAATAATAATAATAATAATAAATTGTCGAACTGTGGAGTTCCAAGGCTCATCCTTAGAATTTTAGCATTCTGGTATGCGCATCAGAAAATGCAGGTGTCTTGGGGGAACTCTGTGTCTTCTCAGTTTACCGTAGGTAACGGGGTGAGACAGGGGGGAATCCTTTCTCCCCTTTTTTATAATGTTTATATGGATGACTTGTCCAAACGTCTAAATATGTGCAATACTGGCTGCCTTGTTGGTGAATTTATTTTCAATCACCTTATGTATGCGGATGATTTAGTTGTGGTCTCGCCGTATCCACCTTATTTTTGAATGCCCCACTGTAAAAAATAATTGTGCGTACAAGGTCCGGTTTAACGTGACTTATTGTTGCAGCTTGCCATTTCCTAATGTATTCTACTTGATTTGAAAAGATGGCCACCTACACTCAGTCCCTTGTACCCTGGCTGAATTGAACATAACTTGGCCAATAAGTATGTAACATACCAAATAAAACAACCCGTAATATCTTAATTTTATGTAGAATGCAGAGGACATGTAACTGTTAAGTTAAACTCGCGTTCCAGGAATATTGTATTTACTGCGCTGCTCTAAAATAACGTTAGTGGCGCGAGGCTCAGAGAGCCTGTTCGTCCTAGAAGCCACTCGCTTTGCACCAGAAGACAATCGATTTGGGGGTAGAACACGCCAGGATTGGCCAACGCCAACGCCAGTGCCCAGAACTGTCGAATCAAATCATCGGCAGAGATGCTATGGCCCGCCTCCCAGTATTCTCAGTGTGCAGAGATAGATAGAACGTTAGAAATATAGCCAACCACGTTATAAACAACTAACCAATGCTGATGGGTCCGTATGGAAACGGTTGTGCCCGAAATGGTTAAAAGTTATATCAATTTGGTCATTCAGTGGCGTTTTACTGCCATGTAACATAACTAACTAGCGGCTAATATTAGCCACGATTACCCATGAATCAATGCACTGCGCTCTTAAAGGGATATTTATCGACGAGATTTTTGCCAAGCTGGACCTGATTAGTGATTTGCTCCGTTCGCCCAGACGGGTGTCAAGCTGTCAGCAACAAGGCTGGGAGGATCACACCGGAAGAAGCACCCATCAGCTAGATCAGGCAAAAATGGCCGCCAAAAATAAGGTGGATAGTGCCGGCTTACAACAGCTGCTTAACATATGTTCTCTCTATGGGGCAGAATGTGACATCCTTTACAATGCCAAGAAGAGTAACATTATGATTGTACGTTGTAAAGAAGACCGCAAGTTAATTTTTCCTCAGTTTTATTTGAGTGGCAACGTCCTTGCAGTGTGCCACCAGATTAAATATCTTGGCCATTGTATCACTGATGATATGTCTGATGATAATGATATTATGAGACAGCGACGTAAACTGTACGCCCAGGCAAACATGTTGATACGTAAATTCCATATGTGTACAGCTGATGTCAAAGTGTCACTGTTCAGAACGTACTGTACGTCACTGCTCACCTGTGGGGCAGCTACAGAAAAAGCATCATGAAAAAACTTAATGTGGCTTATAATGATGCTCTACGACTGCTCTTGCGAGTCCCTCGTTGGCATAGCGCCAGATAGCTGTTTGTCACTATGGGTATACCCACACTAAATGCACTTTTGAGAAATCTCATGTACAGATTCATGTGTCGATTAGATGCCTCTGTGAACAGGGTTATTGTGGCCTTAACCAATCCTGCATTAAGCAACACCAGGTTGTATTCTCCTTTGTGGCGACATTGGAGAAAGAGCCTCTATGTTTTATGATGCCTTGTTGTATTTATATTTACTTTGCATTTATAATGTATTTTTATGTATTTTATGTCTTGTATTGTTTTATATGGACCTGCGCTTGTGTCTGAAATAAAGTTTGAATTGAATTGAATTGAATTGAATAATAATAATAATAATAATAATAATAATAATAATAATAATGTGTACTTGATTGATTCCTGAAGGGACATTTTCTTTTCTGTTAGCCCACTCCAGAGAGGATAGAGGGATTTACTGTCTTGCTCTCAACACACTTCAGCAGGGTGGGTGGCTGCTGATGGGCAGGCGGTCAACACCTCAAACCCCAAAACTTCAAAACACCCCAACACTTCAAAACACCCCAACATCTCAAAACACCCCAACACCTCAAAACACCCCAACACTTCAAAATACCCCAACACCTCAAAACACCCCAACACTTCAAAACACCCCAACACTTCAAAACACCCCAACACCTCAAAACACCCCAACACTTCAAAACACCCCAACACTTCAAAACACCCCAACACCTCAAAACACCCCAACACCTCAAAACACCTCAAACCTCAAAACACCCCAACACCTCAAAACACCCCAACACCTCAAAACACCCCAACACCTCAAAACAGAGCAGAAAGGTTAATCAAAAGCTAATATGTTCGGATCATAAAAAGTCAGCTTGATCGAGAAAGGACTCACAGCATTTTGACACACCTAATTGCCCTGTGATGTAATAAACACACACACACACACACATACACACACACACATACACACACACACACCTGACAGCCTCACACTGTGGTGGCCCTCAGTTCAGATCTGCATCTCCTCCTCTGCTCCTTGCTGAGTTCAGCCTGCCCTCTGCGTGACCTTTGACCTTCACCTCCAGCCCTGCACTCCAGTCCAGTCATTATAATCACCACCCTGCGACTTACAGTTCAGCTGCCGTTCCAAATGTTGATGTAACTCTGCTTGCAGTTCACTTGTAGTTCAACTGATAATAACTTGGTACGTGTCTTGCCAAGCTCTCAGAGAGGTTTGGGCTAAATCCAGGTTTGGGGATTGCTCCCTATTGCCTTGACAAGTTAAGTCGTAACCTGTCACAAGCTCAGGGCAAGAAATTATACTTTTGCAGGGCTTGACATTAACTTTTTGAGGCACCTTCGGAAAAGTAAATTTACCTTTCATGCGTCCAGGCACAAAAGTTACTTGTCCAGGTAAAAATGAGTTATTTTACAATAATTTCCTTTTTTCATTTTGTTTGTGAATGAGGTTTTTCTCTGATAGTAGGAAACAGTTGAAGACTTTATTTGCCTCCTCGCCAGTCATTTAAAATGTAAATTACTGTAACTTCTCAAACAGACTTTTCACAATTCACTCAGTTCTAAATTTGGCGTCAAGTCTCACAAAGCTGAATAAAAAATGCTAAAATAGGTCTCCAAATATACTTGGGTGGCCGTTAATATACCTGGGCGGCCCAACCAAGTAACGTCTGTGTGGGAAACACTGGACTTTTAACTTGTCCAGTGGGGCAAGTACATTTCTCTTCCACTTGTCCTATCACACCCAGGTGTTGAAGTAAGTGGTGCAGATTTGCAGGTCCGACCCTTCCCCTCCACCCCCCCCCCCTCTCTGACACTGACACTGTGTGTGCATGAGTGTGTGCGTGCGCGCACGCGTTTCCAGCTGCTCTCTCCATAGCGTGCCAAAGTCTCGCCAATAGAGAGCCGCAGTAACGAGTCCGGAAATCATCGATGCTAACAGCCCTGGTTCAACACAGTTTTCGCCTATGGGAGTTTTGAATGGGTTTTTGGCGCGATGCTTCTAATAAGCTCTCTGGGCAACGCTGGCTTAATCAAACGCAAACCAGATGGTAGTAACATCATCTTCACACATGAAGACCACTTTTATGAGTTTTGAAGCTTTTATGTGCCGTTAAAAGGACGGCTAGCTAGCAAACGGCTAAATGAGACTACACTTTTGAGTCGATGGGAATATATATACGTCAATAACGTCACCACTTCAAAGGGCGAACACGGAAATTCTCTTTCCCTCACCTGGTTCAGCCCCGTTCAGCCCGGGGTAATCAGTGCACACATCAACAACAGTCCAGGTTGAGTGCTGACGTGACGTGGAAGCCTATGCGACAGTGTGTAGTTCTGGATTAGCTTAGCTCGAGCATTTTACTTCTAGGGCTCGCATTTACGCTTCAAAACTCATGAAAGTGGTCCTCACGTGTGAAGATTATCCCGCTGAACCTTGGTTCGCGTTTGATTAAACTTGCGTTGCCCAGAGACCTTATTTGAAGCATCGCGCCAAAAACCCATTCAAAAATCCCATAGACAGAAACAGTGTTGAACCAGGAAGTTCGGGACTTCCGCATTCAGCCTACAAAAATACGTCATCCCTGTGGCTCTCTATGAGGAAATGAATTCTCCATTCATGTGTGTGTGCATGCGCGCGTGTGTGAATGCCACGGTGCATGCATGTGTGTGTGTGCATGTCTAACGGGCTTTGAGTCGCTATCGACCTCGAGATGAGAGATGCTCTCTCTCTCTCTGTCTCTCTCTCTCTCTCTATGCTCTTGTTTGATCGGACTTGTTTTTTACCTCCTTGTTTTTCTATTTTGCCTATTTTCATCTGTCTGTTACCTGCAACTGCTGTACATGTCTTCATTCTAACAGGGCTCCCTTGAAAATGAGAGCTTGCTCTCAAGCGCTTTCCCCTGTATAAATAAAGGTTAAATAAAATATAAAATATCTGTGACTCTGTCTGTGCAACCCAGGGAGCTGGGGGAGTGGCCAGGTGGCCTAGGCTACATCTTGTCCACACACATCTCGTCCACACACATCATGTGCTCAAACACACATCTCTTGTAGAAAACGGCTGCACCGCTTAAAAAATCCACTTGTCCCAGACAAGCGGACAAGCCTTAATGTCGAGCCCTGTTTTGGTTCAGATGTCACTATGGCTGCTAAATCCCAAATGCAATAGCCATTTTCTCTATTTAACTGCCTAACATGCTCTTTTGAAGGATGTTTGATGGTTGGCCGCCCACCAAATTGGCTGGTATTCTTAATCAAATACTGAGAGGTTGAGAAAGCACACTGAAGGAAGGTGCAGGTCACTGGTCCATATTTAAATCGAAGACCACACACTCACCTCATGCAAAATAACTATTTATAGACTATAAACAAAATAAACTAACAACAACATGTTTTCGCCTCTCCCCATACCTTGATGAAAACAGAGGTAGTCTAGTCCAACAAATAGTTTATTTATTTTGCAAAATATAAGGGTGCAGTCTGCTACTTTTCTTTTGGAGTAGGCAAACCTAACAGCAACAGCCAAATGTACCAGCATTTGGCTTGTGGGTGGTAGTTTCCCACCCTCATTGTCACTTTTGGACAGGATTTGCTATCCTTATATATTCCTGGTTGAATTGATGACAAGTTAGCTCCGTTTCCCTCACTTTTCTCTGGATTTACAGCAGAGCATTTCCATAACCTAAAAACATACATATTCCTGGCATGTTGCTGGCACTTGGTTTAGACTGAGAACATGTGATTTGACCAATCTAAAAAATATATTCTGATTAAAAAAGAAAGAAAAAAGGTTATCTTTCTCTGATTTCCTGTCATTCCCTATCTGGAAACAGAGGAAGATAAATAAAATAATAATACAGGAGAGCTTGGTCGGTTAAGAGTAGGGGTAAAGTTAGGCTGAGTCATCATAGGCCAGATGGACTTTCTGACAGCAGCCCCAGATGCTGACAACCTACATGTTGCAGCATTAAAAACGGCATAAGCTAATTTTTTTTACAGCACGGGCCGCCCGGTGTGCTTCTCTGATTATTACAAATATGAGTTGTCATGCACCACCAAACTAACCTGACGCTGCCAGATGGACGGGTTAGCTTCACATTACGTTTCACTAAACCAGTCCATCTGGCAATGCAGTAATCCAACCCGCTGACGGAGGCGGGCACTTTTTCCAAGCTACTTGGCAGGTGATTGGATGACCCATCTGTCTATCACCGCTGGTGCGTGTTAACTTCAACCAATCAGATCGCCATGCCTCTGACGTCACGTTTGCGACCGGAGGAAGGTGCCTGTGCCTGTAAGAGTGATTGAGTCCTCACCGTCCTCATCGTCGTAAAGTCGCCTTCGAAGCATGACGTTCGATTATAATGAACTAGTTGTGTGGCTTAGCCTTCCCAAATGTTGAGGGTCGTTTTTTAGAATTTAATACATAAAATTGGGAATGTTACATTCAATTTCATTCAGACTGCCTGTCACTTCCGTGGCGGCAGCCATGTTGACGAGTGAAAAGAACTACAAAGACCATGTGCGTCACACAGAAAGCCCGCCTAAGGCTGCCGCTGACTCGTCGAGCCGGCCATGGTTCGGGTTTCTAAGCCAATCATCTTAACTGCCTGTGCATGACAAGATGGATTACGTCAAGAGAATCTCTTTTGATCTCGCGAGGTTATCCATCTTGCAAGCAAGGTTACCACCAAACCCGTTCACTGCACCATCAAACCCGTTCACTGCACCACCAAACCCATTCACTGCACCACCAAACCCGTTCACTGCACCACCAAACCCGTTCACTGCACCACCAAATCCGTTCACTGCACCACCAAACCCATTCACTGCACCACCAAACCCGTTCACTGCACCATCAAACCCGTTCACTGCACCATCAAACCCATTCACTGCACCACCAAACCCGTTCACTGCACCACCAAGCCCGTTCACTGCACCATCAAACCCATTCACTGCACCATCAAACCCGTTCACTGCACCATCAAACCCATTCACTGCACCATCAAACCCATTCACTGCACCACCAAACCCGTTCACTGCACCACCAAATCCGTTCACTGCACCACCAAACCCATTCACTGCACCATCAAACCCGTTCACTGCACCACCAAACCCGTTCACTGCACCATCAAACCCGTTCACTGCACCACCAAACCCGTTCACTGCACCATCAAACCCATTCACTGCACCATCAAACCCCTTCACTGCACCATCAAACCCCTTCACTGCACCACCAAACCCATTCACTGCATCATCAAACCCGTTCACTGCACCATCAAACCCGTTCACTGCACCACCAAACCCATTCACTGCACCACCAAACCCATTCACTGCATCATCAAACCCGTTCACTGCACCATCAAACCCATTCACTGCACCACCAAACCCGTTCACTGCACCACCAAACCCATTCACTGCACCACCAAACCCATTCACTGCATCATCAAACCCGTTCACTGCACCATCAAACCCGTTCACTGCACCACCAAACCCGTTCACTGCACCACCAAACCCATTCACTGCACCACCAAACCCATTCACTGCATCATCAAACCCGTTCACTGCACCATCAAACCCGTTCACTGCACCACCAAACCCATTCACTGCATCATCAAACCCGTTCACTGCATCATCAAACCCGTTCACTGCACCATCAAACCCATTCACTGCATCATCAAACCCGTTCACTGCACCATCAAACCCGTTCACTGCATCATCAAACCCGTTCACTGCACCATCAAACCCGTTCACTGCATCATCAAACCCGTTCACTGCACCATCAAACCCGTTCACTGCATCATCAAACCCGTTCACTGCACCATCAAACCCGTTCACTGCACCACCAAACCCGTTCACTGCACCACCAAACCCATTCACTGCATCATCAAACCCATTCACTGCATCATCAAACCCGTTCACTGCACCACCAAACCCATTCACTGCATCATCAAACCCGTTCACTGCACCACCAAACCCGTTCACTGCACCACCAAACCCATTCACTGCATCATCAAACCCGTTCACTGCATCATCAAACCCATTCACTGCATCATCAAACCCGTTCACTGCACCATCAAACCCGTTCACTGCACCATCAAACCCGTTCACTGCATCATCAAACCCGTTCACTGCACCACCAAACCCGTTCACTGCACCACCAAACCCGTTCACTGCACCACCAAACCCGTTCACTGCATCACCAAACCCGTTCACTGCACCACCAAACCCGTTCACTGCACCATCAAACCCGTTCACTGCACCACCAAACCCATTCAAGTCAAGTCAAGTCAAATTTATTTATATAGCACTTTTCATACACAAAGGCAATTCAAGGTGCTTTACAAAAAAATAATTGAAAAAACAAGCAGCAAAGCAATGCATATATTAAAAAAAAACACAGAATATATACTCAAATTAACAAGCATGAAACATTATTTCTGTTTTAAATAAGTTACAAGGCATCCTTCAGTATTATTATTACATGTACAGTCCATTTGTTGGAAATGTACAGGGGGAAAAAAAAAAAAATTACAGGCCGAATACAGGTTTATTCTGCCGGGCTGGAGAGAGGCAGTAGTTTAGTAGCAGTTAAAGGCAAGATTAAACATAAAGGTCTTTAGCTTGGATTTAAAAATAGGCAGAGTAGGGGCAGATCTAATGTGTTCAGGGAGTTTGTTCCAGTTATGAGAGGCATAGTGGGAGAACGCGGCTTCACCATGTTTTGATTTGGTCCTCGGGACAATTAGTAGACCAGTGCCTGAGGATCTCAGGGATCTGGATGGTTCATAGTGTAGAAGCATTTCAGAGATGTAGTGTGGGCCTGACCCGTTGAGAGATTTGTAAACTATTAGCAGAATTTTAAAGTCTATTCTAAGATTTACTGGCAGCCAATGCAGGGATTTGAGAACTGGTGTAATGTGTTCAGCTTTCTTGGTTCTTGTTAGAACTCTAGCAGCCGCATTCTGAATGAGCTGTAGTTGTTTAATAGCTTTTTTGGGAAGACCATTGAAAAGACTGTTGCAGTAGTCTAGCCTGCTAGAAATGAAAGCATGAATTAGTTTTTCAAGATCTTGTTTGGACATATAGCCTCTAATCCTTGCTATATTTTTTAGATGATAGAAGGCAGATTTTCTTATAAGCTTGATGTGGGAGTTGAAATTTAGATCAGAGTCAATAATAATGCCAAGATTTTTTACCTGGTCCTTTGGCTTCAAAGATAGGGATTCGAGGTGAGCAGTAACTTTGAGCCTATCTTCTTTTTTGCCGAAGACAATTATCTCTGTTTTGTCTTTATTAAGTTGGAGAAAATTCTGGCACATCCAATCATTAATTTGCGCAAGGCACTGACACAGTGTCTCTATGGGGGCAAAGTCATCCGATGAGAGGGCTATGTAAAGTTGGGTGTCATCTGCATAGCTATGGTAAGCTATTTTGTTTTTTTTGCATAATTAGGCCTAGAGAGAGCATATAAAGGTTAAATAGGACAGGACCTAAAATTGATCCTTGGGGTACCCCACATGTCATTTTGGTTTGGTCAGATGTGTAGTTGCCAATGGAGACAAAGTAGTTCCTGTCTTGCAGATAAGATCTGAACCACTCTAGGACCGTGCCGGAAAGCCCGACCCAGTTTTCCAGTCTGTCCAGTAGAATTTCGTGGTCAACCGTATCAAAGGCAGCGCTGAGGTCTAGTAACACTAAGATTGAGATTTTACCTGAATCAGTGTTCATTCGGATGTCATTTATAACTCTGATAAGCGCAGTTTCGGTGCTATGATGGGGTCGGAAGCCTGATTGGAAGGGATCTAGGAGGTCATTGGAGGATAGAAAGGTATTGAGTTGTTGGTAGACAGTTTTTTCGAGTATTTTGCTAATAAAGGGAAGATTTGATATTGGTCTGTAGTTGCTGATTATAGAGGGGTCGAGGCTACGCTTCTTTAGCAGGGGCTTAACAACTGCAGTTTTTAGAGATTTTGGAAAAATGCCTGTAAGAAGAGAGGTATTAATTATCTTCAGTATGTCGGTCGCCAGGCAACTGTAGACATTTTTTAGAAAGCTTGTTGGCAGGGTGTCTAGGCAACACGATGAGGATTTAAGGCCTCGTATCGTTTCTTCTAGTTTCTTGTGGTCAATGACATTGAACTGAGTCATGTTAATTGAGCACCTTTTCTGTGGGTGCGGCGGAGCCACATTTGTTCTTGATGTGGAAATAGTTAGTCTGATGTTTATAATTTTATCCCTAAAGAAGGTCGCAAATTCATTGCATTTGACATTGGATAGAAGATCAGGGGCAATTTGTGGGGGGGGGTTTGTCAGCCTGTCAACAGTGGCAAACAGAGTGCGAGCGTCATTGGTGTTTTTGCTGATAATGTCGGAGAAGAAGAATTTTCTGGAATTTTTTAGTTCCTGGTTGTAGGAGTGAAGACTATTTTTATAGATGTCATAATCGATGTGAAGTTTAGTTTTCCGCCATTTGCGCTTGGCTTTCCTACAATCTCTTTTTTTGTTATTTACAGAGGGAGCGTTTCTCCATGGTGCTTTTTTCTTACCGGAGATTAGTTTAGATCTAATGGGCGCTACAGCATCAATAGCCTTTAGGGTTTTAGAATTGAAGTTATCTAGGAGATCATTGACAGAGGCTGAGGAGAGGGAAGGGGCCAGCGAGAAAGCCTCCATGAACCGTGTGCTAGTGCTCTCGTTGATGTGACGCTTTTTGATGGTTTTTGACCGAGTAAGAGCGATAGGGGTGATCTTGAGTTCAAGAAAAATACAGAGATGGTCAGACAGAGCAACATCACTGCACCATCAAACCCGTTCACTGCACCACCAAACCCATTCACTGCACCATCAAACCCGTTCACTGCACTGCTCAAGTTCACAGGTCCTCAGCAAGAGATTTTCCCTGAAGCTTTACCTCTGACCGCCCACACCCCCCTCACACCTGAAGCTTTACCTCTCACCGCCCACACCCCCCTCACACCTGAAGCTTTACCTCTGACCGCCCACACCCCCCTCACACCTGAAGCTTTACCTCTGACCGCCCACACCCCCCTCACACCTGAAGCTTTACCTCTCACCGCCCACACCCCCCTCACACCTGAAGCTTTACCTCTGACCGCCCACACCCCCCTCACACCTGAAGCTTTACCTCTGACCGCCCACACCCCCCTCACACCTGAAGCTTTACCTCTCACCGCCCACACCCCCCTCACACCTGAAGCTTTACCTCTGACCGCCCACACCCCCCTCACACCTGAAGCTTTACCTCTGACCGCCCACACCCCCCTCACACTGAAGCTTTACCTCTGACCGCCCACACCCCCCTCACACCTGAAGCTTTACCTCTGACCGCCCACACCCCCCTCACACGAGGCAGAGCCTCAGAGCCATCCTGGAATATTAAGTCATCCTAAAGGTCAAGGCATTACGGGTCACTGGTCATGTTAACATAACATAACATAACATAACATAACATAACATAACATAACATAACATAACCAGTGTTGGGCAAGTTACTCTGGAAAAGTAATTAGTTACTGATTACTGATTACTCCTTAAAAAAGTAATAAAAGTTACTTTACTGATTACTTTTTCAAAAAGTAACTAGGTACGTTACTAGTTACGTTACTAGTTACTTTTATTTTTATTTTTACCCCAAATACCGTCTAGCATGTCACTGTATTAATTATTTTCGCTTTGGTATTATATAGGCTATGTTAAACAAAAAGCCAAAGGCATTTTACTTTGAAATTCGGTTAGAAAGAACAGGAAGTGGTGTGTTAAGACTGGCTAGCTTCACACGAAATGAAAGTCAGACAGTCACACAGATAACGTGAGTGAAAGATGCTGTTACTGTCGGAAACTCGGAGTGGTAATACAACAGCCTCAATGCAAACGTTTCAAGCTTCCTTGCTGAAAGAAAAGTGATGATCTGTCAACATTCCCTGGGCCGGCCCGTCTGACTACGGTGAGAAAGGCTTTGACGAGAAGGTTAGGAAGTAACAAAGTGTACAACACTGACTTACCCAAAGTGTATCTGTTAATCCAGTGAACACACCCAAGTCTACCTCACCCAGCGTCGCCTTCAATTTAGCCTCCATCCCCGCATATTCTCTCTCGAGGTAGCCAGGTTTCTCTTGCTCGTCTCCTTCTTCTGACTCGGTTTGTTTTGAAAGCCAGCGTGCACGCTCTGACGCTGTATCGCGCACACACACTATGACGTATATGTGTGCGCCTGAGTCCGTGAGGATAAAATGTTTTCTTTTACATAGAAAACACTGCATTCTGGCAGGCAATCATGTAACGCAGTAACGCATGCGTTACTTGGATTAGTAACTGTAATCTAATTACTGTTTTGGAAATTGTAACGCCTTATATTACTTAGTTACTAAAAAAGTAACTAATTACAGTAACGCGTTACTGCCCAACACTGAACATAACATAACATAACATAACATAACATAACATAACATAACATAACATAACATAACATAACATAAATGGACAAATAATAAATAATAATATATTTAAAGTAAACAGCAGGGTACTTAGTTCAATGATTTTCCATGGTTACAAATTGACTTTTAGTGCAATTTATATTTGCCAACATGTTAGTAGCTCATTTTAATGTCTCAGTTGAGACTGGCCTTGGTCTTCTGATCACATTTTAAAAGGTGGATTCCTCTCAGAATTAACCTAATTTTTATTCAGTCTTGGCTGAACTAAAAATGAGGACTTTGAATTTTATTTTCAAGACCAGTTGAGTACATAAATGGAGTCCCATCGTTATCACCCCACTACATCAACAGATTATTTTGTTTCTTTTTTAGTGAGACTGGATCTAAAACTCCCCAAAACCAATGATTTGCTGAAATGATGTCAATTTACAGTCCTCACATCTTGAGATGAACTTTCCCGGTCTTAGTGTAGACTCCACTCCCCTCTGCCTCAGTCTCAGCCTGCTCAAAGTCTCGGTCTTGAATGGGACTTGATTGGCACTGGTATGATCTTCCTGTGGCTCACTACATTTATTGCTGGGGATTCACTGAATATAATCAGGAAATGTGTTATTTGGGTTATGACTGAGTACTTCAAACAGAACTAGATCCCACAAGACGATCTGAAAAGTGAGCGACGTCGAGGCGAGGATCGACGTTAATGATAATCCCCCTTTTCCATTGATGTCTGTGGAAGGCTGAGATAACGGTGGCAGGGTTTGCCCTGTCGCCATCTTCGCCCAGGGCATGGTGTCAGGACCAGCATGTCTCTTCTGCTATCAAGATCAATAGTGCTGATGGCTGAGATGGAGAGAATGGCAGACATGGAGAGGGGAGCGACAGAGAGAATGGCAGACATGGAGAGGGGAGCGACAGAGAGAATGGCAGACATGGGCTGCGTTCCAATACCCATACTTGTACTTCTTTCTTGTAGTATGTACTGCCGCTGCCCTCACAAAGTATGGATTGTAGTCAGGGGCGGAGCGACCCTATCAGCCCAGAGGGGGCGAAGCTCTTAGGGGGGCCCCATCAAAAAAAAAAAAAAAAAAAAAAAAATTTTTTTTTTTGAAGGCCAGGCCAGGCCGCAGGGCCGGTTCCAGAACAAGATGACTAGGGGTGCATCCTAGATAGGAAGGGGTGCAGATGCCCGGCCGAAGGCCGGGCCCACTCGGGTGGCCGGCCTAAGGCCGGCGGGCCGAAAAATTTGACATGTTATTTTACTAAAAATAATGCATTTGACCATCATTTCAAGTAGAATGATACCACCCAAGCAAGAATATTTCAAGTGTTTCAAGTGCTTTACTGAAATATTTGGACCATATAATGATAATACAATTATCTCAACCTTAAAAGGTTACATATAGGTGCCAAAAAGCCATAAAATCACATCAAAGAACAAAGAAAAACAACAACTATAATTCAAGTTTAAACAGTAAGTGTGCAGCTGTAGCATTTATACATTTTTTTACTTTTCAACTGAGCATGCAGACAAATAAGGGTGCAATGCATGCTTTTGCACCCCCGTAGAACCGGGCCTGCCAGGCCGCGAAGAAAAATGTGCCTTTTTTGCATGTTTGAATCGGTTTTAGCCATATTTAGTGGAATATCTCATTTTAAACACACCAATGTTATTGTCTATTGATTGAATTCCTCTCAGACTCACACCACTGACTTTATTATATAAAGTCATTTTAAGTCACAACTGTAAAATAGCTGATAGCCCCTATATCCGAAAACACAATTTGTCACTCACTGAGCCAAGTAATATTATGTCCAAGAAAGACTACAGTGAAGCCACTTTACAGACAAGCTTGTTCTGAAGAAGAAAAATAAAAACACAGGTTGCCAGCCAGGTGGCCTGGCCTGCAAAAAAAAAAAAAAAAAAAAAAATTGGGCCCTGGGGCGACCGCCCCCTTGCCCCCCCTCTGGCTCCGCTACTGATTGTAGTGTGTAGCATGCATGCAAAATGCATACTATTGGGACACACTACATCTGTCGTCACGTGAGCTTCCTGAACTCCGACCTCTTGCTCACTTCCGCAGCGCCACATTTGATTTGATTTTTTTTTTTTTTTTTAATTCAATAAACAAAGTCTGGCAATAACAAACAGTACATTATACAAAAAATTCAGACTAAGCATTTACAAAATTGGAACAGACAATCAAATAAACAAATTGCTGTTATATTGTAATGTATGTTGTTGTTTCTAATAAACTGATGTGATGATACTTACATGCAGTCTCATTCTTAACAGTATAATAACGTGCATATTTCTGTCAGTGTTTTTATCATAGTTATTGACTGTTCACGGCGTCATGGAGGTGGGCGTGGATTATACACGCAGCTCAGTCAGTGCGACGTAACTCCAGTAGGTGGCGGTAATGCACAAAAAGTTGTTTGCCAACCGCCATAAAACATTAGAAGAAGAAGAACTTCCGCTGCGCAAAGGATTGTGGGGAGGTTTGGCTGGCGCAGCATGCATCAATGCATACTCCGAAATAGGAGCTGATGTAGTACAACATCCTGGTACTCTTGGCATACTGCATCTGACATACTATGTATTGGGACATACAAATTCTTTTTTTGCCTACTAAATAGTATGGAAGTATGGGTATTGGAACGGGGCCATGGAGAGGGGAGCGACAGAGAGAATGGCAGACATGGAGAGGGGAGCGACAGAGAGAATGTCAGACATGTGGAGAGGGGAGCGACAGAGAGAATGGGGCAGAGAGATTGAATCAGAGGGAAGAGGGGGGCTAAAGCTGGGCTTCATAAATGTCTTCATGTTTTTCTATACACCTCGAGGAGCATTCTTTATTCTAAGCTCAATGATGCTTGGATGTACACACCGTTGCACACACACGCACAAACATACACGCATGGGTATAAGCAAAAGCTGGCACACACCATTCTTGTCACACCCACGTTTGGATTAACTGACACATATCTGAATGTGACTCACACAAGGAGACAAACCATGTTTATAATATGCACAACACTGATTCATTTGAACATTGCCCGCATTCTATTTCACAGCAATTTCACAACCAGTCTCTGAGCCCAGATTCTTTGCTTGAAGTATTTTGGATCTAAGATAAGAGCTTACAATGATGATTGTGATTGTGACAGGAATGTGCCAGGAAAAGGCCTCCATATGTGGCATTCAGTATTCAAAAGGAGTCGCTAGACACCTTGAGAGGGAGTTCATATGTGCACAAACAATATCCTTGGCTCTGGATGAATATTTAACAAGGACAAAAAGTTATTCTTGTATCTGCAGAATTCCAATGTGCAGTTATCTCTCTCACCTAAATCCAAGAAATCATGGCTGGAGAGGAAACAAGCGCAGATCCACAATAGCTGCGACCACATATGCGAATTTCCGAAAATGCAGGATAGCAGATGCAGCCCAGTAAGCCCACCCTACTCTGCCTCTGCCACCCTGCATGTTGAAATGTGTCCCTTTTAGCCAATTGGCATGAACACAAACACACACCTTCACAGACACACAACAAGGGCAACCTCTATGCCAAATTTCAGCCTCCTAGGGTGAAAACTGTGCCCGCTAAAGGGTGGTGAACTTTTTGTGGACCGACTGACCGACAGAGAGACCTACAGAGAGACCTACAGTATAGAGCTGATGGAGACAGAGAGACCTACAGTATAGAGCTGATGGAGACAGAGAGACCTACAGTATAGAGCTGATGGAGACAGAGAGACCTACAGTATAGAGCTGATGGAGACAGAGAGACCTACAGTATAGAGCTGATGGAGACAGAGAGACCTACAGTATAGAGCTGATGGAGACAGAGAGACCTACAGTATAGAGCTGATGGAGACAGAGAGACCTACAGTATAGAGCTGATGGAGACAGAGAGACCTACAGTATAGAGCTGATGGAGACAGAGAGACCTACAGTATAGAGCTGATGGAGACAGAGAGACCTACAGTATAGAGCTGATGGAGACAGAGATACCTACAGTATAGAGCTGATGGAGACAGAGATACCTACAGTATAGAGCTGATGGAGACAGAGAGACCTACAGTATAGAGCTGATGGAGACAGAGAGACCTACAGTATAGAGCTGATGGAGACAGAGAGACCTACAGTATAGAGCTGATGGTCGCAGCTAAAGATGCATCCTATTTACTCCACACAGCACCACATGGCTGCTATCTCTGTGCTCTAGTGCAGTTTACCCATTCTGGGTTGGAGGTCAAACTTAACAGAGCAATGCACGATGCGATTAAATCTGACAGGCTGAAGGGGATTAAGGCCACGCCCACCCACCCACACACGCACACGCACACGCACACACACACACACACACACACACACACACACACACACACACTCTCTCTCTCTCTCTCTCTCTCTCACACACACACACACACACACACACACACACACACACACACACACACACACACACACACA
Source organism: Poromitra crassiceps (assembly GCF_964638095.1). Taxonomy (NCBI): domain Eukaryota; kingdom Metazoa; phylum Chordata; class Actinopteri; order Beryciformes; family Melamphaidae; genus Poromitra; species Poromitra crassiceps. Next base: position 109,598,304 of record NC_139623.1, read on the forward strand.
CACACTCTCTCACACACACACACACACACACACACACAACACACACACACACACACACACACACACACACACACACACACACACACACACACACACACACACACACACACACTCTCTCTCTCTCTCTCTCTCTCTCACACACACACACACACACACACACACACACACACAGAGTCACATAATGAACTGACCGTGGCTGTTGCAGCGCAACGTCTCCACCAGTCTGTTGTCCTGGTCGTAGCACACCATGGCCTGGTAGCGGTAGCCCTGGCCACACTCCTTGACGTCTCCCTGGACCTTCATTCCTAGGATGCTCTCCACGCGGGCGCCCTCGGGCAGGATGCAGTCGGACCAGTTGCCCACCGGCTGGGCGTTGTACTTGTCACAGGGGCAGTACTGCGTCTCACTCAGAGGGTACATCTGGGTGTTCTTGCACTTGTCCTTCTTCTTGCTCCTCCCTAAGCAGCAGAGAGATGAGCAGACTTGCCTTGAGGAAGGTGACTCTGACGTGTGATTTCTGTCTCCGTCAGGCTGATTTGACTATAATGTATGCCTGATGATGTGCTGAGGCTACCAGTATCAAGGCCTCTTCTGGAATGCGGTGCTCACCGAAAATAGAAAAAGAAAATCAGCTACACTAGATGACATGTCCCACAGGCATTGGGGACAGCAACTCCTGATGATAGATTGTGCCGGTACGATTGTTTCAAACAGAGTGCTCTTGCTCTTGCACTTAAAAAAGCGTGACGTTCTTTGTCCTCGAACACGTCAAGCATTGTTAATCAAAGATCAGCATGCAGAGACACAGTATTATGTTGTGGCAGTCTATCATTAGGAGACGTCACCTCCCATGCATATAGGAGAGGTGATTTTCATGACTTTCTTTCTGTCTAACTGGCATCTTTTTACCTGCCTGTGTCCTTTCACATTCAAATCATGCTGAAGCAGTTCCCCGTACTCGTCATGCCAAGGGACCAGAGCTGATTGTTGCTAATGACACCTAGCAGCATACTGTATAGGGTACTGTATATACCGTACTGTATATACATACATACTGTATAGGGTACTGTATATACCGTACTGTATATTTAAGCAATATAGCATGAGAGCCAGTGTGTTGTGGCAAATATATCCCGCTGTTCAGCTGTTGAGCAGCGGGATATATGCCACAACACCACGCAGCTCGAGTGCTATATTGCTTTTATAAAACGGTTTCCAAGTATGATAATATAATAATAATAATACTATAAGTCCGACTGGCATGGTATTCTGATAGAGTCAGTTGAAACACTACTGTAAGGCGGGACCGCAAGAACGTGCGGGTGATTTGATTGGATCGTTCTGGAGACTGAAGTTGACATTGGCCAATCCTGGCACTTGCTGAGAAGCTGAGAGCTTTCTGGAAAGCCCGACACGCAGCTCGAGCGCAGCGCTGCATTCTCAGCGCTTGCTGAGAAGCTGAGTGCTTTCTGCAAAGCCCGACACCAACTAACGTTACGGGGTTAAATGCGGGGTTAACAGCCTTTTTTTTGCAAAGAAGACATTAGCCCGCGTCTATTCTTGTACAAAACATAATTTTCTGCGAAGTATTAGTAAAGTTATAAGCGAAGATCGATTCACAAGGATCTGACAGCTGTCTCCGCCATTTGTTTTTTCTACATTGTCATTTGAGGTAACCAAAGGCTTTTAGTAAGAGAGTTGCCATGGCAACCAATAACCCATGGCCATGGGTTATTGGAGTGGGTTACTGGATTTATACAATGGCTGTGAACCAATCAGATTGCTTGATTTGAGAGAGCCGTTTTATAAACATACATACTGTATAGGGTACTGTATGTACCGTACTGTATATACATACATACTGTATAGGGTACTGTATACATACATACTGTATAGGGTACCGGGCTGTGCAGCACCCTGCAATCTGTCTGTCAAGGTCATGCAATGTTAACATCACACACAGCACAATATGTTTTGCTCAACATAATGATCCATTTCAAAGCCACGGGAAACTGAAATCTCCAGACTTGTGTTGTCGTGTCCCTTTTGGGATTTAAGATAAATTGCAAAAGTTTAAAAAAAGAAAAAGAAGTACATGTACATATTTGCCATACGCTGCCTGCTTCTCCATGCGTCATTGTTTCTGCAACATAAACCGAGTAAATGGCCTTATTGGTCCTTCACACCTTGATGAATGGGTCAAGAGACACTCGACTTTGGTATCAGGGAGAAATAAAAGCTATTAAAACTACCTACTTTCACAGGGTTGTAAGTTGATGCATCGGATTTTGTTGCAGAATTCTTCCATATAACCTATTGTGGCAATACATTACATTACAGCACTGTTGTCATTCTGCATTCATGACGGGGCAATTCTTTGGGGAAACCTTGATGGACAACAATGGCTGAGGAGTTTTTTTTCCCAGCATTGTTGCTTTAATCCCAGAGGAACATTTAGTTGACAAGAACCTTCTGAATAGATTTATGACCTTGTGTTTCACTTTATTGCACGTCTCTTGGAGCCACGCCCATCAATATTACCCATTTTCTGTCCTCACCTATTAGTGCCCTCTTTCTGGTGCGGACCCCCACACAGTCGGCTGTGCAGGAGGAGAACTTGGACCAGTTGGTGAGCTGGCAGTCATCCTGGCAGGGGAGCTGGCAGGGCTGAGTGATGGGAGGCGTGGCCTTGGCAAATTTCAGACACTCACTGATGTCGGCCTGCGTCCCGTCCAGCTGGCGACAGGACACCGCTGGAGGAAGTGGAGGGATTGCAGGGGGAGAGAGGCTCCATTAGAAGGCCATTTTGTTGCTTGAACAGACTGATCAGTAGTCCCAGGAGTATGCAAGTGAGAACATCATTTAAAGATGGCAACTAAACAGTTAATGAAATATAGATCAAAACTAATTCAGATCAGATCTCATGAGAGCCATGTAGACACAAAATAATCATTATAAGTGGTGTGTATACACACGTGCATTGCTACGTCAATTGGTTTGATGCCCACGAGTGAATTCATCTCGCATCATCCGACTCTTTGTACTTTCAATAAACAGTGTTACTTGTGATGCTGCAATATTTCATCTTGTCAGGTGCAGACATGTCTTTGATGCAGACATTCTGCAGGGTTGTACCTTCATACAGAAATCAATCTCTAAGCACTTTTTTTTGCAGAACCCCCCTGGGCACTAGCTATTGGTTTGGAAAGCCTCCGTCTGCTGCAGTGTGAGGTCGGGTCTTATAGCTTGGGAGTGTGAGACAGAGAAAGAGAGAGAGAGAGAGGGTTGGCACACACATCCTTGCAGGTGTGCGTGTAAAATAGTGTGTGTGTGTGTGTGTATGTGTGTGTGTGCGCGCGCTAGGACATTCACGACTAGTAGATTTTACTAGTCGACTAGTCGTACTTTTTCTTTTTTTCTAAAACGACTAGTCGACTACTAAGCACAGTGTCGACTAGTGGTTTTACTAGTCGACTAGTCGACTAGTCTGTGAATGCCCTAGTGCGCACACTCAGTACAGTGACTCTGGGTCTGGGGGTAAGATCTAACACTGAGACACTGTACGGGCCCTATCTTCGTACGGCGCTGCCGTTTGCACGCCTTTTATTGCTATCTTCCCAGCGTCTTAAGCTATCGTCTGCCTCCACCGTCCAGTTTTGCGCTGGGATGACACAGGTGTAGGCGTGGCCCAGGCGTGTCCGTGGGCCTCTAGCCTATCATGTGTCATGCGCAAGTGTCATTTAGCGCTGTGGGGAAGATACCGTCGGTATTTTCCGAGCGCAAAGAGAGGTTTGGGCGTGCCAAAATAGGTGTTCCAGCGCAATGTGTTACAAAAAATGGCCTTGGGTGCTCTCAATTTTAACGCCACCAAATAGCTGGTCTTAGCGCAAAAAAAAAAACACTACGCCAGGCGTACGCCTGAGCGCAGACAGTATTCTCCGGGCAGTGCAGGAAATCCTTGCTTGGATACATTTACGCACGGCATGGATGGCCTGCACACACTCTTCTCTCCTCGGAATGCCACGTTGATTTTCAACTAGCCTACATTGCAGAAAAAACACACCTTGATTTAAAAATGAGAATTCGTTTGTCATGGTTTTATTAGGCTACATAATTCCCGACCATACAGGTTTGTGGTGTGAGGTAACAGTAGATTGCTTTTGAGAAAGTTGTGACGGTGTTGTGCCAAGCCCTGTGAGCCCCATGGCCGGCCCAAAACACCCAGGGCACCAACCCTCTCTCTTACTCTCTCTCTCTCTTTTCTCTCTCTCTCTGTTTCTCTGCTTGCTCTCAGCAAGAAAAAGAAGGTGGTGAGTGACGCTGTGGCTTTTAAGGGGAGTGATCTCACCTTGTGAATCCTGTTATGGGCATAAACACGCCTATGGAGGTTTGCGCCGAGATGACGTGACGCGCAGCGGGCCGACACGCCCACAATTAGGGCTTTGCGCGCCGCTATTGCAGCGCAAAACGGGCGCTAACGCAAAATTACCGCCGTTGCGAAGATAGGGCCCTATGTCTAATGGAAACACTGGGCTCTTTTTTCCCCCTGGCCTTAAATTTGCGTTTATGGCTGGGCGCAGCGCTATTAGTGGGCGAGGTCACGTGCATTCCCTAATTTTAACGTGCCGCTAAAAGCCAAGGTGCGCGGCGGAAACCATTTAACCCTGCCTTTTAAGCATAGAATTATTCACAAGTGTGGCCATTGGTGATCTCCAGTAAACAATCACATTCTTCCCTTCCAAGCTCACAATCCACGGAGCCACTCGAGTCTGGTTGCAGCTGCATGCTGTCATCTCTCCATGCCAATTTGGATATCTCAGCGCATCACAGATCATAGCCTACCTCTCCCGCACACACGCTGAAGAAGGGCTGCTGCGTCTGTGTGGCAATACAAGTATTCAACTTGGAGTGCTGTCCTCCTTTCTTGATGGCTGTCATGTAGAGTTCTCAACAGTCCTAAAAAATCTAATCCGACTCAACCCAACCCCCTTGAGACGCGGAGCTCAACTCGCCCGCCGTTGTCACATACACTCACTCAGCCCGAGACCAAAACAAACAAACAAACAAACAGTTATTAGACCTAGGACATTATAAAAAGTGTGCAATTAATGCTGCCGCTGCTCAAATGATGGGAACGGTTTGTATGTGTGTTACTGCCATAAATGTTTTTCAGCTTTCATGCTGTTATGGACATATGCTTATCCCTTTTCGGGCTCTCTCTCTCCTGCATCTCCGCTGCGGGGCTACTGCATGCGTAATGGGCTACATGCACCACTCCACTACTTCCTGAAATTAGTACAGCTTCTTTATTTCCTGTTCTACACTATTGGATGAACTGATTAATGTCAGGTGTGCTGCAGTCACAACAATGATCAGGCACACCTGATTAATCAGTTCATCCAATAGTGTAGGACAGGAAATAAAGAAGCTGTACTAATTTCAGGAAGTAAAAAAGTTGTGCATGTAGCCAATTACGCAGCGTACTGAGCCACGCTCAGTGATGCTGCTCTATTTGAAGTTGAATTTCTTTCCACCAGCACCCATTTTATTAATCAGCTATTTTTTATTTGTTTCTATTAATATATATACATCGAATCCCACCAATTTAGTCCATCATTTTCCCCTTTGGCGCAGATAAAGAGACATGTTTCCGTCACTGTCTGTTTGATGGCGAGAGGGACTTCAGCTGTAGGCTACTCGTGACAAAACCAGACATCGAATTTTCAAGTTAAGTTTGCAGTAGCTAGGCCTAGGTTACTGGCTATATCCCCGGCGCACTGAATAAGACCTGGTTTTGAAAAGCGTTAACCGCTGGTATTTAAGGCCGAAATGCCCATTCTGGCCTATTCTGGCACTGCGCCACGCCTCTTCAGCATAAAGCGCATTTCGGGGCATAAAAACATGACAGTATCTTCCAGACAGCCCAAACTGACGCGGGCTGATAGCGGTAGGCAGGCGTAAAGCATGTTTTTTGCATTGAAGGCCAGTTTAGCACCTAAGGCCACTTTAAGGCCAGTGGCAAAATAGAGCCCACTATGAGAATGGACAGTTTGTCTCATTTGGTCTAAATCAACGACAGAGTCAACTCTGTCCATTACAAGTTTCAGAGGTGGGAAAGTAAATGCGGGGGAGCCCTGGACATCCGCTGTCACATGATATCAAATCACCGAACAGCTGCAGAGAATACAGAAAAGTATGGCTGAGTAAGTCTAAATTGGACCTTGACGCAATTTCATGAATAAATTGACAAAAGACATTTTTTTTTATTTCTGTCCATTAATATATGCTAGCATATAAGAAATGGAAATATAGCCTCTAATAATGGTTTTCTATCAGAGGTAGAACATAATGAAATTGATCATTCTGCGTGACCTCCTGAAATTGGATTTTTCAGGACTCTCAGGACTACATGGTACATCTGTCCGCCATAAAAGGCAAGCAGAGATATTCTTTCGCAGAGGGAGAGCCCCAACTCCTTCAAGATACTTGTCACTAATGTGTGAAGTGCGGGAACAGGTTGTGCTGTCATATGCTATAGGCAAGGTGCAGCGTCTCCTCCCAAATTCCAACAAGAAACATTCAATTAAAATCGCATGACAAGAGCCTGAGGTGCCGAAAGCCAGGAGTAGAAACAAGTCAAACTGTCAAACGAGTCTCAAGAGGCGCGGGATGAGTTTGTGAAGACGTTTCCTTTCCAAACTCACGGAGGATTAGGATTCTGGAAACCTCGGCATATCCATCTGTTTCCATGTGGCCGGTGTCCAAATGCAACGCGATGACTAACAGCCTCATTTAGGATGATTAGGGCTGGCTTGCTGAAGATGCAGAGGGAAATGGGGGGTGAAGGGATTGGTTTGGGTACCTCTTGTTTGAAGTCCTGGCCCACAAGCCTCGTGAGCCCCAGGACTGTCCAGTCTGAGGAACCAGGGAACCAGCTGGCACTTCCTCCATTTGTGGGTCTTCCACCTGGAATGAATGAGTCAGCACAGTACATTCACACCATGCCAGCCATACTGTATGTTGTACTACTTAACATTACCCCCCTTCCCCCCCCCCCCACACACACACACACACACACACACACACACACAATTGGCCGTGTCTGCGGGTGGGAAGCCTGATTAAGGGTATGTGTCCTGGTCTCTGCGCTAGTGCCTCCTCTGGTCGTTCGGGGCACCTATTCGGGGTGGGACAGGAACTGGGGGAATAGCGTGATCCTCCCATGTCCCCCGTCCTGCCGGTGAACGGCTCGCTGTCAGGTGAGAAAAAGCGGCTGGTGACTGCACATGTGTCGGAGGAGGCATGTGCTAGTCTACAGCTCTTCCCAGATGGGGTGGAGCAATGACTGGGACAGCAGGGGGAACTGGCCATGTAAGGGAAGGGGGGGGGGAAGGTAGTGATTTAAAAAAGTAATAAAGCTTAACTTTTTAACCTGGACCTTATTTTCCCCTCATTTTCCATCATATACATTCTAAATCTCATGAATTGCTTTACTGTAGAGCTACTTGCATCTTACTTTGGCTCTCCAATACAGTCCTATAGAGCCAATGGATACCAATATTGACTCCAAAAGCACCCAAAGTGTATCATCATCAACATCATCACTCTGTAACGGCACATTTCAGTTCATACATGCCCTGACAACTTTCACTGTTCCATACAAGAACAGCATGATTTTAGATCATTTTCATTTACAACTTTTTACTGAAATGTTATGTTTCATTACAGAGAGCAATCATTAATCAATGCGATGAAAAATTTATGTTTTGGGTTCTTATTTGTTGTTTTTGGACTGTATTGGAGTTGCACCCAGACAATTAAAGGAAGAATTGCAGATTTTCATCCAGCTTTGTATCATTACCATCTATAATAATAATAATAATTATTATTATATACTGTATATATTTTTTTGTATCATTACCATCTATAATAATTATAATAATAATAATAATATATATATTTTTTACATGTATAATTATATATTATAACAATAATGATAATTGGTAGTAAATGCAAATGAACAAGGTCCACCTTCACTCCATGTTAACTGCAACGAGAGCTCCTCATTCATTTGTCAGCAGAAAGTCTGCTGGATGATTTGGCAAAGTAGCCCTTTAAGACTTAAGTAGCTCTAAGTGAAGCAATTGATATTTTCATCAGATGAGATTTGTATGATGGAAAAAGATTGGAACATAGGGTCCAAGTCAAGGTCAAAAAGGGCAGGACTGATGCTTTAAGCCCAAGGGTCCTCAAAATGTCTCAGCCCACTGATGACATGTATTCTTTCAATTTCAATTGAGCCAGAGTATTCAAATCAAAATATTAAAATAGCTAAAACTGGGTAGAAAATGTAAGCTGACAACAGCATTAAGGTGTTATGTTGTACCTGAAGCCTGGGCACACTTTGACAACATCATTATGGTGTTATGTTGTACCTGAAGCCTGGGCACACTTTGACAACATCATTATGATGTTATGTTGTACCTGAAGCCTGGGCACACTTTGACAACATCATTAAGGTGTTATGTTGTACCTGAAGCCTGGGCACACTTTGACAACATCATTATGATGTTATGTTGTATCTGAAGCCTGGGCACACTTTGACAACATCATTAAGGTGTTATGTTGTACCTGAAGCCTGGGCACACTTTGACAACATCATTATGGTGTTATGTTGTACCTGAAGCCTGGGCACACTTTGACAACATCATTATGATGTTATGTTGTACCTGAAGCCTGGGCACACTTTGACAACATCATTATGATGTTATGTTGTGAAGCCTGGGCACACTTTGACAACATCATTATGATGTTATGTTGTGAAGCCTGGGCACACTTTGACAACATCATTATGATGTTATGTTGTACCTGAAGCCTGGGCACACTTTGACAACATCATTATGATGTTATGTTGTACCTGAAGCCTGGGCACACTTTGACAACATCATTATGATGTTATGTTGTACATGAAGCCTGGGCACACTTTGACAACATCATTATGATGTTATGTTGTACCTGAAGCCTGGGCACACTTTGACAACATCATTATGATGTTATGTTGTACATGAAGCCTGGGCACACTTTGACAACATCATTAAGATGTTATGTTGTACATGAAGCCTGGGCACACTTTGACAACATCATTATGATGTTATGTTGTACATGAAGCCTGGGCACACTTTGACAACATCATTATGATGTTATGTTGTATCTGAAGCCTGGGCACACTTTGACAACATCATTATGATGTTATGTTGTACATGAAGCCTGGGCACACTTTGACAACATCATTATGATGTTATGTTGTATCTGAAGCCTGGGCACACTTTGACAACATCATTATGATGTTATGTTGTACATGAAGCCTGGGCACACTTTGACAACATCATTATGATGTTATGTTGTACATGAAGCCTGGGCACACTTTGACAACATCATTATGATGTTATGTTGTACATGAAGCCTGGGCACACTTTGACAACATCATTATGGTGTTATGTTGTACATGAAGCCTGGGCACACTTTGACAACATCATTATGATGTTATGTTGTATCTGAAGCCTGGGCACACTTTGACAACATCATTATGATGTTATGTTGTACATGAAGCCTGGGCACACTTTGACAACATCATTATGATGTTATGTTGTACATGAAGCCTGGGCACACTTTGACAACATCATTATGATGTTATGTTGTACCTGAAGCCTGGGCACACTTTGACAACATCATTATGATGTTATGTTGTACCTGAAGCCTGGGCACACTTTGACAACATCATTATGATGTTATGTTGTACCTGAAGCCTGGGCACACTTTGACAAAATCATTATGATGTTATGTTGTACCTGAAGCCTGGGCACACTTTGACAACATCATTATGATGTTATGTTGTACCTGAAGCCTGGGCACACTTTGACAACATCATTATGATGTTATGTTGTACATGAAGCCTGGGCACACTTTGACAACATCATTATGATGTTATGTTGTACCTGAAGCCTGGGCACACTTTGACAACATCATTATGATGTTATGTTGTACATGAAGCCTGGGCACACTTTGACAACATCATTAAGGTGTTATGTTGTACCTGAAGCCTGGGCACACTTTGACAACATCATTATGATGTTATGTTGTACCTGAAGCCTGGGCACACTTTGACAACATCATTATGATGTTATGTTGTACCTGAAGCCTGGGCACACTTTGACAACATCATTATGATGTTATGTTGTACCTGAAGCCTGGGCACACTTTGACAACATCATTATGATGTTATGTTGTACCTGAAGCCTGGGCACACTTTGACAACATCATTATGATGTTATGTTGTACCTGAAGCCTGGGCACACTTTGACAACATCATTATGATGTTATGTTGTACCTGAAGCCTGGGCACACTTTGACAACATCATTATGATGTTATGTTGTACCTGAAGCCTGGGCACACTTTGACAACATCATTATGATGTTATGTTGTACCTGAAGCCTGGGCACACTTTGACAACATCATTATGGTGTTATGTTGTACCTGAAGCCTGGGCACACTTTGGGGGCCTCACAGTCCCTCTCCTCCTCCAGCACCTCGGGACAGTCCTGGCCTCCGTTGGATGGCAGCTGGATGATGAGACGGTTCCTTGATTGCTTTTTCTTCATAACATTACCAGCTGAACAAACACAGACCATCATTGAATTAAAATGAGCAACGTTTCCATGGGAAAGTGATGAGAAGAATGGCAGAATGAGCAGCAGCTGAGCTGCTCTTTTTAATAGCCCTTGCAGAATGGACCTTGAGATCACTCTCCACAAATCTAATAAGACAGCTACCGCAAACAGCGTGCGCTTCTGATTACCAGAGATATCCAACCAATAAGGAAGATGTAGCAAAATCTCAGCAGACCTTTGACTTGACTTGGATTACATTTATGGGATTTACATGTGTGGCAGATGCCCCAAATTAGTTCATTAAAATCAAATGAGCCTCTGGATACTCCTGAACTCTGCTTCAGACCTTTGTGTGTGGGTGGTGAGTCATTCTCTGTACAAGGTGAAGATAGCAGCAGCATCAAATCAAAATGCACCACCATCGGTCCAGTGTGTGGGAAATGAAGAGATTTATGCTGCAGTGTCATATGAGGAGGTCATCAAAATATGAACGATGATGATTTCATGCCATAAATCAATGTAATGTATTCGCCGGCCGGGGCGATGGCTGTCTGACAAAGGTGACCTCGTCTGAAAGCTGTTTTCCTTTCGCGGCATGAAAAACAACAACAATGCGACACACTTGCTGACACTTGTAGCCGTGGGCGAGTCGGTTTGCCAGGCGCTCTAAAAGAGGTCGCCCAAAGGTCGTCCGACATGCCGATCTGTCAAATTAATTATCTGTAACGAGACGTGAGTGGATGAATTTGCGTCGATTGGAGAGCTCACTGGGTAGTTAATGTGTCTGGCGCGGTGCACTGGGTCCCTCCTCTGGTTTTCAACACAGTGGATTGCTTCTGTGTATCCTCCAACACTGAGCTCAAGTCACAGCAGCACCTGCGTAATTGTTCTCTACAAAAATGTTGTGTTAAAAACAACAAAGCAAGCTGGCACAGCTGGGTAAAATAATATTCTTATAAATTGGAAATCGGAAAATTCTCCATCACAAAAACACCTTCCTTCAATATTCCTTCAATAAATCCCCTTCGCTAAAACCATCACTTATCCACTTAAAGGTTCTGCCACTTTATCTCATCAGAACTTTCTTGCTTTTCTCTCAATATACCTTTAAGGCGGTGTGAATAACATTGTTGACAATGTTGACCGTGGTACCATTCCTGGGACGGGGTAGTGTATATATATATATTGTAGCGATCCTGGGTCTGTAAGGATAAAAGTAAGCACGTGGACCTTAGCTAAAGGGATTGTCCCTTTAGCTTGATGGTTAACGTGTTGGGCTTGTAAGTTGGAGACTCCGGGTTCGCGAACGGCCTCGCCTGTGTTGTTACATTGGTGTCAGAAGTGGGATAGGATGGCCGCGCGGTCATCGGAAGGCAGCCTCGAATGGGATGCGTGAGGGAGCCGAAATCGTCCGCCAGTTGCTGCACCAAGCTGGTGAGGCAGGGAGTACGCTGAAGCGCAGGGGCTGCGCTTCCCACAGGTGGAGGTAGTGTAGCGATCCTGGGTCTGTGAGGATAAAAGCAAGCATGTGGACCTTAGCTAAAGGGATTGTCCCTTTAGCTTGATGGTTAACGTGTTGGGCTTGTAAGTTGGAGACTCCGGGTTCGCGAACGGCCTCGCCTGTGTTGTTACAATATATATATATATAATATATACAGTATATATCAAAACAAAAAAAGTACCACCGCACACTGAAGTAACTTTACTGTGATTTATTCCTTATTAGCATAAGGTTTCCTCATACGATACGAGCAAACGTGACGTGAACCGTCCGAGGCGAAGCCGAGGATGGTTGCCTCTGCGAAGTCCAATAATTTCTGATAATGGACACCTCGAAGTGCATTAACCCGCTTATACCATGGTCACTTGCCAAATAAACAAAACAAGACCATTCATTTATATTTCCATGCATTTTGCAATCAAAATCTAGTTTTCATAACCTTGAATATGAGTTGAGAACCGACGAGACAAAATAGTCCCCTCGGCTGCTCAAGATTAGGCTATCATTGGATAAAATGGCCGTTTAGTGCCTGCTGCACCTGGCACAATTCTAGAGTCAAGCTAATTTGGCCAATTGTAGCCTATGTAACAACATACAAAATAAAACGGCAATGTCTAAGAATGCAACGCCATGTAACTGGGTCGTTTAAACTCGCATTCCAGAGAATTACGTTAACGTCTGCGGGTCTTATAAGACGTAAATGGCGCAAGGCTGGAGTAGACTGAAAACCATCTGCTTTCAGTATGTTCAAGTTCAAGTTATTGTCATATGTATAATACAATGTATAATACAATGAAATTCTTTATGCTCTGAGCACCCTCAGCCTTACATACACAAGGACATGGTCACAAAGACCGACAGAAAGGGGGTGTAGACCTACATAACTATGTAGGCTACACGTGAATACAGACATGTCTGTACACAGTGCGTGTAGACATAACACAAACCACAATACAGTACAATACAATAATGGTACACAACAAAGTGACAGTGCGTTGCAGTGTGTGTGAGTCAATTGTTCAGCAGCCTGACTGCCTGAGGGAAAAAGCTGTTACTGAGACGGGTGGTGTGTGATTTGATGCTCCGGTAGCGTTTTTTGGAAGGGAGGAGTGAGAACGTTGAGAGTCCAGAGCAGAGTCCAGAGAGTCCAGACTCCAGTATGTTGGAGTCCAGGTATGTTTTGTACAAGGACATCTCTCACTGTGTTGCTGTTAACTGCCCATTTCGTTGTTTTCTTTTTGTTGATCTCATCTTTTTCCTCTTGACTTGATTTGTATCAGTGATAGAGGCAGCGGGCGCTCTCCCAGAGCGCCTGGCTGCTGGTTGCTGCAAGTTGTATACAGAGGGTTTGACAGTTGACAGCTGAAAGCCCGGCTTCTGTCAGCTGACCATAATGAAAATCAGATTTCTAAATAGCCGTTATTTTAATAAACTGAGCACTCAGGGGTAATCTAAATAGTTACTTTAACAGACTACATGTTTTTCTAAACTTATAAAAGTGCCATATTAAGCGTTAACGGTGGTATAGAGCTCAAATGCTCTGCCATCCTGGCGCGCATTGATGGTGAACAGACCATTTAGCTAGGTGTACATTATCACTGTACATTATCACAAATTAATGGACACCTTGCAGCCAATCAGAATCGAGTATTCACCCAGACCATGGTATAAAAATTATATATATACTGTATATATATATAACTTTGCATAACTGATGACATCACAATTGCTCGAGTGACCATCACTGATCACATCATCGAGTGCTCGAGTGACCTCACACAGCGGACAATTGCTCAACTTCAGCCTCGCTTCAGCTTGGCTGCTGCGTGGCCTTGCCTGCTCTATTGGCATGCGCAGTGCACAATTTGCCAACTTCGCATCACTGATGACATCACTCACTGATGACATCACAATTGCTCGAGTGACCACTGATCACATCATCGAGTGCTTGAGTGACGTTACACAGCAGACAATTGCTCAACTTCAGCCTCGCCCGCAGCTCGGCTGACATCACAATTGCTCGACTGACCATCACTGATGACATCATCGAGTGCTGGAGTGACATCACTGATGATGTCATAGACATGATGACATCACAATTGCTCGAGTTGCATCACTGATGATGTCATAGACATTGTGACATCATCAGTGATGATGTCATAGACATTGTAGGAACGCACAAAAAGGTGTGGACCAAAGCAACTCAGCAGGCAAATATAATGACAAAGCGAAAAATGAGCTGCTTAGAGTTTATTAAATAAATTTAATAAGAAGTAATTTGTACCTGCGTACTTCACAGTTAACAAACCCCACCCGAGGGGTGGCGACCTAGACAGGACGCTTCTCCAGCGTGAAGCGCACTGGATCCACAGGTTGGATACCTCTGCTCCTAACGGACTTAATGAGGAGCTGGACCTTGCATGCTTTATTTAGTTAGATCTTGAAGTCTGTAGTACTGGAATGCCTACTGTTATGTTATATTTATATTCTTCATTAATTATATGCATTGCTCTGTGTGATTCTTACATCATATCCTTGCGTGATTTTGCTGATATGTTTTGCATTAACATCAACATGATAGGACCTGTATTTTCCTACAGCATTATTGATGTGACATGTAGCCTATTTTTGCATTATTTTTGTAATATATCATCATGTATGGATCTCTGCTAGTTCTGTCTATCCTAGTAGAGCAGACCATTTCCTCTGACGTCAGGGCTCTGCCCCCTTCACGTCACTCCACACTACCTGTGCCACGTAGGCTATGTTCTCTATTTAACCTGGTGCGGTGGCCGACGCCCTCCCATACAGCCTGATGAAAACCAACGGTTGAAACGCGTTGCGTTTTGTGTCTTGCCCGTATCACCTATATGAAGATGTACACTGTTTGTTAACTGTGAAGTACGCAGGTACAAATTACTTCTTATTAAATTTATTTACCTTTAAAATCTAAGCAGCTCATTTTTCGCTTTGTCGTCATAGACATTGTGCCATCATCAGTGACATCACAATGTGGGACAAAAATTAAAACAAACAAAGAGCCCACTTGAAAGAAAAGTTTATTCCCTTTTTACCCTGCACATAAACAAAAAAACTAGGCTCGGTCATAAAATATCTGAAAAATAATGTATTATTTATTGTCTATATTACACAATGCAAACATTTCCCAAGCACCTGTTCTGAATTTCTAGCATCATACCTTTAAAAAAACACCATCCTTACTAAAAAATACTCAAACTTGAACTGAATAAAAATAAATAAAAACTACACTAAAACCAAACTAAACTAAAACTCCCAAATCCACACTGAAAACCAACTCAAAGTAAACTTAAATATATAAATTGGGAAGTGTCTAAAAGCATGACTTCACCCCGTCAACCCATTCATGTTATTTCACAAAGATTTCATGTATTTACTGTACCTGCATCACACGTAATGGGACAGGGTGTCCAATTGCTGAACGGGGTCACGATACAGTCCTTCTTACAGGGCAGCTGACAGGGTCGCACTGTGCCGGGACGGGGGCCGTCGGGACACCTAGACAGCACAAACACATACAGTTTGTACAATAACATTAAGAACTCTTGACACGTACACCAAACAGCGAGGGGTCTGAAATGACTCACCTCACACGCCAAAAAACAGAATCATATTGATGTACAGCGGTAGGTTATTGGCTTGTTCTTGGGGGACACTGTGCCTTCATCATAACACAACACAAACAAGACTAAAACTAACCCAAGGCCCTGGGTAACGCGGATGTCACCGCCTTGTAGCGCCCCGTGGCGTAAACTCACCCCACTATTTTCATGTGATAGCCACATGGTTCTTTGGCCTCAGAACAGCTGAAGGACCAGATAAAACCTTTAATGCATGATTTGATTATCTGGTAATCACTACACAAACATCAGCAAACTTTCGCTACTGTTAATGCTGTGAATCATAGTGCTGAATCATAGTTTATTTAAAAACTGCACTGGCAAGATTTCTATATAAAATACAGCCGTCAGCCTAAATCACAAACTGCTGCAGTAGAGAAGAGTCCCATCCCCCCTAACCAAGACCCTGTACTGATTCACCCTGTTTGCCTAAATGACATTCTTTTGTCTGATTTGGACACTTCTCCGCAAAGAGAGAGTCAGTAAAACGTGAAGAAATACAAAGTGTCTCCTAACAGCAGTGAGCAGCAGCTCTCCATCCAGAGTAGGGTTGTCAAAAGTATCGATAGTATCGATAAGAGTCATTTGCATCTATATTAATATCAGCAGTGCTTTCTCTTAATGAAAAATCAAACATACCACTGATTTCTCCCTCCCTGTCATTGGTGGGTATATTTTGCTTCAACAAGTTCAAGTTCAAGATAGGCTGATGACTAGACCAGGTGTAATCTGCTGTGTTCTGATAGGCTGATGACTGGAGCAGGTGTAATCTGCTGTGTTATGATAGGCTGATGACTACAGCAGGGATAATCTGCTGTGTTATGATAGGCTGATGACTAGAGCAGGTGTAATCTGCTGTGTCTGTCAGGTCAAAGTTTTTAATGAGTTTTATCAGGCCTAGATTATGGAGAAGCGTGCATCTGTCCGTCCATGTCTTTATTTTTTATGCCTCTTGATGTGTTGTCTTCCCGCCGTGTGGTATCGAAAATGGTATCGAGTATCAATATTTTCCTGGGTATTGGTATCGAAGTAGAAATTCTAGTATCGTAACATCCCTAGTCCAGAGAAAGCTGGACTCAACAACGTTAGATATTTTCCTCCATCGTCCCTTTGGGTTCTTCTTAATCATCTGTTATGACACAGTGGGTATCATGTACAGTATGCTGTTCTGTAGTAACGGAAGCGTGTCCTGCATCGGACAATATTTTTACAAAACTTCTGTTAAAATTGTGCTTCAAACACTGCTACAATGATCATGTCATGTTTCCGTGTAGTTTAACGGCGAAAACGTTAAGTCGAACTTCTTTCTAGCAACATACCGTTGAAATAATTTATTTTAGTTGTGTCTTTGATTTACCAGAGTCGGGGAAAGGACGCTACCGCTGGCGTCTTAACTGGAAGCTGCTCTTGTCCTGTTACGGACAGCTCACTCTGCGGCTCTGCTGGTTAGCAAGCCAGTGGTTAGCAAGCCAGTAATAGTCAACAAAGAGAGTGGCTTGTAGTGGTCGCTGAGTCCCATTTTGCTGCATTATTGCCACCTGCTGGCCTTGTTGTGTTTTAGACAAAGCTAGCGTTAGCTAGCTAGCAAGCTAGCAACTTTAAAGATCAGTAACTCTCGTCGCCCAAGCACGTCTTATGGCTTTCTGTCATCAAAGTCACTTTCCTAAAGTAATTTGACATGTTACCATGCACATATTCATATGAAATTCCACATATTGACACATATAGATGTATAAATTAGTTCCACTTTCACAAAGCGGCGATCCAGCATCTGAAATGCCCGCTAAAGTACCGGAAACCACGTCGAGAGACCTCTGACCCGGACGTGACGAAACAGGCAATGAGGTGTCCGATGCAGGACACGGTTACGCTATGTATAGTATGCATATCAGCATATTCTGTTCCACTCTCTCTGTCTTTCTTTCTTTCTCTCTCTCTCTCTCTCTGCCAGCTCTCTGGATTCATGTCAAGTCAAGTCAATTCACAGGCAAGTCTCAAAGGGCTTCACAGAAATTGGCTATAGATCTAACTGACACAATCAATAAACAGAAACTGAACAACTTATATAAAACAAGCATGACAGGAGAGGGAGAAGAGGGAAAGACAGGAAGACAAACAAAGTAGACAAGAGCAGATTTTAGCAAGGCAAACAATCAAACTTTTCTACAGCCTAACATACTCTACCCTCAGCCTTCACCCGAACAACTTATATCAAACAAGCAGCACAACAAGGCAAACAATCTAGCTCAGAAAACCTTTCACACCAAGACCCCTAAATTGTCACAAGGATCGAATTAGAGTGAAAATAAATGATTCCCCTTTTGCTGGTGACCTCCTGGAACCCACTCAAGGGCCGAACAGCCTAATCTACCACGTAAGTAACCTCCCGGCATCCCTCAGCCTTGACCCTTCATGGAATCTAGGAACCCCCCTAAATGCATACAAGGAAAAACTCCCAAGAAAAGCTTAGTGGGAGCAAAACTGCTGCGACCTCACGCTGGAGTGTGGGCTCTCTCGGCTTCCCTGCTCCCAAGTCCCAACCAGCCACACCATGTGTGATGCTGACTTTGTAACTAAGCTCCAGTACCTATTGTACTTATTGTACGTATGCAGTTGCAGTATTTAAGGACCGTGACTTCTCTGTAAATACCTAGCAGACCTGTAGGGGTGGGTCACCCTTTGGTATTCTGTTTTCTCGTGTGAGTTAGGTTAGCTAGTAGCTCCCTATCATTTGTTTTCCTTTATTTTCGATAGGTAAGCTAGACTTGGCTTTGTATTCCTCTGTTTATTGTTTTGGCTATGCCCACCCTGAAGCAAAAGGTAAACCCTGGATAAACCTGCTACTTTTTTCTTTTCTTGCTTGGGAGCGGGGAGAAGTGCTGAGTCACACTCTTTTCAGTTGTGTCCACTTCCCCTAGACTGGGCTGCAGGCCATAACAAACATGAGTTTACGGACATCAAATGGAGCATTTCTGTGTCCTGAACTTCACTGTTTTCAAACTGTTACCTCTTGCTGCCTTTTGGAACCACCAATTTGTAAAGTTGCCTAGTGACATCTTTAAGGATGCTTTGCCCAAAATGTCACCTTGGCCCCAACGACTTCCATCCTATGGCTGCGTGTTTCTTCTCAGCTCCAGTACCCTTTCCGCATTCAAATGAACAGGAAGTGTCGACAAGGAGCACAAAAGATGAACAGGAAGTGTCCACAAGGAGCACAAAAGATGAACAGGAAGTGTCCACAAGGAGCACAAAAGATGAACAGGAAGTGTCCACAAGGAGCACAAAAGATGAACAGGAAGTGTCCACAAGGAGCACAAAAGATGAACAGGAAGTGTCCACAAGGAGCACAAAAGATGAACAGGAAGTGTCCACAAGGAGCACAAAAGGCACAAAAAGCGCTGCAGCTGGTGTTTCTTTTCATCCGAGAGGAGCACTTTCAAAAGCGAAGAGAAATGTTAAACTTATCAGAAAAGCACTGGGTGAAGCCGGGCGATGGAGAAATAGGATACTGTGGGCCAAGGCCGGATTAACCTATGGGCATATTGCTTCAAACTTCCATGATTGGAATTTGGAAACCCTCATTAGTGTTTTGCTTGCACCTGTGTTTATTAGACAATTCTTTTTTCATCATTGTAAAGCCACAGCACAGTGAAGAGGATAATAATGTGAAGATTAGCCTCTTCATTTTGCTCTCAGAGTGCATCAGATTCATGCATTTTACTTTAAAATGTACAAGATTTCTATGTCCAGGGGGGGCACGGCCCCTCTAGAAACCCCCCAGTCAGACTAATATTTTTATCCTGCTGGTGCTACCCCTGTTTGCAAAGCCTAGAATCGCCTATGAGTGAGTGAGAAACTGAATCTCAGAAACTGAATAATGACATAATAACAGTATAATCCTAATGTTAATTTAAAATTAGATATTTCTCTAAATATGGCTAAAAAACATCCAAACGTCCAAAAAAAGTAAATTTTTCACAGTCCCTTCCTTGCAGCACCCCCTACTTAAAAACAGTTCCAGTGTCCCTGGTGGTGACTGGTCAGCCATTCATTTTTCCATAGACAAAAAAATTGATTTGCTTGGTCAAACAAAGTGATTCAGTTATATTTAGAATCAGCATTTTACTTGGACAATTTTTTTGTTTTGTTTTTATCTTGTTTTCCCCCTTCTTGTGTCCGAGTGTAATGTTCGGGGGGGACACGCAGCCTTAGTGGGGACTACTAAACTTTGGCAAAAGAGCATTCAAATCTCATGTGGGGAGGAGAAATAATCCTTAAATTACAAGGATAGTGAATTGCTCTTCTCTAGCCTGGCATGTTTTATTTACTTTTATTTTAAGTCTTTTCTGTTGCCTGACACAAGCTGACATTATCCTAAACACAATCTAGCACAATAACAACTGTTGAAAAGCAACAATTTATGACTAAACTATGCCATCTGGCTGACAATTGTTGAACTATAGAGCAGGGGTTTCCAAAGAATGCCGCGGCCCACTTTGAAATCTGAAAATCTTCTGGGGCCCACCCAATCCACAACTCTGACCAAGACATGAGACTAAAGGTCCTTACACATCGGGAGCGTTTTTTTCATGCGATTAATTTGCACGTCAATAATATTTTCCGAACCTATATCAGTCAATGCAACCGTGCATACCAACAGCGAAGTTTCGCTGAGCGTTATTGCAGTGTTTATTTTTTCGAACCACGGGCGATTTTTCAGAAATTCGCTTCCAACGTGTACACATCTGTGGCTGTGATTGACAGGTGGGTCAAAACTCGCATCGCAATTCCGTGCCGTATATTCGCATCGCTCTTGATGTGTAAGGACCTGAAGATGATGTAATTCCCTATAGTTTTTTATATTATATACTTTTTATTTAATTAACAGAGCATGTGAACTTGGGCATAAGGGAAATTTATAATTCATCCACATACAAAAACATTTCAGCAAAATACCCAAAAGCAGATTGGTAACATTTTCTCCCCCCTTACTTTTTGTGTGGTTTGTCTACATTTGTTGAGACAAAATGTGATGAACAACAACAAGAAATCAATCCACAAGCTATTAATGCTAGGCTGTAAAAAAAAAACTACCTTATCTGTAAAGGGAAGATCGTGGGTACCCATTGAACTAGTCTCGCTTTCCAGCCTCCCCCCTTCCGTGAGAGGATTCTGGCTGCATGGAAACAGGCTGCTGGCATAAGCCCTCCCCTGCTCTACAGCTGCTCTCCCATTGGAGGCGACCATTTCAGTCGCTGCCGGATTTCTGCTCCCCGCTTACACGCTCTGTCATTGACTCCGACCATGTCAATCAGAGCAGCTTCCGCTCCCTCCTCCCTGTGTGTCGCTGTAAATGTCCCTGGCCGCCGAAATGAAAACAACAACGCTAACTAGCTAGCAAGCTAACTGCAGAAACGGAAAAATAAAAAATAAGAAATACCCTGCTACAGCCATATGATTGCCCCCGAAAATCGGGAGTGTTGGCAGACCACTCGCGGCCCACCTGCAGTACCTCCACGGCTCACTAGTAGTGGGCTGCGGCCCACATTTTGGGAATCACTGCTATAGAGAATAGCGGGGTCATATTCCCCTACAGAGCAATATAAACATGACAGGAGAAGCTTTAGCAGATCCAGATGAGTATGGTGTACATTCATTCCTCTTCAGTGAGGAAACTAACACAGAGATTTCCTTGAGGCTAAACCCAGCAGACTAGTAGACAGACCTGAGGATAAACCCAGCAGACTAGTAGACAGACCTGAGGATAAACCCAGCAGACTAGTAGACAGACCTGAGGATAAACCCAGCAGACTAGTTGACAGACCTGAGGATAAAACCTCCCCAGTTTGAATTGGATTCTGCTATCACTGAGCGACAATCCTTTTTGATGGCGTGGGGATATAGGGTGAGGCCGAGGGTTTCTCCAACAAGGGTATGGTTAGTCTTATAAACCATTATAAACAGTGAGGGTCCCCTGTGCATACAACTGGACATAATCAACAGGATGAGATAGACCTGCTGAAAGACATCTCTGCAATGCTGCCTCCACGGTCTCTAGCGCCATGTTGCAGCTCTGTTTCCTCATCCTATGGCTGACGCACCAATCATCTAGATCAGGTTTAATGTTGCTAAGGATGAGGCTTCTCCTCTGGGCGTTCCGTACTCGTTAGCGCGGTGTTATCAAGGGAGGCATGGGGAGCCTCAAAGGCGTTATTGAGGGAGGCATGGGGAGCCTCACAGGCAAAATGTAATAATGTAACAGCGACACAAGGAGAGATTTATTTTTTAATATCAATAGAGCTAAAATCCCTCTCGAGCGGAACTAATCCTCTGGTGTTTTCATACAAGGAAATGGTACCCAGGCAAAACAGCTGCCGGATGATGCAGCAGGGAAGGATACGTTGACTTTGGAGGAGACATTTATATTTACAGTTTAGCTGATGCTCTTACAGTCTTAGCTTCTTACAATGAGTGAAGAGGTGTCTTTGCTCTGTATCTTGCTCAAGGACACTTCAGCAGGACCCCAAGGCTGCTGGGATGCAAACTCTCAACCTGGCTCTGCAAAATGATCTATCTAACCACTAGGCCACCAAGGATTTAATTGATCAGCTTGCTATTAAGCAAGCTAACCACCACCTAATTAACCAGCTAGTCTCGTAGAGATCAAGAAACTTTCTCAAGCAAAACATGGCCTAGCGCTACTGTAGGAATCAAGAAGAAATCAACAGCAGAGAACAATCAACAAAGCTAAATAGAATGAAACACACAGAAGAGATAGCAACATATTTTTATATAAGCGCTCCAGTAGGCAGTTACAGCCCAATATCAAACAAGCAGCTTCATGGCCCAGACTTATTTAAATCTTGGCTAAAAAAAGCAGACGGCTTCTTATTTTAGTCTGCCACCAGATCATTCGCAAGCAGTTTAAATTTGCCTAGACAGACAGACCAGCTCTTTAAGCTTTAAATAATTTTGCAGTGAGTTTCATGAAGAGAGAGCAGAGAACATGAAGGCACCACAGACTTTAATAAGGAGACTGGTACATTTCTGAGAAGAATGGGTCTAGTCAGGATAGGATCAAACACATATTTTACCTACACACAGATGCAAACAGGCGAGCTTGCACAGGCATCACGACATCGGTAGGTGTAGCCTTTGTGATATATTTTCTCGAACACTGCAATTGCCATATTATACAACATGTATTTGTCACACATGAGATATCTACCTTTTGTGAATAAGTGATTCCTACTCACAAAATTGCTAGCATGAATGAAAATCAGCTGTTATTATTAACTATTAAAAAGTATTAGACCTTTTTCCTACAAACCTATTTTTAGAAGACTTTAGACCCACAGAGAGGCTACTGTAGGCCCTTGAGGTATCCCTGTGGACAAGCAGTGGGATTTAGACACTTCCCCTCTCCAAGACACTGGGATCTCCCTGAGAGGTAGGACTCAAAACAGCGGATAGCAGATCCTGAGAAGCCAAGCTCAATGAGTGTGGAGAGGATTTGGTGGTTAACCGTGTCAAAGGCAGCAGATAGGTCAGCAACATTAGAACAGAGGACTGACCGGCAGCTCTAGCTGATCTAGCAGTTTCCACCTCAGACGAAAGTGCAGTCTCAGTAGAGGATCATACAGGTTGTTCTCAGAAAGGATGTCAGAGACAGCTCTTCACACAGCAATTCAGTCGGCTGCTCAAAAATAGCTGGCTTGAGATTTTGATCCGGGCAGAAGGTGCTCAGCATACCAAACTACACATCAGACAACTAAGGACCTATTTATTTAGTGCGGCTCGCTTTCCCTTAAATTCCTCCGTACCAGCCACCAGAGGGGAACCGTCCGGGCCTTCAAGGTATTCAGTGAAGGTAAAAAAAAATTGAAAAGAAAATAATTCCCCCCCCTAATAAATTATTTGTATTTGTTATTTATTAGTTTTTATTCACTGAAATAACAGTAATAATGCCCCTAAATTGTTATGATCTTGGACTCACTTTGTTTGAGCAAATATGGGGTTAAATATTTGGACCAGCCTCCAGAGGGAAATGGTATTTGATTGACAGCAAGTCAGCAGCCCTTCGTGAATACCAGTAAATGGTCATGGCATGGGGATGACGATTTTGATGACAGTTGTCTTAACCAATTAGAATTTCATTGAGTTGTGGGGTTAGCCAATCACAATTAGTTGAGTTGTGGGTGGGATATTTCCAGACATTCGCGAATACAAGCCAACCAGGAGACGAGACGAACGACAAGGAGGGAGGAGTTTATGATGATTTGGAAGTAGGAAGTGTGGCGGTAGAGTTTTCTAGATGAAGATGCCTGTTCAATGAAAGGATTTAATGCTTTGGTAAGTTCAACTTTTTTTTTATTGCTGGTGTGGCTGGCCAGGCTGGGGTAGCTGATGTCGGTGTGCAGGGGGAGTTTTGGACCCACCCACGGGTTTTGTTGTGTCTCTCTGCTTGTTGATTCCCCACACCCGTCTCAGTCTGTCTTGAGTTCGTTGTGCTTTTAATTTCTGAGT
The DNA here is from genome assembly GCF_964638095.1 of Poromitra crassiceps. Classification (NCBI taxonomy): domain Eukaryota; kingdom Metazoa; phylum Chordata; class Actinopteri; order Beryciformes; family Melamphaidae; genus Poromitra; species Poromitra crassiceps. The sequence goes on from NC_139623.1 coordinate 109,622,658, forward strand.
CTTTCTGTGTATTGAGCTAAATGATAAAACTGTGGTTGTGTTACTGACAGTGACAGCCATTTGTTGATGTAATGTAATTTTCATAGCTGAGGAGTAGTGGAGTAATTACTGTGTGTAACGATACAGTGACCTAAAGAAGCTGGCTGTGGAAGACAACTCATAGATGATCTTGGGCATGTAGTCTTTCAAATAGCCTGTTTCCGCCATCACCAATGCGTAAAGACACACCCTCTGTGTGCACAGCGCACAGAGAGAGACCTCAGACTTGCAAGTAGGCCTACAGTAGGCTATATTGTGTGTGTGTGTGTGTGTGTGTGTGTGTGGTAGGGGGGGTTATGGTATAGATAGGCACGGTTCGACTGCCAGCCACACACACACACACACACACACACACACACACACACACACACACACACACACACACACACACGCATGGATGCACACACACACACACACACACACACACACACACACACACACACACACACACACACACTTCCTGTTTTATTAAAACTGGACTTAACTACACACATTGGCAGCTCCAAAACGACAGCGAGAGGTAACTGTTTGAAAGATTTGAACTTTAGTACCCAGAAAGCATGTAATGTGATGTCAGTAAACTGTGGTGCTCTGGCCAATCTATGACTGCTTTATAACAAAGGATACCAATGTGGTAAGAGAGGCAGAAGATAAAGCATCACTCACTGGAAACTGTCTGCATTTCACTTTTAAATTGTGATCCATCACTTCACGTGGGTTGAGAAATGTCCATACACCAGAATTTCATTTAGACAAATAGGGCAAATCTACGAGATAGCTTTAACTCATGATTTTTTTTGTAAATCCATTTGTAACTAACCTGTTTGTTGAAATGCTTTATACATATAGATCATTTTGAGATGACTTGCCTTAAAACCACAATCCCCTCTAGCAGAAGGAACCATCCTCACTGTTCCCTCTTAGTCTAATTGTATTGTAGTCCCACTAATGATGGGTATTATCCAAATTTAGATGCTTAAAACTCAATTACATTCCAGTTAAGGAAAAACAAGTCATATTTGCTGGCAGAGCACAAAGCAGCCAGAATACTTACAGCCAATGCATGGCTGGAAGACTCTGTCCACAGGGGGTCTGACAACATCATATTGTGCTTTTTTTGTTAAATTGTGTGTTAGGGAATGGAATTTCCACTCCTCATCCGCTAATGTATATAACAGCTGATATAAACCAAATTAATCGAAACCAGGAGCCAGAAAGATGTCTTATAGAAGTATATTTAATAACCCATACATTCTCTGGCAATCTGTATTGTCAGAGGACTGAATCTCAATGTACACATTCTGATACGTTATACAGAGTCCAAATATTCAGCAAATGACTGACAGTTGACATATGCTTTATACTGTAAAGGAAAGCAGAGAGAAACAGAGAGAGGAGGGGGGGATAAATGTGTGTGCGCTGCTCCAGTCTGACAGGGAGACTGTTATCAGTTGTTATGGCACTCGATGCACTGTCCAAGGTTTCAGCCAAAGAGAGAAGTCCTCAATGCCACTGGGGTGAATATGTGTGAGATGTCATGTCATGTTAACTCAAAGCATAATTATGCGTATGCAATTATTAGGCAACTATTAGGCCTTGGCCACACTGATCCGTGGTGTCTGTCCGTGTGCGTTCATTTCTCTGTTCACTTCCATTCATTTTCAATGACAGCTGTCCGACTGTCCGTGGAGCACTCAGAAGCGTACGTATCCAGAAAATTGGCATACGTTTTGATGGACAGAAAGTTGAAGAGGGATGAACTTTTTCTGGATGGACATATCGGATGGTCGGATGGTCGGATAGTCACTGTCCGTTTAGCCAATCAGAGTCGAGGTCTCGAGAGGAGGCGTTCCGAGATTTGTTTCAACTTTTCAAAGAAGATGGCCGAGGCGGTGAACGAGGCTATAAGGGATTCCCCAGCAAAATGAGTAAAATTGTGTGATTTCACTAGGATTTCAGTGACTAGAAGTTAGTCCAAGGGGAGAATGTAGTGCATATACGGTACTTCTCTCCAGTTATCTGCACATGATCTACATTATATTATACTCGCGCTGTTCATGTCATTTGCATCGAGTCACATTTCCAAGGAGCTGCACGCAGGCTGCGCAGGGCGGAGCAGCCCCGGCGCTTTTGGCGAGGGGTTTGACGTAGACTCAGTTCTCATCGGACAGACATCTGTCCGTTCAATAATTCTGTCCATTTTCTGACGGATCAGTGTGGCCAAGGCCTTAGCTTATAGCTTAGGAAATGCCAATGGAACTTAATATTTTCTCCAACATTGTGTATACAATTTGTTATTGTTACAGCATAGGTTGAGTCGATGTCTCGTCATAGACGCTGGGGTAGCTGGCTGGGGGCATGGTCGGGGTGGGGTAAATCCTACCGTTCTCGCCATTCAGCATAGTTAGCATTTAGCTGCTAGCCCAGCCCAGGCAGACAGGATCAGTGATTCAACAATCGCAGTAAATGCACATCTGAACAGACGTCTATGTACCTGCTCTAGAATCCCCAATCCTGTCGTGTAGAGCTGCAGCACCGTCCTTTGGTGAGTCAGCCCATTGAGATGTTTTTTTTTACCCCACTCGCACGCCAGCCGTAGTAACATTTTGTGGGCGTTCCCACACAGACCGAGTGTATCTCTACCGTTTTCCCCCTTTCTTGTCTTCTGTTGTCATTTTGGTCTATTATCCAATTCACTTGCATCTTTGTCTGGCCTTTGTCTCCCAGCTGCACGTAATAATTTTTTCCCCTTCTTCTTGTGTCTTATCACTTTACTTCTGTGTTTTATCACTGCAGAGATCAACTAAACCAAAATGAATAAGCTATCCAGTAATGGCATCTGGTTTTAAGTGACTTGCTGGCTCCAGTCAGTGTCACGATTTCTCATAATGATCTTTAAATGTCATGATTTGAGGCAAAGGGATGCACAACATGCTACTGGGAGCTTGTCCCAAAGCACCACATTAAGGCGAGCAGCCAGGCTAATGCTTATGTTAGCTTGCTGCTATTAGTGCTTTGAGTAATCTGTTGAGTGAGAGCCTGTTCCAAACAAATCAGCAGATGGTTGAGCAGAATGAGGAGAAGCCATTCAAATCAAAGAACTTTCAGTAGTTTCTAGAGAATGTACAGACAAACACGAGGTCGAGTGGGAAAAGATAAGGCCTAATTAATTTAATTATTGAACAACAAAATAAGAACACTGTTTAATTTAGAACAAGCCAGCGGCGGTTCTTCAAGGACCCTCCAGTCGTGTCTTTCTATCTATCTATCAGTCATAACGAAGGGAGTAAACACAGCCTCCATTACATTCGAGCACATGCAGGAGAGATGATTGACTGATCCTAATACAGCTCCTGTATCAATGTGATCATACAAGCACATCCGGTGCCATTCAGCACACAAATTGTCAAAATCAATAGGCAGACGTTGTTTTTCCCCTCACCACAACAGTTTTGTAGATAGGATGATAGCAGCCCAAGCCTGGGGCACTTTGTCTCTGTTGTGTTTCTCATCTCTATTGGGCTTTGACAGCAAGCATTTGTGTGTGGGTGTGTGTGTGTGTGTGTGTGTGTGTGTGTGTGTGTGTGTGTGTGTGTGTGTGTGTGTGTGTGTGTGTGCGCGTGCGTGCATGCATGCGTGCGTGCGTGCGTGCATGCGTGCGTGCGCACACGTGACATGTGCCCTCTGAGGTTCACTGCCTCAGGGTGTGTGAGGAAGACAGCTCAGATCCCTCTGTGAGTGAGACAGGCCACATCTGTCTACATACTGTAGGCTACTGTACGCAAGGCATGAGGCGGCCATGTTTGTTTGTTCTGGGGTCCCACGAGTGCGCTGATTAAGAATACCTGCCAGTTGCATTGTGCCAGATGAAGACACATGGGGCAGAAATAACCACCATATCAAGTCATTTCACAGTGCAGGCTGAGAGACTCTGCCTCCTGGCAATGTTGGCCTGGAGACCGAGCACTACTGTTTTGGATCTTTACCATGTTGTTTGGTGTTGACCGTGGAAAGTAGGTAAACCATGGCTTCCTCCACAGGTCCCTTTTGATCCTGGGCCGACATGCCATGCCATTGTGGGCTGTCAGTGTAGCTAAACTACTCAGAAAATACATGACTAACAAGCTACTCGATGTTGTGTACATACATACGTGTGTGTGTGTGTCCTGAACTACAGCTAAAACCTTTAACCATGCTAAAATAAAAGCAATGTTGTACACTCAGAAAGCTTCTTTGTGCAGCACATTGCACGACAGCTTTAAGCCGAAATGCTGGCTTAGAGCCTGTTACTGGACCCCTGCCAGTGACACTGGCCTGAGGGAAAATCCGCCTGAAACAACATCTTTGAAAGGCTACAACAGTCAGACTACATACAAAAGCACACTAGAATGGCTTTAGAGTAAGAGGATATGAACACTGAGCCATAGCTACATTGTATACAAATAGGCAGAGGCTTCTTCAGCACCATGGACAGAGCCACTGGCAGGTGAAGAGAAGCTTTGTACATTGGGCAGCACACACCTGCCTCCTTCAGATTACCGTTACACATTTTGCCTTCAAGGCCAAGGAGAAATAAGGGAGTGATCACACTTGCAATTTATTTTCTTTGATGTGAACCATGGTGGGAAATGTTACTTTGTTGAATTTTTGTATTTGGTTTCTTTGGGCTGACGCCGCCCAATTACTGTACAAGTGAACCAGGGCTTGTAAACAAAAGCCACATGGACTCACAAGTAGCTTGTTTATTCAACAGAGATTTGGTGACCTGCGTTCCCACAATGTTAATAGACTTGGAAGGAGGCAGTTTCATTGGAAGAGAACTTTGACCTGCATCTTCAGAGGGAAGAGCTCTATTTAGATTATTATAGGATTATTTTAATTATAATTATTATTATATAGGATTATTTTAGAGCTGAGGTGATGCAACCATTACCAGAGCACATCCTGTTTTTTCTCATCAACATAGAAGTCTGCTTTTTCATCAACATAGAGGTCTGCTTTTTCATGGTCTGCTTTTTCATCAATATAGAGGTCTGCTTTTTCATGGTCTGCTTTTTCATCAACATAGAGGTCTGCTTTTTCATGGTCTGCTTTTTCATCAATATAGAGGTCTGCTTTTTCATGGTCTGCTTTTTCATCAATATAGAGGTCTGCTTTTTCATGGTCTGCTTTTTCATCGTCAACATAGAGGTCTGCTTTTTCATCAATATAGAGGTCTGCTTTTTCATGGTCTGCTTTTTCATCAATATAGAGGTCTGCTTTTTCATGGTCTGCTTTTTCATCAATATAGAGGTCTGCTTTTTCATGGTCTGCTTTTTCATCGTCAACATAGAGGTCTGCTTTTTCATCGTCAACATAGAGGTCTGCTTTTTCATGGTCTGCTTTTTCATGGTCTGCTTTTTCATCAATATAGAGGTCTGCTTTTTCATGGTCTGCTTTTTCATCGTCAACATAGAGGTCTGCTTTTTCATCGTCAACATAGAGGTCTGCTTTTTCATCGTCTGCTTTTTCATCGTCAACATAGAGGTCTGCTTTTTCATCGTCAACATAGAGGTCTGCTTTTTCATCAACAACATAGAGGTCTGCTTTTTCATCGTCAACATAGAGGTCTGCTTTTTCATCGTCAACATAGAGGTCTGCTTTTTCATCGTCAACATAGAGGTCTACTTTTTCATCAACAACATAGAGGTCTGCTTTTTCATCATCAACATAGAGGTCTGCTTTTTCATCGTCAACATAGAGGTCTGCTTTTTCATCATCAACATAGAGGTCTGCTTTTTCATCATCAACATAGAGGTATCCTCAACATATAGGTCTGCTTTTTCATCGTCAACATAGAGGTCTGCTTTTTCATTGTCAACATAGAGGTCTGCTTTTTCATCGTCAACATAGAGGTCTGCTTTTTCATTGTCAACATAGAGGTCTACTTTTTCATCAACAACATAGAGGTCTGCTTTTTCATCATCAACATAGAGGTCTGCTTTTTCATCGTCAACATAGAGGTCTGCTTTTTCATCGTCAACATAGACGTCTGCTTTTTCATCAACAACATAGAGGTCTGCTTTTTCATCAACAACATAGAGGTCTGCTTTTTCATCGTCAACATAGAGGTCTGCTTTTTCATCGTCAACACAGAGGTCTGCTTTTTCATCGTCAACATAGAGGTCTGCTTTTTCATCGTCAACATAGAGGTCTACTTTTTCATCGTCAACATAGAGGTCTACTTTTTCATCGTCAACAGAGAGGTCTGCTTTTTCATCATCAACCTAGAGGTCTGCTTTTTCATCGCCAACATAGAGGTCTGCTTTTTCATCGTCAACATAGAGGTCTGCTTTTTCATCGTCAACATAGAGGTCTACTTTTTCATCAACAACATAGAGGTCTGCTTTTTCATCCATCAACATAGAGGTCTGCTTTTTCATCATCAACATAGAGGTCTGCTTTTCATCAACATAGAGGTCTGCTTTTCATCAACATGGAGGTCTGCTTTTTCATCATCAACATAGAGGTCTGCTTTTTCATCAACATAGAGATCTGCTTTTTCATCAACATAGAGGTCTGCTTTTTCATCATCAACATAGAGGTCTGCTTTTCCGTCAACATAGAGGTCTGCATTTTCATCAACATAGAGGTCTGCTTTTTCATCATCAACATAGAGGTCTGCATTTTCATCAACATAGAGGTCTGCTTTTTCATCATCAACATAGAGGTCTGCTTTTTCATCAACATAGAGGTCTGCTTTTTCATCAACATGGAGGTCTGCTTTTTCATCATCAACATAGAGGTCTGCTTTTTCATCAACATAGAGATCTGCTTTTTCATCAACATAGAGGTCTGCTTTTTCATCATCAACATAGAGGTCTGCTTTTCCGTCAACATAGAGGTCTGCATTTTCATCAACATAGAGGTCTGCTTTTTCATCATCAACATAGAGGTCTGCTTTTTCATCATCAACATAGAGGTCTGCTTTTCCGTCAACATAGAGGTCTGCTTTTTCATCATCAACATAGAGGTCTGCTTTTCCGTCAACATAGAGGTCTGCTTTTTCATCATCAACATAGAGGTCTGCTTTTCCGTCAACATAGAGGTCTGCTTTTTCATCAACATAGAGATCTGCTTTTTCATCAACATAGAGATCTGCTTTTTCATCAACATAGAGGTCTGCTTTTTCATCATCAACATAGAGGTCTGCTTTTCCGTCAACATAGAGGTCTGCTTTTTCATCAACATAGAGCTATTGTTATTCAAAATCCGAATATATTATTATTATTTTTCATCTGCCCCAACGCAAATTCCCGTGAGTTGGTAAATGGTAGAGACCTGACATTTGGCCCAATGAAAGATATTGTTGGCTGGTAGGTGCTCAAAAAAGATTTTTTGAATTGGCCTGAACTTTTTCATCATCAACATAGAGGTCTGCTTTTCCGTCAACATAGAGGTCTGCTTTTTCATCAACATAGAGGTCTGCTTTTTCATCAACATGGAGGTCTGCTTTTTCATCATCAACATAGAGGTCTGCTTTTTCATCATCAACATAGAGGTCTGCTTTTCCGTCAACATAGAGGTCTGCTTTTTCATCAACATAGAGGTCTGCTTTTTCATCAACATAGAGGTCTGCTTTTTCATCAACATAGAGGTCTGCTTTTTCATCATCAACAGAGAGGTCTGCTTTTTCATCAACATAGAGGTCTGCTTTTTCATCAACATAGGAGCACTCAGGGAAATGTATGCCTCTGTCTCTGAGCTCAATTTCAGTCCGTTGGCCTTCTGAGACATTAAATACGCCTACACCAATTACAAGTCTTAATGCCTACATCAGCTAGAAGCAAAGAATGAAGCCAAATAAATAAAACAAGATCAGACCGCCTAGCAGATCCAATCTCCATCATTTTCAGAAGGATTATAGAGTTATCTTATCCTGTGCAAATTGGGCATTGCCATTACAGATGTCCTGTGGTAATTGCATATCAGAGAATTGTCCTGAATACTAATTCTGTTTAAATGGGACTTAGGTTGAAGAAGTGAAAGAACTCCGGCCATGATTTAAGTGTGTGCCTTTGGCCTTGAGTATATATCTCATAGCACCTCACACTGACTAAATTGAGGTCAGTAACAATAACCACCAAGTCTAATTAAATAGGTGAGTGGCTGCTTGATGGGAGGTGGTGAATCTGCCATGGTAAAACAGTTAGGACGGCTCTGGGAGTGATATTTAAATGATCCCTACCTTTAGCATCACTACTCTCCTTTTCTCCTCAAGTATCTCATTTTCTCTCTTCACATCTCATTAGGGATACTGAGGCAGAGAGTTACATTTTAATATTTTGCTCTCATGGGAAGTGACTTTTGATTATGTACAGTTATTGACCAGCAAAAAAAAAGATAATGGAAGCAAATCGATCGGCTGCCGGTTATTCAATGCCATTACCCTTGACCCCTCTACCCCCCTGACCCCCACATCCGCTGGACTTGTGCATTTACTGCCTTGCCAGTGTAGATTGGAAACAAAATACGTGTGCCGAAAGACATCCTGGACCTCCAGTGTCCAGAGCTCCGGTGTCTGGTGTCTTGTGTGGGTCAATTGCTCAAGCAGCCACCCTTGAACTGAGCCTTAATCTTCATTTTATTATGAGGTGTTCGCCATGAATCACATTTGCCTTGTACACAACGCACTCCCACCCTATAAATAATTGATATGCCAGTCCTCTCCTCACCTACAGTATAACCGTGCCTGGGAGGAGTGAGAGGAAGGAATCATAATAATTGGATGGTCTTGGATTAGACTGAATTGTTACCTGGCAGTTAGATGTTGAAAAAAGGAACACATATAACACCAGAAAATAGATTAATTTTATGTCAAGAACGTTCCATTTTGTAACATTTACTTTTGGGTTTCTTCTGACATAATCTTTACGAAATCTACTCGTTCCTCCTCGAGTCTTGAAATAAGTCAAGCATAACTCACACCGGGCTGCAGCTGAACTTCTTGGTAGACTTTAAAGTGAAATAAAAGCTTTTTAAATGTTTTGCTTGAAGAATGCTTCAGAACACCTTTGGATTTCCTCAACCAACAACCCGAAATCGAAGAGCACCTTCAGCAAATGCTTCCACACACCAAAACCCAATGGAATCACGCTCTACAATACCCCCTCGTCGCTGATTTAATTGATCAGATTGCTCTCTTTGGCTGAAGGTGGAATCAGCTGTAGTAGTTGTTTGAAATGAAAGTCTGCATACTCTTGGGCCTTGGTGGCACATGATTGCGAATGGCTGCTCTAAGCCAGTGGTGTCCAGTCCTGTGCCATAGAAAAGTAAGCAGGTTTTGGTAACATCCTCCATCAATACTTAGTTTATGGTGTCGGCCACTACTCCTTGGAAGAGGCTGCAAAATGATTTAAAACTTAAGACTCTCATATCAATGAATGAGTTTAAGGCCTCAGTGAGAGTTATATATCCACGTCGACGTCAATAGAACTTCTTGCATTTCAAAGGTTGTTTTCTTTCTGATCCTTGTCTCTGTGACTGTCTTTCTGCTGGATCAACTGTGTTATTAACTTTAACTCACTGTTTTATTGTTACCTCCGCCAACGGAGTTGGTCTGTCTGTTTGCCAGTTTTTCCGCAGGATATCTCAAAAAGTTATGAATGGATTTGCACGAAACTGTAGAAAAGTAGGTCATGGGCCAACTTAAAACAAATTAATTTTCCACACCCACTGGCCAAAAGGGGGTGCCGGAATGTGTGTGACAATCACAAAAAGGCGCCTAATTTCCAAACGGATTCATGTACAGTAACAGCACGGAACTTTGTAGAAAGGTTGGCTGAGTGCCCTCTAGTTGCTTCTGTTACTAGTCAGTCTATGCCAAGTCTCACTCTCAAAAGAGATTCGGAATCTCAAGTCGACTTCCTGGTTAAATAAAGGTTAAACAATACGAAATCACTACAGATGCTTATTTCACTGATTTGCACAACTTGACTCCCAAATGCGCTGGTATGGTGTTTCATGACAATAAGACCGCAGGGACCACTGGCTTAGAGGGAACATTAAGGCCAAACTACACAAGTGTTCAACTGGTATCTAACAAAGCAGAAAACTATACAATAATCCCTTACTTCTTGGGTGGCACCTGTCCCACGTTGACCCGGACGCAGATGACCTTGCGGGTCTGCATGCCCGTAGAGCAGGGACTCTGGCCGTCGACGCCGACACCAACACGGACGGCCACGGAGGCGTTGAGGGCCGAGGCGGAGGGGTCCTCGGTGCAAGGACCCCAGGGCCCGGTCTGCCAGTGGTACACTGTGCAGGCGTGTTCGTTACAGTTCCGCACCTCCTGAAGGGCGCTGCTGTTCGGGCACAGGGCTCCACCTGGGAACAACAAAACATACAGTATATTTTAATGTGGCTTACAAATGCTTTTCTCAGTGTTTATCTATAGGTTCCTATGAATGTACTGTTATCTATTCATCTATCTTTTTAAAAGGTGCATTTTAACCTCAGCAAATATTTACCACATTACTTTTGAGACATTGGTACAATAGAGGGAAAGTTACCGCCTACTTCCTGCTTCAGCACTGTACCAGAGATTTTCATCCGCCATTTATTTTCCCATACACATTTCGTAAAATGCGTATAAAAATAGTTTTACTGGTTCAAACCAAACGGTGCAGATATATTTAGAAACAGGAGAGATCGCATAACATTTCACTGGGACCAAAATGTAAAAAATGCGGGTTTAAAGAAAATATTTTTTCGATGTTGTTTTTTTAAATTTTGGTCTGAGTTAAATGTTCTATGGTCTCTCCCGATTATAGCGTTAGCTGAACCGGTTGGTTTGACGAAGTACAACTATTTTATAAGCATTTTAAATGGCAGATGAAAATCTCTGGTACAGTGCTGAAGCAGGAAGTGACGTTCCACTTTGCTACTATTAAGCAACTGTAAACAAATGAGAACATTTCCAAGACCAAACAAATGGTAAATGGTAAATGGCCTGCATTTATATAGCGCTTTTATCCAAAGCGCTTTACAGTCAGTAGGTACATTCACCCATTCACACACCGATGGCGGCAGGTTACCACGCAGGGTAACGGGAGCAATTTGGGGTTCAGTGTCTTGCCCAAGGACACTTTGACATGCAGACTGGAGGAGCCGGGAATCGAACCACCGACCTCTTTTATCCAAAGCGATTAGTGGACGACCCGCTCTACCTCCTGAGCTACAGCCGCCCCAGAAAACAAACATGTGGAGCGATACCAGGGATAACTAGTAACATCCTCTTCACAATTAATTTGACAATAATAAACACTTTACAATGCATCTTTAATTCCCATTAAGTCTCACAAACAGTGTACTGCCTGAATTAGATGACTCATATTTCTGCCAATGATACCTCACATGTTGAAAGACCTAACCACCTGGATCTCAGAAATTGAAAGTGTAATATGTTTGAAACAATAAAACTGGGACAGGATCTTGTCATATTAGAAAGGATGTGTGCTGTGTTGTGAAGCTTTGGTTCCTACAGTATATGATATGGATTTGGGAAACTACAAATGGCTGAGAGCAGTTCAAAAGCTTGACGCCCACTAAGAGGTTCAAAGGTCGCCTCCTACTGCAAGTCACGGGTCACATTTTCTCATCTGTAAAACTTCCATCTATCCAATTTATTTTTCTAAACCACCCTCCCAGTCCCCTCCCCCCGTACTCTCTCTCCAACTCATTTTTCTTCTGAGGTGGCAGTCAGTCAGTCAGTCAGTCGGTCGGTCAGTCAGTCAGTCTGACTGGCTCGATGGAGTGAGACGTGAGAGGGTCCTCTGTGAGGAGTAATTGCCAACACTTACAGTAGGGCTTTCAGCAGAGATTGAGAGGCATTGTGGGACTGTGAGTCCTCTGCACCTGTATTTCCCTGTCTGAGTTGAGGGAGAGGCAGCTCCATAATGAGCAGCGGTGTACACACAGCTGGGCCTGAACCACAGACTGCCAACTCGTACAAATCTCACCCTAATGGTAAACGAGAATGACTTCCTTTCTGCTGACTGCTCTATGCCGGCTTAGCAGACTAACAACGTGGCGATGCTAGCTCCGATGTTAGCATGACATAGGGCCACAAATGAGCCTTGGTTGCTGCTTTAGCTTGACCTAGAAAAAGCTGTACTTTATGTTGGACAATGTGGAAATACGAAGCAGCTTTTGACACAGAAAATACAATCCATATGACGGGGTGACAAAATGGCAATGCATATGGCTTACTTATATTTATTCATACTTGCAGTATACATTTCAACAATTTGCTGACTGGTTCACAACTTCGTCATCCATAATGTATTGGATGATCTCAGAGCTGGAGTGGTTTTGCCATTTAGCATGCATCTTTCAGCGGGCTGACGGCCATCCATCAAATGAAGCATTTGCATTCTAAACAAGAGGAACTTGAGCTGCATAATGTCCCACCATAATCACCATGATATTTTCATAATAATAAATGATGCTAATTAGGTCATTAATCTTATACTACTATATTTGGAGAGCTGTCTGTTTGTCTGGAGTTGCAAGGCGTGCACTGTTGCTCTGATCTCCTCCAAAGTTTGCCAAAACACTTTTCAGGGGTCTGGAATGGATCTGGCAAAAGAAATAATAAAAAAAAAAATCCACCCATGGGTAGAGATATTTTACATTTTTAGGCCTTCACACTCACAGAGCCATTGTGACATCATCAGCATCCCTTCCCTGCTTCCCACTGATGATGTCACTATTGGCATAACTACAACAATAGAGTCCGCACACTGGCAAATGTTGCTCCCACAATTTACTGTTACCACAAAGTGTGTGACGTTTCGGGGCAAAGCCCTTCCTCAGACATCGAAATGTCACACACTTTGTAACAATAAATTGTGGGAGCAGCATTTGCCAGAGGGTGGACTCTTTTTGTTGTCTTCTTCGTCCTGCACCTGGCTTTTTTTTTCTTTTCTTTTTTATGTGCGTGCCTTTTTTTTTTTTTTACCTTTTTGCACTATTGACATGACTGTCAACAACAGCCACTGCTTAAGTGACATCACTGATGACATCACAATTCCTGCACTGATGACATCATCACTGATGACATGAGTCACAGATGACATCACAATTGCTCAGGCCCGAGAGAGAGGAATGGGAAGAAAGAAGAACCAACTGATGATAGGGGAAGAAGAAGATTTGGATCAGAGGATGGAGGACATGAGAGGTCTTGATAGCAAGAATGGGAAAAGGAAATGGAAGGATTTGAGTGACTGATGATTCAGTGGGAAAAAATGAGTATTTTCTGGTTGTTTGGAATGGTGGCTGTGACATGATGTGACATGGTATGATGTGACATGGTATGATGTGATTTTTAAGGATCCACATGAGGTTGGGAAGTTTATTGGAGGATATGTTCATTCAATTAGGATCACTAGAAGTGGTATGGTTGTGATGAAGTGTGTGTCTGAGAGTCAGAGGAAGAAAGCATTGAAGATTAGTGCGTTCCTCAGATATCGCGTTAACGTACGGACGGAAGGAACAACCCGGATCCATAATGCCTCCGGCCTGGCTATCGCCGGCGGAGGCATAAAAATCTCCTTTAACCACTCTAATGCTAACCAGCTAACTAAAAGTACAACTACAGTGCTAGTCTAGATATATTTACCAAAAAGTTCTGGAAACTTTGGCACCCGTGAAAGACCTTCAGAAAATATTGATATTGGACATGTTAATGTTGCAGCTGAAAAATACAGTATATAAACTCTTACTACCACAAAGCAACAAACAGCTACAGTAACACAATTAAAGGGATAGTTCAGTTTGTTTAGTACAGTCACTGTACTATGCAAAGCGATCTGGACGCTGACCGCACAGTGTAGGAGATCCGCCACTCTAAAGCAGCAGCCTCAGATACTGTAGCTGTCTCTGCAGCTCTGGGGGCCATGAAGTAAAACGTAACTTAGCCACCTAAAAGAATGCCCACCTAAACAAATCAATATCTGTGTACATGTACATGTATTTTGACAATTTTCAGCGCTTTATTTTACCGTCAAACAGCCCTCTCATTTGGCACTACATTTCCTCCCAACCGTAGAACTACCGTATTCCTCCGCAAAATGCCTGCACAGCGCCGTGGCGCTGGATTACTCAGCAGATCACAGGTTATATCAGATATCTCAGATAATCAGGGAGGAGCTCAGGACCCCACTTCAAACAAACCGAACTATCCCTTTAAACTACTTCACACATGGTCAACAAGGCCTGACTGTACTGTAACTACTGGCTGAACAGGTTCTGAATCAATTATAAGTTACCCTAAGGCTGTGATGATAATGCACTTCTTTTTAAAAACACAGATCAAAACAAGCTACCACTTTCTATTCTGTTACACACAGACACATGGCTAGAGGTTAAACAGCTACAAACAAACTTGAATCACAAAAGGTACCCTCCATCACTGTGATCCACGCTATGACCATCGCAGTTACTGTGAGGAATCAAACACACATCCAGATAAGACACAGGAAAATGTTTCTTAGAAAAATGATCTTAGAAGCAGATAAACGGTGTCAGACGAGGAGACAGACCGACAGAAATAATCACCAGGACAGATAAAGCAGACCATTTGAGATAAGGATAAACAAAGTGTGAAATCCAGATGTTCACTGAGTGACAGCAAAGGACGACTTAAAAGGCCATGACTAAGCTAATATTGAGGGCTAATCTGCATCATATTTCAATACGTGATGGTGCAGGCGAGCCTCTGCAGGTGGGGACTTACCTTCCCCAGCGTTGTAGGCCAGAATCGAGCGGGTTCTCAGCTGCTTGCCCTCAATGGTCTTACTGGAGCAGGTCTGAGAGCAGGTAGACCAAGGTGTCCAGTTGCTAAGGACACAGTCCCTTGAGCAAGGCACCTCACAGGGCACAGGCTCCGGAGCCAGGGAAGACGAACACAGACTTCTGTCCACCTCCTTGCCTGAAGCAAAAGGGGACAAAATATAATGCAATCAAACATGGGAGGGAGTAAAGTTGGACAGGGGACAAGCTGGAATAGGCGACATTTTTATGTAAAATACTATTTTATCAGCCTAAATCACCACAAAGTCATCAGAAAGTGGGGACAGAGAGGAGCATCCCATCCGTAGTCTCTATAGTACAGACTGAGACAGCTGGATCAGCTGAGAAAATGAACAGCCGTCTAAATTGATGGTGCATTATTAAGTAAATAGCCCATCTCAAACTGTTCTTGAGAAGTTTGTTCTCTCTGAGAAAAACTTGGGAACGTTCTCCAAAAGGACACAAGCCTCAATTTGATAATCATCTGGTGTCGATACTGGCGGGAAATCATCTCCGCCAACATTAGATCTTTTCCTCTCTTGTCCCTTTGGTGTTGTTTGGAATAAAGCGATGACAGATCGGCTGGTTTGGTAAACATGAGTGTGCTCTGTGCAGTTTGCTGACATCAGGGGTATTATAGTATGGTAATATAATCAACTAGAGGGCACTCGGTAGAGTACATACCTCCGCCAACCTTTCTACAAAGTTTTGTGGTGTTATGTGAATCCGTTCGGAAGTTAGGCACCTTTTTGTGATTGGCCACGCCTATTGCCACGCCCTCTTTTGGCCAGTGGGCATGGAAAGTTAATCAGTTCTAAGTTGGTCCATGAACTGCTTTTCTACAAAGTTTCGTGCAAATCCGTTTGTAACTTTTAGAGATATCCTGCCGAAAAACAGACAGGGGCGAAAACATGACCTCCCAGCCAGCTTCGTTGGCAGAGGTATTAAGTTGAAAGAGTTTTCACTTTAACACTTATCTCTTGCTGACATTTGGAGCTGCCAACGTGCAAAGTAGCCTACTGCAGCTTTAGCTAAACCACTTAATTTGTTATCAGTAGAGGAAACAGTAGAGGACTGGGGTGGTAACCATTACTGGATGAAACAGGACACTGTAAGCACCCAGGACACTGTAAACACCCAGTACACTGTAAACACCCAGGACTGTAAACACCCAGGACTGTAAACACCCAGGACACTGTAAACACCCAGGACTGTAAACACCCAGGACTGTAAACACCCAGGACACTGTAAACACCCAGGACACTGTAAACACCCAGGACACTGTAAACACCCATGACTGTAAACACCCAGTACTGTAAACACCCAGAACTGTAAACACCCAGGACACTGTAAACACCCAGGACACTGTAAACACCCAGGACTGTAAACACCCAGGACACTGTAAACACCCAGAACTGTAAACACCCAGGACACTGTAAAGACACTGTAAACACGAGGGCTGTCAAACTATTCATTTTCTTAATCGCGATTAATCGTGCGATTAACTATAATTAATCGCAATTAATCGCATCTTTGTATCGCATGTTTAAAATGCTATATTTTGCATTGCAAAGCATTTTTAATTAGATATTAATCATTATTACCAGTGTGTCGTGATTGGGAATCAAATGAATGCAAATAAATGTACTTTGTGATCTTGAATTTTAGATTTATTTTCAATTCAATAGAAGTGCAATGTAGACAGGAGGTCACAAAATGTCTACAAAATGCATCTTGAATAGAAAATAAATGCAGAATAATTGTAAACACTCCAGAACGCTCCAGAACCGATACTTCCGGCGGCGGCGCTGTGGAGCAGTCGAAACCCAAAATGACACAGCCAAATAAGGCTGTATCTGAGCTAAAAACTTTGGCACTTCCATGTGAATAATGGCTCGGTATTGGAAACTGTGTATTGATAACGCATATATCGCGTGAAGCCATTGGAGCCGACCTCCCAGTGGTTAGAGGACCCGCGCATCCGAGACTCTGAAGGAAGAATGAGTGACGAGTCTCGTGCTAACTAGCTGGCTGCTAGCTGGCCGCTAGCTACTTTTAGGTGATCGCTCGCCTCAAACTCGATACTTCGGTGATATTTTAATTCCGTTTTACACAAGGCGCAAACTACGGCTCTTGACTTATCCACTGTGCCATTTGGGAAGTAAAACGAGCCATTTAAAAGCGTATTGCTGTCGTTCTCGCCTTTACAAGCAGGAGACAGGAAACCGAACGGCTGGTGCGCGAAGGGACAAAATAGCGGCATGCGATAAAAAAAAAAAACGCGTTATGATCGGCGCGCGTTAACGCATTAACGCTGACAGCCCTAGTAAACACCCAGGACACTGTAAACACCCAGGACTGTAAACACCCAGGACACTGTAAACACCCAGGACTGTAAACACCCAGGACACTGTAAACACCCAGGACACTGTCAACCTTTCTAAATGCTGCAAATACCCAGGACACTGCAAACACCCAAGATGACACTGCAAACACCCAGGACACTGCAAACACCCAAGAGGACACTGTAAACACCCAGGACACTGTCAACCTTTCCATGGTTGGATTAGAGAGGCATGGCAGGAGGAACTTGGTGTTGAGTTGTCTGAAATTATTGGGGACAGGAGTCTGTCTGTGGTCCAACTTTGCTCAATTAACAGCAGACACCAGCTGATTCAATTTAAAGTCACTCATCGACTTCACTATTCCAAGTCTAGATAGAGATAGAGTACCACAGGGATGACGTATTTTTGTAGGCTTTATCCAGGCTTGCCGCCATTTGTTTCTTCAGGGGAAAAGTCTATGGGGTTTTAGAATGGGGATTTCACTTAAATGCATAAAATAAGGTCTGTGGTTAACAAACGTTTTTGGAAACACGAACCTGGGTTCTGCATGATATTCTTGACAAACGTGAATAACTTTTATGCCTGTTGAAGCGTTTAATAGAAATCGCATAAAAAAAAAACGCATTTACGTTCCAAAAGTCATAAAAGTTGTTCACGTTTGTGAAAATTATCATGCAGAACCCAGGTTCGCGTTTCCAAAAACTTTTGTTAACCACAAACCCCATAGACTTTTTCACTGAAGAACCCGGAAAATACTTCCGGACTCATTCCTGCGGCTCTCTATTGCACAGGATCTACCCTTCTGTCTCATCACTATGTGATAGGTGTCAGGTGTTAGAGGGTACACTGTCACATGCTTTTTGGTTTTGTTCTTCACTATCCGGATTCTGTGAAGTCCCACTCGCCACCATCTTTTCAGTTGTAGCTGACGGACATGGTTTCGGTTGTGCGCATGGAGAGACTCAGGTACATGAGGACGAACTCAACTATTTGGGACCCGTTCCTGGCCTACTTTGACGAGGTTAGAAATGAGTAACTCGCCCAGCTATTTTCTAATGGACTCCTTACATGGGATTTTATGCACAGTATTTTTTTTTACAAGCACTTAAGCACCTTATACGGCTGGTAGCACCATGTTGTAATGTTGGTATGTGTTTGTGTGTTTGTGTGTTTGTGTGTGTGTGTGTGTGTGTGTGTGTGTGTGTGTGTGTGTGTGTGTGTGTGTGCGCATGTGTGTGTGTGTGTATCTGAGTTTGTTTCGCTTTTGTTCTGAAAATTAAAAAATAAAATATTGGAAAAAAAAAACCTTTCCATGGTTGATTTTGCAATTTCAGGCAGAGGAGAATCACTTGAGCTTCAAAAGTCGGCGTGGGCCTGACTTTGCATTAAGATGTCACTTTGACGGATATGCAGTGAACCAGTCATGACTGAACTGAGAAGGCGTGAAAATAGGAAGTGACAAGGGATGAACGAACATGAATGAACAGAACATCAACTATGAGAGCAAAACCTCCATGCTCACTGCACAGAGAAGAAACAGCTCTTCGCCTAAATGGGCAGGCAGTCAGCACGGGGAATATCAATAGCCCAGTTTCAATAACATTTGTATCGACCTTGGCGTGTTGTCTGGGGCCTGGCTGTGTGGCCTTTTCTTTTCATGATTGGGGAAGGAAATACACAGGCCGGCATTGGAGTGAGAAATCTCTGAGGCGAAAAGTAGAGTGAAAATCCAAACAGAACAAATCAATTTTCATCAGATGAGGGAGTGAAGGTGGGGGAGATCAATCAAACGAAGTCAGGGGAGAAAGAAGAGTTTCTGTTAATCCTGCGGTACAGGGGAAGTATCCTCTGGACCCCCATCACTGAATATCTGCAGTTGATGTATGCTGTCTGATTTGGGGGGAAAGGGCTAAGTTCTCTAGGAGGGAATACTTTAAGATGTATAACATACACTGCAAAAAATGGAATCTTATCAAGTGAAAATATCTTGTATTTGGTCCTATAAGTCCTATATTGAGTAGAATTATCTTGCATTAGCTGAATTATCTTATTGGCAGATACAATGGCAGATACATTTGCTAATCCCCCCGTTGATTTTGGTCAATTTAATCTTGAAAATGTAATTTAAATGGTCTTAAAACAAGATTTGATTTTGTTTTTCTTGTTGGTTTTTCATAAAACTTTTGGTCAACAAATTGACCAAAATCTTATTTCTCTTTAAGATTAAATTTTTTGCAGTGATTTGGAACTGAATGAGATTCACACAGCTGCAGCGTGTTGTATATTTTTACATGCTGAAAAATGTATGCGATATACAATCCACCGCATGCCATGCCAACTGGGAAACATGGCGGTGTAAAAATCGATAACGCGTATTTTGTCCATCCTTTGTCCAGAGCCTGCCTGAAGGCGATAGGCAGGCAAACAGCACAGCATCAGATAGCATCTCTGCACCGCCACTCACATATTAAAGATTTACAGCAATAAAGAGTAGCAGTAAAAATGAGGAGCAGCAAAGGGCAGGGGAGGCTCCAGGACCCATGGGCCACAGAGGATTGATTTGATTTACTGTGAGTACGATTTAATTGTGCTTGCAAAGAGGTAGAGTGGAATGAGAGCGAGAGAGAGGTGCCAATGCAAGGCAATGCTAAATCAGACAAGCGTTCAAGTGGGAGAAGAGAGGGAGAAAGAGATGGAATGGGAGGGGAGGAGAAGAGGGAACGGGTGATGGAGTCTAGAGGGAAATCCTTGCAAACTTGATGAACAGTGCAGGTTGGCTGGCCGGGAGTATCGTCATGGAAATCTCCTCACGTACGGCACGGTACAGTCAGAGGGTCGGCCCAGAGGTGACCTTCAACAATATAGGATTTTTGATACCAGGTGAGACCTGCACTTCCTCATCGCCAGTGGAGGAGGACCAACAGGACAATGCGTTCCAGAGAGGGATAGGTGGCAAGTAGGAATGGGCTCGATAGGATCAATCTTTATTAGAATGTAATTAGAAGGTAGTAGTATATCTATTATTATATACTGCCCACAACTGTAAATCAATTCAGTACTTCAATACTTTGCAATCATGGGGCATCATCAACAACAACAGAGCTCCAAAAATGCATTCAGTGTGCACAGAAGTCATTCTGGGAAAATTAACTTTCCCATACATCTCATCGACAGGCTCCTCTGTGGCGCACTGCCACCAAATCAATAGTTGGTCAATGTATGGCTGATCTAAATATCATGTCATATCATGTTTACCTTTTGTGATGCATAGATCAGTAGACCAGCAGCATTGTTCTCAATCCAACAGAGCCTCCCATTGTAAAAAAAAAAAAAGAAAAAAAAAAGAAAAAAATTGCTGCAAACTCACATGTTTAGTGTTAGTAACAGGATTTGTAAACAGTAACTTGGTACTGTTAAATTGAAGATTAAAAAGTTTGATTGACCAGTTGAATTCTGCTGGACACACCACTATGTAAGTACAAGTAATTCATCCTAAACAACCACACCACGGCCCGTATCTTCCCACTGGCCTTAGGCGGTAAACTGGCGTTAAACGCAAAAAAACACGCTTTGCGCCTGCCTCGGGAAGATAGCATCATGTTTTTAGGCCCCGAAATGCGCTTTGCGCTGAAGAGGCGTGGCGCAGTGCCAGAATAGGCCAGAATGGGCGTTTCGGCCTTAAATACCGGCCTAACGCTATCTTCCCCCCAGGCCTTATTCAGTGCGCCGGGGATATTATTGTGCTTAATTGCGCGCAGCTCTCCTCTGCCATCTCACTCTCTCTCCCCCTCTCTCTCTCTCTCACTCCCTCTCTCGCGCATCAGACAGGCACAATGACAGATGAAAAAAAAAAGTTGTTATACCATAGTTTTGAGCCCCTGTCATTCAGAGGCTGTTGCATCATCCTACATGTGCAGTGATGTGGGGGAGAAGAAAAGGTAGCGAGAGAAAACGATATCATTCTGCCCAAACTTTCTGACCAAAGACAATCTAATCTCATCATGACATCCAGGGATAGGCTATATTTTTCTAGCTGATGCGTTTAGAACATTCTTTTCGCGTTGATCTTGCTATAGTGTAGCATATTTACATGCTTGCTGTATTTAAACTGCAGTGAGATTGGTTTGAGAAGCATAATAATATGGAATAATATATATGGAGACAGACGGGGATGAAAGAGGGAGGGGGGAGCTCAGAGCGCTTTAGGTTTTTCTGACCGGATTGGATCGCTTCGTGGAATGGAACATGAAAGGGCATTGTGATTCGTTTACTGCACTTCTCCAATGTGTTTGATGTGGTTTGGTCATTAGTTGTGAATAATTCTACGCTTAAAAGGCATGGTTATAATGCTTAAGGCCGCGTGTAGCGCCAACACGGAAATATCGACTACGCCGGTCCACGCCCACTAATATGGGCTGCGCCTGGCGCTAAGCGCTAACTTAAGGCCAGTGGGACGATAGAGCCCCAAATCTTCATTATCAACCTGTGGGAAACACTGATATGGTGCAATTTGATCTAATCTTTTGTCTGTTATAACAATGCAGTTGAATTCTTCCATCTCACCATTGCTGTTGACACACTGGGCCTGTGCGATCTGCGTTCCGGGGCCACATGTCTTGTCATCGTCAGGAATACACTGATCCAGGCTGACTAGTCGCCAGTAGTAGCAGCTGGGCTCATCACACGGCACTGCCTCCACCAGGTGGGGGCAGTTCCCTGGCCCTCCGGTTGGCTCGTTGGTGATCTGTCGTTTCCTCAGTTTGAAACCTACAGTAGGGCAGGAAGAGAGTCATCTGGAGTTACATACCTTTGGAAAATTGGTGCTGTAGTTCTACTGCCCCATGTTCCATGATATGGACAGTCATCCAGTGTGCGAACTACGGGGGAGCTGGGGGGGCTTTGGCTCCCCTAAAAAAAAAATTAGACCCCCTGAAAACATGACTTGTGAAACTTTGGGGGGTCTCTAAAATATTGACTATATATATATTTTCCCTTTGTATTTTCGATGTTTTTCCTGTACCTTATCATGGATTCTGCATAAAATTACGCGATTTTGATATGATTCCGAGTGTGCTTAATCACTGTCGAATTCACAGTAAGGATATCCCAAAATGCATGTTATTCTCGCCCTCACCACATCGAGCGTGGCGGCGCTGCCAGCACTGTAGGTGCAAATCAAACGTCACTCACGCAGGCAGGTGGAGTCAGCCAGCCTGGCATGCTCTGTTTTTTATTTAATGCTGCTCACATTGTCTCTCTCCCTCCCTCCCGTGCGCACGACAAGAGTGTCTTTGAGCGTGCAGATAAACTATAGAGATCATACTGGGATTTTGCTTTTTAGAGCTGCATGCGGTGTGGAGGTTTGATGTGGTTTGGTCATTAGTACTGCTCATGATACTGTAGCCTGTATCGGATGTGCTGACTGAATCAGACTGTGAAGAGAGGCAGTCCTCTCTGAAAAAGCACAGCAGCTGTCCGCACCGAGGCGCGCACGCGTCCGGTTGCACCCTCCCCCGACAACGTGAATAAGTGGGCTCCCCCGAAAGTCACGGTATAGTTCGCACACTGCAGTCATCAACAATATTGCTGTGATGCATATTCATGATTCGTAGTTTGTAATTTTATTTGGTTGTTTGGTGTGTGGCTTGAATACTTCCTAGAGACCATACTCTGTTTTCTCTCTGGCGTTCTCTCTGTCTCTGCATATATTCCTAATCTGACTCTGCATATTATATTCCTAAATCTGCCTCTGCAATTTATATATTCTTTTTTAAATTTGTGTCTGATAGTCTTATATAGATTGTTTGTTGTTTTGTTTTTAATTGACTTGTCTGGTTAAATAAAGGTTAATAAAAAAAAATGTTTTGGTTATGGGCGACAAAGACCAAATCACCAAATCAAAGTCCACTGCTCCCAGTCATGACTGAGAATATCAGAAAACCCTGCAGACCCAGCTGGACCTGGCTAGAGTCTGCAAGTTGGAAATCTTAACCCTGCACATCTTGGTCTAGTGTAGAGTAGTCTCTCCCCAGACTCAAATATTACGCTGAATCGGTACGCTCCGCATATGACATCAATGAGTCTGTGCCACTTCGCAGCCCCCACTGCTGTTTTGAGGGCGGGTCTAGGGGACGAAATTGAATGACTGACAGGTCGTAGCAACAACGCTCTCAATTGGTTAGTTTTCAAAAGTCGATCGGGTGCAGCAACAGAGACAGGATGTGTTTGATCGCTAAAGTCGTTAGTGATTGGTGCCCACAGGATTTCGGGGGAACCAATCACTGGCCAGCAAACACCAGTTTGGAGCTAGAAGTGTCCCAGAACCCAGAGAGAGATCTATAGCCTGCAGTAACTTGGGCGCTTTCACACCTACCTCGTTTGGTCCGGACTTTCGGACTTTCCAGTTTGATCCGAACCAAATGACAGGTGTGAAACCTCCCACGGACCATGGTGCGGACCAAAGACCGAGTCTTTGATCCGACCAAAAGAGGTGGTCTCGGTCCGGACCAAGCTGGACCAAGGTTCTCTTATGTGCAGTGTGAAAGCATTTTATTGGAAGGTTCGCACTATCGGACCAATTACAGGAAGCTACAGCTGACTCGTCACTCGTCACGTTGCCAGAACAGGAAAACAGTGGGAAAAACGATGGCTTGCAGTCTTCGCCTCCTTGCCTGTCTGCATTGGTACAATTTGCGCACAACAAGGGTGTTCATTTGGCGAATTCGAACTAATCTCGAGTATTGCGAGTAGGGTTGTGCGATATACCCGAAATACCCATCGTGATTGTTTCACAGTCAAACATCGTGATTAACGCCATCCGCTGCTGCAATGCACGTTAAAAGCAGGATGAGACCGACAGGCAGTCCTGCACATAGCCAGGCGACTCAAGCAGTGGCAGCAGCAGCAGCTACTGCTGTAACAGCTAGCAGTAGCTAGCTGCTGCTGTATTTCTCTCTCAACTCTCTCCAGTCTCCTCAACTCTCTCTTATTAGGTTCAAAAGCCCACGCGAATCTAACGTTATATCCGCCAGTAATTCTGTCACTTTTCTGCCAGCTAGTTAAATTCAACACACACACACACACACACGTTGTTGGTCAGGATCTGTAACGTTAACGTTAGCCTATTTGTTTTGCGCCGTTCAATATTGCTAGTGCTGTATCAACTTCAACTTTCACTTTGGAAACAGGCGAGTTAAATTCACAGTTGAAGACTTGTACTCACTTTGGGTTGAAAACAGGAAAGAACGTGACGTTTCTTCTTTGTCTTAAAAGTTTTCACAACAAAATAATTTACTTCTCAAACGCGGGGGATGCCCCGGCGCCATTAAACAAGCGCACCCCAGTGCAGAGAAGCACTAGAGCGGGGGAGGGGGAGGGGAGGCTTCTCTGAGTCTGAACTGGGTGCGCTCGTTTAATGCCACCGGCGCGTCCCCCACGCGTCACGTTACGTGGACTTGGTATTTTTTATTATTAAAACGGCACAAATTTAAGAACAGCAGTTTGACCTGTTCATTCATTGTGGTGTGTAAACCTGGTGTAAACCATCGACATAAATAAATAGGTGTAAACGAGCAAATTCCTTGGAGCAGACGCTTCCGGGACACTGACGTCAGACGCACGCTCATCCACAAGCCAATCAGTGGAGACGCAGCCCACGCAGGTGATGACGACAGGACGTAGGTCTGTCATGTTAAAGTCCGCTGGTCCGCTGGGATCATTGCAGTGTGAAAGCGAACCTTACTGGACCAAATGTAACAACAACATGAGTTTGGTTCGGACCTTGGTCCAGACTTTTAGGTGTGAAAGGGCCCTTAGTGTATCAGACTAAGAACTCATGGGTCTGGCATTGAGATGTTGGTCCATAGCTTGCGAACTTTGGTGCAGTGGGCAATTAGTGCCGGGCGTCAGTGCACTTAGAGGCGTGTCCAAGTCGTTGTGCTATTCTCCGCAGCACGCAACTGCAGGGGCGCAAAGGTGGAATAGGCTGGGTTTAGTGGTATAATTGTTCATGGGCGTGATCAGGTCATAAGATCTACACAACTAATCATATTCCCCTCTCATCCCCTTTATTACCGTTTATGCGATGCCATGATATGAGAGCATGCTGGCATTCAATTAGACATTAGTGATTAATCTAGGCGATGCAGTTTAATATAAATGTATTATGGATTCTATTTCTTTCTTATTATACAGGCCTTTTTTTATTTTTATTTTCTTTTTATTCTTCTTATGGCTCTTACTAAATTATTATCCCAGTTGTTTCATTGCAGTATTTTTCTCTTTTTCGCCCTATGATCTTTTCTTTTTCTTTTTGAATGACCTTACTATTTCTTATTGTTTTAATTTTGTTCTGTAAAACACTTTGAGCTGCATTTTCTGTTAGGAAAGTTGCTATATAAATAAAGTTTATTTATTCGTTTGATTATTATGATTATTATGATTATTATGATTATTATGATTACTATTATTGTTATTATTATTATTATACTATTTGAGGACTTTTTTAAGGCTTAAGCGTGTCTTTCCTTTCATTTCTTTATCTAGGCATCTAAGCAGGTTGGTCTTCTATAATAAAATTGAGTATTGTGGTGTCTGTCTGTCTGTCACGATTTCTGACGGAAGTGAGCACACCTATTTTTCAGAGCAGCACGCCCACAGGAGGGTGGGAGCGCAAAACTGCTTGATATCCTCCCAGCACCGGGCGCATGGCCTGAAATTTCCAGGTGCGCAGGTGGACGACAGGAAAGAGAGCCAGCGCAGATGCAAACGCTACCAGAAATGCCTTCTGCGCCGGTGTACGTTAGGGCCCTAAGTGTGGAGTGATAGTGACTACAAATCATGTTTGAGTTTTTTTTTAGTTCACATAGTTTAGTTTTTAGCTTTTTCCCCCATTCATTTTATTAATGTCAATTAATTTGTTCCCCCATGTCATTAAATTTGACAAGAATATATTGACGTTAAAAAAAAACTGACAGGTCGCAACTTTACTTACAAACAATTATGTAATCTATTTGTACCTTTCTTTCCAGCCTGGTCAGCACAGTTCTCGAAGGTGCACGGTCCCCAGGCCCCCCATGGTGACACCTCACACTCAATGGGACAGGGGATGTGGCACAGTTGGGACCTGTTGGGGATGGGACCCTCACACAGCTGGTTCTCCACCGGGCGGGATGCTAGGAGGATGAGTAAAAGGAAACTTAAACAATGCATTTGGGAGGCAACAGATTAAGTCCATTTGTTTTTTTTCTTTTACATGTACATGATCCTTCTTTGTCTTTATATGTGGACTATTTATCGGTCTCGCAAGACTATAAAACAAAAATACTATAGAATGAGTCACTGCTTTTGCTTTTATTTACTTTTATTCCTGGCATGGAGTCCCTAAAGGGAGCAGAAGAAATCTACAGTAAAAACAAGTGCCTGTGAAGTGCTGCCATATCTTCCAACTATTTCCCCCCTTTGTTTTGTTTATCGCCTCCCTGTTAGCACGTCAGAATGATAAATTAGCAGTGATTATCCCGTTCAGTGCCTCGCTAGGAACATAAAACAATGTGGAACCCTGCCCAACGACTCTCGACGGAGACACCAGAAAGGATGCATTAAAGCCTACACTAAAGGTGTGAGAGAACAATGACAGTGTCTTGGCTCATGCATATTCCATGAGGTGGAACTTGGCATCTAAATTCAACTTTGTAGAGAAAACACAAAGGACTGGTGCTCTCATCACACAGGGGACTAAGTGAAGACAACTGTGCAGAACGCCTGCGGGAACCCACCGCTGTGCATGAAGTTGATGTATGGAGTTTCTCGAGGTGTTTGCGTTTATGTATGCACGACGTACTTTACATAATATGTGCGCCTGTGCGCTTAGCGTGTTGCATGTGGTTTGGAAAACTGCCACTTCAAAGCTGTGTTATCCTCCGGAGTCGTGTCGCAGGTTGCCCTTGTTGCTAAGAATGGGTCCTGCTCACTCGGCAGATGGTTTCAGCCCCCTGCCTGGGCCTCAACCCTCTAATTATCTATCTATTGACACTTCTGAGCCGCTGTTTATTAATACAGACACACATAGAGAGCACAACACCCACGCACAGGTGCGGCAAACCCCCACGCACAGGTGCACATGAAATGCTACAGTATACTGTGTAGCCTACATTCTTGTTTCCCCTCAAACGTTTGGGAATGAGTTCATTTTTTAAGGGTATAAGGCCCCTTCACACTTAGAACTATATAACTATCCCTATAAAATGATTGATATAGAATAGAATACTGTAACTACCGTAAATTCCGGACTATAAGCCGCACCGGTGTATAAGCCGCACCTGCAAAGTTGACTGTTTTTTACATATATAAGCCGCACCGGACTATAAGCCGCGGGTGTTTTAATGGTATTTATTTTTTTTATTTTTTATTTTTTTTATTGTGTTTTAATGTTTAATTACCATATGTAAGGGTTCATGCACAGAGGGGATTGTCGGGAAAGAGATGGCTGTTTGAGGAAGCTCCCATTTATTAACATTTCAACAAAACAACATAACACAACACCACCTGTGTTTCTTTTTTACAGTGCACACAGTGTCATACAGTGTCATACAGTGTGGTGAAAAGAGGGCAAGAGAGGAAATTAAAACAGAAGTGGATTTATAGTTAGAAAGAGTGCTAAAAAAGAGAGATTTTTTTTTTTTTTTTTTTTTTTTTTTTTGAAAAAATCCATAGATAAGCCGCACCGTTATATAAGCCGCAGGGGCCAAAAAAGGCCAAAAAACGGGAAAAAAGGTGCGGCTTATAGTCCGGAATTTACGGTACAACTATATTAAAGTTATAGCTGTAGTGCAGTGTGAACTACCACTACATAAGTGCTGTATTTATTTATTGATTGAACAGTGGATCTGATCTCATTCCTGAATGAAACCCACATGCTCACACCCACCAACAAGCTTCATCCAGACACACACACACACACACACACACACACACACACACACACACACACACACACACACACACACACACACACATCCCCATGGTATGATCCAACGGTTGCATCAACTGTTGCAATACACTACAGAGAAATTCTACAAAAGTCCCCCCCCCCCCCCCCGGGAGAGGGTATTCCCTGCATAGATTGACATTTCTCCCCGCACAACTCTCTGTCTAATCTTTCTGTCGTCTCCTATAACCAACTCCTGGCACATCAGAGCTCCGACCTTCAACAACACCTGTCAAGCAGAATTCAGTTTAATTTGAATTTGACTCGATTAAACAGTCATGAAAGACTGTTGTTATGTCTGGTATTCGGCATATTACAAGTTTGACTCCTGATGAGGAAATGATCATTTGTAAAAACTGACACCTAGTCTGAGGACTTCAGTGGTGGGATGAAAGTAAAGAAAAACATTAAACTTATTTTTAAGACGTTCCCCTGAGGAGGATGAGGACAGATTCATCTTCAGTTTTCAGCTATTGAGTCATAACATTTAAAAAAAGCGTTTTTGTCCCCACTAAAACGTAGCATTTATGAATGTATCTTCACATGGTCAACATAAGTCACTTTATTTCCTGTATGTCCAACTGTTCCTAAAAGAGGTCTAAGAGCTTAAAGTCTCATATAGTCAGGAGAGCTGACTCCGAACTTCCTCAGAACTGTACAGGGAAGGCGAATAGGGCTTTTGAAATGCAAAATGCTAATTCCTCTTACAAAATCATACTGATTTTGCTGAGTGAAATCCATGTCTCATTGGAGAACTACACTGACTTGCAATCTCTCCACATCAATCCATTTGTGAATAGAAAATGGAGGACCATCAGACTAGAGTCGTATTGGTCTTTTTGTGATAAAGGAAAACAAAGTCTTCATCTATACTCTGCCTCTGCCATTTTACAGCATCTGTTGTGTGTTTGTTGTCGCTATCATACTAAAAATTGCTCATGTGAATGTAGCTTACTGTCTGCTATAAACATCTCACACACACTATCCCTATTGCGTCTGAGGGGGAACAAAGTTATTTTTTTACTATGCCTTCAAAGCCTCCACTGCTTTTTCCCGGAGAATACAGCACTTTGTTGTAAAATGGTTTGCCCCTTCTTTTGTGGATGAGGCAAACAAACCTGTGAAACGGTTTGTGTTTGCAACTTTGGTGAAAACACATGTTTGACTTTTGTGCAGAGCATGTCTTATAAATCTACTGCACTTCAGCAGGAGGGAGAACCTGCAATAAAGTGTTGTTATAATCGATATGTGAAATGTTTCCTTCAGAGTTTAATTTGTTCTTTCCTTTAGGTCCCTTATTATGTGCAAAAAGGTGGTGGAGGAGAGGAGTGGAGAGGATAGAAAGGAGAGAAGAGAGAAGAGAAGAGATTTGATTTTCAAACTCCCTTTAATAAACCATTGCAAACCTAATACAAAACAGCTTTATGCACTACACACACACAAAACATGTATCTCAAAAGTTCACAAACAACTCCTCATCTTCTCCCACAGAGCACAAAACCCCCCCAACCGTCCATATATTGCTGATTGAAGAGAAGAGGAGAGAAGAGGAGAGGAGAGAAGAGGAGAGGAGAGAAGGGAAGAGGAGAGAAGAGGAGAGGAGAGAAGAGGAGAGAAGAGGAGAGAAGAGAAGAGAAGAGAAGAGGAGAGAAGAGAAGAGGAGAGAAGAGAAGAGGAGAGAAGACGAGGAGAGAAGAGAAGAGGAGAGAAGAGGAGAGAAGAGAAGAGGAGAGAAGAGAAGAGGAGAGAAGAGGAGAGAGAAGAAGAGGAGAGGAGAGAAGAGAAGAGGAGAGAGAAGAAGAGGAGAGGAGAGAGAAGAAGAGGAGAGAATAGGGGAGAAGAGGAGAGAGAAGAAGAGGAGAGAAGAGGGGAGAAGAGGAGAGGAGAGAAGAGGAGATAAGAGAAGAGGAGAGAAGAGAAGCTTGGTTTAGTCATCAGCTGGACTAAAATCACCTACCTGTAATCTGGAAGGTGATGGAGGGGAGAGGAGGAACACTGCTGGGCTGCTGTGGTCTTTGGGTCTGACCAGCTGCAATTACAGGGGAGATAGCACTATTAGCTACACACACACACCAGGGACATGGAGGCACTATCAAACAAACACACAGAATGGGGAAACGGCACACTAGAGACAAACAGAGACTAATGCAAAAGTAACTGTCTGTACCAAACAGCAGCACTAGAGGCACAAAGCACAGAGCCTCCAAATCTGGCCATGTTGAAAAGTAAATATTTTCAGGGAAGAATCACAGCTACAGCTTGATTCCTTTGGTCTGAACCACAGTTGGAAAATTGACTGTGTTCGTCCGGCTAGGTTTGAGATTCTTTTCTGAGGGAATAAACCGCTCCAAACATACTTGCTGTGAACGCTTAAAGGACAATGTAATGATAAGAGCAAATAGCAGGGTTCTCAGTTGCGAGCCTAACAGCTTGAGCATGCGCACTTAAAGGCCGGCTTTACCGTGAATATATATGAATATATATTAATTCTTAAAAAATCTTAAATTTCGAATCCGTTGAAATTTTTGAAATTGCTTGTTCACAGCCAGAGAAAAAAAAATGAAAAAAAAAAAAAAAAAAAAAAAAAAAAAAAAAATGGGCCAGGTGACGCGTTTCGACGCGAAACGCGTCACCTGGCCCAATTTTTTTTTTTTTTTTTTTTCATTTATTTTTTTCTCTGGCTGTGAACAAGCAATTTCAAAAATTTCAACGGATTCGAAATTTAAGATTTTTTAAGAATTAATATATATTCATATATATTCACGGTAAAGCCGGCCTTTAACGAGTAGAAGTCAGGAAGTGCACTGCACAGAGCCCTATCCACCTTATTTTTGAATGCCCCGCTGTAAAATAATTATGGGTGCAAGGTCCGCTCCAGAATGTGACTGATTGTTGCAGCTTGCGCATTTCCTCGTTAAAACTCCGACGCTGGGGAAAAAAAAGTTGCTTGGTGGGAGGATTACACCGGAAGAAGCATCCATATTTCACGTAAGGCATCATCACATCTAGAAATAAGGTGGATAGAGGTCTCCTTGCCTGTAACATGTAACTACCAGCTCTCAGTAAAGTACAGTATCTTCAAGTCATAAAACGGTGTTGTTATTAGAGAACCCACAACACAAATAACACATGGTGTCAGAAGATGGTCTTGAAGTAAGAAGATTAGCCGCGGTGTGTAACGTTAGCATCAAGCTAGCAAGCCACCCAGCTAACGCAGTCAGCAATGTCTCGTTGTTTCCCTGGAAGAAGAGGACAAAAGACAAAGTAAAAAATAAAATAAAAGATGGAAGGACTACACCCACCACCCAACCTCCAGTTGACGGGTAATATAGCTGAGAATTGGAGGAGGTTTAGACAATGTTTTGAGTTGTACCTGTCTGCAATCGGCGCTGATGAAGACACTAGTGATAAAACACAAGCATCAGTGTTCCTGCATGTTGTGGGCGATGAAGCGCTGGAGATTTATAATAGCTTCACGTTTGCTGCTGCTGCTGACAAAATGAAGCTGAGGAAAATAATGGAGAAGTTTGAGGCTTACTGTATACCCAAGAGAAACGTGATGTTTGAGAGACACAGATTCTTCACGTGTGTACAGAAAACAGGAGAGACAATTGATCAATACTGTATGTGACAGAGCTGAGGAACAGAAGCAAAACATGTGAATGGATTAGGGTTAGAGAGCAAAAGAGCAATAACGCTGTGTAGAGCAGCACAGACTGTGAAAACACAAGCAAAGGAACTCTTCAGTGAGAGCTGCAGCGTGGATGCAGTGAGAAAAGACGCACACAGAGCGTTCAAAAAGAAGAGTACTGTCCCCGAAATGAACAGAGGAATGAAACCACAGAACAGAGACAGACGAGGAAAGTCATGTGGTCGATGTGGCACGCAGCATCCTCCCAAAAAGTGCCCTGCATATGGCAAAACATGCAATAATTGCAACAGAGATAACCATTATGCCCGTTGCTGTAAATCTCAAGCCCAACAGAGCAAAGTCCATACAGTGGATGAGAGTGACACTGAGGAATTCTATGTGGATGTAGTGACAGAAAACAAAACAGGGAAAGAGGACTGGATAATGACACTGAAAGTGAATGATATTTATATTCCCATGAAGCCCTAATTGTGGGCATGTCGGCCCGCTGCACTTGGCGTCATCTCGCGCAAACCTCCATATAGGCGTGTTTATGCCCAAAACAGTATTCACAAGTGTGAGATCACTCCCCTTAAAAGCCACAGTGTCACCGCCATCACGTCTGTGACAGCAGCTTCTTTCTTGCTGAGTGCCGTGGGCAAGCAGAGGGACAGAGAGAGAGAGAGAAAAGAGAGAGGGGGAGAGAGAGAGAGAGAGAGAGGGAGGAGAGAACGAGAGAGGGAAGAGAGAGGGAGAGAATTGGAGGATGAACCAGTTCGGATTCAGATAAAATCATTAGAAACTCGCATTAGAAACTAACGAAAATTGGTGCAGATGGAACGATCCATTTGAAACACACCAAAGGGCTGCCGCGCAGTTACGCAGTGAATATCCACATGGTGTTATTATGTCCCAAAGCGTGCGCTTACTGTAATTACCGTAGTCTTTTCGTTCATATAGGCTATAACATAAACATAAAAAAATATGTGTTTCTTTAATAGCGTAGGGATGTGTGAGATTTTAATTCTAGCCTATTTCAATAGCTTATTATCAGAATTGTCCACTCGGGTTAAGCTATTGTTGCATGGTGCAATTGCAGGGAAAGAGGTTACTGTGTAGCCTACTGGCCGGCACAACTTTCACAAAAGCAACTGTTACCTCACACCACAGACGTGTATCGGGAATTATGTAGCTTAATAAAACCATGACAAACAAATTCTCATTTTTAAATAAAGGTGTGTTTTTTCTGCAATGTAGGCTATAGTTGAAAATCAACGTGGCATTCTGAGGAGAGAAGAGTGTGTGCAGGCCATCCATGCC
Organism: Poromitra crassiceps; assembly: GCF_964638095.1. NCBI lineage: Eukaryota > Metazoa > Chordata > Actinopteri > Beryciformes > Melamphaidae > Poromitra > Poromitra crassiceps. The sequence goes on from NC_139623.1 coordinate 109,655,812, forward strand.
ATGCGTAAATGTATCCAAACGAGGATTTCCTGCACTGCACAGAGAATACTGTGTTCGCTCAGGCATGCGCCTGGCGTAGTGGGGGTTTTTTGCACTAAGACTGCTATTAGGTTTGCTATTACATTGCGCTGGAACGCCTATTTTGGCACGGCAACACCCAAACCTGTGTTTCCGCTCGGAACATGGCGATGGTATCTTCGCCAGAGCGCAAAATGACACTTGCGGGAGGCAGATGATAGGCTAAGAGGAGCACGGACACACTTTGGCCACGCCAACAGAGTGGCCGCCGGGGTAGTGGCTTCCCTTCTCCCCGTAGCGTAACCCCTGTTCCCCGCGCAGCGCATGCATGTAGCTAAATAACAACAAATTCATATCCATTCTCCTGGCCGATTGTCCCATTTGCCCATGTAGGTCATTTAGAGGCACCAGTATTTCATAACCAGTTTAAAAGTTCCGTGTATGGATTTAATTTTAACGTTATACGTTATAGCCTACTTGGGCGGAGGGCAGATATGCGTTCGCTGTGACGACCAGGTGTGGACGGAGGTGAGTAAACTTGCTATGGAAGCAATGTCTATAGCTATAGACTTATATATATAAGTAGAGACGAGTAAAGTTAGGTAGAGTAGAGCTGTACTGTGCTGTTATATGTGGTGGAAATGAGCCATTAGATTCCAGCGCAAAACTGGATGTTGGAGGCAGACGATAGCTTAAGACGCAGGGAAGATAGCATAAGAGGTGCGCAAATGGCTGCGCATACGATAGCGCCGTATGACGATAGGGCCCTGACTTCCTGAAAATCCGACCCAGACCTAAAATACATGCAACATACCCAAAAGTGAAAGGATACTAAGGAGGAAACAATACCTGTGAAAGGAAAATGCAGAGTTAAAGTGACACAAAAGGGCAGAGAGCACACACTCGCATTCATAGTGGTGCCAAAGAAAGTGTAGGCCATACTAGGTTTATCTGCCTGTGAGAGATTGAACCTAGTAAAAAGAGTTTTCGTCATAGAAAATGAAGACGATACAGACTATGATCAACTCATGAAGGAATACAATGACCTGTTCCAGGGTCTCGGCTGCCTCGCTGGAGAACACACAGAGTGGATAAAAATGTGACGCCAGTGATACATCCACACGAAAAGTGCCGTTTGCTCTTCAAAAGCCCCTGAAAGCAGAGTTGGAGAGGATGGAAAGCCTGAAAGCAGAGTTGGAGAGGATGGAAAGCCTGAAAGCAGAGTTGGAGAGGATGGAAAGCCTGAAAGTGATTGAAAAGATCGATGAGCCGACTGATTGGGTCAGTTCTCTCATTGTCATGGACATAAAGAACAGAAAGCCCAGAGTCTGCATGGATACAAGGGATCTGAATAGAGCAATAAAAAGAGAACATTTCAAACTTCCTACAAGAGAAAAGATAATGTCACAGTTTGCAGATGCACAGTACTTCAGCAAGTTAGATGCATCATCAGGATTTTGGCAACTTAAGCTGGACGATGCAAGTACGAAACTGTGCACATTTAACAGTCCATATGGCAGGTACAGATTCCTTCGATTGCCATTTGGCATAGCCTCAGCACCTGAAGTGTACCACAAGACAATCCACATGATATATGAGCATCTGGAAGGAGTGGACACATCAATGGATGATGGAGCACGAAGGCTGAACATGATGTGAGACTGAAGAATGTCCTGGAAGCTACAAAAAAAGCTAACTTAAAGCTGAATAAAGTCAGAGAAATGTCAGCTTGGAATGACAGAACTGACATTTGTGGGAGACATACTGAGCAGTGAGGGCATCAGACCTGATCCCAGAAAAGTGTCAGCAATTGAAAACATGCCAAGGCCACAAAACAAAAAGGATGTACAGAGGTTTAATGGAATGATAACATACATGGGGAAGTTCATACCCAAACTCTCAGAAAAGATGGCGCCCTTAAGGCAGCTGACAGAGAAAAGAGTTGAGTGGGAGTGGAAGCATGAGCATGAGAAGTCATGGAGCGACATGAAGAAGCTGCTCACAGAAGAACCGGTTCTTAGGTTTTATGACCCGGCGAGACCCATCAAGATTTCATCAGACGACGCATCACAGAGTGGGCTCGGAGCCGTTCTTCTGCAGAAATATGAGGACTGGCAACCGATCGCATATGCGTCACCATCAATGACAGACGCGCAAATTGAAAGGGAACTACTCAGCATAACGTATGCGTGTGAAAGATTCCACCAGTTTGTGTCAGAACAGACGATCAGTGTGGAAACTGACCATAAGCCACTGGTTGCATTGTTCCAGAAGCCACTCAATAACTGTCCACTGAGAATTCAAAGAATGATGATCCCGTTTTCATACTGCCCACTAGCTCCGTTAAATCTTCCAAGGAGATGGGAGAAAAGCAAGATATAATGGACTCCTGAGCCGGACAAGCGGGTAGGGGAGAGGAGGAGGAAGTCATACTCCATACAGACAGAAGACGGCGCTGTCCTGAGACGGAATCATCGAGATCTTCTCATGGGACCAACCACAACAGAACTGAGGACCAATGCTGCTGTACAACCCACAATTGAGAGTCCATCACCTGAGGCACCAGCCCGAGTTCAAGAACAAACTCTCAAAAGATCATCAAGACAAGTGAAGCCACCAAGTGAGACTTATTGAGCAGATTTAAGGACACTCGTTTACAGTAGTTGTAAAGTTATGATGTCATAATCTCTCTTTCAGTATTACTTTAGTTGCACACTGAAGTGGGGAGTAACTTTTATTAATAGTGATATCTTAAGGTGGTTAAAAGTTGAAGCTAAATAAAAAAATTGGGAAAAAAATATGTTCATAAAAGTAGAATACTTTTATTTCAAGAAAGGGAGATAAGAGCAAATAGGGATTTGCTAGTTCTCAGTTGCGAGCCTAACAGCTTGAGCATGTGCACTTAGCGAGTAGAAGTCAGTCAGGAAGTGCACTGCACAGAGCCGTATAGAGGTCTCCTTGCCTGTAACATGTAACTACCAGCTCTCAGTAACGTACCTTCAAATCATAAAACGGTGTTGTTATTAGAGAACCCACAACACAAATAACACAGACAACACCGATTTTTTGGGGAGTTTTAGCCTGTTGGTCACCTTGCCGAATATCTAACAAGAGGATTTGAACCACCACATTCATAGCTTTGTCTGGTGTGCATGCTAATGCTTTAGCATACATGTTATGTAATTGTAGGCGACTAGCAATATCCTAAAAGTGAGAAAATTAGCACTTGGAGGATGGAGAATAGATGATGCCAGGCCTGCCAGGCTTGTTTAGGAAATTGGTGAAATAGACCGAAAAGAACACACTCTTAGTAAATACTTTCAATGGCAGAAGTCGTCTCGCAAGATTGAGTGTAACTTTTTGTTCACACGCATGGTCAAAAAACTAAAGACAGACTTCAGTAATGATGAAATTTTCAATTTTATTGTCAGAAGCTATGAATCTAGAGGCAAAAAAGAATCATACCAACTTTGGTTTAGTAAAGGGTTTATCTTTACACTTTGCTTAATGTCAGTTGTCTGTGACTGCTACTCTATTCTAAAGTCTTAGCATGCACAACAGACAGAGCTATCTACCAGAGACAGAGAGGTGACTTTGGTGCCAATCCTCTCGTCAGGTCACTGATGGGCCGAACTCCCCAAAAGTCGGTGTAGTCCTTTTGAGTGTCCAGTTCTTTCACCAGCTGCATCCTCAGGCGGCTGAGTGTCTCTCCCTCTCTCAAAAAAGCTCTCCCGTTCACAAAAGCCATAGTTTTGTACCCTTAGCAGCGGGAGTGCTGGGTGCAGCGATACTGATCTCGGGTCAGATCTGAGCTGCTCCCCCATAATGATTAAGGTTAAGGTTTAGGAAGTGGTAAACTGATTCCAGATCTTCGCCTGAGGCTATCTCCTGCCCTGTTGCACTGCGATATTTATGTATGAGATACGGGGGAGAGAGAGCGCGCCAGCAGCAGACTTCTCTGAGCCACTGTCTGCCTCGCTGTCTCAGTGGAATGCTGGGAGATTACCCCCCAACGGAGGGAAGAGAAATCCTGCGCCAAGAAGATAAGAACACACTTCTCTACTGCATGCAGAAGTGTGAGGCATGCATAGCCAAGAAGATAAGAACACACACTTCTCTACTGCATGCAGAAAGAAGTGTGAGGCATACATAGCCAAGAAGATAAGAACACACACTTCTCTACTGCATGCAGAAGTGTGAGGCATACATAGCCAAGAAGCTAAGAACACACACTTCTCTACTGCATGCAGAAGTGTGAGGCATACATAGCCAAGAAGATAAGAACACACACTTCTCTACTGCATGCAGAAGTGTGAGGCATACATAGCCAAGAAGATAAGAACACACACTTCTCTACTGCATGCAGAAGTGTGAGGCATACATAGCCAAGAAGCTAAGAACACACACTTCTCTACTGCATGCAGAAGTGTGAGGCATGCATAGCCAAGAAGATAAGAACACACACTTCTCTACTGCATGCAGAAGTGTGAGGCATACATAGCCAAGAAGATAAGAACACACACTTCTCTACTGCATGCAGAAGTGTGAGGCATGCATAGCCAAGAAGATAAGAACACACACTTCTCTACTGCATGCAGAAGTGTGAGGCATACATAGCCAAGAAGCTAAGAACACACACTTCTCTACTGCATGCAGAAGTGTGAGGCATACATAGCCAAGAAGATAAGAACACACACTTCTCTACTGCATGCAGAAGTGTGAGGCATACATAGGGAGCTATCTGAAGTCAGCCAGGGGAGGGGAACAGAATAAGCTAGGGTGGGGAGGGCAGGGGAGAGGAGAGGAGGGGAGTATGGGATATTAGGTTTCTTTCTTTCTTTCTAATCTCTCTTGAATTACACTGTCTGCATCAATGTGTTATGGACATGTATGGATACATGCAGGTATGTGTATATGATTCCCATTAATGACAGCGTGTGTGTGTGTGTGTGTGTGTGTGTGTGTGTGTGTGTGTGTGTGTGTGTGTGTGTGTGTGTGTGTGTGTGTGTGTGTGTGTGTGTGTGTGTGTGTGTGTGTGTGTGTGTGTCATCATGGCAAAATGTGGTCCTGGAGGGAGCGTTCCCTCAGCCCTATGTTCGCTCAGTAGCTAACACAATATTTATTTTCTCATTTGAAAAAATAAATCAATAATAAACATTAATGAGGGAACATTGGGCTGAGGGAACATAGGGATGACCCCATCCTGGGAACACCTACTGTAGTGAACACCTACTTTACTACTACTAACTACCACAGAAGCAGGTTTTGAGTACTTTACCAGATGTTTATACATATGTCTGTCTGCCTGTCTGTCTGTTGGCATATTTTGTCACTGCGATAGCGTCAAAACCGTGCAAGATGGTGTGACAAAACTTTACAGGAGTGATGGTGGCATCAAAATGATCGAAGGTCGAGTTCGAAAATGAACGTGATCCGAGCGGAAGATGGTCTCTAGTGTATTATTGTTGTTACACCATAAAGAAACAAAATTGAAATTTGATCACAGAAAAAAGAACACACTGCTTTTTAATCACCCCTGGCGAGCGCATGTATGCTGACACACACACACACACACACACACACACACACACACACACACACACACACACACACACACACACACACACACACACACACACACACACACACACACACACACACACACACACACACACACACACACACACACACACACACACACACGTGGCAGGCACATTTCTGCACAGCCAGCCCTAGCAACACCGCTCTCTACATGCTTGTATATATGAATCTTTAACTGCATAACTTACTGTCAGAGGTAATATGCACTTTAACATGTATGAGTGCTCCAGTTTCAGTCCACTCACATATGCTCCCACTACACTCAAATATACTGTACCCCTATAGGCCTGTAGCTAGAAGAGAGCTAGCTAAGACAGAGACAGACAGAGAGAGGAAGAGGCTGGGAGGGAGACAGAGAGAGAGAGAGAATCTCAAAACGGGGACATTACACATTCCTTTTTATACAGTATCTATTCATAGATCATGGATTCACTGTAGGCTATGAGACGCCACTTCACTCATTAGTTAAGAATGAATTCATGTAGAGCTGATGGACCACCACTCAATTCAAATTGGGGAACATCCCTCTACTGTAACATGGCAAATGCACTTCTCAGCTTTCCCCACACAACCGCGCATAATTGGTAAGCTGAGTCTTAAATTGATTAGACACCATACTGATAGGAAATAAGATACATCATATCATATTAGAACCTCACTGGAAATGTTAAAGTAATCATTTGCTATATTTTCACATACATAAATGTCTTACTCAGAATTAGTGATGTATTTTACACTTTCGGCACCAGTTTGTTTACATTAAAATAAACAGAAGTGCTGGGTAGTTAGCAGCAATAGCCACCATAGCTGAACAGACAAAGAAAAGAGCGCCACCTACTGTATAGAAACTCAAACTGCATTAACAGAAAATCGGAGGTCCACAGACACTATTTGATTCACAGCAGGTGATCTCTCTGGAAGTGCAGAAACGCCACAGCAATGAGACACTGAATTTCCTATCTGCATCTTCATTTTGAAGGCAGTCTAGGTGATGTCAGCTACATTTCTAAAATGTAAAATGACAGCCAATCACCACACCCATTTAGGAGACCGGAAGAGTATTATTGGTGAAGCCTGCAGTGGGGTGTCTCTATCTATAGAGAGCCAAAGTGGAACGTCACGTCCTGCTTCAGCACTGTACCAGAGATTTTCATCCGCCATTTATTTTCGACATTTCGTAAAATGCTTATAAAAAGAGTTTTACTGGTTCAAACCAAACGGTACAGATATATTTAGAAACAGGAGAGATCGCATAACATTTCACTCGGGCCAAAACGTTAAAAAAAATGCGGGTTTGAAGAAAATATTTTTTCTATGTTGTTTTTTTAAGTTTTGGTCCGAGTGAAATGTTCTATGGTCTCTCCCGATTATAGCGTTAGCTGAACGTTTGGTTTGAACAAGTACAACTATTTTTATAAGCATTTTGCGAAATGTCTATGGGAAAATAAATGGCGGATGAAAATCTCTGGTACAGTGCTGAAGCAGGAAGTAGGCAGTCACTTTGCCTCTCTATATTAAAGGTCTCTGGTTCAACTACTAGTTAGCATTAGGAGTGATTCACTGGCTTTCCAAAACTAAACTACACAACCTCGTCTTGGTTGCGTGAGACAAACATCTCACCACACATGGTGGGCGGCAAGTAGACATCTCACCTCCAGCCTTTTTCACCCTCTCTCACGCGATCGCTGTGGTGGGCCTCTATAAGCTCAGTCTCAACTAATGTGTTCAACAGCCTCTTTAAGATGGCAGTTTTGACTCTAAGCTGGCTTGTCAAGTGTCAGAAAGGGAGGCCTTTGCACTTCCAACCACAACAAGTCACACCAGGACATGAGAGTAAAAAACCCTGATATAAAATGAGGAGACTGATTCCTGATTTGATCTGAAGGAGGGGAGTGGCAGTGGGTGAAATGCAGTTGAAATGTGCACAGCAAACGCTTGAAACTGACAATGTGGCCACAGTGGGATATTTGAGGGGAAACAGCAGAACACGCTAACTAATAATGCTGATGCAAGATTCTCTGACATTGCATATTTGAACATGAATTCAAGCACCATGTCGGCTTATGTCTGAAGCAAGCGTTTGATATGCAATTATATACCAGAGCTACCAATCCACCCGCTGGTGTTCTTGTGCACTGTGTGGAGAAACATGTTAGTTGTCATTTAATGGTCCTTGATCTAAATTACTTGAGTTCCACTTGAGCATTTATCTGATTGTTTCAGGCCATGCTATCTGAAGGCTGTAATGTGATGCGTGTATGTGTATGTGTGTGTGTGTGTGTGTGTGTGTGTGTGTGTGTGTGTGTGGTGTTCACTTTGGTTATGGAAACAAGATTGCTGATAGCATCCTTAGATCCAAAACTAAACTAAAGATAAGCCATCGACACACTTGGGACTTTTTTTTAACATAGCAGAGGATCCTGGAGACGGCGGAAAGAGCAGCAGACAAAAGAAGAGTGACTGACATGACGCCGCCTGGAAAGGTTGGCGGAAAAAGGCAGAAGCCAGTGCCACTTTTAGTTAGTTAAAGCCTTTTATGACATTCTTCTTTATAGTAACAGCCTAGAGATGGAATACCAGGGGAGTGAAGGTTATGAACAAATGCAGATTCACAGCTGGGAGTTTCCAGTATAACAGCAGTCTTTTGGCCACTTAACAGCTTCACTGGAGCATGTGTAATGCCATGCTCAAGGACACATTTCCCTAGCCGGTCTAGAGATTTGAATGGCTTCAAAGCCTCGATCCATTCAAAATCTTGGAGAAAATCTTGACCACGTATCCTGCAGCAGGAGGCAGCTGGACTGGTCAGACACTTCAAATGTAATGGATGCATATCCTTGAACATATACAAAACAAATATACTGTATGTGAAAGACGGGAAAAATATTGATTTTTGTCCATTCACCCTACTGCCCAGGCACAGTTGTCTGAGTCCGTGTGGTACAGGCAGGGCCAACGCTACTTCTAGCATGTGCAGATGAATTTCAAAATAAGATATATGGATCAAATAAATGCCATAGCTAGCCTTGTATGTTATTTGCATTGTTGATGTATGCGTCACTTTTATTTTTAAAATTTGGTATGAAATTTGGGCTCATTTGGAGAACGGCACTTGCACAGTAGAGTAAACCATAAAACAGTGGACTGAGCCATGGAGTTTTCCATTTCTGCTGGATTAGAGCAAGAAAATCAAACTTTTGGGGCGTCTACATTTCAGAGTTGTTTTTTATAATGCATATTGAATAAGGAAGCCATCTCATCAGATCCCCTTTTCGACCATCCGATGTGATGTGATGGGATGTGAAAACGTTGTGTAAGTGATATGTGTGTGACGGCATGTCCAAAAGCACTCCCATTAGAATAGTCAGATGCCAAAACTGAGCAAAACAAGACACAGGGATTAAGGGATTATGATTGGGATGCCAAAACATGCCAAAACAGGAAAATAAGCTTGTAAAGGTGACAGCTGTTGCATGACTCTACCTGGCCCGTAGACAGAACGGGAGGTTCATTCATGCACATTAGGTGGACCTTCCTTACTACAGTATAAACCATTTTACATGGATGATAATTCTTGAGTTGCTCTCAATACGACTCCATTTTATTGTATGCTCTGTAGTCTGTGTTGTGAATTGTTTGATTTGAGTAATTAAATAAGGCAATTAATAGTAATAAATAGAATAAATATCAATAAATAGTCAAAGGATTATAGTTTCTCATCATAGCTAAAATATATGATATTTACAGTATTTACAGTTACTATATTTACTACAAATGCGACATGTATTAAGAAATCTGGTAATGATAATTTCATTTATGCTTTACTTGTCATGCACGGATTATTTCATGTTCGTTTCCTGTTTCATGCATAGGCGCTTTTACTTTGAAACTCCAAGACGGATGTGTCTGCCTTATGCAGTGAACTAGCTTAACCTCGCTAGAGTGTATTGTGTTTGCAAGATGGACCTGCGGTCCACTGTTTATCTCCTCATGCTGCAGCTACGTTGGAGAAAATAAAGTTTCAGTTCATCAAACCCGTTCTGGTCATTATCAAGGTAAAGAAGAAGCTTCTAATATACAACATGTTGGTGCCGAAAACGCGGGAATCAGATCGATACATGATTGAACTTTGAAGTTGGAAGCTAAGTTAGCTAAACGGTAGCTAACGCTAACAACAGAAATGGCCGAGCTCTTTGAACGGATGAAGAAGAAACGGGGGACGATCCGTGCCTCAACAACAAAGCTGCTAACGCGCATGGAAGAGGAGGTGGGGGAAGATCTGCCTGACTATGAGAAACTCCGTGAAATGCTTGCAGTATTGTCATCAAAAGAAGAAACTTTACTGGATTTAGACAAAGGCATTGAGGATAAAACTCATACGGACGATCTGGAGGCAGAGATTGCAAGCACACAGGACTACCAGGACCGCATTCTCACGTGGAAAGCTCGAGCCAGCAGGCTTATTGAGAAGACACAGGAGCCTGTGAGAGTGCGGGTGAGCGATGCAAGTTCAAATTCAGTCAGATCACCAAGTCAACAGACTGTTAAACTGCCCAAGCTAGTGATAGATAAATACAGTGGAGAGATAAGCCAGTGGCAAGAATTCTGGTCTCAATATGAAACAGCTATTCATAACAACAACACGCTGTGCAAGAGGGAGAAATTCACGTACCTAAAATCGTATCTGACTGGAGCAGCAGCAAGAGCTGTAGCAGGACTTGCTATGACCGATGGGAATTATGATGCAGCAATAGAGTTGCTACAGAACCGTTTTGGAAGAAAAGACATTGTAGTAAGTGCACATATGTCAAAATTACTCACCTTAACTCCAGTGAAAAGATCTGCAGATATAGTAGCTCTCAGGCACCTGTACGATGAATGTGAAATACAGATTCGCAGTCTAGAATCCTTAGGGGTTCACAGTGACACATATGGCTGCCTGCTATGCCCAGTACTACTGCAGCTCATACCAGATGACATAGCATTAGCCTACACACGCAAGTCAGACTCCAGCGGTGAATGGAAGGTGCTCGAACTAATACAGTTCCTGCAAAATGAAGTGCAAAGCAGAGAGAGAGCACTTCAGCTAACCAGACCAAATCAAACCAGACCAGATCAAAGGGACATTCCGCCAAGTAATAGGTCATTCAGTAAGCCATCCTCCTTCAGTGAAACCAGACCTAAAAGATGGAGTATGCCCTCAGCAGCTACACTGCACACAGCGAGTACTGTGCCTCAGACATGTGTATATTGTGACAGTGCTAACCATAAACCAGAACATTGTCCAGAACATTCTGTGGCTGCTCGTAAAGAGAAATTGAGAAAATTGGGAAGATGCTATGTATGCTTAGGCCCGAAACACATTGCCAAATTCTGCAGAATTAAAGGTGTTTCATGTGCCTTGTGTGGTCGCAGACATCACCAGTCAGTCTGTGATCAAAGTGAAGCAAAGCCAGACAGTGACAATGTCCAGACAGACACCGTGGTCTCCTCTGTGTCCAGCACCATGAAACTGAAAGCTAACGTTCAGGACACAGTACTGCTCCAGACAGTCAAGGCATGGACAGAGGGCCCAGCTGGGAGAAAAATCGTGCGCTGTCTCTTAGATGGAGGCAGCCAGAGAAGCTTCATTCATGAGGGTGTGGTGAAGGCGCTAAAACTTCCAGTGGTGAGGCAAGAGACACTTAATCTACACACCTTTGGATCTACTGCTCCTGTAACAGCACAACGCAACATTGTGAAGGTATCGCTGGAGAACGTGTGGAACACACAGCAAAGAATTGTGATCGAAGCAGTAGAAACCCCTCAAGTGTGCACTGCTATAATAAAGGTCCCTAGTTTACCCATCCAAGAAGAGTTAAAGAAAAATGGTCTGCAGCTTGCTGATTTTCCTCTGGAGGGCGCTAATGATCCAGAACTGTCAGTATTGATAGGATCAGACTATTACTGGCAAATAGTGTCTGGCAAGGTCCAGAGGATAACAAAAACACTAGTAGCCATAGAAAGCACCTTTGGCTGGGCTTTACAAGGGCCAGTCTCATCATCCAGTGTAACCGACGCCACATGCATGCACATCAGTGTATGCGAGGAAACCCAGATCTCAAAACAGCTGCACGCCTTTTGGGAGGTAGAGTCACTGGGAATTGTTCATGAACAAACTCAGATCCCAGAGCAAACAGAGGCTCTCCAGAACTTTGAACAGACTACAACATGCAAGGATGGCCGCTACCAAGTTGAGTTACCATGGCGCCCCGACAGCTCAGCTCTTCCAGACAACTTCAGGGTCGCAAAAGGACGGTTTGAAAGCCTCAAGAGGAGACTAAAAATGGATGCAACCTTGTATTCAAGGTACAATGATGTCATGCAGGATTACCTGGAGCAAGGCATCTGTGAGGATGTACCAAAGAGCACTTCAGCAGCAGAACAAACAGAGACTGTGAAATACTACATGCCACATCATGCTGTTCTTCGAGAGGACAAGGTAACTACAAAACTGAGAGTAGTATTTGATGCGTCATCACACGAGGAGGGCTGCCCATCCCTAAATGACTGTTTACTGACAGGGCCAAACCTTAACCCAAATCTGCTAGATGTGCTAATCAAGTTCAGACTCCATAAGATAGCCTTCACTGCAGATATTACCAAGGCTTTCCTGCAGATAGCTCTAGCAGAGAAAGACAAAGATGCTGTTAGGTTCCTGTGGCTACATGGACCTCCAACCAAAGACTGTGAAAATGAGCTGCGCATCATGAGAATGAGTAGAGTAGTATTTGGAGTCTCACCCAGCCCATTCCTGTTAGCTGCAACAATAAGAAAACATATCAAACAGTATGAAACAGAGCAGTCTAAGACAGTGGAGACGCTGAGAGAGTCTCTCTATGTAGATGATTTTATCTCCAGCTCAGATGATGTGGATGAGGCACTTGCTGTTACCACAACAGCAAAAGAGATTCTGTCACATGCAAGCATGAACCTGTGCAAATGGGTTACAAATTCCCCAGAGCTAAGAGCCAAGTGGACAGAAAAGGGATTTGAGCATGCACCCGAAACAGACACAGTTGGAAATGTGCTGAAGGTGTTAGGATTAGTGTGGAGACCAGAGAAGGATGACTTTGCGTTTGACCTGAAGGGACTGTTAAACATGTTAAAGGGCAAGGAAAACACAAAGAGAAGTGTGCTACAGACATCAGCTCGTATATTTGATCCCATTGGGTTTCTGACTCCCTTCACCATACGAGTGAAGTGTTTGTTTCAAGAACTGTGGGAAAGGGGAATCAGTTGGGATGAGCAGCTTCCTACAGACTTAGCTGAAAAATGGGATAAATGGTGTGAAGAGCTGCCAAAGCTCCACCTGGTGGCCATTCCGAGATGGTACCAAATTGAGATTCAACCAAACTCGCAGAAAATGAAACTACATGTTTACTGCGATGCGAGTGAAAAGGCATACAGTGCTGTTGCGTATCTGCAAGGACACAATAAGAAAGGGGAAGTTGTGACCAGTTTTGTAGCCTCCAAGTCAAAGGTGGCTCCATTAAAGAAAATGACCCTGCCACGACTGGAGCTGATGGGCGCACTGATTGGAGCAAGGTTAGGAAACAATCTTCTCAAGCCCCTGAACCTGGAAACAAATCAGCTCAACATGTGGACTGATTCGATGATTGTTTTCCACTGGATACGCAGCACAGCACATAAATGGAAGCCATTCGTGGCGAACAGAGTGACTGAAATACAAAGTCTCACAAATCCAGGGTCGTGGTCTCACTGCAGCGGCAAGACCAATCCTGCAGATCTACCTACAAGAGGCCAGAGCGTCGAGACCCTCATCCAGAGCCAGCTGTGGTGGAGCGGACCCACTTCACTGTCATCACCTGAGGATTCAGAGAGCATTGATGAGGACTGTGTTGCACGTGAGATGAACACTGAGCTTAGGTCTAAATTTCAGGCTGTAGTACAGTTCACCAGTACTGAACAAGCTGAGCCACTGCTAGACCTAGAGAAGTACAGCAGGTTAAAAAAGGTGCTGAGAATAACTGCATGGGTAAGAAGGTTCATAGCCAATGCCCGTTCTAGTCAAAGGACTCAGGGAGAGTTAACTGCAGAGGAGCTCAGTGCAGCAGAAATGTATTGGGTGAAGGTGACACAAGAGCATAGCTTCCACCAAGAACTCAGTCAGCTGAAATCTGGAAAGGACATCAAGAGAGAGTCAAAAATCAAAGACCTGAAACCATTCTTGGATGAGAATGGCCTAATTAGTGTAGGAGGCAGGCTACAACACTCAGATCTTAGTTTCAGGGAGCAACACCCATGGGTGCTACCTACAAAACACAGATACTCTGAGTTACTAGTTCAGGACTGCCATGAGAGACTGATGCACTCTGGGGTCAGAGATACTCTAGTACAGATGAGGGAAAGATACTGGGTTTTAAAGGGGAGACAGCTAGTGAAGAAAATGGTCTCACACTGTTACATTTGTAGGAGACTGAAGGTGAAACCAGCGCAGCAAGTGACAGCGCCACTACCCAGAGACAGAGTCACAGAGTCCCCACCCTTTGAAGTTACGGGGGTAGATTTTGCAGGGCCATTATATGTCAAGTCTAGTGGTCAGTCAAGTGGTCAGGCTAAGGCATATATTGCACTTTTCACATGTGCTGTCACCAGGGCAGTGCATTTAGAGCTCGTCACAGATCTGACAACTGAAAGGTTTCTCTTAGCCTTAAAGAGGTTTATTGCAAGGCGAGGGCTGTGTAAAGTTATTTACTCGGATAATGCCAAGACCTTCAAACGAGCAGACAAGGATCTGAAAGAGCTATGGCAGTCAATCAGAGAATCAGAGCTAACGCAGTTCTTCACTGACAAAGGGATCACCTGGAAGTTTATTGCCGAGCGAGCCGCTTGGTGGGGGGGCTTCTGGGAGAGACTTGTGAGATCTGTAAAAACGTGTCTAAAGAGAACCCTGGGGAAGGCCTCACTAAACTTTGAGGAACTGACAACCATGCTAGCTGAGGTAGAGGCTGTGTTAAACTCCAGGCCACTCTCGTATGTGGACAGTGATGCATCAGAGCCGCAGCCACTTACACCCTCACACTTCCTGGTTGGAAAAAGACTAACTTCTCTGCCACCAAAGAATATGGTTCCACCATCTCAGGCAACCAATGTGAGCAGAGAGGACATGGGTCGGAGGTGGAAGTACCGGCAAAGACTCCTAACCAGCTTTTGGAACAGCTGGAGAAAGGACTACCTGATGGACTTGAAATCGGCTCACAAGTGTGAGACACCTGTACCCACTGTGCTGAAGGTGGGAGATGTCGTCCTGATCGGTGAGGACAATGTACCCCGGCAGACCTGGAAAATGGGCAGGATAACAGAGCTCTTTCCAGGGAGAGATGGACTCGTACGCTCATGTACTGTTCGTACCACCACGGGCAGTTTGTTGAAGAGACCCATTCAGTTGATATATCCTTTAGAGATTAGTTAAAGAGATGACTAATAAGGAGTGATGAACAGTTGTTCATCGGGCGGGAGTGTTGTGAATTGTTTGATTTGAGTAATTAAATAAGGCAATTAATAGTAATAAATAGAATAAATATCAATAAATAGTCAAAAGATTATAGTTTCTCATCATAGCTAAAATATATGATATTTACAGTATTTACAGTTACTATATTTACTACAAATGCGACATGTATTAAGAAATCTGGTAATGATAATTTCATTTATGCTTTACTTGTCATGCACGGATTATTTCATGTTCGTTTCCTGTTTCATGCATAGGCGCTTTTACTTTGAAACTCCAAGACGGATGTGTCTGCCTTATGCAGTGAACTAGCTTAACCTCGCTAGAGTGTATTGTGTTTGCAAGATGGACCTGCGGTCCACTGTTTATCTCCTCATGCTGCAGCTACGTTGGAGAAAATAAAGTTTCAGTTCATCAAACCCGTTCTGGTCATTATCAAGGTAAAGAAGAAGCTTCTAATATACAACAGTCTGTGAAGACTTCAATACAACTAACTGGTGGACCAAGAACTTCGATCGACTCTTAGTAATTATTGTTTTGACTCAGTGTTCATTTCAGTTTATTCAAGTTATTTCAAAATGTTCTCCCCAATTGTACTTGGCCAATTCCCACTGCTGTCCTGGCCATTGCTCCACCCCCTCTGCCGATCTGGGGAGAGTTGTAGACTAGCACATGCTTCCTCCGACACATGTGCAGTCGCCAGTCGCGAGCCAGCCAGTGAGGAGTTTCACCGGCAGGACGTAGCGTGTGGGAGGATCATGCTATTCCCCCCCAGTTCCCCTCCACCCAAACAGGCGCCCCTGACAGACCAGAGGAGGCCCTAGCGTAGCGACCAGGACTCATACCCCACCGTCTTCCCACCCGCAGACACGGCCAATTGTGCCTATATGGACCCCCGACCAATCCAGAGATAGCATGGGGGCTCGAACCTGCAACATGTTGAGGCAGTTCAGGGTCGAGCCTTGAGAGCAGTTATTTTTACCTTTGTCTTTTTCTCTGAGGTCGTTGAGGTATGTGAGAAGTTCAGCGTTGGCCTGGACACAGTAAACTTCCCTGGTCTGCAGCCCACCCCCGCAAAGCCCCGTCTGGTTGCTACGCCGACGGTCCTGTTGGCTTAGCAACACATCCACTCGGCAGTCGCTCCACTCTGTGGTTCTCCAGGTATAACTGAAGAGAGAGAGAGGGAGAGAGAGACCGAGAGAGAGAGAGAGAGAGAGAGAGAGGGGGGGGGGGTGCGATGTAGTGTCAAAATGTATCTATAATCTGGCAGACCTAACTTTAGCACATAATAAATTAGTGTCGCATGGGAATCAGTATTGTCATTAGGGAATTGTCATTGTGGTGAATGGTAAATTCACTTATCCCAGTTCACACACATTTTAATTTGCAGAACAGAGTTTATGCACACGTTTACACACTTGATGATCCAAAAGTAATACTATACATCAAAATAAAAATAAAATATGAGTGTGACATATTTTTGTTTTACTGGTGGATGTTTGACTCATGCTGATCACTAACTGGAGGTCATACTTTTTTCAGCATTTTTATTTATTTACCACTATATATAATCTAATTGTGTCAGTGGAAGGCAAAAACTATGTGAGGAAACCATGAAAAGAAATCAAAACAACAGCTGCCTGAAATGTCAGTGTGAGAGGCTGTGGTAATGGCTGGACCATGCGAAAGCAATGTTAATGTGTTGAATCCCAAAGCATTTGACAATAACTTGGCATAGCTGATGGTGGTTTTCTCTACTTGCTTGTCTAATTCAGAGAGGTCTGATGATCACAGCGCTTCCCACACACAGCCTAGCCCTCTCCCTACACTGAGAGTAGGCTAGGATAGGGTCCACTTGTACAGTAATTGCTACAGTACTAGCGTGCGAAACTGACCTAGACAGGTGGAGTCAGCACAAGTGCATGCATAACAAGTGCACCCTTATGTAGTGATTATCATGTGATGTCATCTCGCGACTTTCTAAGCAGCCAATAGCTACTTTCCTTGGAAAAGAGTTGGCACTTGGCAACACTGCGGTCCAGCCATATACTAGGTTTTGACCTAGTCTTGTTTTGGCTGTGAAGATAAAAAAAAAAGCTTTAATTAACTATATCATGGGTCTCCCAGGTTCCTCTATCTGTGTCAAAACCTTCCCATCTTCCTTACATCAGCTTTTTTTTTAAAGAACTGGACTCCATAATTCTGTCCTACATTTGGAATGATAAGAATCATAGAATTTCGAAAATTCATTTGCAAAAGCCCAAGTCTGAAGGAGGGCTGGCCTTACCAATGCTTAGGCACTACCACTGCGCTGTCAATGTCATATCAGGAAAGCTTTGAGCCTACCAGATGTTTCTGTCCACACTCCAATTTGTTTCAATCACTCTTTTTTGCCTCCTTGGTCGGATGGAGGCTACCATGCCTGGAGTGAGAGGGGTCTGGCTTCCATCAAAGACCTATGGTCACTTTGCATCCTTCGATCTACTGATTAGGAAGTTTGAGTTGCCCGACACAAACTGGTTCAGGTTCCTGCAAATCAGAAATTATGTTCGGTCCAAAATTCATGCGTTTGAAAACGCTCCCAAATGAACATGCTTTTTTCGATGTTTTGCTGAGCCCTCCTCACTCCAAGCACCTCATCTCTAGATTTGTATGTATGTCTCTAACGAATGGATTAGAGGGGCGTGGCAGGAGGAACTTGGTACTGATTTATCTGATATTATATGGGAAAGGAGTCTGTCTGTGGTACAACTCTGCTCAGTTAATAGCAGACACCAGCTGACTCAATTCAAAGTTGCCCACCGTCTCCACTACTCCAAGCATAAATTACACAAAATCTTCCCTTCTGTCTCACCACTGTGTGACAAGTGTCAGGTGTCAGAGAGCACACCATCTCATGCCTTTTGGTTCTGCCCTTCACTAACAGGATTCTGGGCCAAAATATTTGACTGGTATTCTAAAGTTTACAAAATAACCCTTCAGCCGGAGGCAGAACTCGCCATCTCGGAGTCTTCTCTGATTTTCCCTACAGCTGTACAACAGTCTCTGACACAGACAACTGTTGCCAAGAAACTTATCCTGAAGGAATGGAAATCCCCCTCTCTTGTCAATTGTGGCTGATGGATATGACCTCTGTTATACGGATGGAGAGACTTAGGGCCCTATCTTCCCAAAAGCGCTAATTTAGCGTTTGCGCTCGCCGTGCAAAATACAAATTGGGGGGCACAAGCGCATGCCTGTGATAATTGTACTGGGCATAGGCGTGCCACATGCCAAAGCAGCGCTAAAATGTGGGGATAGATGGCATTATCCTATCGTCAGCAGCGCGCAATTACTTTGCGCTAAGAGCTTTGAAAAGGACATCTTAC
Source organism: Poromitra crassiceps (assembly GCF_964638095.1). Classification (NCBI taxonomy): domain Eukaryota; kingdom Metazoa; phylum Chordata; class Actinopteri; order Beryciformes; family Melamphaidae; genus Poromitra; species Poromitra crassiceps. The sequence continues at coordinate 109,674,313 of NC_139623.1, forward strand.
GCGCTAAATACCTCGCTGCGGTGGGAGTGCACCATAATCTCCGTGCAGCACAGCGCAGTGCAAAGTAAAATTCCTTTTGGATATATCATTACGCACAGCCTTGCCATGCCAGGACATCAAATTATGCTGCTAAAATTGGGTATTAGCAGATAATTCAGTGAGGCAATCAACTATAACTCACTGAGAAACTTTTATCACATCGCAAAGAGGGAAATTAATTGAGAAAACTTGTTGGACAATGGACATAGGCTATTTACCTTCATAACCCGGAGGGTCGTTGGCACCACAGACGATCTGTCAATAAGCTCTCTCCATCTCTCTCTCTGTCCTTGCACGAGTGAGTAGCCTACACTCTATTACGCATGGAGAGAATTACATGGAGAGGCATATTGCATGCCTCGCGCAAACAGCCATTGCGAGACGGGAATCTGATTGGTTTTGATTGACGTAATGCCCAGCATTGCCTGGCCACACCCGTGAATAATTCTGGTAGTTAAGACCGCCCAAATCCCGTTTGCGCAGGCATTTTGGGGCACAGATGATTTTGGCACGGCTCTAATTTGCGCCTGCGACACGTGCCCTGAACTTTTCCGCATCCCCGCCGAGAATTGCATCCCCAACATATTTCGGGGCTGTTTTAACTTAGAAATCAGGGAGGTCACGTCTACCAGACAATTATATCACTTTTAAACAGTTACATTTCTTTATAAATCATTACAATTATGCTCCCATGAGGTGGGGATGCTTTTTTTTATGCTGTGCGGGGGTGCAAAACTCGGCATAACACCTGAACAGCGGACAGCAATCTTCCCTGCTTTAAGGCACGCGCAAACAGGTGCGCAAGCGCCAATAGGGGATACCGCCTGTACGATGATAGGGCCCTTAAGTTCTTGAGAACCAACTCACTTAATACATTTTCAGTTATTTGGGACCCATTTTTAGCCTACCTCAGTGAGGCTGGGGGCAACGGGTAACTTGCCTGCTTGATATTTCACGGATCCCGTTGCGTGGGATCTCGGACACGATATATCTTGCAAGCAGATACCTTGTGCAACTGGTAGCATGATACAATACTGAATACTGAATACTTTTTTTTCTTGTTTTTTTCTTTTCTTTCGTTCTCATGTGTATGAGCCTGTCTGTTTGCCTTGTTTGTGTGTTGTTTAAAAAGGTTGATAAAATAAAATATAGAAAAACTATATCATGGGTCACGAGGGGCTTGTCCCACAGAAATTCAAACACTTTGCAGATTTGGAGCAGGGAATCTTTGTGTGTGTATCTGTGTAAAGATGGTACAGTACTGTGCCTACAAAATAACCTTTCAGCCAGAGGCAGAACTCGCAATCTTCAGCTGCTCGGAGACCTCTCTGTGCTTCCCCACATCTGTGCAACAGTCTCTGACACTGGGGACAACTGTTGGGGGGGTTGATCAGGCCAATGAATTGAATATGTTCTTCAATAGATTTGATACAGCTGGCCCGTGGGCCCCCTCCCCCGACTCTCCTGACTGCAGCATACAAACAGCAGCCCCCACCACACAGCTCTCCCCCCCCCCTCCCTCTGGCTCTGGCTGATGGCCTTCCAGTCTTATCACCTTCCCCTCCCCCTCATCCCCCAGGCTATTCCCCGTCACCCAGAGACGAGGCTACACCCCCCCCCCCCCCAAAGGGCTTCAGAGCTGATGATGCCACCCCCCCCCCCCACCACCACCACCACCCACCCACCCACGCTGACCATCACAGCGGACCAGGTGAGGAATCAGCTTTTGAGGCTACACACTAGGAAAGCAGCTGGCCCGGATGGCGTCAGCCCCATGGTGCTCAAAGCCTGTGCCCCCCAGCTGTGTGATGTGCTACAGCTGATCTTCAACAAGAGCCTGAGTCTCCAAAGGGTCCCCGTGATGTGGAAAATGTCCTGTATCGTTCCTGTACCTAAAAAGCCAAGACCCAGTGGCTCCAACGACTACAGGCCGGTAGCTTTGACGTCCCACATCATGAAGACCCTGGAGAAACTCGTCCTGGAGCAGCTCAGGCCTATGGTCAAACCATCCCTTGACCCCCTCCAGTTCGCCTACCAGCCCCGACTGGGAGTGGAGGACGCTGTCATCTACCTGACCAACCGCGCCTACGCCCACCTTGACAACCCGGCCAGCACTGTGAGAGTCATGTTCTTCGACTTCTCCAGTGCTTTCAACACCATCAGGCCGGCTCTACTGGGTGAGAAGCTGACGGCGATGCGGGTGGATGCCCCCCTGGTGGCCTGGATTGTGGACTACCTGTCTGGCAGACCACAGTATGTGCGCCTGCAGAACTGTGTGTCAGACAGAGTGGTCAGCAATACAGGAGCACCACAGGGGACGGTCTTCTCTCCCTTCTTCTTCACCATCTACACCACGGACTTCACCTACCAGACAGAGTCTTGCCACCTTCAGAAGTTCTCTGACGACTCTGCGATAGTGGGATGTATCAAAGATGGCGACGACGATGAGTATCGGGATGTGGTGGCCAACTTTGTCACATGGTGTGAGCAGAACCACCTGCAGCTCAACGTGTCAAAGACAAAGGAGCTGGTGGTGGACCTGAGGAGGGTCAAGGCTCCGGTGACCTGTTTCAATCCACGGGGTCAGTGTGGACATCGTGGAGGACTACAAGTACCTTGGAGTGTAAATTGACAATAAACTAGACTGGGCTAAGAACTCTGATGCACTCTACAAGAAGGGGCAAAGCCGTCTCTACTTTCTGAGACGGCTGAGGTCCTTCAACGTCTGCCGGACCATGCTGAGGATGTTCTATGAGTCGGTAGTGGCTAGTGCCTTCCTGTATGCTATTGTGTGCTGGGGCAGCAGGCTGAAGGCAGCGGATGCCAACAGACTCAACAAACTGATCCGTAAGGCCAGGGACATTGTGGGGCTGGATCTGGGCTCTCTGACTGTGGTGTCAGAGAAGAGAACGTTGTCCAGGCTACGCTCCATCATGAGCAATGACTCGCACCCACTCCACGGCGTGCTAGTCAAACACAGGAGTACGTTCAGTGAGAGACTGATTCCACCTAGATGCAATACGGAGAGGCACAGGAAATCATTCCTGCCTGTGGCCATTGGTCTATTTAATGCCTCTCTTAAAAGAGCACCTCGGAGACGCTCAGTCTCCCTGAGACTGAGCCAGCCGATAGGTTAACTGTGCCTGGCTGAGCCACGTGTAACGTATAGGGCAAGCCGACTTAATATAAGTTCAGGGTGCAATAATGATAATTGGCACGGAATGTATACTTACTCTACGTATTTTGCTTACTTAGACATTCTACTTATTTTTGCTTCTATCGCATTTACTACTGTTATTCTATGCTATGTTGTGTTCTTCTGCTTATTTTGCTTAATATCGCATTTACTACTGTTTATTTTATGCTATGTGTGTTCTGTGAGCGAGCTACTGTAACTTGTCCCAATTTCCCCCCGGGGATCATTAAAGTCTTTCTGATTCTGATTCTGATTCTGATTATCACGGTTATCGTATTATCATGGTATTCATAAAAAATTGCTGAAAATGTTCAAAAAGTACTGAGAAGACTCACTGAAATAATTTTACGTTTTATATTGAAAACTCAGACCCAAAAAGGATTGACACACTCACTGAAATAATTTCTCGAAGGCCGCACGTTTGCATCTGGGAGACTGTTGCCAACTTTGGTTGATGATGGACAGTATTTACCATGTTTTTCAAAGCACTGTAATCACGGTAACACGATAATCACGATACCATGTTTTTTTGTTTTTTTTTGTAACTTTATTTTTAAAGTTTTTGTTGTAGCACAGCATCATGTTCCAACATTTCTCCACATGAGTGACAGTTTTACATATGCAAACACCCTGAATAAAAATAAAAAAACAAAAACAAAAACAAAAAACAAAAAACAATAATCATTCAGGTCATCTTGATGGGTGTTACAAATCAATTCTTAGTTTTTTACTAGTTAGCTTTGTGTTGTTATGTTATTCGGTTACTTGTTCCAATCAGTTTCAGTGAGAGAGAGAAGTATACAGCAAAAGATGGAGAGAAAAAAATAAAATAAAATGGATTGAGACATGTTACATTCGATGTGAAAATATACATGGCCCAAACGAGCACAGGCAAGGCTAAATGGGAATGGAAGCTCCTCCTTCTTTCATATGCGCCAACCATTTGGACCAGAACCTATCAAATTTATCCTTTTTCAGTCTTAAATAGAAGGTCAGTTTTTCCATCTCATATATTTCCTGTACAATTGCTATCCATTCTTTTTTTGTTGGTGGGTCCTGGTTTAGCCATTTTCTTGTTATTGTTTTCTTGCTGGCAACAATAAGTATTTTGAGGAGGTATTTATCTTGGGGATTTAATTCAATTGGTATATTTCCTAGGTATATGGTGCCAAAACTGTCATCTATTTCAAAGCCTAATATTAATTTGATTTCTGAGATTATTTTTAACCAGTAGTCCTGGATTGCTGGGCATTTCCAAAATATGTGATAGTGGTCGGCCATTGCATTATTACATATTCTCCAGCAATTACCGGATTCTGGTCCATCGTTCTGTAGATACTTTCTTCTCGGAGTAATAAAAAATCTAATTAGGTTCTTCCATGAAAATTCTCTCCATTGGCCCGAGCTGGAGGTGGAAGAATGTATATCGCATATGTTTAACCATTCGTCCTCTGTTATGGTTATGTCTGCTTCCTTTTCCCATTTAGCCTTTACATATAGAGTAGAGTGATTCCTGGAAAATTGTATGTATGAGTACATTCTTGATACTAGTTTCTTGTGAGCATTACCCTTATATGCATCTATAAAAATACTAACCAGATTCCCTTCAGCTTCCTCATTAATTTTTATATTTCTATTGAAATGAAATCTAAGCTGTAAATATCTATAGAAGTCTTCTTTTTCAAGGTTGTGGCTGTCAATAAAGTATTGGAAGCTCTCCAAATTTATGTTATCTGAAATCATACAATATGATGTGATGCCCTTCCGAACCCATAGTTGAAACCTCTGATCCATCTGTGCTGGCAAAAAATCCCTGTCATATGCCACCCATTTTAATAGACGTGCGTGTCTCTCCAATTTAAAATTTTTGCACATTTTGAACCAAATATTAAGAGGTACCACAGTCCAATTGCTCAATCTATCAGAATACATGGATCGAGCAGACTTCTCGCCTAACAAGGATTGCAGGGGGATATCTAATTGGCCCAATTCTATGTCTTTCCATTTAGCTTCGTATGTGTTGTTACACCAGCAGACCAGATATCGCAGCTGTGCCGCTTTATAGTAATCCTCCAGACATGGAAGAGACATACCTCCTTTTCCTTTTGGTAATTGTAATGTTTTAAAGCGTACCCTAGGTTTCTTTCCTCCCCATATGAATCTGGAAATCATTCGGTCCCAATCATTGAATTGTTTCAGTGGTATGTCTACAGGGAGGGACTGAAAGAAGAACAGTAATCGTGGTAGGACGTTCATCTTTATAGCCTCTATTCGGTTATACATATTGAGTGTTATGGGGGCCCATCTTTCTAAATCTGTTTTTATTTCTTTGGTAACAGGGCCATAATTTTCTTCATAGATGTCAGACAACCTTTTTGGTATAGTAACACCAAGATATTTAATAACATTGGCATTCCACTTAAAGTTATATTTTTTACGTAAATTATTCTGCGGAGAGTAGTTATAGGAAAGGATTTGTGTCTTGGGTACGTTTAATTTATATCCTGAATAAAAACCAAACTGTTCCAGGAGAGACATGAGTTTTGGTAGGCTGGAGTCGGGGTCGGTGAGAGTCACGAGTACGTCATCAGCGTACAGGCATATCTTGTGCTCAGTTTCTTTAATTAAGATTCCTCTTATTTCGTTGTCCTCTCTTATTGCTTGAGCAAGTGGCTCTATGAATAATGCAAAGAGGGCGGGACTTAATGGGCAACCTTGACGACACGCCCTTTCTAGAGAAACTACTCCAGATAGGCTGCCATTTATTTTGATTCGAGCAGTTGGTAGATGGTATAGAGACTTAAGACATCCTATAAATGTATCATTAAAGCCAAAGCGCTGTAGTACCAGGTACAAAAACTCCCACCGCACCGAGTCGAAGGCCTTTTCTGCGTCCAGGCTAATACATGTAGCTAATGACTTTGTCTCGCTTTTGCTCATGTTATCGATCAGATACAACGCTCGTCGAACATTATCCTGCGTTTGCCTGTCCTTAACAAATCCTGTTTGGTCTGTATTGACCAAATCAGGAACCATGTTTTCTATTCTCTTCACCAGGATTGATGCAAATAGCCTGTAGTCAATGTTTAGAACAGAGATGGGTCTGTATGAGCTGCACTCCGTCTTGTCTTTACCCACCTTTGGAATAACAGATATGATGGCCTGACTCCATGACACTGGGGTCTCTCCCCCTTGAAGAATATAGTTGAAACACTCTAGCAGTATAGGCGTCAGTGAGTCCCTGAATGTCTTGTACCATTCTGCTGGAAAACCGTCTCCTCCTGGTGCCTTACTTGTTTTAAGTCTAGATATGGCACTGTCCACTTCTGCTTTCGTTATTGCTCGAGTTGCCAATTCGTTCTGTTCCTCACCTATTGATGGTAGATCTAATGATTCCAAAAACGTTTTAATGAGTGATGTATCCGCTGCTTCAGGTTGTGAGTATAATTCTTTATAATATTTTTCAAAAGTCTGTTGTATGTCCTCTGGTTTATAACTCAACACCTTGGTCTCAGGGTCCCTGATTTTGAAAATTGACCTTTCCGTCTGCTGTTTACGTAGTTTCCATGCCAACATTTTTTGCGCTCTGGGCCCAGTTTCATAATATCTCTGCTTAATATATTTTAATTTAGTTTCCACTTGGCTGTCCAATTTTGCATTCAATTCGTGTTTTGTTGTTTTTATTTCTTCTAAAATGTGAGAGTCACTTGATTTCACGTGCTCCTGTTCCAATATTTTTAATTTGTTTGTTAAGTAGGTCACTTGTGCCTGTTTCAGCTTTTTCATTTTAGAGGACCACATTATGACTTTTCCTCTCAGTACCGCTTTCGCAGCATCCCATAGGACACTTGGTGAGATGTCCTCTTTGCTGTTGAATTCTAAATACTCCCTGATTTCTTTCTTTATATATTCTACATATAGGCTATCGTTCAGGAGGCTAGTATTAAGCCTCCAGATCGTGTTCTTAGCTTGGACCTCTAAATGCAGCTTCAAATACACTCCTGCGTGATCTGACACATCTTTAGCCCCTATCGTACAATCAACAATCCGATGTCTCTCTGAATTAAACAAAAAGAAATAATCAATCCTTGAGTGAACAGCATGGGGGTAGGAAAAGAAAGTAAATTGTTTCACTGAAGGATTGAATTCCCTCCATATGTCTGCCAAACCAACCTCTTTAAGCAACTTTTTTACATACAGTGATTCAGAATTAATCCTCTTTGTTGGGTTTGTAGAGTCTAGGACTGGGTTTAGCTGTATATTCCAGTCCCCCCCACAAATAAGAGTGCCAGAAACTTCTGTAGCAATTAGATCAAATATTTTCTTAATCAATAGCTTGTCCTGTCCTGGTGGTCTATAAACGTTAAGCAGTGTTACTTCCTTAGAGTCAAGAATCCCCTGAACCAAGACATACCATCCCTCTTTATCCGTAATTTGTTTGGAGGACTGGAAATCGACTTTGTTTGAAATCAATATTGCCACTCCCCTTGCATGTCCTTTAGTATAAGAGGAGTAGAATGTGTTTCTAAATCCTAGTTTTTTTTAATTTTTCATGCTCAGCCTGAACCAGGTGAGTTTCCTGCCAGAAAATTATATGTTGGTTTTCTCTTTTCATTTTGGCTATTAATTTACCTCTTTTGATTGGACTTTGTAACCCATTAACATTGAGAGTGATTATTCTGTATTCCTGTTGTAACATGTGCTACCAACTATAACTAACACACTTTCACTGTAAACCCAAGAAGACCTTAACTTTCTAACATACCTATACAGTAATATAACACCTGAACATAAACATTGCTACAGTTGGGGTTCCTTCTTTAAATAAAACCTTGAATGAGAAAGAAAAACATTGTTGGACATCACTCTTAACTTCCAACATTGAGGTCCATTCATTGACCTGCCTCAAAAGTGAGGGATAACCCCTATCTCCTAACTGGGCTAGAGGGCCCTCTGTAGCGTTAACAGCCATGGAGAGTTCCATCCATGTCTCGACCATCATAAATCAAATTTCTTGCGTCTATTTTTTTTTTTTTTTTTTTTTTTTAATAATATTGAATATTATTAACTATTTTCTGATACCTGAGTCAAAGTGATCTCTTCCCAGATATCGTTCTTCTGCTCCGAGTCCTTCGCTGCTCCTTATTTTGTTCATCGTCTAAACACTTGCAGCCTTTCTTTGTAGCCCCGTGCCTGGTGACGTCCCCGTTCTGGTTGCCGTTGCCAAGACGACCGTCGAATCCTCTCCAGGAGCGAGTCGGGTTGTTTGATCACCTCCACCTGCAGTCCCCGTGCCGCCAGGTCCGTTGTTGCTTCCTCCACCGTGTCGTATGTCCTTGTCCCATTCTCGTGGAATACTCTCAGTCTTGCTGGGTACAGGGTCTGAAATCGTATGTTTTTTTCCTTCAAGACCCTCCGTGCCTGCGTGTATTCCTTCCGTTTGGCCAGGACTGCTGGTGCATAGTCATTATCAAGATTGATCTTACTGTTCCCCAACATGAAGCCTTTCTTTTGCCAAGTCAGTCTAAGCACTTCTTCTTTCGTTCTGAAACTGAGGAATTTGACCACGATCGATCTAGGTTGGGCGCCCGCTGCAGGTGGTGGGGCCAGCGCCCGATGCGCTCTCTCTATCTGTAAGTCCTTCATTTCGGGAATATCAAGCTTCTCTTTCAGTAGCTTTTCCACAAAGGAGATCATTGATCTGGGTTCGCCTTCGGTGCCTTCGGGTATGCCATATATCCGTATGTTTTCTCTCCGCGAGCGCCCCTCCTGATCCGTCAGCTTATCCTGGAGTTGCTCTGTTATCTTCAGCATTTCAGCCATTACCCCTTCCGCGTTTTGTAGCCTGTCTTCGTTCCCTTCAATCCTTGTTTCAGCTTCATCCAATCGTTTGTTGGCCTTTGTGATTTCTCCTTTGATATCGTCAAACTGCTTTTTGTTGTCTTGTCTGAAGTCACGTATCTCTTTGAGGATCAGCGTTAAATCAACCGGTTCTGCGGGCTCCTCGCTTTCCCTCACGTTAGCCGTGGGGGAGCTAACGCTAGCACTATTGTTAGCCTTCTCGTTTTGCTGCGCCATGTTGTCCTTATCTTTCCTCGGAGCTCTCGGTTTTACCATCATAGACGACTGTTTCCTCGCCCCCTTCTTAAATATAGCAAACTTTAAAATAATACTTCCATTATTTTAACTTCGGGGCGGATTTGGTTTGTTCTTGTCGAGAGGTCTTCCCTTAAGCTGCCATCGCTTGACGACCCGGAAGCGGAACCACGATACCATGGTTTTAATGATAATGAAAATGTGAAACGGTATGGTTATCGTAAGGAATTTTATCACGGTTATCATTAAAACCGGTTATCGTTACATCCCTATTACAAATACATAAGCACTGGATGGTAGCACCACATTATAATAACTGTCAATATTATATATGTTTTTCTTTCTTTTCCTTTCCTGTGTCTGAGCTTGTTAGTTTTTGTTCATATATTGTGTGTGTGTATATATATATATATATATAAAATGGAAAAAGAAAAAAGAAAATATAAAAAACATATATATATGTATATATATACTGTATGTATATATATATAGATATATATATGTATATACTGTATATACATACATACATACATACATATATATACATAGTATACATACATGTATGTGTATATGTATATATATGTATGTGTATATGTATGTGTGTGTGTATATATATATATATATATATATATATATATATATATATATATACACACACACACATACACACATACATAAATATATATACGCACATACATATACACATACATATATATACATATACACATATATAAAGATGGTACAGTACTGTATCTGTGTAAAGATGGTACAGTAATGTATAGGATGAAATATCTGTGTAAAGATGGTACAGTACTGTATAGGATGAAATATCTGTGTAAAGATGGTACAGTAATGTATAGGATGAAATATCTGTGTAAAGATGGTACAGTAATGTATAGGATGAAATATCTGTGTAAAGATGGTACAGTAATGTATAGGATGAAATATCTGTGTAAAGATGGTACAGTAATGTATAGGATGAAATATCTGTGTAAAGATGGTACAGTAATGTATAGGATGAAATTGAGGGAATGAAGGCCATCTGTGAGTTCTAATTTATGAATCTTTGTTTGTGTGTACGACTCAAAATATCCTTGCAGTCTCCCTCCATTTGACTCTACTTTGTGTCTGGCACCACGCCAAGCACTTATACTAATCTGTCTCCATATGCCGCCTCCTACACAAACACACACACACAGACAGACACACACACACACACACGCAGACACACATGCACACTCTCACCCGGGGCCGCCCAGGAGAGCAAATTATCTTACTGAAATGAGTAAAGGGATATCAACAGAAAACGTGTTGTATGGCCCTAATAGTCTTAGGGCTCTATCGTCACAAAGGCGGTAATTTTGCGTTACCGCCCGTTTTGCGCTGGAATAGCGCCACGCAAAAAGCCCTAATTGTGGGCGTGTCGGCCCGCTGTACTTGCCGTCATCTCGTGCAAACCAACATATAGGCGTGTTTATGCCCAAAACAGTATTCACAAGTGTGAGTAGATCATGTCCACTCCCCTTAAAAGCTAGCTACAGTGTCACGTCTGTGACAGCAGCTTCTTTCTTGCTATGTGCCGTGGGCAAGCAGAGGGAGTGGGATAGAGAGAAAGGGAGAGGGTGAGAGAGAAAAGAGAGATGCGGAGAATGAGAGAGGGGGGGAGAGAGAGAGAGGGGGGGGGAAAGAACGAGAGAGGGGGGAGCGAGGGAGAGAATTGGAGGATGAACCAGTTCGGATTCAGATAAACCATTAGAAACTTGGTGAAAAACGAAATTTGGTGCTGATGGAACAATATTCCATTTGAAACACACCAAAAGGGCTGCCGCGCAGTTACGCAGTGAATATCCCCATTATGTCCCAAAGTGTGCGCTTACTGTAATTAGTCGTTTCGTTCATATAGGCTATACACATTTAAAAATATTTATTTCTTTAATAGGGTAGGGATGTGTTAATTCTAGCCTATTTCAATAGCCTATATCAGAATTGTCCACTCTGGTTAAGCTGCGGGGACTGCGGTCACGCCATCCGCGCTGTGGAGAAGCTGGTCTTGCATGCGTATAATTGCATGGAAAGAGGTTACCGTAGGCTACACCTAACACCACAGACCTGCATGGTCGGGAATTATGTAACCTAATAAAAACCATGACAAACGAATTCTCATTTTTTCAAGGTGTGTGTTTTTTCTGCAATGTAGTTGAAAATCAACGTGACATTCTGAAGAGGGAAGGGTGTGCGTACGCGAGGTATTGGAGAGAGGATGGACATCCATGCCGTGCGTAATGTATCCAAGCGAGGATTTCCTGCACTGCGCGGAGAATACTGTGTGCGCTCAGTGGGTTTTTAATGTTTTTTTTTGCACTAAAACCTGCTATTAGGTGGTGTTAAAATTGAGAGCACTGAAGGCCATTTTCCCTAACACCAGAAGGCCTATTATGGCACGAACGACACCCAAACCTCTGTTTACGCTCAGAACATGGCGATGGTATCTTCGCCAGAGTGCAAAATGACACTTGCGGGAGGCAGATGATAGGCTAAGAGGCGCACGGACACGTCTGTGCCACGCCTACACCTGTGTCTGCACGATAGCTTAAGACGCAGGCAAGATAGCATAAGAGGTGCGCAAACGGCTGTGCAAACGATAGGGACCTTACAGTCTGAGTGAATAAATTTACATTTTACTGTACTCTCTGCCTAGACTTAATTGGAATAAAGGATGAATCCCTGCAGTATCTTTCTTAGCTGGGTCTAAAATGTAAAAACTTGCTGTTGCCAAGGAAGAGGGTATTACAACAATCCAACATGCATTCCTCTGTCCCCGTGAAACATGAGCTCCTATCTATACACAGTGTGACACTTTGACCCCGAGCTAAGAAAGCACATCTAACGCATTCCCACTGCACACCCCCGCGCAGTGCCTCGCCCATTACAAAGTGACACTCACGTGGCGCAGGGGAGCACCCCGTCACCCTGGGGTTCGCACGGCTCTGACTCCTCCAGCGGGGGGCACCCTTCCCCCTCCCCCACGGGGAACTGAAGCACCCGTCTACTGCGGGTGCGTGTGCCGCTGGGAGACTCAGGGTGCAGGCAGGTCTTGGAGCAGGGGCCCCAGTCCGCCCAGTCGCTCAGCTGGCAGTCCTTGGGGAGGACGCAGGACTGGACCGTCGGCAGGAGGTCCCTTGGCGTGCACAGGCTGGGAAAGGAAAAAGAGAAGGGGACATACAGTACAGTGAGGTTATATCGTTGACGTCTCTGGGAAAGCATTAAAACTGCACTAGGCAAGATTTGTATGTAAAAATACACCTGTCGTATCTGCTTAGATCACAAAGTGGCTCTGCGGTGGAGAGGAGAGAGTCCTATCCCCTCCTAATTGAGACCCTGCAGATTCATTTGTCCAAATGAAATTCTGGTGCTGGACACTTCACCAACCACTGCAAGTGATTAAACGAAACTGAAGAATGAAATACAATATGCAGTGTTTCCCACAGGATTTTGAGTAGATTTTTTTTAAACATTTTAAAGTAAAATGCATGAATTTGGTGTACTTTGAGAAAGCTTAAGAGCAAAATGAAAAGGCTAGATCTATGAAGAACATGTCATCATTACTGTGCTGTGGGTTTACAATGACAAACTAAATTTCTCCCTATAGGTCAGGGATACTCAACTTGCTTTGCCACTTTCGTGAAATGATAGAAGGCGAGGGGCCAGTTAATAAACAAACAATATACATTTTTCTGTAGCGGATTGTAGGTTTTTGGGGTGTCAGCCGGAGTTTAGGCTGACAATGTTGTACACACCGGATAGTTAGTTAGGTTAAGTTAGTTAGGTTAAGTACATACATAAGTGCCTGGGTAGCAAGCAGATGGAGGTATTTGACAATTTAGCAGCTAAATCATAGATTATTGAAAGATATTCCATATTCCAGACTGAAATGCTATAACAGAAGGATTGGCTAGAATGACGTGAACATTTATTGGACACTTATTCAGCAGGTATCTTGCATGTTGCGTTCAGGTGCACTGTAAACACTTTTTTGGTCAACATCTTTTTGTGGCGGTCAAAATCCTTTTGTGGCGGCCCGCCACAAATTCCTTTATGTATGGGAAACACTGATATGTTTCTGAAAAAGCAGCGAGCAGTTTTACATCCAAAGACAGATCCTTTGCGTCTTTTGTCCCTTTGGTATAAAGTGTCACAAACGAGCCAGGTTGGTAAACATGAGCGACGCGTGCTGTGTGCAGTTTATTGACACCACACTACATGACTTTGGAGAGTTGATGTTAAAAATTTTCAAACAATTACCTCTCGCTGCCATTTGTAGCAGTTAGGCTGCGGACACACAGGGGGCGGAAGCGAAGTGCATTTGGGCGCCTGGCTGTCCACACAAGGAGCGCATTTCTCCACGCCGGGCATCAGAGACTCTGCTCATCTTCATCTTTTGTTTTCACATATCTACCTAATTTTTTATTTTTAGTAATTTTATAACCTCATAAATGTATAAGACAATGTGTTCATGACAACTGTTCATGGCATGTCCATGTCTTGGGATTGGGGTAAACAGTGATGAATGACCACATTAGGACAAAGAGTGTTTGTTAACAACGTTGTTGTGTAGGTAGGTCTGTAGTCTCTCTCTCTGTCTCTCTCTGTCCCTCTCTAGCTCTGCTGTGCCGGATGACCAGCTGAAACCCCACTTCAGATATCAACGTCACTCCCACCTCTCTCTATTTGCCCCTCCCTCTCTCTCTTTCGCTTGGGGAAAAAATAGAACGGACGCCGAACAGAAGCGCAGCAGAGCGTGAGCGCTCCGCGGCGCGGGCAGTGTGGACGGTCAGATCAGTTAACATGGGCGCTGAATGAAAACGGGGTTGTCCTACAACCCAGGTTTTACGAGTGAGAACGAGGAATCTCACACTATGCCAAGTTGCTCCCTGCAGCGCACCAACTGGACAATGTCTAATTTCTCAAAATTGACCCCTATAAAACCATCCATTACGCCTGAAGGCGTCATTGGCAATGACATGGGTGCGGCCACCCGCTCCGCCCCATGACGAACACGTCACGCCCGCGCCATCTTGCCATACCGTCACTCCAGCGTCTAGCAGCACACTGTTCCAAAGAAGCAGCGAGGCTAGATGTGTGAGATTCCTCGTTCTCACTCATAAAACCTGGGTTGTAGGACAACCCCAACATTTTACTTTGTTTCGAACTTCGGAATCTCACACTATGCCATCTATCCACCCGGCCAGGGAGGAAATTAGTTCAGCCTAGCGTAACTCAACAGCTAATAGCTAGCCACAGACTGGCTAGCTAAAGAGACTACCAAGCTAGCTGTAGACAGCACGAGAGAAAATACTCTTAGCTTTTCACAATGGGTCCTGCCGTTCCTGGCAAAGAGGGCTGGTTCGACAAAGTCGTGCAGTCCTCATCCGCCGCTCACGTTGGGGTTGATGGAACACGAGGAGACAGGTGTCACTGCTGGCTAAGAGCTAACCATAAGCTAGTCGAGGGTCAAGAGAAAAACAGAACAGGGCTGCTGGACTAAAGCAAAGTGACGGTATGGAGATGGCGGAGGTGTGACGTGTTCGTCATGGGGCGGAGTGGGTGGCCATGCCATTGTCAATGACGCCTTCAGACGTAATGGATGGTTTTATAGGGGTCCATTTTGAGAAAATAGACATTGTCCAGTTGGTGCGCTGCAGGGAGCAGCTTATAGTGTGAGATTCCGAAGTTCGAAACAAAGTAAAACTGGCTGTGCTCCGCGTCCTGTGTGTTTTGGCCGTTAGTGTGCCTGGTGTAGCTGTAGTAAGCAGTGGTTTATGGTCTTTGAAGCAGTTAGTGTGCCTGGTGTAGCTGTAAGCAGTGGAGCAGTTAGTGTGCCTGGTGTAGCTCAGACCCGTAACCAAGGGCGGCCATTGAGGGGCCGGGCCCGCCCAATGAATCAGCTGTGCCCGCCTTGACGAAAATCTGTTATTTATTTATTCTTTCCATGAAACGTTGTACTGTTGTACTGTCTCTTTAAATCTCTGTTAAGACGGAATGACCTGACCAATCCCAACTAAGGAAGGCAACGTATTAGCCAATCACAGGCAGAGTAGGGCGGGTCACCATCTTTGGTTGTGTTTCGCCATCCTAGGTATTCCTAGGATGTCAAAATAGGGATGAATAGACTACTTGCACCAGTGGCGCCGGAACGAGTTTGCAATAAGGGGGACACAATTTTTTTTTTTTTTTTGACGGCCCCCGAAGGGCGGTGTTATTTCGGCGCCCACAAGGGCGGCGACGAAAAATTGACGTTTTTATGGACGTTTGGATGATTTTTAGCCATATTTAGATGAATATCTCATTTTTAATTAACATTAGGATTATACTGTAGTAATGTAATTATTCAGTATTTTTCCTTTTCTCACTCACTTGGTACCTGCTCTCCCTTTAGGTCATTTTATAATTACACTACAACAGACAGCAACACAGGCAGAAACACTGAACTTATTATTATTATTATTATTATCACTTCGAAACACAGTGCAAAACTTGTCATCTCAACACAAAAATAAAATAACAATAACCGTATACGATTATAGCAGCAGCCAATGACAGTGAGTGCAGTACAGAGTCCAGGTCTGTCTGTCTCTCAGGTGTAATAATCCCACAATGATCACGGCTTTAACAAGTGTCACAGGCTGTGTAAACAGTGTAAAGTGGGCTCTCTGTAACTTGATCCCTGGGTCTGTCTGTCTCAGGTGTAATAATCCCACAACGATCACGGCTTTAACAAGCATCACAGGCTGTGTAAACAGTGTAAAGTGGGCTCTAAGCGTCAGGGGCAGTTGCCCCCTCAGATTAAAAAAAAAAAAAAAAAAAAAAAAAAATTTTTTAGGGGGACCAAATTTTAAGGGGGACAAAATGTCCCCATGTCCCCCTTGTTCCGGCGCCAGTGACTTGCACAACTCCACTACTTCCTGAAATGAGTAGGGCATCTTGGTTTCCTGTCCTACACTATTGGATGAACTGATTAATCAGGTGTGCCTGATCACTGTTGTTGTGACTGCAGCAGTCAGGCACACCTGACATGAATCAGTTCATCCAATAGTGTAGGACAGGAAACCAAGATGCCCTACTCATTTCAGGAAGTAGTGGAGTTGTGCAAGTAGTCTATAGACCAAATCACCGTGACGTCACCATGTAAACAAATTTACTTCCGGGTACCACTTGGGGAAGGCGGCAGGTTTAAATGTGCGTGTTGTCAAATAAATGCTGTCAAACCCTCTCGTTGTTTTCGGCCGACTACTTTCAATTTACCGTAAATGGTTAAACGGTTGGTAAACATGCTTGTCCGACGTATCTAGCCTTTCTTCTGTGTTTGTTTTATGTAGTGTTAGCTAGCTAATAACGTGTGTTTGTCTGTCAAACTCGCTGTTTTTTTGCAGAGTGTTAACGTTACAGACAGAGTAACCTCGCGTCACCAGGCTCTTCTCGGCGAGAAAGAGCCTGGTACAGACAGAGCTACTGACGCCACGTCAATTTAATTTAGCTTCAAGTCTACTCTAGTCTGGTCCAACAGGTAAATTAGCTAGTCTGGTCTCCACTAACGTTAGTGAAAGTGTTGTTATGAATGATATTAAACAACAACACAACACGGACGAACCATTTTTGTCTTCTTTGTCTGTTTTTGTCTTCAACACGTCAGTTTGTGCCATCCACCGCCATTATAATGTGTGGACCTCAGGGGTACCCGGAAGTAAATGTAAACATCCCGCTGATTTGGTCTATTGATGATGATTATCAGAAGATAAAGTGAAGCTAGCCTAGCAGTGCTAGTATGCTATAATGGAGCATTTTAGGTTACAGCGCCAAGTGATCTTGGCACAGAGAAGCCCAACAGAGTGATCCTCAAGATCTTTCCTACATGTCTTTTTCTCTGGTTAGATAGATAGATAGAGTAGATACTTAGATAGATAGATAGATAGATAGAATAGATATTTAGATAGATAGATAGATAGATAGAGTAGATACTTAGATAGATAGATAGATTCAAGATTTTTATTGTCACTCCGTAGTACAAGTATCATGTGTGAAATTCTTGTGCTGTAGGCTCCGTTACAACATAGTGCAAAAAATAAAAGATAAATAAATAAAAACAAGAGGCAACAAGCAATAAAGCAGTAAGACACGCCACAGACAGTGGCGTATTCACTGCCCATATGTGCAAATGGCATGAACATACTTTAAACATAATTAAACATAATGACATTCTGTTAGGTGCAAATAGCATATACCTAATTAAACATACTATTGAACATTAGTCATACGTGATGGTAGCAGCTGCAGTGCGGTACAGTACGGCTATTACACTATTTGTATATGTTAAGGAGTTTCGTGGCCTGCGAGAAGAAACTGTCCCTCAAGCGATTTGTGCGTGCTCTTGGGACCCTGTATCTCCTCCCTGAGGGTAGCAGGGAGAACAGACTGTTGTGGGGGTGGTTTGTGTCTGATGATCTTCAGGGACCTCCTGAGGCACCGCTGGTTGTACAGATCTTGCAGTTCTGGCAGCTCACATCCTGTTACGTGCTGGGCCGCGCGCCTCACCCTTCTTAGCGCCCTGCGGTCCATGGTGGTGCAGTTCCCGTACCAGGTGGTGAAGCAGCCAGTCAGCAGGCTTTCAATGGTGCCTCTGTAGAAGTCCCTGAGGATTTTTGGCCTTAGCCCGAATTTCTTCAGGCGCCTGAGTCCGTAGTCGCTGTTGGGATTTTTTGACAACAGTGGCGGTGTGGTTGGCCCATGTCAGGTCCTGGTGGATATTGACTCCCAGGTACTTGAAGCTGTCCACCTTTTCCACCACTGTGCCGTTGATGGTGATTGGGGGGTGTGCGCCCCCCCCCCCCCCCCCTTCTGTAGTCTACAATGATCTCCTTTGTCTTGGAGACGTTCAGAGATAGGTGGTTGTCCTGGCACCATTGTTCCATTGGGCCTCCACCTCCTTTCTGTAGGCTGTCTCGTCGCTCCTGGAGATCCGCCCCATGACCGCTGTGTCGTCTGCAAACTTCACGATGGTGTTCGAAGTTTGAGTCGCCACGCAGTCGTGGGTGTAGAGGTCATACCAGAAGGGGCTGGAGATGCACCCCTGTGGCGCTCCTATGCTGATGGTCAGTGGGGAGGAGGTGAGGTTGCCCACTTTCACCACCTGGCGGCGGTCTGTTAGAAAGTCCAGGATCCAGTCACACATTGCTGTGCTTAGTCCCAGATCCTTGAGTTTGCTTACCAGCCTGGAGGGTACTATGGTGTTGAATGCTGAGCTGTAGTCCACGAACAGCATTCTCACATAGGTGTCCTTCCCCTCCAGGTGGGAGAGGGCGGTGTGGAGCACGTGTGCTACTGCATCCGCTGTGCTCCTGTTGGGGCGGTATGCGAATTGTAGCGGGTCGTGGTCCGGGGGGAGTGTGGGGCGGATCTGTGATATAACCAGCTTTTCGAAGCATTTGCTGGCTATGGGCGTGAGGGCTATTGGGCGCCAGTCGTTGAGGCTGGTCACTTTCTGCTGTTTGGGAATGGGGATGATTGTTGCTGTTTTGAAGCAGGGGGGAACTTGCCAGAGGGAGAGGGACTGGTTAAAAATGTCTGTAGATAGATACATTAGATAGATAGATAGATACAGTAGATAGATCGATACAGTAGATAGATACAGTAGATAGATAGATACAGTAGATATACAGTAGATAGATCGATACAGTAGATAGATAGATAGAGTAGGTAGATAGATACAGTAGATAGATACAGTAGATAGATAGAGTACCAGATAGATACAGTAGATAGATAGATAGATAGATAGATAGATAGAGTAGGTAGATAGATACAGTAGATAGATAGAGTAGATAGATACAGATAGATAGATACAGTAGATAGATAGATAGATAGAGTAGATAGATACATAGATACAGTAGATAGATAGATACAGTATATATATAGTGCTTTATTCATCCCCAGATGGAAATTCTAGCATTACAGCAACAGTATCATCAATGACAGCAACAACAACCTAACTTGTGTAAAAAACACACAAAGAGGTAGGTGTCAGTGAGAACTTAGAAAAACAATATATTGAAATAAAATACAGTATATATTGACACAGCTACTACAGTGAATGCTGAGAAATGAGATATTGCTGTAAAAGGCTTAAAAACGGGCTTAAAAGCGTCCAACATTTTTTGCCGGGACACTTTGCATGCCGGCTAACAGCCCCCTGGTAGGGCCCCCCTCAGATATTGAATGCCCCCCTGTGATTTCGTTCTGGGCACGGGTCTGGTGTAGCTGTAAGCAGTGGAGCAGTTAGTGTGCCTGGTGTAGCTGTAAGCAGTGGAGCAGTTAGTGTGCCTGGTGTAGCTGTAAGCAGTGGAGCAGTTAGTGTGCCTGGTGTAGCTGTAAGCAGTGGAGCAGTTAGTGTGCCTGGTGTAGCTGTAAGCAGTGGAGCAGTTAGTGTGCCTGGTGTAGCTGTAAACAGTGGAGCAGTTAGTGTGCCTGGTGTAGCTGTAAGCAGTGAATTATGGTCTTTGGAGCAGTTAGTGTGCCTGGTGTAGCTGTAAGCAGTGGAGCAGTTAGTGTGCTCGGTGTAGCTGTAAGCAGTGGTGTATGGTCTTTGGAGCAGTTAGTGTGCCTGGTGTAGCTGTAAGCAGTGGTTTATGGTCTTTGGAGCAGTTACATGTAGTGTGCCTGGTGTAGCTGTAAGCAGTGGAGCAGTTAGTGTGCCTGGTGTAGCTGTAAGCAGTGGTGTATGGTCTTTGGAGCAGTTCGTGTGTCTGGTGTAACTGTAAGCAGTGGAGCAGTTAGTGTGCCTGGTGTAGCTGTAAGCAGTGGTTTATGGTCTTTGGAGCAGTTAGTGTACCTGGTGTAGCTGTAAGCAGTGGAGCAGTTAGTGTGCCTGGTGTAGCTGTAAGCAGTGGTGTATGGTCTTTGGAGCAGTTAGTGTGCCTGGTGTAGCTGTAAGCAGTGGAGCAGTTAGTGTGCCTGGTGTAGCTGTAAGCAGTGGATCAGTTAGTGTGCCTGGTGTAGCTGTAAGCAGTGGTGTATGGTCTTTTGAGCAGTTAGTGTGCCTGGTGTAGCTGTAAGCAGTGGTGTATGGTCTTTGGAGCAGTTAGTGTGCCTAGTGTAGCTGTAAGCACTGGAGCAGTTAGTGTGCCTGGTGTAGCGGTAAGCAGTGGAGCAGTTAGTGTGTCTGGTGTAACTGTAAGCAGTGGAGCAGTTAGTGTGCCTGGTGTAGCTGTAAGCCAGGGGTGGGCAACTATTTTTCATGGGGGGCCACATGAGAAACCCAGATTGTTGCCGGGGGCCGAACAAATATTGTCATGCCATAACCCATGGATGGGCAACTTTGATGATAGAGAGGGCCACAAGAAAATGTCCTCGCTACCATTTTTTGCTGAGGGCTGAACGGCGCAAGCGCGAAAAACTTTGGGCATTTGAAGCCAGGTTTAGAGGAATAACTCATTTTAAATTAACAGTTGTGATGTCATTATTCAGTCTTAACCACCAATATTTGATCCTTTTCTCACTCACTCCTATGTCACCACCTGCTCTCCCTGCAGGGCTTGAAAGTAACTTTTTTCACCACCTGCCAATATGGCTGCTAGATTTTAAAGTTACCAGCAAATTAGAATTTCCACTAGCCAAAATGTTTTTCTTGAAATAAACCAGAATATGAGTGGGTTAATTTAAGCATAAGTATCAGTAAGTGGCCCGGGATTCTCAAAGCCTGTGTTGAGGGTCACACAAGAACAAAAATGCACTCTTGAAGCTAAATAAATCCAAAACCAACAATTATTTTAATTTCTACTTCAATGTAGAACAGTCATTTCTTACACATGAGATTACTTTTAGCCTTTTAGTCATAAATATTATTGAAAGATATTCCATATTCCAGACTGAAATGCTATCAGAAGAGTATTGGCCAGAATGACATGAACATTTGGACACTTATTCAGCGGGTATCTTGCATGTTGCGTTCAGGTGCACTGTAAAAAAAAAAAAAAAAAAAAAATTTTTTTTTTTTTTTGCAATTCCATCGCGGGCCACACAGGGGGCGCCCGCGGGCCGCATACGGCCCGCGGGCCGTATGTTGCCCATGTATGCTGTAAGCAGTGGTGTATGGTCTTTGGAGCAGTTAGTGTGCCTGGTGTAGCTGTAAGCAGTGGTGTATGGTCTTTGGAGCAGTTAGTGTGCCTAGTGTAGCTGTAAGCAGTGGAGCAGTTAGTGTGCCTGGTGTAGCTGTAAGCAGTGGAGCAGTTAGTGTGCATGGTGTAGCTGTAAGCAGTGGTGTATGGTCTTTGGAGCAGTTAGTGTGCCTGGTGTAGCTGTAAGCAGTGGTGTATGGTCTTTGGAGCAGTTAGTGTGCCTAGTGTAGCTGTAAGCAGTGGAGCAGTTAGTGTGCCTGGTGTAGCTGTAAGCAGTGGAGCAGTTAGTGTGCATGGTGTAGCTGTAAGCAGTGGTGTATGGTCTTTGGAGCAGTTAGTGTGCCTGGTGTAGCTGTAAGCAGTGGTTTATGGTCTTTGGAGCAGTTAGTGTACCTGGTGTAGCTGTAAGCAGTGGAGCAGTTAATGTGGCTGGTGTAGCTGTAAGCAGTGGTTTATGGTCTTTGAGCCGTTACTGTACCTGGTGTAGCTGTAAGCAGTGGTTTATGGTCTTTGAGCAGTTAGTGTGCCTGGTGTAGCTGTAAGCAGTTAGTGTGCCTGGTGTAGCTATAAGCGGTGGAGCAGTTAGTGTGCCTGGTGTAGCTGTGAGCAGTGGAGCAGTTAGTGTGCCTGGTGTAGCTGTGAGCAGTGGAGCAGTTAGTGTGCCTGGTGTAGCGGTAAGCAATGGTTTATGGTCTTTGGAGCAGTTAGTGTGCCTGTAGCTGTAAGCAGAGGTTTATGGTCTCTAGAGCAGTTTGGGTGTGCCTGGTGTTAGTGTAGTCCAGTGATCCTCACTATTTCTTCGATGAGAGCCGCACTGGCAGGACAAAGTCAATAGGAGAGCCACTTTTACCGCAAAACACCAAAAGCCACCCCAACCAAGCACATCTGCCTACCATTTTTTTGTGTTTTATTGTTTTCCACACACACACACACACACACACACACACATACCAGTTTCACCTAGAAAATCTTTCAGGCCTGGATGGATTTCGAAACGTACCCCGACCGCAACGGTGGGGGCCGTCGCTTGCGACGCTAAAGTTTTAGCTAACCTGTTCACATCTATGTTCGCAATGGCATCCCAAGTATCATCATACTATTATGGGATGCGATGCGAACAGTTGTATTATGGGATGTGCGTTTCCCCACACGTTGACACGTTTTGGAACAGCGCTGCACGCTGGCACAATACTCCTAAAAGCAAAATGCTTATTGTTTTGAATGATTTGGCACCTTCTATTACTGTCAACACCAGTATTGTTGTATTGTAATAATATGCCATAAAGGTTTATTGAAATTTAGGGGAGAGCAGGGGGGGGGGGGGGGAAAGAAAAAAAAAAAGAAATTGCAATTTCTTAGAGCCGCCAACTAAAGCTTCGAGAGCCGCCAGCGTCTCGCGAGCCGCGCAATGAGGAACTAGGGTGTAGTCTAAGCAGTGGAGCAGTTAGTGTGCCTGGTGTAGCTGTAAGCAGTGGAGCAGTTAGTGTGCCTGGTGTAGCTGTAAGCAGTGGGGCAGTTAGTGCGCCTGGTGTAGCTGTAAGCAGTGGAGCAGTTAGTGTGCCTGGTGTAGCTGTAAGCAGTGGAGCAGTTAGTGTGCCTGGTGTAGCTGTAAGCAGTGGAGCAGTTAGTGTGCCTGGTGTAGCTGTAAACAGTGGAGCAGTTAGTGTGCCTCTGTAAGCATGAGTGGAGCAGTTAGTGTGCCTGGTGTAGCTGTAAGCAGTGGAGCAGTTAGTGTGCCTGGTGTAGCTGTAAGCAGTGGAGCAGTTAGTGTGCCTGGTGTAGCTGTAAACAGTGGAGCAGTTAGTGTGCCTCTGTAAGCATGAGTGGAGCAGTTAGTGTGCCTGGTGTAGCTGTAAGCAGTGGAGCAGTTAGTGTGCCTGGTGTAGCTGTAAACAGTGGAGCAGTTAGTGTGCCTCTGTAAGCATGAGTGGAGCAGTTAGTGTGCCTGGTGTAGCTGTAAGCAGTGGAGCAGTTAAGCCCACTTCACATGATAAGCATTGTGCGCTTTTCTCAACGCAAGGAGGAAGAGCGGAGCGCAAATCTGCAGGACAAGAGGCGAGCAGCAACGGCGCGAGCACCGGCTATCTTCTTTTCCTCCTCTGATTGGTTGCGCTCATGAAAGGTCATGTAGCGACAAGTAGGTCAGCGTTGAGATATTTTGAACTCTGGGAGCAGCGCAAAAGTGTCAAAATCGAGCTGTGCGCGTCGCCAAGGGTAGCGTTGCCGCCTAGCACCAACACTCTCCCCCATAGGAATACAACGAGACAGCCGGGGCGCAGAGCTGTTTTACCGCGGATCATGTGTGGCTTTAGTGTGCCTGGTGTAGCTGTAAGCAGTGGTTTATGGTCTTTGAACATGTTAATGGAACAAAGAGTTGCGTGCGAGGGTTCACTTAAAGCTCTTTGCCCCGGACTGGTACCACATTTTATCATTAGCTAATCTCATTAGCATACATACAGCATAATCAGTTTTGCATTAGTAATAAAATACGAGGCACACAATATTTAAATATATATATATCCTTAAGTGTTAGGTCCATCGAGACAAGCAAAAGCACCTCTGATCAATCGCTCCCACTCATCTTTTAATCATCTGACTAGCATTTAGCGGTAATGAATAACCCGTCCTCTTTGGGCACCTTCCGAATCATTAGAAATTTGTTCCAACTAAAGCCGAGTGTTTCCGCTACTCAGTCTGTATGTCTTTCCCTGGAGGCGATGCAGCTGACGAGCTATTAGTGCTAATTACAGCTCTGCTTCATTGCTTCATTTAGAAACCTCTCGTTTAGACGTTGCTTGCCACCACACTTCACCTCCAGCGACTCAGACTTTGTGTAGAAATTAGGAAACATCTGAACAGAGTTTGAGCTGCGTTTTATTTGACTTTTGATGTCTTTGCAGATTAAGACATCTTTGAAGTAGCGCTCAAGTGACACTGAAAAATCGTCGTTTTTTTTTTTTCTGCTGCCAAAACACACTTGGGTGTGCCGGCTCATTTTCCAATGGAGAAAAACAGGGAGAAAATGGAGAAAAACTAGAAAAACAGAAATCCAATGGAGAAAAACAATAAGGAATTTGAAGGGATGTTGGTGACACACTGGGGTGACGCTTCCATCCCCAGCTTCAGATGGAACTTCACCTGTTCTAAAAAGACCCTAATGCATCCAGGGACCCATTTCCACTGCTTTCTTTGGGTTTTTGCAGTTTGTTGTTTCTACGGCCGAGCTTTTTTGTGGCGCTTTTGAAGTGGCAAGAAGTCATTATTTCCTCACCTCAGTCATTCAGACAGAATGAGGACACAATCATCCTCTATTTAAATACATGAGATGATGTCTCAGAAATGCTCATGTTTGACACAATAACATGCAACATTGCACTCCAAGGGGCTGCCAGACAAAACAGAGACGGTCTGAAAAGTCTCCACATGTCAACACTCGAGCGCTCATTACTTGAACTGCATTCAGCAAAACCAGTTTGCCACTGGAATTGTGTAAAAAGACAGCCCTATATGGGTCAAGTGATTAAGAAAGCCTGTCTACAACTTCCGTGCCTATAGGAGAAATAACCGTCTGAGCGGAACAGTTATGCGAAGAAAAGGAGAAACACAATTATGGCACCATACACTCAGCATTAAATGTGATGATGTAATGTGATACGTTCTAAGTGCCTTCGGTGGCACAGCGAAATTTCAAAAAGGTCACGCTGCAAGCCTGATGATCCAGACTCAAGCATCGAGGCTGAGCTCTTTCAAATATGATCCCTTGTAGAACGGGCCTGTTTGAGCAGAGGCCAAGACTACAGAGAAAGCAAAGGCCCCCGTGACAGATGTACATCAAACAAAATTGGAAATGAAGTGAGCAAGATGTTCAGAGAGCGCATGGCTAGGATATGACTATCGCTTCACTGGGAAGTTTGTTCCACTTTTCTTTTCTGGAAGTGGCAAAAACAACTATGAATATTTCAGAACTAGAAATAAACAAGTCAAGGATTAATATTTATGTTCCTAAGGGCATGAGAGTTGTTTTCACTGTGCCTTTGAAATATTTGATCCCAGTCACTGCTGAGAACTTGGCACCAACAGCGCATGAATGAATAGATTTAGTACATAATTGATCAAATCTGAGTATACAGTGGCATGTGATAGATATTCAATGTGAATGCAGGCTGGCTCTATTGACACTGTCACTGACACTTTCCTGGGGATCAAACACATTGTGAAATCCTCAAATCCAAAATTGTGAACAGCAACGACACTTGAGGTTCTTCTGGGCTGAGGAACAGAAAGCGGGTGGTGGTAGAATGGCAGAAAGACCAGCTGGCTACCTTACAGAAATCTAATATAGATTGAGTGTTTATTACGTTGTTAACAAGTCAACATCTCAAAAGCACTTAAAAGTAGTACTTTGGCTTTATAACATCACCGTTAGGGATGTGCAAAAGACTAGTGGGTGGGTGGTCTGAATGACAAAATCGACTTGTTATTGTAAACAAAATGCCAAAATTCAACATAAGCTTATTAGCCTACGGGCAAAAATAACTTAAGTTCTGACTAATATTAACCATAAAAACGCTGTGTAGTGTAGTCTAACCATAGCCTACGAAAGTACTTGGTGTTTGAGACCACATGTGATCATAGCCTACTTACCATTCCTTAAGTGGCAAATCAACTGACCTCTCCTTAATAACGGCAATAAGAATAATTTATGCTGCATGCACGGGCACGGGGGATGGGCGTTTGGACACACCTGAATCCAAATGTCTTCATATTACACAACGCACGGCCCGACGTTTGCATTTGGTTGTACAAGATCATCTGTGAATAATCAATCTCAAGATTACGGCAATTTAAATGAAAATACACAGGACACAGACTCACAGTGGAGACACAGGCATTGTCACTGCAAAGGTCCCAATGCGCTCTGGCATATGGATGGGTGGGTGGGTACGATAAACTGAAGTCATATGCATTACGATCAATACAGTTGCAACACTTCAGAAACTCAGGATATAGCCTATAGCACTGACTGAGTCGGAGACTGAGCTATGTACAGTATGTAGGCTACACACTGTGGGCGTTGCTCTCCTATAACTTGTTTTGATGGAGTTGATTTTCCTTTTTTTTGGCAGCCTGGAGGTGGGGGTGGCTGGCCTGGGTGTCTAGGCCCAGCCATGGAGCTCATAGGCTCGCGCTTTTAGCCTCTCTGGTCTTAAGACATGTTGTGCCCCTGGTAATCCAAATAGACCAGAGAGGCTAAGAGCGCATGAGTGAGTGCGATATTAGCCTCTCTGGTCTTTGGAGATAGATTTCGACTTTATTCTCAACATTTCGTCTTTATTCTCGTTACAGTATTTAAACTTTATTCACGAAATTTCGACTTTATTCTCAACATTTCGTCTTTATTCTCGTTACATTATTTCAACTTTATTCACGAAATTTCGACTTTAATCTCAACATTTCAACTTTATTCTTGGAAAAAAAAAAAAAAACTTGCTCCTCTGATTTATTTTTTCTTCTACCTGGTGCTTAAATTTGGACTTTATTCATGAAATTTCGACATTATTCACGAAATTTCGACTTTATTCACGAAATTTAGACTTTTTTTTTTTTTTACACAATTTTTATTTTTTATTTTATTTTTATTTTTCATCATGCACGGCCCTAACACCGGGATTCCACTGAGTGCATTTGCGTTGCGTTGCGGCTGTTCTCCGGTTTTGCTCCGTGCTCTGTGCTCCGCCAACACTAACCGGCTGCGTGCAGAGCACGTCACGGCTCCGCTCCGCCAGACAGCTAGAGTGACGAGACCGACAGGTTCTCACGGTAAAATCGCGCGAGACAATTTGTATGTGGGATAAATACAACGACAAACAGGCAGAAGATCATTGTTGCCAACTGGAGAAGCAGAGGAGGGGTGGACTTGCTTGGTGTTGTCCTTGTAAAAAGGATGGGTCGTGTCATAAATTATTTTGTGGTTTTCCACTTCAATTATGAACTTTTCCTCATACATGTTTGTCCTCTGGCTTGATATTGAATGCTGTAAACACCTCTGCCCTGTTGATTTCATGCCTGGCTCCGCCCAACTTGCTGCAGCTTTGCTCCGTCATCCGTGAAAACTAGAAGCCTTGCGTATTTCTTTCGGAGAGCTCCGGATCGTCGGAGCTGGGACGGAGTAGACACGCAACGCAGCGCAGCGGAGTAGGTGGGAGTTGACACAATAAAGAAAGAAAAAAACATCGCATGGATGCATAACTGGGACGTATCCTCAGTGATGTACCCTGGGGTCATAGGATGTTTCGGGTCTCGCAACATCATACACCCTCGCCCAGGTGACCCAGCCGGGGCTGGCCAAGCCCCAACTTACGTCCCAGTAGCTACCCACGGTCAGCCCTATAGGGAGGGTCGAAGGTGGTCATGCGGTCAGGGCCACTCAATCCGCTGCTCCGGAACTACTCTGCCGGGACCGGGGGAGGGAGAGAGCTCTGGTACGTAGAGGGACCGAGCTCTGTGGGTTGCCACCCGGCCGGGTTCCTCCCTCGTCTCACCAGGTCTACGACCTGTGCGCTGCACCAGACTCCCCCGCTCCAAACATCTCATTCCGAGGTGATGGTATCTTAGTGGACACCATGCAGTACCAGTACTTGGTGGTACTGCAGTCTCCACTTGTGGCTTGAATGGCCCTCCTAAAAGGCCTCTCGTGGGTTTTTGGGCTTCTTCCTCACGGAAGACGCAGGCTGGGGAGCTAACCCATACTGCTACCCGGGTGCCGTCCCTGTTCCGGCTGTCAACTGACTCTCCAGTAGTCACCAGTCTTTCCTGGTTGTCACGTAGTCTATTCCTATGAGTCACTGGCTAGGCCAGGCTAACTAATAAAGAAAGAAAAAACATCGCATGGATGCATAACTGGGACGTATCCTCAGTGATGTACCCTGGGGTCATAGGATGTTTCGGGTCTCGCAACATCATACACCCTCGCCCAGGGGACCCAGCCGGGGCTGGCCAAGCCCCAACTTACGTCCCAGTAGCTACCCACGGTCAGCCCTATAGGGAGGGTCGAAGGTGGTCATGCGGTCAGGGCCACTCAATCCGCTGCTCCGGAACTACTCTGCCGGGACCGGGGGAGGGAGAGAGCTCTGGTACGTAGAGGGACCGAGCTCTGTGGGTTGCCACCCGGCCGGGTTCCTCCCTCGTCTCACCAGGTCTACGACCTGTGCGCTGCACCAGACTCCCCCGCTCCAAACATCTCATTCCGAGGTGATGGTATCTTAGTGGACACCATGCAGTACCAGTACTTGGTGGTACTGCAGTCTCCACTTGCGGCTTGAATGGCCCTCCTAAAAGGCCTCTCGTGGGTTTTTGGGCTTCTTCCTCACGGAAGACGCAGGCTGGGGAGCTAACCCATACTGCTACCCGGGTGCCGTCCCTGTTCCGGCTGTCAACTGACTCTCCAGTAGTCACCAGTCTTTCCTGGTTGTCACATAGTCTATTCCTATGAGTCACTGGCTAGGCCAGGCTAACTAATAAAGAAAGAAAAAACATCGCATGGATGCATAACTGGGACGTATCCTCAGTGATGTACCCTGGGGTCATAGGATGTTTCGGGTCTCGCAACATCATACACCCTCGCCCAGGTGACCCAGCCGGGGCTGGCCAATGATTAGAGTGGAAACGTATCGGCTCCGATGCCGTACCGCAGCGCAGACGGACCGAACACGGACCTAGTGGAATGTAGGCGTAATACTCCGTCGTAAGATACAGATACAGCTGAACTTTGCAAACTAATTCTATATTGTTTTTTAATTTACATTTTAATTTCCTATGAGATGTGGTGCTCCTTGCTGATAGCAAATTCACTGAATTGATGGAATGTAGTGCTTACAAATTGGTTCAGCAGACAGTACTTTGTTCATTAGTTTGATGTGCAGTTGCAACCCGTTCTCACTGCGAGCGTGTTGGCAGTTGGGGCAAGGATTTCCGCTGAGGAATGGATGTGAATTAAGAATGGTTTGACAAATGTTATTTTCAGTGAAAGAGCGTGACTTAGTTTGTAACAATGTCGGGCTAGAGTTTTGATGCTTTGATTCCCACTGGGATAACACACTAAACATTCATGCACTCTTGGTACTGTTATGTGTTTGGATAAAAGCATCCACCAAATTGCATTCAAGCAGTGACTTGTGGGGAGTTTTGCCTTGTCGTCGCTGCCAAGTGCTTGCTGTTGTTGTGAAATTGTTTCAATTGCCACATGACCTTGTCAGTACAACCACCCAAGTGCTTGCTGTTGTTGTGAAGTGCTTGCTCGTGTGAAATAAAGAGCCTGGTCTTAAACCTGCTCTATTTGCCCACACGTTTATATAATACAGTATTGTTCAAAACAAATTACTTGTTTAATCGCTCATTCAACAGGACTGCTACTTTCTGGCCAAGATGCAAAGATAGAGCTTGTGCTATATTTAACCTAAAACACTGATTGATTGACCCTTACCTTACTGTAGCTCCTACCTTAACTTAACTGGAGACGTCATGCGTAACCTTAATCTTAAACGTAGAAAAAACTTGTATTTTTCTGATCATCCATTTTAGAAGATGTAGGCTACTAACAATTTGACTTTGTGGCTTAGCTGGAAAAAGTGTTCTGCTGGTGTCATTCTAAGTGACACTTTTGTTTTCTTGTTGTTTAGTTTTGTAGAGAACATACCATTATACATCCATCAAAAACATGAAGATAAAACAGAAAACATGTTATTTTGAAAAGTGCTTTACAAAGTTCTAGCAACAGCAAGATTGAATTTGTGTCATGAAATGAGTGCAGATGAATATAGCCTTGCTTTGCCATTTCCATCCTTGGAAGTTGACATCAAATGCACCATGGTAGTTGTGCCTCATTGCTCTGACAGCAGAACAGTGAAGAAGACATAAACATCCTCCCCTACCTGTCACCTCCTGACGGGGAGAAGAAACACTTCCAGAGGGACAAATATGGCATCATAAACAAGAAGATAGACTGGCTTTCAGAGGGACAAACATGGCATCATAAACAAGAAGATAGACTGGCTTTCAGAGGGACAAACATGGCATCATAAACAAGAAGATAGACTGGCTTTCAGAGGGACAGACATGGCATCATAAACAAGAAGATAGACTGGCTTTCAGAGGGACAAACATGGCATCATAAACAAGAAGATAGACTGGCTTTCAGAGGGACAAACATGGCATCATAAACAAGAAGATAGACTGGCTTTCAGAGGGAGAAACATGGCATCATAAACAAGAAGATAGACTGGCTTTCAGAGGGACAGACATGGCATCATAAACAAGAAGATAGACTGGCTTTCAGAGGGACAAACATGGCATCATAAACAAGAAGATAGACTGGCTTTCAGAGGGACAAACATGGCATCATAAACAAGAAGATAGACTGGCTTTCAGAGGGAGAAACATGGCATCATAAACAAGAAGATAGACTGGCTTTCAGAGGGACAAACATGGCATCATAAACAAGAAGATAGACTGGCTTTCAGAGGGACAAACATGGCATCATAAACAAGAAGATAGACTGGCTTTCAGAGGGACAGACATGGCATCATAAACAAGAAGATAGACTGGCTTTCAGAGGGACAAACATGGCATCATAAACAAGAAGATAGACTGGCTTTCAGAGGGACAGACATGGCATCATAAACAAGAAGATAGACTGGCTTTCAGAGGGACAAACATGGCATCATAAACAAGAAGATAGACTGGCTTTCAGAGGGACAGACATGGCATCATAAACAAGAAGATAGACTGGCTTTCAGAGGGACAAACATGGCATCATAAACAAGAAGATAGACTGGCTTTCAGAGGGACAAACATGGCATCATAAACAAGAAGATAGACTGGCTTTCAGAGGGAGAAACATGGCATTATAAACAAGAAGATAGACTGACAGACGGACCACATTACACAGTATAAATATATCTTCTTAGGCGAGACACCCCAGGTGAATAGGGCAAAATGTTTAACTAATAGATATCACCATGAAACGTCCCCAGTTGTTTAATTACAGTAAGACAATTATTGTTTGTATGACAAGTTTTCTGAAATCCTATGCTTAATTATGCAAATGATGCATTATCTACTTAATTATGTGCTAATTTGCATAGATTTCCAGCCTTAAAGGTCCCATCTTGTGTAAAACAAGATGTCCTTGCTGCTTTGATAATATAGGACTTGGGCGTGCTATATAAACATCATAGAAGTCTCAAAGCACATGGTCCCCAGATAAAGCCACATCAACCATGTAAGGAAAAGGTGCCTGCAAACGAGCCGTTTTGACTTTGGTGATTTAGTGACATCACAAAGTAACACTTCTTTCATTTGCTCAATTACAGTGCCGCCCCGCCAACTGAATGTGGAAGACCAAACCTTGTTGTCTGTAGCAAGTCAAATCAAGTCAACTTTATTTATAGAGCACATTTACAACGACAAAAGCCGACCAAAGTGCTTCACAGATAAAACACTAAAATATAGAGGACAAAAACGCCAAGTACAGAATACACTGTTGCAGAGCAAGTTGCAGTACAATGCAGCAAATACAAGTCATAAAAAGACCAAAGTAACGAAGTAGGTTGCCAGGAGGCAGGCTCAACTCAGGTCGAAGGCCAGGGAGAAAGGTGCATCTTGAGCAGGGATTTAAAAAGCCTCGAGGCTCTGGGCTGATGTAGCAGGGGAGGCTGTTTCCAGAGCCTAGGGGCTGTATAGCAAAGGCTCTGTCCCCCCTGGTCTTAAGCCTGGTCCTATAGGCACCGTAGCATACAGTAGATGTGTATAATGGAACAATTTACAGAAAACAATCAACTGCACCAAAGATGGATCTATCCCAACAGATCATCTTGTCTTATCTTACAGAGCACATAGAGAAGTCCCACAGAGCCTGCATTTGATTTTTTTTTTTTTTTTTGCAACAGAATTCATAACCTTGTTTTAAAGACGAATGAGACATGTTATATACAGTTAAAAACAGCATGATATGGGAACTTTAAGGTCTGTTGTTGTTGGCATTATATAGCAGGTCATTGCCTACATTTAAACAGAGGTAGTATAGGCAACAGCACTCGAATTAGAGTAAATCTTGAGTTTATTTTTATTTTTATTAAGGGCAAAACAGACGCGTTTCAGCCTTAGGCCATCATCAGTGTACACTGATGATGGCCTAAGGCTGAAACGCATCTGTTTTGCCCTTAATAAAAAAACTCAAGATTTACTCTAATTCGAGTGCTGTTGCCTACCTCTGTTTCTGTGATCTCCCTGCAACCTGCACCGATTGAGCTGCTTAAGACCTGGAGCTGTGCGGGCTATTCCCTTGCTGCATTGCCTACATTTAAAATGAGATTGAAGGACAGCTAATATATTTCTAGTATGCTATGATAAACCTATCACGCTGGAGGATCTCACCAATGTGTGAACTGTAGGGGCAAACATACCATGTAATCCTGGTTGGGGCTCCACGCAGACACTAACTTCCTTTTCACATAAGCGCTAACTATTAAGAACTTACACACAAACTTCATTTTCACATAAACACTAAGACCCTATCGTTGTACGGCGCTATCGTTTGCGCTGCCTTTGCGCTGCGTTTGTGCGCCTCTTATTGCTATCTTCCCAGCGTCTTAAGCTATCGTCTGCCTCCACCATCCAGTTTTGCGCTGTGATGACACAGGTGTAGGCGTGGCCCAGGCATGTCGGTGGGCCTCTAGCCTATCATGTGTCATGCACAAGTGTCATTTAGCGCTGTGGGGAAGATACCGTTGGTATGTGCCGAGTGCAAAGAGAGGTTTGGGCGTTGCCCGTTCCAAAATAGGTGTTCCAGCGCAATGTGTTAGAAAAAGGGGCCTTGGGTGCTCTCAATTTTAACGCCAGGAAATAGCTGG
Source organism: Poromitra crassiceps (assembly GCF_964638095.1). Taxonomy (NCBI): domain Eukaryota; kingdom Metazoa; phylum Chordata; class Actinopteri; order Beryciformes; family Melamphaidae; genus Poromitra; species Poromitra crassiceps. The sequence continues at coordinate 109,707,717 of NC_139623.1, forward strand.
TCTTAGCACAAATGCAGACGTACGCCTGAGCGCAGACAGTCTCCACATCTCCGTGCAGTGCAGCAAATCCTTGCTTGGATCCATTTACGCACGGCATGGATGTCACTCTCTACTCGCGCCTGCACACACTCTTCTCTCCTCGGAATGCCCAACCCGATCTCCCCAAAAATCGTAAAATAGCAACGTTTGTGGAGCAACGTTGCTATTTTACAATTTCGGCTCCAAAATTGTAAAATGGAAACGTACTGCCACGTTGATTTTCAACTATAGCCTACATTGCAGAAAAAACACACCTTGATTTAAAAATGAGAATTCGTTTGTCATGGTTTTATTAGGCTACATAATTCCCGACCATACAGGTTTGTGGTGTGAGGTAACAATAGATTGCTTTTGAGAAAGTTGTGACGGTGTTGTGCCAAGCTGCCTCTCCCCACCCTGGCCGGCCCAAAACACCCAGGGCACTGACCCAAACCCACCCCACCACCAAGCATGCATACCCATCCAGCTCCTACCTTCTCGGGGGAGACCCCCCTCCAGTCCAGCACCCGGCGCACACAGACTCCCGCCCCACCAGACCCTCGCTCCCCTAATCCAATTCAAAACGTATAATTTTTTCGCACAACACCTGTGTCTGGCCAGTACAGTAACATATTTCCCTGCAATTGCATGTAAGACCAGCTTCTCCACAGCGCAGATGGCAGCTGAAGTCCCTCTCGCCATCAAGCAGACAGTGATGGAAGCATGTGTCTTTATGTGCGCCAAGGGGAAAATGACAATGAGATTGGTGGGATTCGATGTATATATATTAATAGAAACGAATAGAAAATAGCTGATTAATAAAAGGTGTGCTGGTGGAACGAAATTCAACTTCAAATAGAGCAGCATCACTCATCGCCTCTCAGCACGCTGCGTAATTACGCAGCGGAGATAGAAGAGAGCCCGAAAAGGGATAAGCATACAGATGTTTGGGCAGAAGCCCTTTTTCAGCGTGTGAAATGGCAATAATACACAGGTGATTCACAGGTGGGCATGTGAGCACGTTATTTGATTTCTATGCATGATATTCTCACATCTCTCTCTCCCTCCCTCTCCCCATCTAGGCTATCTTTTCTCTCCCTGTTTCTCCCTCTCAGTGAAGGAGGAAGCTGCTGACGTGACGCTGTGGTTTTATGGGCATGACCACACCTCCACAATGCGTTTGGGCATAAACACGCCTATACGGAGATGTGCGCCGAGATGACGTGAAGCGCAGCGGGCCGAAACGCCCACAATTAGGGCTTTGCGCGGCGCTATTCCACCGCAAAACGGGCGCTAATGCAAAAATACCGCCATCGGGAAGATAGAGCCCTAACAATTAAGAATTTGCCACTCACTTGCGTCCCACACTGCTTCCATTCCTATGTGTGCAGACCACGTCCCGAGTCTGGTAGCCCACTTGGATGTCCCAGAATGGACTCTCTTGCCGGTTGAGACGGTTCCTGGTCCGTTTCTTCTGGATAAGCTCCCTGGTCTCAGGATCTTTGACCCCGCCTCTCTCCCTGAGCCCGGGTCCTTTTCCTTTCCTGCGCTTGGTTTGGCGCACCGGACGAGTCTGTGGGAGGGCACAGGGGCTCCAGGACCCAACCCGGAGGCTGTACATACCCTCCGGACCCACGCAGGGCCCGGGTTTACAAGACTGGAACTCAGTTAGGTTTGGGCAGAGGGCACCTCCAAAAAGCGGAGGAACCAGGACACTGCGGACCCTGTTCATGAGGCCCGTCCCGCACGTTTTGGAGCAGGAAGTCCAGGGGGAGTACTGGGAAACCACGCAGTCCTGAGGGCACGGGATCAAGCAGGCCTGCTCGAGGCGAGGCTTGGGCTCAAAGTACTCACAGATGGCATCCTCTGCTGGCGACCCATCTGAGTTGAGTATGCAGCCCACCTCCCGTGTCTGAATGCCCTCTTCGCCCCCACTGCATACGGAGGGCCGCGGGGCCCCAAAAGTCCTTGCCGACACTGGCACACACTCGTTCCAGGCACCAAGCTGCCAGTCATATAGGTCCTTGTGCCAGTCACACACACGGAAACAGTTCCTCTGGTTGGAGGGACGCTGGATCTGGTCACAGTTGGTGTGAAGAGTAGTCCAGCCATCCACATGGGCACACCAGACTGCCCGGCTTTGGCTGCCGCCCGGGCCACAGTCGCTGCCCATGCATCTTCCCCATGGACCTGGGGAATGAAGAAACAGGCTGAGGTTACATGGAGAAAGACAACGTAAAGAAAAATCACTAACACACACAGAAACATACAATAAACAACCATCAGTGTCATAGTTCTACATTCATCTAGAAAGGCTAAATCATTGGTGTTGAGATGAGGAGAGTTTAGACATTCAGAGCTGCAGTTTGAGTATGGGTCATTTGAAAAAGCTTTATGTTAAATGTGTTGACAAGCTGTTGGCAACCGTCAGTATGTGTGTGGGTGCAGAAAATATATCATAGTCAGTGTAACTTGATCTATCACCTTGTATTGCACTACAGGTGGATGGGATACAACAAGTCTTCAGGTGCCTACACATGATCCGTGGTAAAACAGCTCTCTGCCCGCTGTGCCGTTCTTTTCCTATGGGGGGAGCGGCGCTTCTCAACTAGGCGGCAGTGCTACCCGTGGCGACGCGCACAGCTCAATTTTGCCACTTTGCTCTGCACTCAAAGTTCAAAACCTTTCATGAGCGCAACCAATCAGAGGAGAAGAATATAGCCGCTGCATGTGACGTAGTGCCAGATGCGACACAGCAGAGCAGAGGAGCAGGGGCCGGGTTGTGCCCCTGCTCGCCTCTTGTCCTGCAGATTTGCGCTCCGCTCACCAGATCGCTCGACCTCGCTGTGAGAAAAGTGCAGACCTCTTATCACGTGACGGCACTTTTAGTGTGACGTGCCAGAGGGGCGGGGTTTACTGCTTGGGCAATACAAACACAGTGTCCTAAAGTAAAGTATGGGTGTTCGAAGGACGGTATTTGAAAGTCAATTTAAAAGGGGCATTAAGTAATATATGGCTTTTACCAAACTCTATAGTATCCACCTTATTTCTAGCTGCCATGATGCCTTACGTGAAATATGGGAGCTTCTTCCTGTGTAATCGCCCCATGCAGCCAACCTCCCCCCGTTGAGTTGCTGACACGGACCCCGTCTGCGTCTGTTAACGATGTTTCAAAGCTACATGCGAAGGGAGCCAATCACGTCCAGCTTGGCCAAACATCTCGCTAATAAATATCCCGAGTTGTTCAAAGAGCAACAGGTTAGCGGATGTGATGGATAACATTATTAGATTCCCTCAAATAAGTCGTCAAACGAGTGTTATTTCTTTGTGACCAGCAACTTTTTTTCACAGAGTTTGATGAGGAAATGCGTCAGCACGAGCGCCGCAGGTAGACCCTCGGCCAGGTAGGCTGCGTTACCCAGCTGCAACAATCAGTCACATTCTAGACCGGACCTTGCACCCATAATCATTTCACAGCGGGCCATTCAAAAATAAGGTGGATTGGTAACCAGTAGGAATTGCCACGACATCAATAGAATTGGTCTCTTCCTACACAGGTCTACCCCCAATCCTCCTCCCACCCCGCCTGCTCACCCCTCCAGTCCCCTTGAGCTACAGCAGCTGTAATTAACTAAATTAAGTCACATTTTCACAATAGACACAAGTAGGCTAGCTAATCAGAGCAGCGATCCAACAAACAGAAACAGAAACATCTACTGAAGACGTAATATATCACCTTGCTCTTTCCAAAGTTTGCACACCTTCATTTACTCCAGGTTCTCAGAGGAGGTCATTCATCTTGAACATGAACAGAATCACTCCAGCACAGTTTTTTGGAAATATAAAAGTGAAGAAGCAAGAATACCAGTGTGCTCGAGTGATCCTTGTCATGTTCAATATATCACCATGCAAGACACTGTCATAATAAAACTGCTTTCTCATTAAGAACAAGGTTTTCTTTTAGCCTTCAAAGGTGAAACGTCTGCAGTGCCATCCTCCTCCTGCAAGTAGGTGGAGGCATTGGGAGTGTCCATGCTGTGGGACAGTAAACATCTTTAAGCCTTTCTGTAAGAGAAAACGTCCACCATCTGATTTAGGCTATCCTGAGCTTGTGAGCACCGCCCATCTGCAAGCAGGTTAACACACACACACACACACACACACACACACACACGCACACAAACACAAACACACACACACACACACACACACACACACACACACACACACACACACATAAACACACACACACAAACACTAATTAACGCAGGTTAGCTGTGCACTGACAGCATTATCAAAAAGCTATTGAAAAGGGCTTCTCCCTTGCATTGATTGCAAGGGAGAATAAGCTAATTGTGCAGCTTCACATTTCACCTCACATTAACCTAACACTCCCATATATAGCCTACATGCATCACACTGAGCCACATGGGTGCAGAGTGAATCCCTAGCCTACATGCATCACACTGAGCCACATGGGTGCAGAGTGAATCCCTCGCCCGGCCGAGAAACCCGAGCACATTTCCGGCGAATGATTGGGCTCCTTTGCCTCGGATATCAGCCTGTTTGTAGCCTCTGATCTCATGAGGACACCATCTAGCTTCAATCAGCATGTCGGCACATCCACAGGAGCCTCAAAGCATTATTGCACATGGCTGGTTTACTTGCCACTGTATCAACACACTACATCAATGTCCTGCTGTCGGTGCGGAGGACATTTGTAATTCAGAGGTTGTCTGGGCATCCATTAGATCACACCGAGCTATATTTAATAGATTTGAGGAACATGGTGTCTAGGGTGTTGCGCGTAAGAGAATCAGGGGGTAGAATATCTGGATCGTTCCCCAGACTAATCCTCTCAGCTGCGCGTCTGACTCAATGAAGTATAGGCAATATTGATTTTTCTCCAATATAAAAATGCCAACTTTGAAGTTTTGCCTTTTATACTACAGTGTAAAGTGGTGAGATGTAGTAATGATAAAGACAGTGAATGGTGTCTAGAGAGCTGATATTGAGTTTTCTCAGTAGTGTGGAATCATGAAGCTCACAAATGCTTGCTCAAATCCAACTTTCCATCCATGAATGTCTTGTTATGTCAACATCTTTGCAACTATCCATTAGCACAAGCAAACTTTTATTTGATTGACGCCATTATTCACACATTTGAAAAAAATAAAATAAAAATGGCAGCTTGGTAAAATGTTTCGAAGGTTGAACATGTGGATCAGTCTGCTGCCCTGATAGCCCGCAGCTAACTTTTCAATATTGCATATAGAGTCTGACAAAGCAATGTACCATTTGTCTGAATCCCAATGCCTTTTGATCACCATTCATCACATCTTTTAGCAGAATTTATTTATAGAACAATCGATTAAAGGTCTTGAAAAGTCCCAGACAGGGACTTCTACTCAGAAAAAAAATCTAATCACCTAGGCTACATGTCAGTATGATTAGGTCAATATAATCTAGTGGAAAAGCCAATGTAGCCACCTCATGGGAGACCAAGGTTCTAATCTAGCCAAAGGTTTCAAGTTATGTTGCCTCAAAGTAACTTCAATTTGGTAATCAATCTGCAGTCGATACAAGTACAGATGCAGGACAGGACACAGACAGATGACAACTTATTCATGTATTTTCTTGTAGAAAATACACTTACCTATGCACCTGGGTGGGGCAGGGAAAGGGGAGGTGGGGGTGGTATACTGTACTGTATGGCAGCTCTAGGGACTGACAAGGAGATTTCTGACTTTCCAAAGAATGAACATAGTAGGAGGTTACTGTATCTTTTCACCCCAGTCCTGTCTGTCTGTCTGTGTTTTAGTAATTTGTCTCAAAAAGTTAGACAGATTTGTCTGAAAATTGATTTTGGTGCTGATCCAGATCTCAGATGTATGCCCCCCTTCAGATTGATGTTTGTGCAGTATTAAAGAGATAAAAGGGGGTATTTATTTATCTTTAGTGGTTGCCAGGGTAGCTAATAAAAGGGTTAGCAGATTACTTTGTTTGACGGTAAATAAATGGTGGTGGGAAATGTGCTAAAAGCAGAATGCAAAAAAAGAAAAAGAATACAATCCATTCTCAATGGAACCAGAATGGCCCAAACACCACTAGGCACACGTACCTGTAGTCTTTTTTGTTATCAATCATATATCATATTTTATAATCACATAATTTTGGAAGAGCGCCACCCAGACATGGATATGGAAAACAGATTCTTCGTCATTCCTCTACAGCAGCGGTTCCCAACCTTTTCCAACTCAGGGCCTTACTTCTCAAAAAAATCTCAAACCTTTTCGCGGTCCACCTCCAACCGACCCCATAAAAAATACGGAGCCCAAATAATGCGTTCTCAGAGCACTTTTTATTTTCCACAGTCACTAACACAGCATCTGAAACACATACGGGTAACCAGGTTTGAGTTTTTCTTTTCTCTATGATTTTAAATTGTCTTGTGGTATTTGATCTTGATTTTTCTTGACATTTTCTCCCCAAATGTACTTGGGGATTTCCCCCCTGCCAACCCGGTCGTTGCTCTACCCTCTGCCGATCTGGGGAGAGCCGTAGACTAGCACCATGCTTCCTCCGACACATGCGCAGTTGCCAGACGCTTCTTTTCACCTGACAGCGGGGAGCTCCACAGGCAGGACGTAGCATGTGGGAGGATCACGCTATTCGCACCAGTTCCCTTCCGCCCTGAACAGGCATGCCAACCTTTGTTAAATAAAAGAACAGAATTAGCTTTCTTTTACCTGGGATCCCCTGGAGCCCTTTCCAGGACACTCCGGAGTCCCAAGGCCCCATATTGAGGAGCACTGCTTTAAGCAATATGTCTGTTGTGTAAATACCCCCCCACTGTCGGGGTGAGAGACTGATCTCTGTCTGGACCCTGTGTCCATTTAAAGAGATATGCAGCCCCACTAAATCAGAGCGTTTGCTCAGACGTTCATCATGTCAGTTTTTCAAAAAAGGGCGGGAGTTTTCAGGCTTTGGAACAGGGTCAGCTTCAATGAGGAATGGCTCAGTGAACAGGGTCAGCTTCAATGAGGAATGGCTCAGTGAACAGGGTCAGCTTCAATGAGGAATGGCTCAGTGAACAGGGTCAGCTTCAATGAGGAATATGGCTCAGTGAACAGGGTCAGCTTCAATGAGGAATGGCTCAGTGAACAGGGTCAGCTTCACTGAGGAATGGCTCAGTGAACAGGGTCAGCTTCAATGAGGAATATGGCTCAGTGAACAAGGTCAGCTTCAATGAGGAATATGGCTCAGTGAACAAGGTCAGCTTCAATGAGGAATGGCTCAGTGAACAGGGTCAGCTTCAATGAGGAATGGCTCAGTGAACAGGGTCAGCTTCACTGAGGAATATGGCTCAGTGAACAGGGTCAGCTTCACTGAGGAATGGCTCAGTGTTGTTCTTCAGGCTTGTGTTTGTTCATTATTGATCAAATCCACAGGCAGCGCTGCAAGAGTAAGATGCTCAAGACGGATCCTTTCTTACTGCCAAGGTCAGGGTTCAGTTCAGAGTCATCTTTGCTGCCCTACTGCTATTTTACCGCTGATCCTATGGCCAGCATATCTGTCTTGACTTCAAAGCAGTGTAGCTGTCATGTATGACACACAGATATGCATTAGCATGCTGCTTTGCCTTTATCAGCAAATGAAGGGGTAGAAACTGTTCAAAGTGCTCTAAAAGCCTAAATGTGGTGTAAACTCAGCTGCTAGTGAAAAACGTCAACCCTCCTATACAGACTATGTAGATTAATGAGGAGCAGCAGCAGTCTGAAGGGGACAAGTGTGTAAATGTATATTTGTGTGTAACCCTCCAGTCTCTGTGGACCTACTCTCCCACGCAGCAGCTGTCCATGAGAACAGGCTCAGTCAACTCGCAGATTCAATAAAGGTTTGGAAGGTTGATTTTATGGAGGTTTGATTTTATGGAGGACTTTATTTTACGGACATGACCACTACTCAATGAACCTTCTTTTAGTGGCAATGTTATTTTTAGAGGCCATAAACCCACGAACAGATCATCCAAATCTATTCACCTTATGTAGCCACGCCCATTTGACCCGATCGTGTGGTTATGTCACGACTTCCGGCTAAAAAAATAAATAAATAAAAAGGCCGGCTGCTCCAATATCATCTAACTCTGAATTAACTAATAATTTTGCCAATTGTATATAACATACCAAATAAAAGCAAACGGCAATGTCTAAGAAGCCAACGCCATGTAACTGGCTCGTTAATTCTCCGATTCAGGGGAATTACGTTAACGTCTGCGGGTCTTATAGACGTAAGTGGCTCGCGCTGTGCTCGGAGGAGACTGAAAACCATCTGAAGCTTTCCTATGTTGGAGTCCAGGTATGTTTTGTACAAGGACGTCTCTCAGTGTGTTGCTGTTAACTGGCCATTTCGTTGTTTTCTTTTTGTTGATCTCATGTTTTTCCTCTTCGACTTGATTTGTATCACTCAGACTAGGGATGTTCATTTTGAAAAATTTCCATAATCGAGAATCGGGGAAAATTAACGATCAATTATCGATTATCGATCATATTAATAATAATATATATATATTTTTTTTACAAAATGAATGCCTATGGCAGAAAATACGAAAGACAACGTGTTCTCCTCAATTAACTCTTTATTTCAATGTGTCTCCTCTCCAACACTCTGCTGTCCCCGGCGCATTACGGTGTGAATTCCCCATGTTTAAAACAGTTTTGTTGGCACAAAGGCCCGTGCCCAGCCAGAAAACTAGAGACTATATGAAGCTCCACCTCACGTTAGTCGGCTGTGCAATGGAGTGGGGCGAGGAGGAACGAATTCCACCCAAACCTAGTCCGCAAAAAAAAAAAAAAAAAAAAAAAAAAAATCGATAAGAATTCCACATGATCGATTCCATTCCTTAACGATCAATTATCGATTTTCGATAACTGATGAACATCCCTAACTCAGACCGCAGCTGCGGGTGATGTTCAACGCATTCCTGCTCTAAAAACAACTTTCTTCTTTCTTCTTCCCAACGTTCTTTTGTATTTCACGCCGTGACCACTGGAAGTGTTGACACAACCCGGAAGAATTTGGCCCACCCCCGCATATCAACATAAGGTGAATAAACCCCCGAACAGATGATCCACATCCACTGGTGCAACAACACTCACCACTTAACAAGCTCGTTGAGTGTTTGAATCTCATGTCAACACACACCTGAATGGAGGTTTGGACACAGTGCCCAGCAAACATTAGCAGATGTCACATTGATTACATACCACAGGGTTTCAAACCACTCTCTTCTTACAGTCTGGGCTGTTAAAAAAGCCAATTCAAGTTGCCACTCCAAGCATGTATTGGGTTGCGGCTTAGACAGAATCAACTGTAGGAGCTACATTGTGGTAATTGCATGTTTGCATAGCCTTTGGCAGAAATAAGTATTACCATATTGAACTTGCCATGTTGAGTCACATTACGCTCAGTAGAGTAACTTGTTTGCCAAGAGCTAGAAAACAAATCTGGTGTGCATGAGGCAAAGCTGTGCATTGTTATTGTGTTTAAAGAGCATGGCCAGCTAGTCGCAATAAAATATGATTCCCCCATGGATCTTCAAAAAGATAGAAAATGTTGGCATCTGTTAATGACTAAGTAAGAAGGGTAATGTCCATCTCATGAAATAGCCATCTTCTGACCGTAGTCACAAGCAGTTACTGTTATACCTCCTTGTGAGTGCGGTCAGAAGATGGCTATTTTATGAGGAGATGGACATTACCCTTCTCACTTAGTGGGCCACCTTTTTGAAACTGAAGTCAGCATGGAAAAGAGCAAAGATATTGAAGTAGAAGGAGAAGAGCGGAGGCTAATACTTAACATCAGAAGGAATACTTTGAGCCACTTAGCATTCATGGGCGATTGTTAACCCTGGCCTGTATTCAGTGTGATCAGTGCCCTCGGCTGTACAGCACTAAGCCACAATCCATCCACTAAAGCTCTCCCTCTCACACTTGATGTGAATGTCATTAGCTGGAATGCCATGATGAGCTTTATGGTTTCAAGGAGCTTCTTTGATGACTGATTCATCACGTCCAGCACAAAGCACTGCACAGCACGTCCAGCACAAAGCACTGCACAGCACGTCCAGCACAAAGCACTGCACAGCACGTCCAGCACAAAGCACTGCACAGCGAGGCAGTTGGTTCATCACGTCCAGCACAAAGCACTGCACAGCGAGGCAGTTGGTTCATCACGTCCAGCACAAAGCACTGCACAGCGAGGCAGTTGGTTGAACAAATCATACAATGCTAAATTGCTTCCTCCATTCTTTTCCCCTTTGTTCCTCTTTCTACATTCTGCCACACTCCAACTCAAGAACAGCAATCTTAATAATTGATTGAAGCAAGTGTGCCTTTGTTGATGTGCATGGACATTTTGAACCATTGAATGTTGTGAATTATAGCAAACAATATAAAGGCTAATTTAATAGATCTACACAGTGCATTCCTATCAGCAGCAAAACCATAACAATCTTTCTGCATGCAGGGTGAAATTAGCCTGGTGAGGTTTATTTGTTTATTTAAAAGGATCCCCATTAGCTGCCGCCGAAACAACCGCTAGTCTTCCTGGGGTCCAAACACAATACACAATACATTACAAGCAATTGTAAACTGTCGACAGTAAAGTGCAGTAGTGAAATAACATAGTAAAGATGATAAGAAATAGTAAAATGCAAAGTGCAATACAGGAGAATCACAGAGAAACAAGAGTAAAAAGCAGTACAAAAATAGGAAAAAAAACAACAATAGTTTGGTCAGCTAGTTATGTAGCTGGCCTATTGCCAGAGATCAACTGATCTAAAAAAAGATACTGTACTATTAAAAAAACATAAAAGGAGAAGTCAAAGTGGTGTCACAAGTGTCAAAGTCTGTGTTGCTGGAGTTTGTGAGTGCAGATGGGATCTTAGTTTCCATTTAACTCATTGAGTGCCAAGGACGAGTATGTTCGTCAATTCAGATACTAACGTAGAGTGCCAAGGACGAGTATGTTCGTCAATTCAGATACTAACGTAGAGTGCCAAGGACGAGTATGTTCGTCAATTGCGTTTTTTGACGGTGGGACGTGGATCAAAGCCTCAGGCATCTCCTGTACAAATATTGTAGCTATTGAAGGTGTTGAAGCTATTGGCGACAGTGCTCTCCAGATTAGAGAAAGGTCCGGAAAACAGCAGGAAAAAGCCCCGTGATGAAAGAGAAACCGCTCATGCTGCAGCCAGAGCCATATAGATTGCTCTGTCTGGAGCTGACGTTGGCTGCGAACAGCAGTCAATCCGCGCCCACAACTGAGCCCCTCTGCCTCTGTCTGTCTGTCTGCATAGTTTCTCCACACGATTAGCCGCCAGAAAGGCAGCACCCGACGCCGAAGGGCCAAACCTTTCCCTGCAGTCCGGTTTGGCATTTCCGTGTCGCGCTGGGAGCCGGCGCACAAAAACGTTCAGTTAGCTTCCACTGTCACTTTGGTTAGTAAACCGAACGTTACTGGTCCACAATGAGCTCCTCATTCCACTACCGTTAATTTAACGCTAGTTTCACCATCACTTTGGCAGTTTTCTCTCTTCTCTCTTCACTGGTAGCTCAAAGATATGTAGTAGGAAATGGGTGTTTCTCTCTCTCCAGGCATTTCTGATTGGCTGAGTACCGCAGTGTCCCACCCAAAGGCTTCCTCGGACTGGCGTGCAGCTGACATCACTCAACAGAAGTGGACCCCAAATCGGCATGCAGATTGGCCTGGACTAAGCCAGATGTAGGGCCTGCGCAAGCGCTGGCCAAAAATGTCTAACTATTTGGGACCCGTTTCTGGCCTACCTTGATGAGGTCAGGGGCAGTGAGTGACTTGCCCGGCTGGTTCCTCATTGACCTCTTGCATGGGACCCCATGCACAGCATCTCTTAGAAGCACATAAGCACCCTATGCAGCTGGTAGCACCACATTACAAAATTGTAATATTGAGTGCCGATGTTATATGTACATTGTTCTTTCTTTACCTTTTCTGTGTCTGAGCCTGTTCATTTGTCTTGATGTTGTTTTGTTCCAAGAAAGATTTACAATAAAATATTGGGAAAAAAAACTAGGCAGCATCATTAAAGGAGGACTTCCCTCCAAAACACTTTTTTTCAGCTTTTAACCAATATGACTTTGGGGGTGATATGTGAAGAATTCTGGTCAGAATTTCCACATTTGACACCAAACTGTTGCCATTTTACCATTTGTATCATTTTTCAGCAGCATAACTGGCATAAGCGCCCTCTAAAGGTCGAACACTGCTTTTTTTTTTTTTTTCTCAAATGAATGGGAGATTAGGGGCACACTGACGTCACAGTGCCCCCAAAGACTATGGGATTTCAAGATAATTACTCCCCTACCCCCCCTGTACCCTTTCGGCTCCTCAGAACTCCAAGCCTATTCCTATTGAAGTTTGCTCTTAAAATACTGAACCAAACGTCGTCAAAGTTGGCACATGTCTTAATTATAGTTAGTTTCCCGCTGAATGTGTCACTACTTTATTAATATCTTACCTGGATAAGCTCGAATGATGATGTATATATTATCAGTCCGAGTTGGAAGCAGCTGTCTCCAGCCCAGGCAGGCGGGAGCGGGCGGGAGAGAGTCGTACTGTAAAACCTCATGCACTAGCACCAAGCTCCGGGGGCGCGCGCAGCAGAAGCTGGGCTCTCTCGGTGTGTCTGTGTGTGTGTGCTCCAAGTCAAGTCAAGTCAAGACTCCGTTTTGCTGCGCGGATTGGGTTTGACCGTTTGATCAAGCAAGTAGCTCCTGTGCTCTTAAAATACTGAACACCACGTTGTCATATTTGACATATGTCTTCATTGTAGACAGTTTATCGCTGAATGTGTCATTACATTATAAATATCTTACCTGAATAAGCTCAAATGCTGTTAGAGGATTATCACACCGAGCCCTTTCTGCCGCGGCCAGGCAGCAGCTCGTAAGCCCCGTGTCTTTTAGAGCGTGAGCACGAGCTGCTGTGTGCTCCAGCCAGCGGGGACGCGCGGGCGGAGCTCTACACATGGAGGCAGTAACTTTTAACAAGAATCACGAAAAGCCCCAAAACGCAAATTAAAAACGGATTTCATTGCGCGGTTTATCGCTAGTTGTACGAGGGAATGACGTGGAGAAATCTCGCATTGTGTTACCCCAGAGCGGGGGGTTTCTCCTATTGTGCGGTGTGCTGCTGTAACGAGCCCATGTCACTTTGCTCTCGTAACGTAATTTGACACCCTGCCATAGAGATACATGCAGAAAAATAATTAAATTTCTAGTTCGCCACTGAATTACCAAATTGATATAACTTTTAACCATTTTCAGATTTTCTGTTTCCATACAGGCCACCAGTGTTGGCTAGTTGTTGATATTTATAAAGATATTGCCCCTCTCAAATAAATTATTTTTGAGGCAGTAGGCAAACTGTAATGGCGTCGATTTTCGAAAAAAAATCTTGACTTGAACACAGCCAAAGAGTCTAGTATAGACAAGAGTATATGTCATTTCTTGGTTTTTTCCATAGGTATTTTCAAATCACTGTTCTAATACATATCTAGGGGGTAAGTCCTCCTTTAAGATGCTAAGCAACTGCAATGATGTACACGATGAACAACATGGAGAACACTGATGTTGTGTTATTCACTGGTAAGCTGAGTTCCTGCTGCTCAAATCACCGGATGAAAAGGTGATGCTCTAATCACAACACGTGTGAGATTAGAGCATCTTCTTTCCTCCTATGACTATTCTCCTATGACCTCTTGTAGAAAGTCCCCACAGTCTGCTGGGTACAGGGTTGCCGAGTCTGATTAGGACCAGGCAAAGCTTGTGCAGCTAATAGCTTTCCATCTTCATTTGCCCAACACAACTACGGCCTACTACTTTATATAACTATAATGTTTGCTTGAACTATACTTCAAATGACCATTCTTGTTTAAAATTCAAACTGTCAAAGTTTTAAAAAGGCCAAATTTCCCAAAGGTGTCAAGCAATGGTCTGTAGGCTATAGAGGCCAAACTCTGCCAAGTGCGAGCACAACTCAATCAAGAAAATCCTCGTTAGGTGCACGGCCAAAGATGAATAAATGAAGAAAGAAAAGCCAGCTCTCATAATGTCCTTTTGTCTTTTAATTAAATGGAGAGCTATACAGCACAAACCATGGATGCAATAAGCCATCATCAGCGTTGTGTCACCATCATCTCCCCTACCTTTAACCCCCTCCTCCACCCTTAACACCCCCCTCTCTCCTTCTCTCCTGTCCCTCCGACACGCTCCCTCCCTCCCCTATGTTTTCCATACAGTATATCCCTGATTAGACATGTTCATTTATATTTGTATCTGTTGCCTGTTGCTCGTTTGTTATTTTTCTTGTTTTCTGTGGACTCCTGTAAGCGTTTTTGGGTCATTGAAAAGCGCTACATAAAATAAATGAATTATTATTATTTATTATGGCTGAAACATTTCAGCAATAAGCCACCATCAGCATTGTGTCATCATCAGAGTTGGGGTCCGTTACTCAAAAAAGTAATGTATTACACATTACTTTAAAAAAAAGTAATGCCTTACTTTACTTGATTACTCCCTGGAGAAATTAATTTGTTACACTACTCATTACATTACTTTTGCGTTACTCCGTAACATCGCCTGAGATGCATTGTCACGTAATTTGCCAGTTAACAATACAACATTAAACCTTATTATGCCCATATATTAGCACAAATCTCTATCGTAATAAGGTAGGTTGCAAAACCTTTCCTGTCTGATGGTGGCTGCCCGTTCCCTGCCATCTGTATTTTGCTCAATATGTTTCTGAAAAATGGTGATTTCATTCCACTGTTGAAACTGGCAACATTTCATCTACCATGTATGAGGCAACAAGCCTGTCCATCTCTGATTTTGATGTTACCTGGTGAAAAGCAAGCTTTTGCTGCTTGCTTGGGGTCGAGGCGGGCGACTCAGCTTGGCTCTGTCTGCGGGTCTCTCGCAACCAGCTTTGTGATAGCATGTTTCCTCTGCAGATGCTTTGAGAGGTTTGATGTCGTGTTCGCAGTGATAGATAGCTGCTTCTGTCCAGGGCAAAGTTTGCAGTGTCACATTCTTGTCCTTCCGCGCAACAAATTCGAAGTAACGTGCGTATGTCCACCCCACAAAAGCTGTTGTAGAAGACGTTTTTTTTTTGCAATCCAATTATTACAGAGCATACCGCACTGCGCCCACTTCACTATAACACGTATTTGCGAGGGGTATTTACAGACCCCATCACTGTATGTGGGTTTCTCTTATGGTTTACATTTTATTTCATTTATTTTGTCCAATATTCAAATATTCCAGAATTGCATGTTGTGCTAAAAATAAATATTATTTCTATCTAACACTTTTTAGTCTGATTTAATTGTAAAACAGAGTGTAAAAAGTTATGCAAAGCTTTCTGGGAAATTTAGCCTGTGGAAGAGGAAAGTGGACGGAGTTCCCAGCATGCCCTGGGGTAGTGTGTTTTGTTTGTAGATTTTTTTGTCAATGTTTGTCAATGTGTTTTGGAGGTTAAAATGATTTATTGTTCTATATGCATGATGTTAGTTATCTGCAAAGTTATGTGTCGACTAATAGTGCTGTTCTGCATGCTAATACAAAGTTGAAATGTTGGCACCATGGGTGATTCTGGTGTGCAGTTAAGTGACCCCGTCTGATGGGGCACAGGATCTGCTATTAAAATGGAGATCTTTTCTAGTACGCAAGTAACGAGCGAAGTGTTTGATTAGTAACTGTAATCTGATTACTGAACTTAGGGCCAGTAGTGCCTTACACCACTCGTTACCGACAAAAGTAATGTGATTACAGTGTTACCCCCAACACTGGTCATCATGATCTAACGCTGACGTTGGCTGGCTGAAACATTTCAGCAATAAGCCATCATCAGCGTTGTGTCATCAACATCTAGCTAACGCTGATGATGGCTGGAACGCGTCTGTCGCTGGTGCTGTATAGCTGCCCATTTAACTCAAAGAAAAAAGGACATTATGAGTGCTGGCTTCTAGTTATGACAAAATGTCAAAACTAGCAGTTGCTGTACAAAAACTCATCATTTCCCCGCCTGCTCGGGGTGAGGGAACTGGTGGGAATAGCGTGATCCTCCCATGTGCTATGTCCTACCGGTGAAGCTCCCCCTGTCAGGTGAAAGAAGCAGCTGGCAACTGTGCATGTGTTGGAGGAAGCACGGTGCTAGTCTCGGCTCTCCCCCAGATCGGCAGAGGGTGTAGCAGCGGGGCAGCCAATAGGGCAGCATGGGGATCAATTGGCCAAGTATAATTGGGGAGAAAATGGGGGGAAATCACAAAAAGAATAGAACAAAAACTCATAATTTCCCCGTAATATTGTTTTTAAGCTGCAAAACAAATTGCACTTTCGTATTCTTCTACAGTACATTTTGAAATTCCACATCAGTTCAATAAATGACAGGTGATGGTTCCACTCTGCCTGTCAACAACTCATGGCTACAAAGCTGCAAAGAAAATGAGTGACAACAATTCAAACAGAATTCTCTTTGAGGCACTCCCCCTTGGAGTGGAGAGACTGAGGTCTGGCAGAACCAGAACCTCAGGTCAGTTCTCCCCAACTGCCATCCGCCTCTTCAACGAGGCCCGAAAGCCCCCACGAATAAGTAACTATAATAATAACTTTATCAACACCACCCCCCCATGAAACGACGCCGCATACTTGCACGAAGACAGTTCATTTGTAATCTGATTACTTACTGCGTCTAAGCGAATCTTGAGTGCATAGCGTATGCTCCAGTAAAGACGCCTTGTTTGCCAATGAAACAAACCTCAACCCGATTCCACAAACTGATTTAAAAAAGAATGGGGGAAACAGGAGCACTCCATCACATGGATCTGTAATGTGTTTGTTGTAAATGTTGTCCTCTGCTCTCTTGCCATAGTTTAATGAAGGATCCAGGACAGACCACAACCACTGGTCTTAAGCAATTGGACACAGGAATGGAGGCTTCTTTGACAGCGATGTCTAACCACCCCGGATCAACAGCAACCCTGCTAGTGTTTGTTATGATGTAGCCACTCTAACTAATGAGACAGTACCTTTTCTTACGAACAAGCTCAGTGGTGCACAAGAAATTATTGATGATGTTATGACAGATTTGAGAGGCAAGACATGTTTTTCCCCCTCTTTGGAATACATTTCTGTATATTGGAGAGGAAACAAATTGCTTGTATCACAATCAATAGTTGGGATACACAAATATGCATAATAGCATTCAGAGAGCTGATCTTGGTTAGACACATTAGTGACACAATATTAAATCATCTTGATTTGTTTTACAACAGAAGCTGAACCTCGTGGTGAAAAAGAAAATTCAAGCCATGTTAGGGATAACAAAGTACCCAGAATACTCTAAAAGGATGTGGCAGAGAAAACTAACCTCATGCATTTTAAGCAGATGCAATGAGACAGAAGAAAATAGAACAAATCACAGAGTAGCTGCGCCCACTGGTATCATGGTAAAAATAAATGTGATACCATGTGTGAAACATATATATTTTGTAACTATTTACCCAGAAATGTATGTTATTCTTCAGCAATGAGCGGCAACATATAATACACCTACCCAAGAGCTGCCCAGTACAACCTCAGTCATGGTGGCCACTGCGCATTTTCACATTATTGTTCTGTTGACTTGTTGAATCAAATCGGAGTCGACGGGCCCGTGGAAGCGTCCCCTACAGGGGGTGTGATAGTTTGGCAAAGGAGGAGGAGGGGATGAGAGAAGTTCAGTGCCACACAGGGAGTGTTGGAGTGAATCTGCCCTGTGGATGAAAGCCACTGGTCTGTGAGGAGCTGCACTGGCAGGTTTTACAAGAACAACAGTGACATGCACTGTTACAAGCACTTTACAGAGAGCAAGAAAACCAGAGCAAGAATGTGTCATACACACAGCAGAGCAGGGGTACTCGTTTTCCTACTGAATACTATTCTTTTAGTCAGGGTGTGGTATTTCCTCTCCATCTCAGCCTGGCAAACAAACTGTGTGTGTGTGTGTGTGTGTGTGTGTGTGTGTGTGTGTGTGTGTGTGTGTGTGTGTGTGTGTGTGTGTGTGTGTGTGTGTGTGTGTGTGTGTGTGTGTGTGTGTCGTGTGTGTGTGTGTGCGTGTGCGCGTGCGTGTGCGTGTAGTTTTACCAGGACAGGTAGAACATAATTGATTGGATTTTCAAGGCACCCAAAGCGCTTTACATACAGTATCAGGGTGTGTGTGTGTGTGTGTGTGTGTGTATGGGGGGACTCAACTCATCTACCACCAATGTGTAGCACCCACCTGGGTGATGCACGGCAGCGCAGTTTACACCAGAACACTCACCACACATCAGCTCTCACGGTGGAGAGTTGAGAACAAGGGATGGCCAAGGGGTGGCCATGATGGAAGGAAGACCCTGAGCGGGCACCGGGGTTACACCCCTACTTGCGAAGAGTGCTGATGGGATCTTTATTGACCACAGAGTCAGGACTGGGGCACCTGTGGCTCAGGAGGTAGAGCTGATTGTCCACTAATCGCTTTGGATAAAAGAGGTCACTGGTTCGATCCCTGCCTGCCTCCTGCAAGTATGTTGAAGTGTCCTTGGGTAGCCTGGATGGAAAAACCTCGCTCCGAGTCTTCCAGCTATGGGCGGAAGAGCACATCACCAAATTGCACAGCACCAAAGTGGTGTGTTCCAGGAAAAATATTCCGCTCAATTCTTGCGTTCCGTTTAGGAAACATGGGCGACACGAGTAAGTAGCGTTATAGCTAAAAACAAACACTTTGTTTGTTATGTCAACGCTTCTTCTTTTTTCTCTAACTCGTAGTGACTGCCTACTGTTGCATTTCTGTGGGGGGACAAAAACACTGCAGCACACGCCACCGGAAGACGGGGGCGGGTCAGCAGTAACGCATCACCAGGCTCTCTCCCCTCTGAGAGAGCCTGGTGATGCGAGGTTAGTCCTTGGGCAAGATACTGAACCCCAAATTGCTCCTGATGGCTGTACCAGCAGTCCAGCACCCTGAATGGTAGCTTACCGCCGCCCATCGGTGAATGAATGTGTGCGTGAATGGGTGAATGTAGGCATATTGTAAAAGCACTTTGGATGAAAGCGCTATATAAATGCAGTCCTTTTACCATTTACCAGGACCTCTGTGTAACGTCTCATCACAAGGATGGTGCTCACTCATAGGACAGAGTCCCAGGGCCTGTCTCTGCCCTGCGGCATAAGTATTCATGAGAGCAGAGGGAAGAGCACCTTCATACAGGTCCTCCAGCACCACTTCCAGCAGCACCATGGTCTCCCATCCAAGGACTAACCACAGTCAGACCTGCTTAGCAGGAGCCACGGTGCTGGCAACACTACACAATGACACTGACATTAGGTCATAGCATGAAGCCTCCCAAGCCAACCCGTCAACCCTGTTTCTACCCTTCTACACCATGATGAATGAAAGATCCCCCGCACTTTTTACCATCTGCTATTTCAATGTAAATCCCTTTTGATCAGCATCCAGCAATGTGCCTGTCGTAGGCCGATAGTCTTTTGTATTTAGTGGATTAAGCTCGTGCTGTGTGGGCTTTCTGGACAGAGAATGCAGGAGGAGTGACATCACTGACAATCTACAGTATATGTACATGGGTGAAGGTGTTATCAGCATGGCTTTCTGGACAGAGAATGCAGGAGTGATCTATACATGGGTGAAGGTGTTACCAGCATGAAAGGGAGGGCGAGATAGCGTTAAGACTGTTAGGGCTCTATCTTCCCAACGGTGGTAATTTTGCGCTGGAATAGCGCCCGTTTTGCGCTGGAATAGCGCCGCGCAAAGCCCTAATTGTGGGCGTGTCGGCCCGCTGCGCTTCACGTCATCTCAGCGCAAACCTCCATAGGCGTGTTTATGCCCATAAAGGATTCACAAGGTGAGATCACTCCCCTGAAAAGCCACAGCGTCACCGCCATCACGTCAGCAGCTTTTTTCTTGCTGAGAGCAAGCAGAGAAACAGAGAGAAAAGAGAGAGGGTGAGAGAGAGGGGGGGGGGGGGGGGGGAACGAGAGAGGGAAGAGAGAGAGAGGGCCGCCGCGCAATTACGCAGTGATGTCCCAAAGCGTGCGCTTACTGTAATTAGACGTTTGGTTCATATAGGCTATAACATAGCCCTACACATCAAAAAAATATTTGTTTCTTTAATAGGGTAGGAATGTGTGAGATTTTACTTCTAGCCTATTTCAATAGCCTGTGTCAGAATTGTCCACTCTGGTTAAGCCATTGACTGCGGTCACGCCATCCGCGCTGTGGAGAAGCTGGTCTTGCATGCGTGCAATTGCAGGGAAAGAGGTTACTGTACTGGCCGGACACTACGGGTCGGTGCCCTGGGTGTTTTGGGCCGGCCAGGGTGGGGAGAGGCAGCTTGGCACAACACCGTCACAACTTTCTCAAAAGCAATCTACTGTTACCTCACACCACAAACCTGTATGGTCGGGAATTATGTAGCCTAATAAAACCATGACAAACGAATTCTCATTTTTAAATCAAGGTGTGTTTTTTCTGCAATGTAGGCTATAGTTGAAAATCAACATGGCATTCCGAGGAGAGAAGAGTGTGTGCAGGCGCGAGGAGAGTGACATCCATGCCGTGCGTAAATGTATCCAAACAAGGATTTCCTGCATGGAGAATGCTGTCTGCGCTCAGGCGTACGGCTGGCGTAGTGGGGTTGTTTGCGCTAAGACCAGCTATTTGCTGGCGTTAAAATTGAGAGCAAGGCCCCTTTTTCGAACACATTGCGCTGGAACGCCTATTTTGGAACGGGCAACTCCCAAACCTCTCTTTGCGCTCGGCACATACCGACGGTATCTTCCCCACAGCGCTAAATGACACTCACTTGTGCGAGACACACGATAGGCTAGAGGCCCACCGACACGCCTGGGCCACGCCTACACCTGTGTCATCACAGCGCAAAACTGGACAGTGGAGGCAGACGATAGCTTAAGACGCTGGGAAGATAGCAATAAGAGGCGCACAAACGCAGCGCAAACAATAGCGCTGTACGACGATAGAGCCCTTAGTGTGGCACGTGCTTGTTAGTGCGTGGGTGTGTGAAACAATAGGTTAAGGGAGAACAGGTGTTTTTGTGTGTTCATCTGTGCATGCAGGCTTGGTGCATGTGTTTGTGTGGCAGTGCCACTGTTGCTCCAGGGGGGCGGTGGTTTGATGATGTAGCTGTCACTTTATTAAGATAAATTTTCCAATCACATGGCGAGATCTCCCACCCTCAGGAGTGCCAGCGTCGGGGATTAGATTACCGCCTCCTAACCCTCCCACAATGCATCACGCTTTACATCACAATTCAATAGGAAAGCAATACTAGACTGGGAGACGCTGCAGCCCTCCCTCCTAAAAAGAGGGTTTCAAATTAGCTCTGGAGACATGCAGTACATCACCACAAAAATCAGACTCATCCTGATAACGCTATTATACAACTAACAGCTCATTTGAAAACACTATACAGTATGTAGGATACTGTATATCACGCTGAAATTAGTTGTGTTTACATATTAAAATGCTCGTAAACAAACAACCATGCAAATAAAATAAGCATTACAGAAGGTTGTTATTTGCTTCATGCTTTGATTTGGATTGATTTTCTTAGGTTCAATTTCCCACAAAAACACACCTGACGAAGTGGCATGAAAGCAACAAGAGGAAATAATGAAATATAGCCACATCAATCAGCTCACATGATATACAGTAGAATGTGATATCAATGGTCATTATTACCATTCATTCAGCAATGACATTGGCACAAACTGTCTCCTAAACAGCAGCAAGTGAAAGATAGACTCTCTCATCCATTAAATATTCTACATTATTCAATCACCCGTCATCAAAGACCAATCATTATCAATTTACACTGATGTCCACAAGTATTATGATGACAAGGAAAAGGTGGTAAAAGTTAGTCATGTGTTAAAATTCGTGGAACAGAGTCTGAGAAGTAGCCTGGCAAAAACCACATTGATTTCAGTGGGCGGGAGTACTTGCATTGACAGACAACTCCTTCAGCCAATCAGCATAACCAAAGCCAATCCAAATCCACTCGGAAGAACGAGAAATGGGGCTCGCGCATACTCTTGTTCTTATTAAAGAACTAAGGAGCCCACTAGAAAAGCATTCTAAAAACTAAGGCTTTTCAAACAACCTCCAAAAGCTGAGGAATAGTGTATAAAGTATCTTTGCTGAAAGGGAGAAGAATGCAGACACTGCATCAGGTCTTAATGGGATATACACACAAATGCTGCATCAGGTCTTAAAGGTGCATTCAGCGATGGTTTTGTGTTAAATAGATCGGGTGCTGAGTGGCCCCTGGCCATTTTCTAATTCACAATGAAAACTAACGTTAAATAAAGTTTGACTGAGCTTGAACTAAATTGTCAAATATCACCGCCTGCTTGCCGCCCAGGCACTTTTTAACGTCCCTGTTTGCATTGTCGCTCTGATTATTGCTTTGATTATTTGTTTGCATTCTGCTTGGTGGTTCACATAATGCTATGTGGGTTCATGACAGAGTTAAATTGTCAGACTAAACTCCGACTGGCACCCCAAAAACCTACAATCCGCTACAGAAAAATGTATATTATAAAATGTCTGTTTATGAACTGGGCCCTGGCCTCCTGTTATTTTGCAAAAGTTGCCCCCGGGCAAACCAAGTTGAGTATCCCTGGGTTACGGTGTGTCAATGTCAAACTCAATTTCATCCCGGGCCACATCAGGATTATGGTTGCCCTTAAAGGGCCGGTTGTAAATGTAACATTATATAAATGTATCTAGCCTACTTGATATCATATTACATAATTGCCTCTGATTAAATTATTATTGGTTTTTAGTAATAACTTAATAATTAATAACTAGCTCTGAAAGCAGAATTATAGGAAAAACAATGGCAAAAAGACAACTTGTACCGTAGCCTAAGTAGTAGAACTAATTAGAATTAGAATTTTATTGCACAAATTGTATTCTTTGCTAGGTCTCGCAAGCCACGTAAAAGGAGGTGCCGGGCCTGATTTGGCCCTTGAGTTTGGGACATATGGGTTAACTGTTATTGAGTCTATTTCTACAATAAAAGAACTGGTGTGCTCAATGCACAGTCACAGAGTTTGACAGTGCTGACCAAAAAAGCATAAAAATTAAGTTGTAAGCACTCACGACGAATACGTTTCAATCACTTCTTTAATAATGCACAGCAGACATGATAAACAGGCGGATTTCAGCAGTCAGATTTCCTCAGCGCTGATTGGCCCTTGAACTACGTGGTCCCTGATTGGCCCTGTTACTACATTGTAATTCCAGGAAATCTCTGTGGGCGGCTGGAAGTCCAGACTAGAGCGAAACGGCACATGAGGTCACATGATCAGGATGGTTTTTACCAGGCTGATCTGATAAGTGCTTTTGATTGAATTAATTAAAGACCCGCTGATGCAACATTGCAAGAAAATGACTGCCTGTCACGTCATTGATTTGAGTACACAGTAGGGTTTCTTGTTCCACCAATCAACTAAGCATACTGAGCATACTGAGAAGAGATGAGATGAGAAAGTAAAGCTTAATTCATACTTATTAGAAAGTGTCGCTCAGCACATGGTCGCAGACGAAAAAGAAAGTGTCATGGTGTTGCATTTATACTTCAGTGAACATTCGAACATTCGTCACGTGACACCCGAACGCTATAGTGCAGACAGCCAAGGCAAGAGACGGAATGGAATGCACAGTGAAACCACCAGATGTAACGTACTTGGCTGCAGCCGCATATAAACGACACACAACCACACAACTCACCTCCTCTCTCTCTGGGACATTGGTCACGATGTTCTTTGTGATTTTCACGAAGTCATACATCAAGGACAGGCTGATAAAAATAGCGGGGACAGTTCATTCATTTCAATCGAGCGAAAACCAAAACAAGGAGGTCAAGCGCGTGCCGTCTATATAGCCAATCAGACTTGCGCGATACTATGACGTAGTCAGCGACACTAGACATTTCACTAGGTAGCAGACACTGCTGCTCGCTGACACTTGAAAGTGTCGACTCAATTCCTCATTTCTGTCGGCGACCGTTTCAAAAGTATCGGCAGACAAAGCATAAATTGGGCTTAACACTTCTAGGCCAGTTGCCCGCTAAACATGGGTATTGAGGTGAGGGCCCACTTTTTTGGGCCTGTGGGGATCCTTGATGGCCTCAGACTCAGCAGCAGTAGGGAGGTAGGAGGTGTTGGACAGAGACCATGGGAATCGGCGCCAAGCTTGATGCAGAACACACACACACACACACACACATGCAGACATGCGCAACACACACTCAAACACACACACACACACGCACGCGCACGCACACCGGCACACAGCAGGACAAAGCAGACAGACTGTGATCGTAACACGGCATTGACCCGCCACCTTCTGTCAGCTCTTTTCACGCTTGCCTTCACTCGATGTCACACAGACAATAAGAAGGCATTTGAATGCTTTGAATTTGATCATCATGTTGTGCCTTTTCCCTCTTGATGTTGATTACGTTTGTCAAGTTGTTGTTTTTTAACTCTTAAAAAACTAGAACGACCGCAACGCGGACTTATGCCTCCGCCATTAGTTCATTCTTGAGTCCAAATCGCCATTTGAGGCAAATTGGAGGAAATTCCGTCAAGGCGCCCCTGTGATGTTGCGTTACAGAGCTTGGAAATTGGGTGTGTGAGGTCACAGTGACCTTGAACTTTGACCACCAAAATGTAATCAGTTCATCCTTGAGTCCAAGTGGACGCTTGAGGCAAATTCGAAGAAATTCCATCAAGACATTCCTGAGATATCGCGTTAACAAGCTTGAAAATGGCATTCGAGAGGTCACAGTGACCTTGACCTTTGATAACCAAAATGGAATCAGTTCATCCTTGCGTCCAAGTCGATGTTTGAGCCAAATCAGAAGAAATTCTATCAAGCCGTTCTTGAGATATTGCGTTAATGAACTTGGGAATGGCATTCGTGAGGTCACAGTGACCTTGACCTTTGACCACGAAAATCTAATCAGTTCATCCTTGAGTCCAAGTCGATGTTTGAAGCAAATTTGATGAAACTCTGTCAAGGCATTTCTGAGATGTTGCGCTAACAAGCTTGAAAATGGCGTTCGAGAGGTCACAGTGACCTTGGCCTTTGACCTTTGACCACCAAAATCGAATCAGTTCATCCTTGAGTCCAAGTTGATGTTTGAGGCAAATTTGATGAAATTCCGTCAAGGCATTTCTGAGATGTTGCGCTAACAAGCTTGAAAATGGCGTTCGAGAGGTCACAGTGACCTTGGCCTTTGACCTTTGACCACCAAAATCGAATCAGTTCATCCTTGAGTCCAAGTCGATGTTTGAGGCAAATTTGATGAAATTCCGTCAAGGCATTCGTGAGATATCGCGTTAACAAGCTGGAAAATGGCGTTTGAGAGGTCACAGTGACCTTGACCTTTGACCACCAAAATCTAATCAGTTCATCCTTGAGTCCAAGTCGATGTTTGAGACAAGTTTGATTAAATTCCGTCAAGGCATTCCTGAGATATCGCGTTAACAAGCTTAAAATGGCGTTCGAGAGGTCACAGTGACCTTGACCTTTGACCACCAAAACCTAATCAGATCATCCTTGAGTCTAAGTCGATGTGTGAGGCAAATTTGATGAGATTCCGTCAAGGCATTCGTGAGATATCGCGTTAACAAGCTGGAAAATGGCGTTTGAGAGGTCACAGTGACCTTGACCTTTGACCTTTGACCACCAAAATCTAATCAGTTCATCCTTGAGTCCAAGTCGATGTTTGAGACAAGTTTGATTAAATTTCGTCAAGGCATTCCTGAGATATTGCGTTAACAAGCTTGAAAATGGCGTTCGAGAGGTCACAGTGACCTTGACCTTTGACCACCAAAATATAATCAGATCATCCTTGAGTCTAAGTCGATGTTTGAGGCAAATTTGATGAAATTCCGTCAAGGCGTTCCTCAGATATCGCGTTAACAAACATCGTACGGATGCGGATGTACGTACGTACGGCCGTACGGACGGACGGACGGACGGACAACTGGCTATCGCCGGCGGAGGCATAAAAATCTTCATGCCAACCTTAGTTTGTTGGAAGCACTTAATGCATAGATTTGACTTTGCTTGAACTGGAGTGTAACAAGTTGACAATTCAGTCTTATATCAGGCTAGTAAAATAGGTCATATCGTGTAGCCAACTTCTCCATTACCAAGAGACATGGTAGGTGCCAGTTATTTTAATTGAATTTATTTGAGTTCAATTTAACCTTATAGGCCTAATATTTCTCAGATAACCAGAGACAGATGCCTTTGCATGCAGACAGGGTGAGTGGAAAAGTATGTGTAACCCACCCACCCAACCACCTCCCACCTACAATACCCATTCTTTCTGCAAAATTCCACCTTATAATTTATTCATTCCGGAGACTAAGGTTGGACGGAGTGTCCCCTGGGTTATTCCCTTATAATGACTTTTTGGGCAGGACGGTTCTAATGGTTTAGAGGACTCTCTGCTGCTCGCTCTCAGCAGAGTAATGAGACATTTCCAGCCATCTCAGCTAGCAAACTGACAGCGTCACTGACTGCGGGTCCACTGGGAGGTCTTGTTAGGATGTTGGGATATAATTGCACGATATGTTGGCAGGCAGAACATTAAGAGAAAGGGCAAGGCAGCAGGAATACATTTTAGCATCTCGTGACTGGGTTGCCAATGTTTCTAGAGTCTGTTGTAAAGGGTTACCCATACTGCAGGGACTGTTCTGTCCTTCCAGGATTTCAGAGTTCAAGTTGTGTGTGTGTGTGTGTGTGTGTGTGTGTGTGTGTGTGTGTGTGTGTGTGTGTGTGTGTGTGTGTGTGTGTGTGTGTGTGTGTGTGTGTGTGTGATTGTTGCCATAAAAAAAATGCTTGATTTTGCAGTGGTCTTCTAAAAAATTCTAATGCAATAGGTTTACTGTATATGTTTTTTTTGCAGGAAATTTGCAAAAATTGTTGAGGATTATTTATTTTTTTACTACCTAATGGCAATGTAATTTATTAAGTTTTATGCAGTGCCCAATTCAGCCTCCCTCTTTTTGAAGCCTATGCGGAAATTGCATTCTTTCAAATGGCCAGTGGGGGGCGCAGTTTGTGTAGCACTCCCCAGGAACATGCATTCAACTCTATGGGAAACGAGCCAACTTATCTCTCGGTCTATGTCTTAAATAAACACTTTCCAAATGAGTTTATGGTCTGAAAAAACTATTTCAAGTCTTTTTCATGCTCTCACGCACTCCGTTTTCTAAATTATAGCCCCATTTAGAGAAAAATAGACGACAAACATCAGATAATAAGAACAGTAATACTTCCGACCGGTAGAGGCAGTAATGTGCCGCAAGGCATCTAGTCTGCGGAAAGTACATGAAAGTACACGAATAAGAAATTCTTTAAGCAACCTAGCAACCAATGCTAGCAGATAGCAAGTAATAGTTAAGCAAATTATCAGAAAATAGCGTTACTTTATGATATTTTAATAATGTTAGTCGACACACGTAACTGTATAGATACCATACATGTAACGTTCATAACATGGCGGACCATTTAACGTTATCTATACCATTAGATAAAGCCTTAAGCCTTCTTCTCTGTATTCAGACCCGAATTATAAACCGGAAACCGGAGTACGTTATAAACGTTATAAATATAGTCACGTTATAAACAGGAAACAGTGTTACTCGAAATTAAAAGTTAAATCAATTTGGTCATTCAGTGGCGTTTTACTGCCATATAAAGTAACTAACGTTAGCCACTAGCATTAGCCACAGTAGCTGACTACCCATAATGCATTACGGCGATAAGAGACAGGGCAAATTCGGAAACTCCCCCTGCAGCCGCTGGGGGCAGCCGCCCCCTCTCCAAGTACTTCCGTGTAGAATTAATCCATTCAACCAATCAATGATGAGCAGGAAGCGGGAGATTCAAGCCTCACTTTCTGCTATCAAGACCCAATCAGCTCAGTATATCCGGATCTATTATACTATCAATGGTTTCATGTGATTTTTGGGGGGGTAAAATTGCGGAAGCTGCCAAAAATGGCAAGATGAGGAATCTGTTTTGCCGATTTAGTGGGAATTTAGAAAAAAATGCAAGCCCACACAAAATATGGCAGAGAATAGTAGAATTTGAATTAATTACTGTGATCGCAAAGTCGCAATGTCCTGGAGGGACTGATGGTTAGCATAATGACAATACATTCTATACTGTATTACTACTACTACTACATGAGGAAATGGTCGGTTATTCCATTTGATATTTGGAAGAGGAAAACATAACTCTCGCCTTTGATACCTTTGAATAACAGATTGCTTGTATTGGTCTTTGTCATCAGTCATATGGAATGGGGAAACAGCAGTGGGACAAATGATTGATTAGTGTAAAACCTGTCAGGTTCCCTCACTCCCCCAGCAGTGTGATGACTCCCAGTGCCAAGAATAGATCTAAAGACTGACAGCTGCCTCTCCCATAGGACAAAAGGCTCTCGCTTCTGCTCATTTGTGATGATGCCTACGCTTGTGGAGGTGTGAGCATACAGTATAACTATCACCGAGGCTTGGGCATACACCTACTGTAACAGTCAATCTGTCTCTTTTGATGAAGTGAAAATAATTGTTTTCTGATGCGCGCTGCACATGAGTTATATATTTACATGGCCTATACCAACCCATGTTCTGATGATCATTTGTAAATATAAGTTGTTGATTTGCAAGTGCAACTAAATCACTCCATCTCTGCCTTAGTACACAGTACAGCACTCTCTGCGGGGGATCCCATAGGTACAGAAAATAGCACACATCCAGCTCAATGTCAACTCTAACTAAACAAAACCTTTGAATAATTAATGGGGGTTGACGCATTGTATGTGCCAGGGAATTGGAACGGTACTCCCACACCATGGCATCTCTGCCAGATAAAAGCAGCACGGGGTATAGAGCTTTGACGTTATTGTCTGCCTTTCACACAAGTGGTGAATAATGTCAAATAATGTCAAATTGTTGCAGCAGATGAAGGTCTTCTCCCAGAAGGGGTGAACTTGATCCAACACTATCCGAACCATTCTGCCAGATGCAGGCCAATCTACTGTAAACATCAACTTTTCAGCAGGAAGCCTTTACTTCAATTCAGTTCAGTTGGAGAGACTGAAGCTATGCCTTTGCTCACTAACACTGTCTGCAGGCGTATTACTGTACAGGAGTTAACCTTGCTGGCAGGCTATTTCTGCTTTTCTATCAAAGCACAGCCACTAAGACTGAAACAGCTTAATGCTAGGCAGGTGGCCAGAGCTCAGTGCCTATCCGTTCCACACGACATTGGACTGACAAGTGGCGTAGCACCTAATCAAATCACCAGGCAGAAATGAACAGGGGAGAGAAAGATGCCACCTGGGCGCCACAGAAATAGCCTGGGTGTGGAGTGGAAGTGAGGAAGCTGTGATCCCACTCTCAAGCCTGTCTATCCGGTGTACTAAGCCCAGATCCCACTCTCTGGTCCTCTGACTACCCCCTCCACCCCCCCCATCTTGTTAATTGGCCAGATGGGGGAGATTATAGAGCCCCTGGGACATGGTTGCTAGGATATTGATGGCAGTCATGGGACGGACATTGCTCTGGACATTTCTCGCCTCTCGTTGGTGTAAAGGTCTCCCATTCGATTTTCTGAAGGACGTTGGTTGTTATGGCCACTATTTTAATTGTTTATTTATTTAGTGTCAGTACAGTAACTGTGAATTTGTCAAGGTGTCGAGACATAATATTCCAATATCATGTAAGGCTGAGCGATAATTCAATATAATTTGCCGTCATTCAGTGGAATCATATCATGATGATATGAAGATATTTTAATATCCTGAAGCACATTTCTGCTGCTTAAATTGATGATAAGCAGATTTGACTTAAAAACTGATCAAATGAGGTATGGTAGGCATATTATTTTAAAATTTCAGTTTTGTTTGACATCACACCTAAAACATTACCATTCGGTTCACTGAGATGAACATTCATTTGATTATTTAATCTGATTGTGCATACATGAACCATATTGTGATATATTGATTTTGAGAAAAATTATATTGATATTGATATATTGATTTCAAACGTATCGCCCAGCCCTAATATCATGTGTAGGATTTCAAAGCCAAGAACAATGATAATGCCCTAAAAATGCCTTCAGGGGGAAAAAAAATAGAAAATGTACAGCATAAAACCTTACCCTCTGTGAATTTACTGAGCATCATCTTATGGGTCCACTGTGAAAGATCAATGTCAACAATTAATAATAAACTGTATAAATGCACAGCCTTTGAGAAAAGAGCTTGGCTCATAATGCACCATGGATTATCATATTCCTTTAAAGATGAGATCTCCTAAAAAGCTCCCTAGACACATGATTTATGGCAGGAAACGGATTGACCAGAGGGCAAGTCAATAACAACAAAGGCTTGTTTGTACACTTGAGCAGAAGCATAATCTCTGTACAACACTTTGCTGTGCCATTCGAGCTAGTCAACTGCATGAGTGGTGGGCAAGCTTGCCATTGGCTCCATATGGAGGCTACAGCCCTGTGCATGGACACATATGCTTACTGTAAGCTGTAGGGCCGAATGGATCGGCGGTGAAGCTGCATTCCTATTGCTAATGTTTACAATAAGTGAGAGAAGAGACCTTCCCTAGCTGGCCTGGTTATTAAATGGACAGTTATATACTGGGATTCAATCATGAGAGACCAGTTGGTAAGATTTAACAAGTAGCTTTATTTTGGGTGCACCGATCATGTTTTTTGCCACCGATCACCTATGGGAAATATCTGCCCAACCGATCATCGACCGATCACCGATTACCGATCACGATATATAAACTCCTCAAAAAAAGTTTGGAAACGTTATTTCGGTCGATTATTTCTCCCCTTTAATAATACCAATTGGTATTGTATTTTATATCATTGGAAAGCCTGATTAGTCACCTTTACAACAGGGTACAACTTATAAGGACCGTGCATTCATGGAATGAGCAACACAGCTAAACGTGTGGGTAGCGCCTTAAAGAAATGTGCCAAAATCTCCTGCAATATTCTTCTGTTATATTCTTCTGGTATTCACTCTTGTTTTGAGTTGCTTGGTGGATTGGATGATTGCACTCTCCCACAGTAATAAGGAAAAAACAACACATATTGGCCTTTTTTACACTTTATTCATTTGACACTGTCAGGGACCTCAGTAGTGTGTGGAACATCCATACGCAGCCACAACAGCTTGGCACCTTGGCACCGCAAATTAGGTGCCAATCAGGTGCCAGTCTGGCACACACCTGTGACTGACACACACCTGCCAGCATTTGAAGCTCAAAACAAGAGTGAATACCAACAAAAGAATATTGCAGGAGATTTATATATATATATGTTAAGCAGCTATTGTAGTCTATTATAGAACAGTTTCCATTTGACATATAGACCTACATTTCATGCATCAAATTGAAAGTGCAGCACATTTTATTAAAGGAAACTGCCAACATGATTTTGTGTGTGTGAGATAATTGGAGCACAAGACTGTGTTGAACTAAATGGCTAGTAGTTCAGTCCAGTTCCCTCAGTTCAGTTTATAAAGGAACAAACATATTCCACTTCGGGATTTCCATGTTACCAGTTCAATGCAGTTCAGTTCACTCAACAAAAATACTCCATTCCGGGATTTCCCTGTTACACAAGAAAAATAACTTCGACCAAAGGAAACTATTTTATCAATTTATAAGCTAATGGGCTAAAGCTAACCGGAGCTATTAACGTTGCATATATGGATCAAACACGGACTTAACAGCATGCAAATGCCTCGGTAGGCGGGAGGACTGGAGGTAACTTCTCTCTGCTGAGTCTGCTCTAATCACCAGCTGATTGTGTGATTCAAAGACGCAAGGGGTGTGTTGGCAGTCTGGTGTGGTGTGTGGAGGTGAGTACACTGACGAAAGCAAAGTGTGTGCTTTGCAACACAATGATATAAACGTTAGAGCACAATATGAAAGTTAAACGATAGACATTGAAGACATGAAAATGGGCTGCCTCATGTTTCTCACATGCAGCATGATCGGCTATGCACTCGGTGACAATAAAGAAATATCTGCAATCAGCCGATCGCATATTTGAGGTCAAAATCGGCCGATACAGATTGCGTGCCGATCGATCTGTGCGCTGCTTTATTCAATAAATGGCATGGCATGGCAGCTACTTTGGCCTATGACTCCATTGTGAGATGACGGCCCTCTTGTGGTGAGAGGGGGGTATCTGTTTAGCTAGGATAGAGAATCCACCCCCACCCCCGTGGGGAATTCTTCGGGAGTCAAGACACGTTGGTGGCGGACTGGGGAGGTGGGTGGGGCGAAACAAGAGCTCAGTGGAGACAAACAGCCGAGATGCCAGCTGCTGCTATGATTCGGCCAGAGAGGAAGGTGAGCTAAAACCTTCGCTATATACTAGGATGAAACTGGCAACGACTGACATCATAACTGACGTCATACATCATAACTGACGTCATACTTGACTGATGTCACGGGCTGATCAGATATGAGAATATGGAGGTCGGGTTGAAATTCCGTCTGCACCACACTTGTTGATCAATATGAGTGACTCAACAGCAACAGGATAGGGTAGGTTATAGGCTGTAGATAAAAAGCTAAATTCTTTGGTTGCTAAGTAGTTCAAGGAAAGGTTAGGGTAGGTTAGAGTAGGTTATGCTGGAGATTAGGTAGAGTGTGAGCCTTGCTAAAATCTACTCTTGCCTACCCCACATCTTTGTTCTGTTCTCTCTAGTCTTCTCTCTCTCCGCTCTCCTATCTCTTCTCCCTTTCCTCTCTCCTCTCCTCTCTCTCTCCTCTTCTCTTGTTTGTTTTTTATAAGCTTTATATAAGTTGTTAAATTCTGTTTATTGATTGTGCGTAGTTGTACTTAGCTAGACACATTCTCTGTAAATACATGCTTGTGAATTAGGGTTATACAAATAAACCTGACTTGACTCAAGGAGTACCTCTCCAGGTGCTTTGATTTCTATGTGAATTAAAGTAAAGAAGGGTTATAGGCAGAGTGAAGCTTCGGAGAATGGGTAATTTTTTTTACTACAAGACAAGCCACTGAATTGGCTCAAACAGATATCTGTCCCCATTATAATATTGTATTAATTTTTTTTAACAATACACAAACAAAACAAACAAGCTCAGTCACAGGAAAATTATATATATATATATATATATATATATATATACTGTATATACAGTGTTTCCCACAGGATTTGGAGTATTTGTGGTGGGGACCGCAGACCCCCTAGACAAACATTTTAAAGTAAAATGCATGCATTTGGTGTAATTAAAAGGCTAGATCTATGAAGAACATGTCATCATTACTGTGCTGTGGGTTTACAATGACAAACTAAATTTCTCCCTATAGGTCAGGGATACTCAACTTGCTTTGCCACTTTCGTGAAATGATAGAAGGCGATCGGCCAGTTAATAAACAAACAATATACATTTTTCTGTAGCGGATTGTAGGTTTTTGGGGTGTCAGCCGGAGTTTAGGCTGACAATGTTGTGCACACCGGATAGTTAGTTAGGTTAAGTTAGTTAGGTTAAGTACATAAGTGCCTGGGTAGCGAGCAGATGGCGGTATTTGACAATTTAGCAGCTAAATCATAGATTATTGAAAGATATTCCATATTCCAGACTGAAATGCTATAACAGAAGTATTGGCCAGAATGACATGAACATTTATTGGACACGTATTCAGCGGGTATCTTGCATGTTGCGTTCAGGTGCACTGTAAAAAAAAAATATATATATATTTTTTTTTGGTCAACATCTTTTTGTGGCGGTCAAAATCCTTTTGTGGCGACCCGCCACAAATTCCTTTATGTATGGGAAACACTGATATATATATATATATATACATGTTATCGATGCTCAATATTGCAACATGGTGCTACCAGCTCCATAAGGTGCTTATGTGCTTGTAAGGGATACTGTGCATGGGGAACCCTCGCAAGGGGTCTATGAGAAACCAGCCAGGCGAGTCACTCGTCGCCCCTAACCTCATCAAGGTAGGCTAGAAACTGAGATTTTTTTAATGAGTTGGTCCTCAGAAACCTAAGTTTCTCCATCCATATGACAGAATTAGTTTTTTGGCAAAAGTTGTCCCCTGCATCAGAGACTGTTGCACGCTGTAGGGAAGTTCAGAGAGGACTCGGAGCAGCTGAAGATGGCGAGTTCAGAACCAGGGCAGGGGCAGAACCAGAAGGCATGAGACAGAGTGCCCTCCGAAACTTGACATCTGTCACACAGTTGCGAGAGAGAGAAGGGAAGATCTAGTTTAATTTATGCTTGGAGTAGTGAAGACGGTGAGCGACTTTAAATTGGATCAGCTGGTGTCTACTATTAACTGAGCAGAGTTGTATCACAGACAGACTCCTTTCCCATATAATGTCAGATAAATCAATACCAGGTTCCCCCTGCCACATTCTTCTCTAATCCTCTCAGTAGAGGCCATGGTGCAATTGTCAGACATACAAACCTAGAGATGAGATGCTTGGAGTGAGGAGGGCTCAGCGAAACATCGAAAAAAGCATGTTCATGTGGGAGCACTTCAAAGGTGCGAATCTTGGATCGGACATAATTTCTGATCTGCAGGAATCTGAGCCAGTTCGTGCCGGGCAACTCAAACTTCCTCTTCAGTAGATCAAAGCATGCAAAATGATCATCTATATATAGGTCTTTAATGGAAGCCAGACCCTTCTCACTCCAGGCATGATAGTTTTTGTCTGACACAAGGAGGAAAAAAGAGTGACTGAAACAAATTGGAGTGTGGATGGAAACATCTGGGAGGGTCAAAGCTTTCCTAACTTGGTTTACAATTCTGAGGGAGTTTCTCACAACAAAACCCAAATCCCGAGAAGTCCCTGGCCTCTCTAGCGTAGAAAATAAGATGCCTGGCAGAGAGTGAGTTGGCCATAAAGCTGGCCTCCATTTTCAGCCACAGGGGGGCCCCGAGAGCTAGATTCCCAGGGGTCCCTTGCTGCCAAAACATTAGAGCCCTAACATTGGCAGCCCAGTGGTAGTGCCTAAACACTGGTGCCTAAAGACTTGGGTTTTTGCAAGTGAATTTTCGAAATTCTATGATTCTTATAATTCCAGATGTAGGATATAATTATAGTCCAGTTCTTTGAAAAAAGCCAATGTAAGGAGAATGGGCACAGAGAGGAACCTGGGAAGTGAAACCATCTTAACTGAGTTTATGCGGCCAATCATGGACAAAGGCAGGATTTTCCAATTGTCTATACATTCTTTAAGTCTTAAAACAAAATCACCAAAATTCAACTTAAATATTAGTTTAGGATCTTTGGGTATGGTCAGGCGAAGATATGTGAGGCGGTCCTTTGCCAATTTGAATGGGAGATTTTCCAGGAAACCGGGAGTGAAGACATCAGACATCATAAAGTCGCTTTGTCCAGTTAATTGTGTATCCGGATAGCCTACTAAAGGTTGTAATTAATTCTAGGAGAGGGGGGATCGATTGTTTTGAGTTATGTAGGTATAATATTACATCGTCAGCGTACAAACTGATACGTGTCTCAATACCGCGACCTTCAGGCCTGCAAGGCTTGGGTGACCACATATTTTTAAGGCAAGGGGCTTGAGCGCAACAGCGAAGTGGGCCGGCGGGAGAGGGTAGATGCCCCCATTTCTTTGAAGGAATCGCTCCATACTTCTACTGTAGCCTGTACATTAACAGGCTTGCTCTAGGAATTGCCATACAGTACCTACAGTACATGCGTTTCATCATGTAGCGCTCATCTGATCTTCTTTACTATACACCCTGTCCTCTCAGTCAGAGAGTTAACGAGAAGTGACATCATAAGGAATATCGTTATGTATAATTGAGCCACCCACTGCCTCAGTTTCCTGCACACATTGACAGGCAAAAGGAACAAAGCTTTCAAGGAACAGCAACCAGATATGAAATCCATTCCCGCTAGAGGAGCTAATGGATTACTCGTAGTGAGCTGCAGGTGGAGTATCACTGCCAGACAGATCATGTGGTGCAGGAGGTCTAAGGTGAGGGAGAGCACCCACGCGCGCGCACACCACACACGCCACACACAGCGGCGGTGCTATGATCACAGCAGGGGGTGGCGGCAATCAAAACTAAAGGCACTGAGATGAATGAACACACACCTCTGTGTTTCTGCCCTTTGATTTCACTGCTACACTGATCCAGGTAAACATGAGAGGCATCAAGCGGCAACCTCCAGCTCGGAAAGATGAGGCTAACGCAGAAATGCCAAAAACTGCACTCCCTCGAATGGCCACTTGAGGCTGGCTGCAAAATTCACCCCATGTTTAAATGGTAAATGGCCTACATTTATATAGTGCTTTTATCCAAAGCGCTTTACAATGAGTAGGTACATTCACACATTCACACAGACATTGATACATGATGGCGGCAAGCTGTCACGCAGGGTGCTGGCACAGCCATCGGGGTTCAGTATCTTGCCCAAGGACACCTCAACATGCGGACTGGAGGAAACGGGGATCGAACCACCAACCTCTTTTATCCAAAGAGATTAGTGGATGACCCGCTCTACCTCCTGAGCCACAGCCGCCCCAATGCCAGACTTTATATATATATATATATATATATATATATATATATATATATATATATATATATATATATATATATATATATATTTAATAATCATGTTTACAGCCTGGTTCAAAAAACTATTTTGGGCTCTATAGCTATAAGCTAATTTCACCATTCATAACAACTGTACTGGGGTGGAGGTGGATTTTTATATAACTCACTCATTTATACAGTCTATGGCTGCAAAGAGAAGTCAGATTGTATAGAAGTAATGGGGAAATTACCTGAATTCTCACTTGATTTATGACCTCAGTAAACACTTTCCTAATGAGTTGATGGTCTCAATCGTCTGTTTCAAGTTTTCTTCAATGCAGCCTGATGTTCATTTGTAAAGTATGGTCCCATTTAGAGTCAATTAGAGGATAAAGCAGACTGTGTTCTGGGGCATGATTGACAGGTCGCCTGTCCAGTGATCACGCAGCTCGCCGTTCACAGAACAATAGCAGGTGGTGCTGTGGCTCTTCTCGTCCAATGTTATGTCACTTCTGCCTCCAAGAAAACCAAGATGGGGATGGTGACAATACAAAAGTCAAGGCTTCAAATCGGGAGTCAAGAAACCAATGGGTGATGTCACAGTGGTTACGTCTATATTTTTATACAGTCTATGAGGCGCACGCACACACACACACACACACACACACACACACACACACACACACACACACACACACACACACACACACACACACACACAAGAGGACAGAGAGGAGGTGGTGGCTTGGAGCACATGCTCTCACACACGTACACACCGTAGACATAAATAAATATGGACTGAGTGTGGCTATCTCCGCCCAGCAGGGTCGAGTGAAGCCGAAATCCTGCCAGATCAGTGAACCAGATTCTGCGCAGTAGGTCCGTTGAGTTAGAACCTCTGTGAGGTCCCCGCCCCTCTGAACTTTCTTATGTAGAGCTGCTGTTTCTAGATTTGCGCAAAGTGCGTTGTGAATTTATATACTAGCTCTGTAAATATGGCACTTTAAGTTGTAATATTTTTTGTCTCGCCAAAAGTAACCAGGAAGATTCCCACTATGAGATCAGTTTATCAAAATGACGCCTGTACGAAAATCACATTTTCGTTGTCGGAGATTGAGCTGTATCAGCCTATGGCGTAGCTACGGGTGCGCCTGGGTGTGCCAGTGCCACCCACACAGGAAGCTGGCACACCCAAAAAGAAAGGGGGAAAAAATTAAGTTTTTTGTTTGTTTGTCTGCAAAACACATCAGCTGTCATGTACAGCCTGTCATGCGCCAAATCAAGCAGACATGAAACAGCTCGCTTTTAAGCTTTTTCGACAAAGGCAAGAAACGTTGCATTGATGAGGAAGAAGATGACTCGTTGCCCTCCCCCTCAACAAGTGCGGCTTGTAGTGCACCCGTTCCCGCACCTGTATTGGTGGTGGACAGTGGAGAGACAGACGATCATGAAGATGATGCAGCCGAAACAATGACAATGACAGCGGGGGGACGCAGCCAAAAACACACTGGTGGTTTGTGCAGCAGCAGAGTCAGAGGACACTAACGCTACAGATCTCTCTGCAGTAGACGAACCTGCATGCCAACCAAACTTGCGTTCTTTCCCGACTAGAACACTCATTGGAAAAAGTAGGTGAGACTTTTTTGAGATACCAAAGTGGTTTTACATGTTGCCAAAAAATACAATTTAATTGACTGCTTCTACCTGCTAATAATGAGTGTGAAAAGGAGCAAACATTGATGGTTATGGTCATATGGTCCTATCTTAATATTCCTCTAAATCTGGCTTGAAAAGGCCCAAATTAAAAATGTTTGTTGCTTTAATATCAAAAATGAAACCTCTGTTTGTATGTGACGCTAACCCGTTAGCTATTAGCTAATGGCTGGTGGTTGTGTACTAGGCCTCATCTTATACCCAGGACGGGAGTTAACGTTATAAAACACATTTCCTGGCAGTTGGACAACCTGGTAAGTTCTGAAAATATGTGTCTATTATTGTGTTATTCCAGCTATCGTTATCGGTTGTTAAAGGCCCATTCCGTCAATTCTCACTCTTACTGACGCCGGTGGCCGTTAGAGTAACTGCAGGCAGCGTGTGAACGAGCTGACGCACCATACTCGCACGCGCACAAGCAGTTGCCTGGCAACAGCAGAGGTGTTGGTTGTTTTGTAACGTTAACTCATAAAAGATTCAGATTCCAGATTCATTTATTAAGGACTGCACAACAAGTCGGCAGAATTTGCTTTCGGTACAGCAATTGTTAGCACATGAATATAGTGTCAGCATGAGACATTACATTACATAGACAGACATATGACAACATAAATACAGAACATTCAACATATACATTGCTGGAGAGGTATGCAGTGAGTGAGTGAGTGAGTCAGGGGTGAGTGGAGTTTAGAAACCTGATGGCAGTGGGGAAAAAACTGTTTTTGAAACGTGTTGTTTTGGTGGGGAGTGATCTGAAGCGCCGTCCAGAGGGCAACAGTTGAAACAGGTGATTGGCTGGGTGAGATGGGTCAGAAACTATTTTTTGTGCTCGTGTGATTGTCCGTTTATGGTAGAGAGTGTCTAGTGATGGGAGTGGGGTACCTATAATTTTTGAAGCTTTTTTTATTATTCGTTGGAGTTTGTTGCGTGAGTGACTGTCCAGGTTGCCATACCAGATGGTTATGGATGAGGTGAGGATGCTTTCTAGTATGGCTGTATAAAACTGGAGGAGTAGATTGGATTTGACCTTGAATTTTTTGAGCTGCCGGAGGTGAAAAAGTCTTTGATTGGCCTTTTTGATTATGTGACCGGTGTTATTGTCCCATTTGAGTGTGTTGCTGATGTGGGTGCCCAGGAATTTGTATGTGTCTGTGGTGGTTATGGGTTGACCGGAGATGTGGAGGGGTGTCTTGGGGGGTGGATTCCGTCTGAAGTCTGTGATGAGTTCTTTGGTTTTGGAGGTGTTGAGTTGTAGGTTGTTGTCCTGGTTGTCTTGAAAACGGCAACCTGGACAATTTATCGGTCAGATCAGCCTCGTGATGCCCAGGAAGGATTCTGGATGAATTATGGGACATTATTGTGGCATGTTTGGCCGTGTTTTGGCTTGCGTTGGCTGCGGGGGAATGGATAGGATATTCACGTTACCGTGAGCCAGGAACTACCCTGCTTCCCCTGTATGTACGGTACCGTGTAATGCCTGGAGTTGACCAAACTGAACAATCAAACAATGTTTCATAAGCATAACAGTAACGTTAGGCATATTTAGGACTGTTACATTCATTATCCACACAAGACGGTAACGTTATTAGTGGAGCTCCTTGGTGATTTCTATAAATATAGCTAAATCTATTAGTTAGCCACGTATAGCATCAAGCTAACGTTATGGTTATAATAGGCAGACTCCCCACTGCAGCTAACTGCAGTCAAACAATAATGTTCCATGACCATAAGCATAACGGTAGTAACGTTAGGGTTGCATTACTTCACACAAGACGATAATGTTAGCAGAGTTTCTGCCCAGGTGGTCAGATACTTGTACTACGGAGTGACAATAAAAATCTTGAATCTTGAAAAGCCATTAGCAAGCAGCTAACGTTATCTGGTCAAAACCACATTACAGTAGCTACAAGCAGCAAGTTCCCTTCATGAACCAAAAACACAGTCCTGACTCTAGTTTCCCCCTGATGTCGGTCACATTGCTGCTGTATGGCCAGACGGGCTTCATCAGATAAATATTTATTTATTTATTTATTTAGACTTTTTCTGGAGTCTGTTGTTGTATCTTCTGAACGGCTGGTCGGAGAGAAACGCCCCTGGTCGTGATTTTTAAGTTACGTCAAGGCGCATTCACTCATTGCCAATAAAAAACACTTTGTGCACATTTATTTCTCGCCAGAACCGACGGAATGGGCCTTTAAGTTATAGTAAATAATGAAAAACAGCCAACTAGTGCAAGTGGCTAACGCTAATGCTAGCCTGCATGTTAAAAACCATTGTGTACCGATAACGTAGCTGGAGTAACTAATAAAACACATATTTTCGGAACTTACTTCAGTCCCCAACCAACGTTACTTCCTCGCGCACCTTTCTCAAAACAATGTCCTTTTTATTGCGGTCCATCGATATGTCTGGTAGATAACATGAAAGCAGCACTGTGTCCTGTCTATGTAAAAATAACGCTAGCTCTATAATATGAAGAGCCTGTCCAGCCAATGACGGCTTGAGACTGGCTGCCACAGCTGTCAATCATCCCTTTTTAAATGTCAAATAACTACTTAAAAACAAACTGATCAGAAAAATGATCACTTGCACAGGCATTAGCATGATAATAACTATCTAAAATGATACAAACCACCTTTGGAAAAAAACTATCTGATGTGTAGGCTACTGTGATTGTTTCGGTTGTCCATT
The DNA here is from genome assembly GCF_964638095.1 of Poromitra crassiceps. Lineage (NCBI taxonomy): Eukaryota > Metazoa > Chordata > Actinopteri > Beryciformes > Melamphaidae > Poromitra > Poromitra crassiceps. The sequence continues at coordinate 109,748,937 of NC_139623.1, forward strand.
TCCCCATCCACTAACATGGGGAGGCGGCCTTGTGACCTATACTGGCACCTGCCGCCAGAGCGGCGATCTAACATGCAACGGCTTCAATAAAGGGGACCAGGCCTACTACACCCTTGGTACACACACACACACGCTAGGGATGAGCCGATTTGCTGTCAAATCGTATATTGACGATTGAAGGGAGTGATCGCCAATTGGCTTTTCTACAGCGACATTTAAGGCGATTTTAACTAATTTACTATCATAAGACGTTATAAAAATAATATCTAGAAGCTGCGCGCTACTGTACACTTAAGCTGCGTTCACACCGACCTATTAAAGTTTTTCGCTGGCATCGAGTTTACATACAAAGTCAATGCAAACGAGCGATTGAGTGTATATTCGCCCAGGAGAAAAATCGCTGGGCGTCTGGACAGAGCGATAGGGAGAAAATACGCTCGTCGCCCCAGATGAAATATCCCAACTCGAGCGAAAATACGCTGGCATCAGTCGCTCGCTGTTCAACGCTGATTGGCTGCCATGTGAGAGTGAGTCAAGGATCACACTGGCTTGGAACAAACCGCTGGTTTATTGTGTGGCAACAAACCGCATTGACAGGCTGACAGCTGACATGAAATTAAGTCTGTACTACCGGTATGGAGCTCGCATTAGGAGCACGCTGATAGGCTTAGCTTGTAAACATCTACGGTGGCTCGTAGTGGACAAACATCATGACATTGTGTAACGTTATATCCCCCACATGTCCGTCAATTCGTGTGCCTGTTGATGAGCGATTTAAACAGAGCGACAGAGCGATTCCAAAGGGTTGAATCAAGCGACAGAGCGAAAAATAAATATCTTGTGGTGAACACAGCTTTAGAGATGTTTCTGGGGGAGCATGTCCGCCCAGAGCTCAGCACGAGTGAGGGGGGGGGGGAAGCTGTGCTTTAAAGTTCCAGCACTCCTCTGCTCTCTCGGCTCCTCTCTGCTCCTCTCCAGTTTCAACCAACGAGCACGGTCAAGTCAGCCAGAATGTAAAAGTATGTCCTCCGCAGCGAGCTTTCAAAATTAAAGGTACTATCCGTAAGTTTGGGCAGAAAATATACGTTGACAAAGTGTTTTCTATTACCAATGAGTGAATGCGCCGTTCCGTAACTTAAAAAATGAGCCCAGCCACGTCTCTCTGCGTTCACCCATTGCAAAGATATTACAGGATTTTCTGCTGGTCGCTGGTCAAATTTTCCGGGCAAATTTGGCGGATGTGACGTTCTGCGCGTTCACGAGCCTGCCCAGTACAATTATCACAGGCATGCGTTTGTGTCCGCCCCCAATTTGCATTGCGCACGGCGTTAAACGAGCGCAAACACTAAATTAGCGCTTTTGGGAAGACAGGGCCCGAGGGCTGAGTAAACGCTCTCTCTCACACACTTACACATACTCTGTCTCAGGGAAGCTCACACACATACACACGTATGGTGTGGGCACACACACACACACACACACACACACACACACACACACACACACACACACACACACACACACATACGTATACTGTATGCACAAATGAGAGGAGAGAGCATATGCTCTCCCTCAAACACACACACATTTTGTCTCTCACAGACAGTCACAGTCAAACACCCACACACAGCGTTCCAACATCTATCCAGATGATGAGTTGGTGTTGTGTGAGCCTCTGATATCTCCTTCCTTTACATGGATCAAAATGTAGCGGAAACAATCAAAGGAGGATGGATACTGCTCTGCATCTGCAGCTTTGACACGCCATCATCATCAATAAACACACAGACCTCTTCCTCCTCCCTAATGTCATCATTTCTCTGTTCGGTGACAACAGAGCCATCAAACACTTTCTTCAGAGTCCATGTAAGTGGAGACAACACAATCGGACTAAACACATACGAGATAATAGCTTTCCTGTAACTGAGATTGAACAAGCTGCCCGGGGGCAATCGATTCTCTCAACTCAAACCGGAAAAGCCCGCGCTTCATTGACTCATCCGATGCAGACACTTTGCCTCTCAGGTGATCCACTGGTAACATCTGGATGGTAACACAGACACTTTGCCTCTCAGGTGATCCAGTGGTAACATCTGGATGGTAACACAGACACTTTGCCTCTCAGGTGATCCACTGGTAACATCTGGATGGTAACACAGACTCCTTTGCCTCTCAGGTGATCCACTGGTAACATCTGGATGGTAACACAGACACTTTGCCTCTCAGGTGATCCACTGGTAACATCTGGATGGTAACACAGACACTTTGCCTCTCAGGTGATCCAGTGGTAACATCTGGATGGTAACACAGACAGACACCTTTGCCCCTCCTGTGATCCAGTGGCAACATCTGGATGGTAACGCAGGCTAAGGTTGAATCAGGCACGGCAATTGGGACGGGAGGGGAGAGTGCACACTGAATCCATTAAATGTGGATTAGAGTGGTAATCGCTGGAGAGTGGGACAGGAGGGCAGAGAGGGGTTTGGGAGTACTGCCAGGTGGGCAAGCTGGTGTGACATGAACCACGGCAGGGGGGGCAGCATGGGCATGGCAGCGGTGACCATAAGAGGCACACCCAGCTCTCCCTCTACATGCTAACTCATGGTCCCATCTGTTCAAGAGTGAGGAGGGGAGCAGAGGAGTTGGCAAATGTGAATGAGTGTAGCATGGCAGTGCTGACGGCATTGGGAGGGACTGGGTGTTTTGGATTTGTTTGTTTGTGTCTGCCTGTACATGCAGCCCACGGAGGGCATTCGCTGTGACAACTGTGTGTGCAGCTTGGGAATACACATGTGGGGTAATGATGCTGACACCAGATGTGCCTGGTTTACATCTTAGTTGCTATGCAGTTGCTACCTCAAAATGAACAGCTACTTCAAGTCTTTTTGCACTGATTGCACAATTAGTGATTTTTATTATCTGAAGCCTAAGAACTTGGCGCTAATGACATGGTTCAACAATAGCAAATCAGTCCAATGTTGCTCATTTGAGAAACAACACAGAAGCTGAAACAACTAATTATAACCCACTGCAGCAAAGAAAGCCTTTGATATAATTTCCACTCTTTTAGGGTCAATTTTACCTTCACAAAGAAGGTTATGTTTTCACCCGTTAGTTGATCTGTCTGTCAGCATCTCAAGTCAAGTTTAATAGCCCTAATTCACAAGCATGTCTCAGAGGACTTTACAGATGATGTGTCTCTAGCTTAATCTAGCTAAGCACAATCAATGAACAGAATTGAACAACTTAAAGCATATAAAAGCATATAAAAAACAAGCATAGAAGAGAAGAGAGGGACGTGAAGAAAGATCAGAGGAAGGGAGAGGAGAGAGAAGAAGGTGAAGGAAGAACAGAGTGGAGGGAGGAGAGAGAGAAGAGTGCGGAGAGTGGAGAGAGGGAGAAGAGAGAGAACAGAACAAGAAGACAGAGACTCTACGGGCCCTATCTTCCCAACGGCGGTAATTTTGCGTTAGTGCACGTTTTGCGCTGGCATAGCGCCACGCAAAGCCCTAATTGTGGGCGTGTCGGCCCGCTGCGCTTCACGTCATCTCGGCGCAAACCTCGGTGGGGACAGTAACAGTAACATTTAGCAATCAGGTTATGTATTTTACTTATCAGGCAAAAAGAGCCAATGAATCAGCAAGAAATTAATTTACATTTATCGCCCAGCCCCAGGTAGCAACGGCACACTGGAACTAGCAGCAGAGCGGCCAGGGCAAATGAGCAGCAGTTCAGACAATCTGACTACTCAAGCCATTAACCGGAACTAACTAGAACACAGGGAATCTAGCTAATCTACAGCCTAGTCTGCCCTCTCCTATTCTACTCTAGTCTGATTTTAGCCTGAACACTATAACACCCCAGTTCAGATCTTAGCCTGAAAAGTATAACCCCCCCAGTTCAGAGGATTCCAAGTGGGAGGGTGGCCTCTCCTAGCCTGGTAAACCAGCCTGTCACGTGAACTCACATTTCATTTGGTTCTGCATGACGGTCTGGCCCCAAAGCCAGTGGGGGGGGGTTTAGCAGAAGCTCCAGAGCGGAAGAGCCAATCAGCGACTGCACTGTGATTGACAGCACAAGTTGGTCAATCATGAACGCTACTAGCACTGCACTAACAAAACAATAATGGCCGCCTCCTTGCCTGATCGTCTCAAGGAGTAATGGCAGCGTTTTTCTAGTTTAAACAGCCATAAAGTGCAGTTATTGCAGAAATAGACTCAATAACAACAATTAAACAAGTACAGGAGTATCGCCGCAACCGCAGTTTCTCGGCTTTTGTTTTTGCCATTCTCCCGAGTGGATTTGGGTTTGACTGTATCCGACCCTGATTGGCTGAAGGAGTTGTCTGTCAAGGCAACTATGCCCGCCCACGCTCCCGCCCCTGTTAAAGACTGGGTGAAGAGTTGGGGCCAGACCGTCTCGCAGAACCAAATGAAATGTGAGTTCACGTGACGGGCTGGTTTACCAGGCTAGGCCTCTCCAGGGGGGCTCCAACAGTTTGAGAGGAGGCTCAGTGAGTGAATTATTTTAGTTATTTCAGTTACCCCCTCTTCAGCACTTTATGTTTTATGTTGTTTTTAACTTATTGTGGTTTGATGGTTGATTGTACTGTTGCTGTCTTTACATGTGTAACTTGTTGTATGAGCTGCTGTATGAACAGGTCGCACTTGTAAATGAGACTTCGGTCTCAATGTGATTTTACCTGTTTAAATAAAGGCTAAATAAAAATAAATAAAATGATGCCGGGCTAAACATTTTACAGAGTTTCAGATATAGAAATAAAATTTACAAAACAACAGAAAGTTGAAAATGTAAATAAGAGTCCAAAAAAGGAATAAGAAAATTTTGTCTTTAAATGTTCATAAGTTCAGGGAAGAAAGTTGAAAATGTAAAAAGGAAGAGTCTAAAAAAGAAATAGAAAATGGAGTCTTTAAGTGTTCATAAGTTCAGGGAAGGGAGGTAATTGGTGAAAAGGGGAAATTTAGTCTCTATTGATCGAGAGTTCCACGAGGGCGATCTGAGGGATCCATGAGTCTGCATTGGTGGCATCGACCGAGAAAAGAGGAGGGGAGGATAGAGGTCAGTGGTGATGAAGAGGCCGGGGGGGGTTCGTCAAGCAGGCGAAGGAGTAGCGGGTAATGGGCCAGGGTGACGACGGATGGCCGGGATGATGACGATTGGCTAGAGCAGGGCTATTCAACTGGCGGCCCGCGGGCCGAAGCCGGCCCACCAATCAAGTCCGACCGGCCCGCGAATGCGTTTTTGGTTTTTGATTTCTTTTTTTTTTTTACAATTAAACCTCATTTACTTATTACACTCGACTGGTTGTTTTTCAGATGAGATGTGAATCTAAAGTGAACTAAACAAGTCAGATCCACTCTAAATGTTTTTCAGTAGATGCTGTGATGTAGCCACAAGAAAGGTGCAATATTAATGTTTTTCAGGAGATGGCGATGTTGCTAGCTATAGGTTCTAAACAAGAAATATGGTTCAAATGTTTACAGTAGTTTTCCTTTCTTGCTGCACTACAATGTTACAATGCTGTGAGACGGAGCTAAACACAAAAGATGCAATATTAATAGTTTTTCATGAGATACTCAGTATTTAATACTAATACTAATACTAATAATAGAAAAGGAGAAGATACTGAATAATTACATCACAACAGTATAATCCTAATGTTAATTTAAAATTAAATATTCTTCTAAATATGGATAAAAGTCCAAAAAACTTCCGCCTCCGCGCAGTGCCACTCTGTTGTTGTACCAGCGAATATACAGTAAGAGTTCGGGTCCCGAACGCTAGTGAATATATAAGAATTTTGACATTTAGTATTCAAAGTAAAAGCGACGCAATGTATGTTTTTAAAAGGCACCGCTGCGTGGAAGTGGAAGTCGCGGGCGGAAGATCCGCGCTGTACAGGAACCCTCCGAAAAAGGTACGGGTGTCCCGCAGAGTCTATTTGCGTGCTGAAATAGACTCTATTGCTGAAAGATTGCTCTAACCCTAACCTGAACTACCTAGCAACCAAATAATCTGACTAATCTATAGCATAACCTGCCCTATCTTAACCTACTCTGACCTACTCCGTGCAGGAGCGGCCGTGACCTGACCAGGTCTTGGCATGCCAGGGTCACCTCTATATGCACGCAAGGAAAAATAAAGTGAAACATCAAATTTGGTGGACAGATAGACCTTGAGCAAAGGAATGATTAATTCGATTTAGTTGGTGATCTGGATCTGGAATTTAAATTCTGATGTTTTAGCTAACTTTGAACCGATGAAGACTTGATTCCAAATGCTGTGGATATGTCTGAAATAACATCCCACTAGGCTTTGGCCGATATTCGATATCAAATATCGTGATACTTGGCGCCATATGCAATATTTTTCACAAAATCAAATATCACATTGTATTTTTATTTTACAGTATTTTTGATTTTCAGATTTGTAAATTTTCTAATTTTGCATAGTCTGCCCTGCTGCCGGCCCTAGCAATTCCTCGTATTTTGTATTGAGTCACTTTCAAAGGCAGCCCAGTTGGTGCAGGATCAAAGCAACTCAACAGATGCCCTGGACAAATGGTATGCAACCTTATACCCTACTCATGAGCCACATTGGAAAACAATATATATATGTTTATGTTTGTAGATTTTTATTTATTTCTTTATTTTAAGTAGGACTTAAAAGAGCCACAACTACCCATTAAGGAGCCGCATGTGACTCGGGAGCAGTGGTTCCCAACCTTAGGGTCACGACCCTAAGTGGGGTCCCCTGGAATTCAAATAGGGTCACCTGATTTTTTTTTTTTTTTTTTTTTTACAGCAGACCCAATTTAATACTACAGAAGATGATTAGGGTAACTTTTTTATTTTTTATCTTACTTACATTTTTAGTTCTGAGTTTAAAGTGATAATCTCTAAGATTTCCGCTTTGTTCTCTTGGGTGACACCTATGGCGATGAGTGGTAATTGCAGGTGACATCCAAACAGTGTTGCATTATGTGACATTACTAATGTCACATAATGTCACTATATACTGAAAAGGCTTCCATCAATGGACCATAGCCTCAATCAACATTGTGAGTGACTCTTAATTTTTCTTTTTTTTTTAGATGAAAATCTTTGAGATGATAACTTTAAATCAGGATTCTGAGAATAAAGTCAGAGTTTTGAGATTAAAGTCAGAATTCTCAGATTAAAGTCAGAATTCTGCAGGGAAAAAGAAGCATATTATGTGACATCACTGACAATCTCACTGATGACATTATCGATGGTGTACCGGAATTTGAATGTCAGGGGTCCCTAGATTTTTGCTACTTCAAAAAAGGTTGGGAACCCCTGCTCTAGAGCCTCGGGTTGAGTATCACTGGACCATCTTCAGGACACATTTCAGATGCCCTGGACCATCTTCAAAACACATTTCCTGGGAATCAAACACTGCTCCCTCATACCTCCCCTACTTAGCAATTGAGAATACACTTGAGGAAATGATCAGGTGGTGTGAGACTTTGATAGGATTTGAACATAAAGTAAAGCAATTTTCTTGGAAAGAGGAAAATGGTGCTTGTGGGGTTTGAGCATCATGCCCATATTTTTAGGTTGCTGCTGTGTTTTTTTTTATACTCAGCTCGATATTGACTGTGGAAAATAAATTCTAGATTTTAGATCCCTCAAAGGCCAACACGATGCGTCTTTTGAATGTTTGATGGCGGCAGCTTGAAAGTCACCGGTTATTTTGACGAGTAGACTTTGACAGACATATCAGGGTACGCTGGCAATATTTGAGGACAAATTGAATCTGACAGATGGAAATAAATGTCAGACGAAATTGAAGAGTGTTCTTCCGTCTCATCCTTAAAGCCGTGTAGTAGGAAGATCAGGCTGCTGCTGGCAATATATGATCAGCGGTAATAAAGAGAGGAGCACTGACTTGATCAATCATAGCATTTGGCAGCAGAGTACACCGAGGGAAGTCTTATTATTTCTGTCTCCCTTGAGTATGCTGCTCCATCCTAAGGGGCTGCATTCAATTTCACAGTGGGTCTCTGTTGTCTCTCTGCTGCTCTCGTCCTCTTTCACACCCATTCCATCATCTCAATTCTCCTAGGCTTTTGCTCTCCAGCTGCTCTCATTTCTCAGTCTATCTTGGTCTGTCTTCCTCTTCCCGTCACATCCCTCCCTCTGCCTTTCTTCTGCTCTGTCTTTAGAAAAAAAGCATCCCAGTGGAGTCAGACCATACGTGAGACGCATTGGCAATCCACTCTGACAAGAGGGCATTATAGTGTCAAGCCCCCCAAAAGGTTAATACTGTCCATTTCCATGCAGACAGTAACAGTACACTAAAGCCTTTTGATGATAGCCTTAAAGAGATGGCCGGGGCAGTCGAGGGGAAGGGACGGCACCAGCAATGGCTTGTCTAGCATGTCCCTGTCTCCCTCAAATCTTCCTCCCTCCCTGTTATTGTCCTCGTCTTTCTCTTACATTTCACTTTCTCCTATTGTCAAAACTGCTGATGTTTGAACCTAGAGAAAACCAAATAAATACTTAATTAGGGAGGTCCATAAAGGTGAGGGTGCGATGTGATAATGACACACTCAATGTCAATGACATTCTTGTTATCTTCAATGCAACTGTCCTGAATGTTATTGATAGTGTGGCGCCTGTTGGAACAAAAACGCTGCTGATGTTTCTCCCTTCCACCACCCCCTCGCTTCTCCTGTCCAAACCTCGCGTCACCAGGCTCTCTCAGTCCAAACACCAGCATACCGTTTTACTTCGTCCATAGAACATTTCACTCCGACCAAAACTTCAAAAAACATCGAAAAAATATTTTCTTTAAACACGCATTTTTTTACGTTTTGGTCCCAGTGAGATGTTATGCGATCTCCCCTGTTTCTAAATATATCTGTACCGTTTGGTTTGAACCAGTACAACTTTTTATAAGCATTTTACGAAATGTGTATGGGAAAATAAATGCCAGATGAAAATCTCTGGTTCAGTGCTGAAGCAGGAAGTAGGCGGTCACTTTGCCTCTCTATTGTTTGGATATTACCCAGAAGGCTTTGAGGCCGCAGACTTTTGACAAAAAAAGCATCAATTCTGGCTAAAAAGTTAGATAGAAATAATACTTATTTGTAACACAAAATGCAATTCAGGAATATTTGAATATTGGACAAAATAAAATGAAATTAAATGGAAACCCTAAGAGAAACACACATCCACCAATGGGGTGTATATATACCCCTTGCAAATACAACGTGAATAGTGAAATGGGTAGTTTGACCATAACATGGTTGCACTGTGATATCCTGCTTACTTGATGCCACTTTTTCAATAAAAACACATTTATGCAATGACTTTACATCATGTATATTTATGTCTCATCATTTAGCCTGTGATGTGATGTGCAGGAGCAGCAGGTAAAAGTTATAAAACTAAGCCTGAATGAGCCTTGTTCATTGTTGTGAAAGTGTAGTGAGTGTGCTGCGGGGTGTTAGACTTGTTGACGCCTCGCCTGACTGTGCTCGCCTGCTCTCATCTGCTTTCCAGGCGAGGCGGCAGTCAACTCAAACAAGCCTACAGTAGAACCAAATTAGGACTCAAACTAGATACCAGGACATTCCTTGCAACATCCACTGGCACAAAAACTGAGGAAATGTTGGACAGTTTTTCATAGATGGAGCCAAAGTGCAGCAGCAGTTCACAGTAAAAGAAGGAAAAGGACTTGAATAGCTACATCTGTGATAAGCATTAGACAATCTTGAGGAAAAACAGAGAAATAATCTCCCTTCTAATTCCAACTCTTTCTTTCTATTTTAAAGGCCCATTCCGTCAATACTCACTCTTACTGACGCCGGTGGCCGTTAGTGTAACTGCAGGCAGCGTGTGAACGAGCTGACGCGGGGGCACCATACTTGCACGCGCACAAGCAGTTGCCTGGCAACAGCAGAGCTGTTCGTTGCTTTGTAACGTTAACTCATAAAAGTCACTTGAAAACGGCAACCTGGACAATTTATCGGTCAGATCAGCCTCGAGATGCCCAGGAAGGATTCTGGATGAATTAGGGGACGTTATTGTGGCATGTTTGGCCGTGTTTTGGCTTGCGTTGGCTGCGGGGAAGTCGATACTCATGTTAGCACAAGCCAGGAAATAGCCTGCTCCCCCTGTATGTACGGTACCGTGTAATGCCTGGAGTTGACCAAACTGAACAATCAAACAATGTTTCATAAGCATAACAGTAACGTTAGGCATATTTCGGACTGTTAAATTCATTATCCACACAAGACAGTAACGTTATTAGTGGGGCTGGTGGTAATTTCTATAAATGTAAATTAATATTAGTTAGCCGCGATTAGCATCAAGCTAACGTTAACTATGTGCAGTCCCACTGCAGCCAGAGCCTGCTGGCTACGGGGAAGTGGATACTCATGTTAGCACAAGCCAGGAAATAGCCTGCTCCCCCTGTATGTATGGTACCGTGTAATGCCTGGAGTTGACCAAACTGAACAGTCAAACAATGTACCGTAAGCATAACAGACAGTAGGCTAACGTTAGGCATATTTCTGACTGTTAGATTCATTATCAACACAAGACAGTAACGTTATTAGTGGGGCTGGTGGTAATTTCTATAAATATAGCTAAATCTATTAGTTAGCCGCCGCGTATAGCATCAAGCTAACGTTATGGTTCTAATAGGCACTCACCACCGCAGCTAACTGCAGTCAAACAATAATGTTCCATGACCATAAGCATAACGGTAGTAACGTTAGGGTTGCATTACTTCACACAAGACGGTAATGTTAGCAGAGTTTCTGACCAGGTGGTCAGATACTTGTACTACGGAGTGACAGTAAAAATCTTGAATCTTGAAAATCCATTAGCAAGCAGCTAACGTTATCTGGTCAAAACCACATTACAGTAGCTACAAGCAGCAAGTTTCCTTCATGAACCGAAAACACAGTCCTGACTCTAGTTTCCCCCCGATGTCGGTCACATTGCTGCTGTCTGGCCAGACGGGCTTCATTAGATAAATATTTATTTATTTATTTAGTGTGGACTTTTTCTGGAGTCTGTGTTGTTTCATTTTGCTAGCAGCTAGCGACGAACGTAACGTTAGCCATTTCTTCGTTTACGCCGGAGCCAGGACAAGAGGGAGGCTCATGAACGCGCGCATACGTCACATCCTCTAGCTGTGGCGGGAAATGCTAACCCCTTCGAAACTGCGGTATTTCCATGTATCTTCTGAACGGCTGGTCGGAGAGAAACGCCCCTGGTCGCCATTTTTAAGTTACGTCAAGGCGCATTCACTCATTGCCAATAAAAAACACTTTGTGCACATTTATTTCTCGCCAGAACCGACGGAATGGGCCTTTAATTTGGATCACACCAACCCCCAGCTCTCCTTCCTCTCCTTCCTCTCTCTCATCTCCAGTCTCTCCTCACATAAATAGCCAATGCTGCAGGGTTATATAGGCTACATATTCCACACTGGGGACCCAACAGTCAAGTCAGTCAGAGAGGCGCTCTGTATGGCCGAGCAAGCTTCAATTAATCCTCTTTAAATTAGCAGTGGACTAAGGGAAGATTTAATCAGAAACAAGGCGGGAGAGTGCTGACCCATTGCTGCCGATGGGGCTTATAGGGCTCCCACGCTCTTCTTCTTACATTGTTTTAGGTGTGTTATTGGTGGGCTCAGGTCCTTTTTTCTGGAAGCAGGTACCAGTGGAAAATAAAAAAGTATAGATCTGGGAGATCGATGGCAGGGTGTGTCCGCATAGAATATGTGCACATGTATGAGTGCACACATGCCAGCTCAGAATGTCCGCAGTCCGACTGGAGGGTTCACCAGCAGGCTACGTCTCGAGGCCTGACCTACATTTCACTCACACACACACACACACACACACACACACACACACACACACACACACACACACACACACACACACACACAGAATTTCCCCCACAATGTTGTTCTTGGCAGGGCCTGCAAAAAAGCCTCTCTCTGATAATCAATTAGAGAGCATCATGGGAGAGTACAGTAAACTGTCCATTGAAACCCATAGGGTGAAAATGTTTGAGGCCGATTCCAAGGGCCCTTGACTGACACGAGCCCTGACAGGGGCCCTAAAGAAAAAGTACACTCAGGAATTTTTCTCAGTATTAAATTATTAACCTATGATTATTAATAGAATATTTTGTCACAATGTACTAATAAAACTAATGGGTTCTTTTTCTTTTCGTGTTTTTTGGCAAAAAAAAAAAATCTACCATCTCCCTCCACCTTCGATTTTCATAAGGTTCAGTCCTGCCTCAGGCCCACCCCCAAACCAGGCAGAGAGATGCTGCCGTGCCGTATTTATGCAAGTATTTACAAATGTGTGTTATGTCAGAAACAAATAGATGCTGTTATCTGCTGATGAATGTTGATTTCACTAAAACAATTTTTCATTCACTTTTTTTTACAAAGTTTAGTTTTTGATGACCTGTGGACATTGTTGATTCATGTTTTTTGATAACTGCACTGCAGTCAGAGTGCAGATCTATACTTAAAGACCCCCTAAAGTCATGTTTTATATAATACTGGACAGGGATTGGCTCCAGTATTTGTGATGTCACAAACCATGCTATTTGAAAATTGCCTTTAAACTCTGCACAGACATTCTGCGCAGTGAAGCGCAAACATCCAACTGTAGGAAGAAGAAGAAAAACTCATGTTTGGCTTTAGCAGGTCTTTAAGCAAACAGAGATAATGCAGACAATAACATTAGTGTTAAATAAATGTTCATTTAAGTTCAGCAATTTTGTGTCTTATTTGTTATTATTAAAATTGATGTAATTTATTTTTATCAGATGCAAAAAAACAACAACACAACATTGGCACTATATATCGGCTTTCGGCCACCCTGCTCTCTAAATATCGATATCGGCCACCAGGGGCGAATTTTCCACTGGGGACAGGGGGGACATGTCCCCCCCACTTTTCAAAACCTTGATTCTGTCCCCCCACTTTTTAAACTGAAAAAATTGTGGGTAAACTGAAAAAATCATGCTTAATACGCTACTGTTTGACCAGCCACCATATTATGACTGAGAATGTTAATTGAGTTGCTAATTATAAGCTATAGGCTACTCCAATAGATTGCTACGGATTTTCTCGTCTGTAAAAAGTGCCCTCTCCAGACCCTGAATGCATTTCTAATGGCGGTCTGTATGGAAAATCCCCTTTCCAAGCCGTCCCTGAAGGCAGCACTCACAGAGTTTGGCTTTTCTTAAGACTAAATAATGATATCACAACAGTATTGTAACAGCAAATTTAACTTTTGTACTAATATTATTCAGTTTGTGGAGTTATCTTTCTGTGTAGTATCATCCAAATGTTAATTTAAATTGAGATATTCCTCTAAATCTGTCTAAAAACGTTAAAACTTTTTTGCCAGCCCCTGCCCCTCTAACATTCTCTGCACGCCCCTGCTGCTGTATAAAGGGTTAGGTGATGAGAGGAAGTGAACATGGTAAGCAGTGAACATGGTTGAATTTAAAATAAAGCACACTAATTGTCTTACAACTTACATTATAATTACAACTCGTGCAAAACGCCGCTGCTAGAATTCTAACTAGAACTAAGAAGTTTGATCATATAACTCCGGTCTTAATCTCCCTCCACTGGCTCCCAATTCAGGCCAGATCAGACTTTAAGGTGCTTCTGTTAACCTATAAATCCCTGCATGGGCTCGCACCTCCGTACTTATCTGAGCTAATCATTCCCTATGTTCCCACGCGTACTCTCCGCTCACAGGACGGTAATTATCTTACCGTCCCTAAAATTAAGAAAAAATCAGCAGGTAGCAGAGCATTCTCTTACCGTGCTCCACATCTCTGGAACCAGCTTCCTCTGTCAGTTAGGGAAGCTGGCTCCATTGAAATCTTCAAAACTAGACTCAAAACCCATTTATTCTCCCAATCATTTGGCTGTGCTTGATAGTTGTGCTTGATGATGTCATTCTTTAGAAATATTTATTAGCTCTTGAGTACATACAATCCTGAATTGCTGAGCGGGCTGTCTCAAGCCAGCAATATCATTATAAACTTAGACTTGACCTAATTTAATAATATGGCATCAGCCGATCCAGTAGCTCAGATATAATATCAAATAGCTGGTGAATAAACTTAGTCCTGAACTGCTGAGCGGGCTGTCTCAAGCCAGCAGTATCAGTATAAACATAGACTTGACCTAATTTAATAATATGGCATCAGCCGATCCAGTAGCTCAGATATAAAATCAAATAGCTGGTGAATAAACTTAGTCCTGAACTGCTGAGCGGGCTATCTCAAGCCAGCAGTATCAGTATAAACTTAGACTTGACCTAATTTAATAATATGGCATCAGCCGATCCAGTAGCTCAGATATAAAATCAAATAGCTGGTGAATAAACTTAGTCCTGAACTGCTGAGCGGGCTGTCTCAAGCCAGCAGTATCAGTATAAACATAGACTTGACCTAATTTAATAATATGGCATCAGCCGATCCAGTAGCTCAGATATAAAATCAAATAGCTGGTGAATAAACTTAGTCCTGAACTGCTGAGCGGGCTATCACAAGCCAGCAGTATCAGTCTAAACTTAGACCTAGACTACCTAGACCTGAATTAGCAGTATAGTATTAGTCATCCTAAAAAATCCTAATAAATTTTGTTTTGACCTAATTTTATTGTTGTCTATAGAGTTAGTTCCACCTCTGCGCAGATTCCCCCGCTCTCTTCTCTCTCTCCCCCTCAGGTGTCCTTCATTGGCCTGACGTACACCCCCGCCGCTGCAGCCCTAGGTCCGGCCGTCATCGCCCTAGCCACCTGTCGTCACCCTAGGCCATCTACCCGCTACTCCATCTACTGTCTGACACCCCGGGCTCTTCACCACCACCGACCCCTATCCTCATCATCCTGGTCACCTGCCTGCCTAAGGGAAGGGGGGACGCGGACTCTTGGATTCCTCAGATCATCCTCATGGAACTCCCAATCTTGTTACCCTTTTGTCACCTAGCTAATTAACTAGTATTCTCTAAACCTACGAACACTTAAAGACTGCATTTTCTATTTCTTTTTGGACTCTACTTTTTAGATTTTCAACTCCCTTCCCTGATCTTAGGATAATTTAAAAATTACATTTCTATATCCTTTCTGTTGGACTCTTTTTACATTTTCAATTTTCTGTTCTCTTGTACATTTTATTTCCATATTAAACCATTCACAGAGTTTCATTATCGGAAACTCTGTGCATGGTTTAGCCCGGCATCTCTCGGCCTGTCTCGGAGGGGAGTCCCCAGATGGGGGTCCGCTGCTGTGGCCTGGTGGGTGGGCCCGTCCCCCGCGTGGCCTGCTCTCACGCTCTCAGTCACTATGCTGGTGGCTGGGGGCTGGGGGGGCGGGTCGCGTGGGGGCTGGGTCCGCCTGGGCCGCAGCAATTGGCCCCTAGCACAACGACCTCACAAGGTTCCTCCTCAGCCAAGTCACTGGGGCAATCCATGCGGCGATCCATATGGTGGAAAGGTTTTCTTGCGTTCACTGGGGGTGAGGGGGTGCCGCTGTGTCCCGGCCTGGCCTTCCCTCCCACGCCATATGTGGGCGGGGGCCGGGTCGGGGGGCATCGGTGCTCTTCATCACTGGTCGAGGGCTGCCGGTTGGTTTAGAACAGCTTAGGTAGGCGATAGATTAGCTACAGCCTAAGGCTGACCTGTTAGTGTTCAGGCTAAAATCAGACTAGAGCAGGGTAGGATAGGCCAGATTAGGCTGTAGATTAGCTAGATACTATGTCCCAGTTAGCTCTGGTTAATGCTTAGAGTAGTCAGTTGTCTGATCTTCTCCCCCCCCCCTCTCTTTCCCCCTTTCCCCGCTTCTTCCCTTCTTCCCCCTTCTTGTTCTCCTCTCTTTCCATGCTCTTTCCTCCCCCACATCCCACCGCCCCCCCTCCCTTCTCCTGCTCTCTCCTCATTCTCCCCCCCCTCTGCTCCTTCTCCTCTTCTCCCCTATTTTCCTGAATCCCTGCCACTTCCTGCTCTCCCTTCTCTCACATTCCCCCTGCTCTCCTTCCCCTGCACCTCTACTCTCTGTCCTCCCCCCTCTCTCACATTCCCCCTGCTCTCCTTCCCCTGCACCCTCCCACCTCTCCTTCTCTGTTCTCTCCTCCTCCACATTTCCCATTTTCTCCCCACCCTCGCCCTAATCCGGGCCCGTATCCTACTCCCTCCCTCCACCCTAGACCCTACCTCTACTCTACCTCCCCTGTACCCTCCCATCTCTCCTTCTCTGTTCTCTCCTCCTCTCTGTCCTCTCCCCTCTCTCACATTCCCACTGCTCTCCTTCCCCTGCGCCCTCCCACCTCTCCTTCTCTGTTCTCTCCTCCTCTCTGCCCTCTCCTCCCTCTCACATTCCCCCTGCTCTCCCTCCCCTGCACCCTCTCCTTCTCTGTTCTCTCCTCCTCCACATTTCCCATTTCTCCCCACCCTCGCCCTAATCCGGGCCCGTATCCTACTCCCTCCCCTCCCCCAACCCTAGACCCTACCCCTACCCTGGCTCTCCCTCCCCTGCACCCTCATCTCTCCTCCCCTGTTCTCTCCTCCTCCACATTTCCTATTTCCCCCCCACCTCCCCCCTCTCCTCCCTCCCTCCCTCCACCCTAGACCCTACCTCTACTCTACCTCCCCTGTACCCTTCCACCTCTCCTTCTCTGTTTCTCTCCTCCTCTCTGTCCTCTCCCCTCTCTCACATTCCCACTGCTCTCCTTCCCCTGCGCCCTCCCACCTCTCCACATTTCCTATTTTCTCCGCACCTCCCCCCTCTCCCTCCCTCCTCCACTCTCCTGCTTTCTTCAAATGTTCAAATGTTATCTTTATTCTGTATATTCTTGTTACTGTGTGTTAGCTAGAATCAGCTAGACATACTTTCTGTGAAGCCCTCTGAGACATGCTTGTGAATTAGGGCTATATAAATAAACTTGACTTGACTTGACTTGACTAATAATAATAATAATAATGATAATGATAATAATAATACAACCAACGTGATTTCAATATGGCTCTGGCTTTCACATCAGTATTGTTCTATGCCTTGTTCATGTCACCTGCTTTCATATCAGAGCTCTGATGAGTTGGAGGAGGTGGTGTCTAAAAGGCATGTATTGAGTGATGTGTGTAGTTCTTCATAGATCTAGCCTGATAATCTTCCCCTCAGAGTGCACCAAATTGATGCATTTTACTTTAAAATGTAAAAAAAAATCTTCTGGGGGGGCATGCCCCTGGACCCCCCTAGAGGGTCGCCGCACCACATTTTATTGTGTCCCCCCCACTTGTGAAACCAGGTATTCGCCCTTGTCGGCCACTGAAAAACCCATGTCGGTCGACCCCTAGTAGAAACCAATTTTGATAAGAGCTGACGTTTAAACAACCACATAATTAACTGGACAACAGTTTAACAAATTTCCAATTAAACAGATGTCAAGTGTGTCAGGCAGGTGCGGTCACAGGTAGCGGGGCAGAGGCTTTGACATAAACAAAAGTCATATTACAGTATCTCAGTTGCCATGGCTACAGCTGTCAGCAGCCCACGGACGGGGGTGGCGGCGGCTTGACTGACAGCTGTGACAGGTATATAATCCTGTCGGTTGTGCTTTCGGGGGAAACACACGCGCACAATATTCAGTGAAACTGGTTTGCCCAGCTGCCACCAAGAGCAGAGAGGACTGGGTTTGCCAGTATGTTTCACAGCTGCTGACAGTTGACGAGAACGTCTAATGACACACCAGAGAGCCCAGGGTCCAGGTACATTACAGGGGATGTGGGCTGTGTTATTTCTTTATTCTTATTTCAGCCCGCTCAGTAGCAAGACAGTAGCCTGATAAACGCATGATGTATGGTCCAATAAATACTTGAGCAAGCCGGTGTTCATTGAAATCAACCTGGCTAAGAGACAGTGACGATGGCCAATACACCAGAGAGATAAGATATAAACTGTAAGAGTCCCAGAGGGAATGTTTATCCTTATGACTCTTTATTACCCAATCACTGCAGTGCTGGGAGTTTTTCTGTTTTCTTCCTTGCTGCAGTTTAAAGAGAAAATCCAACTTTCACAGTGTTCAAAAGCTTGGCGATGCAATGCAAATTGCATTCCTGGACACATGTTGTTGCTTGGTGGTGGTATTTTCTTATTCTTGTCAAGGGTAGACAACAGAAGTCACATCAAGATATTTCCAGCAGCTACAATGGAGTTTGGTAGCATCTGAAATAGCAGCGTTCAACGTCAGCTTTGGGTGTCAGTCACTCAGAATCAAAGAGCGAGGACTTCGTTATAAACTCATCATTTTGCTCTGACATTCAACAATCACACAGGCAGAAATCCATCATGACAAATTTCTCCAACCATAGTCGCCCGAATGGACCACAATACAATACAGCCACGATAAATGTTGATGTTTTGAGGAAAGGCCTTCAACTCTAGCTTTTTCTCCACTAAAAAATGTCTCGCTTTGTTATTGCCATCGTTGGTTCCACCTACACATAGATTGCACAGTGAAGCCTGCCCTCTTGAAAGTCATTCCACGAAACATAGGAAATTGCAGTCGAAGTTGACGAGGCAGGTTGAGAGAAAGTGGGTTCACAAAAAAAGTAAATTACAACACTCATAAATCATAAACAAAAATAACCACAATGAATATTGAATATCACAGATTGAAGATGTCTTAACTGTGTGAGTGAATCTGAGGGTCATTTAAGAGGAAAGTTTGAAGAACACAGCAGTGTGCCCTGCATAAACCTCTGACATGACAGTAATCCACAAAACTTAGCATCTATTTCTCATCCTTGGTATGAGAGTATGCCCCCCAATGGGTGAATGCCTACAGCACACAATATTTCACTGCTTCCAGGAGGAAGTGGCCCTATTTCTTCCCTTCCCCTGTGTGACCGCTGGGTTTTCCATAATAGCCCTTTCAGAAAAATGCACTGTGAGAATATAATCATGGAGAAGAGATGACGAATGACATTTTCAGCAGCATGATCTTGCAATTAGGTACGGTTCAAATGCTTTAAGCTCCTTCAGTATCATTCAGCCTGTGGCTTTTTTTCTCTGATTGAAAATATTTTCTGCTGTGGAGTTTCCAGATGACATCTGCTATTTATCAAGGAAATGTATGTTTCAAAGTAAGCTAACTCCTCTAAGTCAGGGGTTCCCAACCTTTTTTGTGCCAATGACCAGTAGATACATGGAAAAAAAAGTTGCGGACCGGTTGTCAATTTTAATGGTTTTAGTTACATATATATTTACTCACCAGGTGGCGACAAAAGGTAAATAACAGCCTTTTGTGTTGTACTGTATGTAGCCTATACAGTATTTAGTTTTAACTACAAACATAAATGAACGTCAACTTGAAACTATGTTTCAACTACCACACACAGCCTATAATATTATAGCCTATGTTTATTAAGAAAACAAAACAAAACATTTTTTTTTTTTTTTACCTGCTCGCGGCCCGGGACCAAATGCGTTGCGGCCCGGTACCGGTCCGTGGCCCGGTGGTTGGGGACCACTGCTCTAAGTAACCAAAAACACAGTAACAAAATACCTATATAGTCAGTTTTAAAATAAAGTCAGAAGTTTGTGATAAATGCCAAATTCTATGATGAGAAATGATAAGATTGTAAATGTTGATGCATTTGAAGTAAAGGTGACTTAGAATGCAAAAAAGTCTAGATAGGCTACATGAACATAGCATGCAGCAGAACTCTAGCACCTAAAGCCTTTGACAGACTGTGCGATTTTGTGCTGTCCCAGGTGAAAGATGACCAACGTGAAAGAAACGTGGAGATATATTTGGTCGTTGCTACAAAAACACTTGTCTTGTGTCACACAGGGAGAGAGGTTCAGAGACGGCCGTTGTCACAGTCTTGTGACCAAAGATAGCCTAGGACGAATTCTGACACTGTCAGAAATTTAGGGTGACAGCTACTGCGATGTCTGATAACAAGTTACAACCAATAGAAATGCTGCATGATCATATCCTATATAGACACTAATGCTAGTAGAGGAGGCTAATAAATAGTTGACGTTACCTCAAGCTCTCTCGCAAAAATAGCATCGCGTGTTGCCTCTGTTCCCTATAACCACGAGCGGGTCCACATTCTCCTCCTCCTTGGACGTTTTTCCATACATATAAATGTCACGTTGCAAGGCTCCATTCTTCCTAAGCTTTATCAGTGCATTGTTGACCTCTCTACCACAGACAACTGTGGCGCACATTCATTGATGCGTAGCTGCGGTGCGCGCTGACATTTGATTCTTGTGTGTTTTTCCCCCGAACTGCCAGCGCCCTGTTCTCATTACTGCAAAAGCAATGGGAAGTGGCTGCAAGGTGCACAAAATATGGCCGTTCCAGATCCCCTCCCCCTATCGGAGCGCTTTCAAAAGTTGAGAAATTTTCAACTTTTCAGAAAAGAGCGGGTCTCACGGGGGACATGAACCGCTTTTTCCAGCAGGCCAATC
This sequence comes from Poromitra crassiceps, assembly GCF_964638095.1. Classification (NCBI taxonomy): domain Eukaryota; kingdom Metazoa; phylum Chordata; class Actinopteri; order Beryciformes; family Melamphaidae; genus Poromitra; species Poromitra crassiceps. The sequence continues at coordinate 109,769,466 of NC_139623.1, forward strand.
GCAATCACAGAGACGCTGGCCATTTCCCATAGCAACAACAAATGGAGATCGCGAAAGTTCCGGTGGAGAAATTGGACGTTGTAATAATTGAATTTAAGCTACCACAACAGCGAACTTAAAGGCAGTATGGATTATATACCGTACATGTAATGAAATATCTTGTAGCAGCAGCTGCTCAGCTAATGTCAGGTGATGATGTTGCCGTGTTCCAGGTAGCCCTTTTTCCACATGAAAAAATGCTGTTTGAACACAGCCTAAAGGCTAATGTACACCGCCTCCTTAAGGGCTAATGTACACCGCCTCCTTAAGGGCTAATGTACACCACCTCCTTAACACTTTGAGTGCCACGGCCCTTGGGCAAAAGGTGCTGTACTGTGCCACATAGGCCGCAATGCATTTTAAAACAGTCATATAATTTCTTTAATAATTACTATGTAAACACTGAACACGCACAAATAACGATGAGACTCTCTTCTATCACCTGCAAAAAAAAGTTTATTGATCCCATTTTCCGTTCTTTAGATATGAGCCGGAGAAGATAGCTTGATTAGACCAAAAACAGCCCTTTTTTTCTACGAGCTGAGATAATGACCCTTTTGTGAAAGGAAGCATTTCAAGCACATCATTGACTCATTGCTAATATTTTCTGATGTAATGCTGCAGCTGCCTGGGTCTGTTGTATGCTGTAGTGTCCTGCGTGCCCCACCTCCCCCCCTCCTCCTGTATTAGACCAAAAACAGCCCTTTTTTTCTACGAGCTGAGATAATGACCCTTTTGTGAAAGGAAGCATTTCAAGCACATCATTGACTCATTGCTAATATTTTCTGATGTAATGCTGCAGCTGCCTGGGTCTGTTGTATGCTGTAGTGTCCTGCGTGCCCCACCTCCCCCCCTCCTCCTGTATTAGACCAAAAACAGCCCTTTTTTTCTACGAGCTGAGATAATGACCCTTTTGTGAAAGGAAGCATTTCAAGCACATCATTGACTCATTGCTAATATTTTCTGATGTAATGCTGCAGCTGCCTGGGTCTGTTGTATGCTGTAGTGTCCTGCGTGCCCCACCTCCCCCCCTCCTCCTCCCCCCCCCCCCCCCCCCCCCCCCCCCCCCCCGATGTGGGAGGAGTGTCTCTCTGCTCGGCTCTGCTGTTTGCTCTGCGTGTGCTCAGCACTGAAAAAGTCCGCTAGATCCAGCTTTTTTACAGCCGCGTGTACCAGCTCCCATGCTTCCAGTTGAGAATAATAACAAATCCACGGCTGATCATGCGAATCGGCTGTTGCAGCGGACACGAGGTGCTCAATTGTGACAGCAGATTGGCTGCTGCAGGGGCACAGCTACGTTATGCTTCAATGAAGCAGCTGCATACGGACGGATGCGATGCGATTTCCTTTTCCACAATGACTTCTTCTGTGTGTTTAACTATACTTTCTCTCATCTGGAGTGCGCTGTCGCCACCTAAGGGTTCTGTAAAATAGGTTAGACACATTCAATAGCTCTCATATTGTAAGAGGCGATGTAAGAAGCTGAGATCGACACCCCCCCGTCAAAAAAACAATTTCGAGTTATTGACGCCATTTGGCGTAGCTGGCACTCTACGGTAAATTTCTAATGACGCCATATGGCGTCGCTGGCACTCAATGTGTTAAGGGCTAATGTACACCACCTCCTTAAGGGCTAATGTACACCGCCTCCTTAAGGGCTAATGTACACCGCCTCCTTAAGGGCTAATGTACACCGCCTCCTTAAGGGCTAATGTACACCGCCTCCTTAAGGGCTAATGTACACCGCCTCCTTAAGGGCTAATGTACACCGCCTCCTTAAGGGCTAATGTACACCGCCTCCTTAAGGGCTAATGTACACCGCCTCCTTAAGGGCTAATGTACACCGCCTCCTTAAGGGCTAATGTACACCGCCTCCTTAAGGGCTAATGTACACCGCCTCCTTAAGGGCTAATGTACACCGCCTCCTTAAGGGCTAATGTACACCACCTCCTTAAGGGCTAATGTACACCGCCTCCTTAAGGGCTAATGTACACCGCCTCCTTAACTCATTGAGTGCCAATGACGACAGCTGTCGTCAATTCAAATACTGACGTAGAGTGCCAAAGACGACGATTGTCGTCAATTGCGTTTTTTGACGGTGGGACGTGGATCAATCCCTGATACATCTCTGGTACAACTATTGTAGCTATTGGAGGTCTATAACCTATTTTACAGAACCCTTAGGTGGCGACAGTGCTCTCCAGGTTAACAGAAAGGCAGAGAAAAACAGAGAATAAGTCGTTGGGGAAACGGAAATCGCATCGCATCCGTATGCATCGATATGCATGAAGCGTTTTAACGTTAGATGCGCCTGCAGCAGCCAATCTGCTCCCACAATTGAGCTCCTCCATGCCCGCTGCGACAGCCCATTCGCATGATCAGCCGTGGAGTTGTTTATTATTCTCAACTGGAAGCATAGGAGCCGGTGACAAACACACGCGGAAACGCTGTAAAAAAAGCTGGATGTCGCGCATAGATGGTCGCGCACCCTTCACAGTGCAGAGCAAACTCAGCAGAGAGCCACCTCCCATAAGGAGGAGTGTGCAGTTGAGGCGGGGCGGGGCGGGGGGGGGGGGGGGGCACGCAGAGCAGCACACAACACTGACCCAGACAGACCCAGGCAGCAGGACAGGGTTGGCAAACGCAAGCCAGAATATCCGATGCCCACCAGCAGCAAAGACCAGCAAGAAGCTGCAACCAGCAGCGCACGCAGGGGCCAGCGCTGCTGGTTGCAGCTAAAAATATTATTCTGCCAAACAAAATTCAATGGCCTTCACTGTTTTATTGAAGGAAATTATTTTTGAGGTGTGACTACATCAGAAAATTTGCTTCAGAGTCAGTGATGTGTTTGAAATGTTTAATTTCACAAAAGGGCCATTATCTCAGCTTCTAGAAAAAAACTGCTCTTTTTTGTTAAATCAAGCTATCTTCTCCGGCTGATAACGAAAGAACGGAAAATGATATCAATAAACCTGTTTTTGCTGATGATAGAAAAGAGTCTCATCGTTCTTTTTGCGTGTTCATTGTTTACATAGTAATATCACACAATATTCTGTGGGCCTCGAGAAATCACTGAAAAAAGCTCTGAAACTCTGGCACTGGGAGCGTCCGTTCTCCAAAAGTGGCTGGCACTCAATGAGTTAAGGGCTAATGTACACCGCCTCCGGAACAGATGTGGCACGGCTCCGGTACAGCTGCGAACAGACCCACACTCATGTAATCTGTCAGACGTATGAACAGACCCACACTCATGTAATCTGTCAGACGTATGAGGGATCCGACAAAAATAGAACAGGTGCGTAATCTTTTGCGTATACATGTATCGTCCATCAGTTAACATGGGCGAAAGTCGATCCCGCAATTTTACCGGATCCGCAACGCAGCCATAACGCATCTGGTGTACATTGCCTGTTAGGGGTGCTCCTGATATATATGCTTGCAGTAACGTCATGAGCAAAAATAAAGCCATGCCACATTTGCTCACACAAATCTCGAGTGACATGCAATGACATCATCAAAGCAATGACTGGTTGGCCTCTGGCTATGAGTCATCTCTGATGTGCTGGAAAGAAAACAGTTGGCCAATGTATTGCCTATTGTTATCCCATTCACCAGATGGTATTAAATATTGCTCTTTTTATGTGTGTAAGCAAGTCTTATTAATGAGAAATGCAGAAAATACTGCAATCAAAAATAATGAGGAGGAAGCAGAGAGAGGGAGAGTAGTAGCTCATATAAAACAAAAACACAACCACGGACTGGCTCAGATTCCTACAAATCAGAAACTATGTTCGATCCAAGATTCAGGCCTTTGAAGCGCTCCCAAATGAACATGCTCTTTTTGATGTTTTGCTGAGCCCTCCTCACTCCAAGCACCTCATCTCTAGATTTGTGTGTCTATTTGATGATTGTACCATGGCCTCTACTGAGAGGATTAGAGAGGCATGGCAGGAAGAACTTGGTACTGAATTATCTGACATTATATGGGAAAGGAGCCTGTCGGTTGTACAACTCTGCTCAGTTAATAGCAGACATCAGCTGATTCAATTTAAAGTTGCTCACCGTCTCCACTACTCTAAGCAGAAATTACACAAGATTTATCCTACTATCTCACCACTGTGTGAAAGATGTCAAGTGTCGGAGGGCACACTGTCTCATGCCTTCTGGTTCTGCCCTTCACTGACGGGATTCTGGGCCAGAATATTTGACTGGTACTCTAAGGTAGAGCTGCACAATATATCGTTTCAGCATCGTCATCGCAATGTGCGCATGCGCAATAGTCACATCGCAGGACATGCAATGTCAAAGAATAAGGCAAATTAACTCAAACACGTCAGGCTATAACTTTTTTGCTGGTTGATACTCAGCACTTAGCACACTAGCATCCTGCCAATCACTCTGGCTGCAGCTAAAAACACTTGCTACTACGTCACATCCATGCAGGTTACCCACTACCTTCTTAAGGGACAAGGCTTGATGAGCTAATCAAGTCATTTGGTGAAAATTCCTGTATTCATATGTGTGTGTTCATATCGCAATATATATCGCAGAAACCAAATATATTGCAATGTCTGTTTTTTCCAATATCGTGCAGCCCTACTCTAAGGCCTATGGGGTGGCCCTTCAGCCGGAGGCAGAACTCGCCATCTTCGGCTGCTCAGAGTCCTCTCTGAACTTTCCTACAGCTGTGCAACAATCTCTGACACTGGGGACAACTGTTGCCAAAAAACAAATTCTGAAGGAATGGAAATCTCCCTCTCCACCCTCTTTCCAATTGTGGTTGACGGACATGACCTCTGTTATACGCATGGAGAGACTTAGGTTCCTGAGAACCAATACACTTAGAAAGTTTGTGACTATCTGGGACCCGTTTTTGGTCTACCTCAACGAGGCTAGGGGTGACGGGTGACTCGCCCGGCTGGCTTCCCATAGACCCCTTGAGTGAAATCCCAAGAACATAAGCACCTTAGGTAGCTGGCGGCACCACTTTGTAATGTTGATTATATTGTTTTGTTTTGTTTTGTTTTTTCTTTCTTTCCTCTGTGTCTGAGCCTGTTTGTCTGTTTTGTCTTGTTTGTGTTCTATAAAAATTTAAAATATGAAAATAAAATATATAAAAAAAAAAAAAAACACAACGGGGGAAAGAAAAGAAAAGACAACTACCAGGAAAATGACTGGCTGTACACACCGCCACAGAACCTTTTACTCCCAAATAAGTGTTGCTACTGGGTTAAAGTATCTAGCACATTCTGTGTGTCTATGGAGGATGAAGAAGGGCGCAGTGAGAACAGCCAGTGGCACCGAGAAGAGAGGTCACACGTGCCATGATGAATTACTGTAGCCAGGGTTGTCTGACTGCTTGTTCCTTAATGAGTCCTCTTAGGGGCGTGCGCTGCGACAACACAAAAGGACAGATCAGCGCTGAATCAGTCCTTATCTGGTCTTTACAATGTGCTTGTAGTAGTGTGCCGTTTGTTTTGGATGTAATTGTGTGCCCATGCAATTGAGTGTGGCCCGCCTAATCCTGAAATGACAGCAAGTAATTTGCTCCATTTTGAGCACAAGACATACTGTAAGGGTGGAAAAACACAGGTAGCCTACAAATGATAGGAATGATAAAGGCCCACATCATGTTAGTCTGTAAAAGATACTTGATTTTCAAAATGCATGACTATGGATGACAATAACTTAATTGCCCATTAATCAGCATCAGAATACCGTATCCAACACATTGTCATTCCCATCACATTCATAAGTGACTTATTTTTCAGGACCCCGACCTTGGCCCACTATACATTCCGCCGCCGTTAAAAATGAAAGTAAACATGTGTCACGCATTCCAGGAATATTATTTACATTTATAACGATAATGGCGCGCGCCTCTGAACCTGACAGCCTCCCTGGCTGTCAGGGGTCGTCTCTCGGAGATTCCAGGCGGGCGGGCAGCACCCATGCATCGGATTGTCTGCTCGTTCCACACGAAGCCGGTGGCTGCCTGGTACTCCGCGGATCCCACTCGCGTAACATGACAACACGCTGAATCCCACCCAGATTTGGGGGTGGAACACGCCAGGATTGGCCAATGCCAAAGCCAGTCCTCAGAATTGTCAAATCAAATCATCGATACGTATGGTCCGCCTCTCAATTTGTTTTCAGTCTGAAACGGACTCAGATGCACGTGACAAGGAGAGGAGGAGAAGAGAAGAGAAGAGGAGAGGAGAGGAGAGGAGAGAAGAGGAGAGAAGAGAAGAGGAGAACTCAGAGAGGAGAGTTGTTTGGGCACGCTCTCGCTCGCTCGCTCAGCTCCGCGATGTATCCCTCTCTCTCTGTGTGTTGTCAGCCGCCAGGCGGTAGTTCCTTACATCACCCTTATGCCTACGTTTCCCATGAGCTGAGGCTATGGGCTCCGTCGCATGCCTCGGGTCTCAGGGTCGCATGAGGTGCTTCCTTGCGAGGTTGGTTGTATAGATGGTATAGTGTGAGATTCCGAAGTTCGAAACAAAGTAAAACGTTGGGGTTGTCCTACAACGCATGTTCAGCCTCGCTGCTTCTTCAGAACAGTGGGCTGCTGGACGCTTTTGAGTGACGATATGGCAGTGGCGCGAGCGTGATGTGTCGTCATGGGGCGGAGCGGGTGGCCGCACCCATGCCATAGCCATTGACGCCCCAAGGCGTAATGGATGGTTTTATAGGGGCCAATTTTGAGAAAAGAGACGTTGCATGGAGGTAGGGCGTTGCATGGAGCAACTTGGCATAGTGTGGGATTCCTCTTAAAACCTGGGTTGTAGGACAACGCCAACGATACTAGCTACAAATTGTTCAGAATATTATAGCGTTAATCTTCACAAATCATTTGATCCTCTGTTGTGTGTCCCCATCACTGGTACTGGACGGCCACCCCTTGAAGAAACGAATGACACTGTTAATCACTGTATAACTGTATTAATCACTGTATAACGTTAACGTTTGCTTACCCAACACTAAATGCTGAGGTGGATAAACTATCCAGGCGTTTAACCCCCTTGTTCCCCTCATTGATTGATACAGTTGATCTAATGTTAGCTAGATAGATATAGATGAGTATATGCTCTGCCTCATCTCAAAGAGGTAGGTAAACAGAACTGCGTTTGTTTTCCGTCTACGTCCGAATCTGCGCAGCATGCAATACTGTTTAACGTTGTATAACGTTAACTCCTGCTACTCTAACGTTAGTCCTCCTGTAATGACAAATGGATATGTAGCATGCTATTACGTTCACTTGGTAAAAAAAAAGATTTCCTCGATTTTGTGGAAGATAGGAAGGAAGATGTCAAGCAGCAGGCTGGTGATGTGAGGTCTGGAGGAAATAATACTCTCTGGCTTTTTCTTCGAGCTAAAAGTTACCCAGCAACAGCTAGCATAGTAACTGTATGCACGGTGAGAGCAATGGAGCAAGGCTAGCAATAGCAACTAACGTTAGCAAGTTAACAAGCGTAAGCGGCGACAAGAAGATGGCTGTCGTGGCTGTGAGGAAATGAGAGTAATTCGGACACTCCCCCGAGTCCCGTCCATGCTCACGCCCCTTCCTGTATTCGCGCCTCCAGATTTGAACAGATATCCCACAATGCTCCAAGAAAATCCATTCATCCAATCAAACAGAATCAAACAATATCTTAAGTGGGCTTCATTAAACAATATCTTAAGTGGGCTTCATTTTGCCGTGTCAAACCCAATGAGCTCAGTTCATCCAGATAATATATACAATCAATGGTTGTGATTCAGTCATACTTTTTCATGAGGGAATACACAGGACAGGCAGTGAGTGAGAAAAGGAGCAAATATTGATGGTTAAGACTGAATAATGACATCAAAAGTCTAATCCTAAAGTTAATTTAAAATGAGATATTCCTCTAAATCTGGCTTCAAAGGGCAAAAGAATTACGCCGGCAACTCGAGGTTGCCTTTCAGCTGTTCATTCCCCCCGCTGCTACAACTCCATCCTAGGGGAAACACTGGTTGGGTTATAGGATAAAAACCCAAAGTAAAAACACGTCATACCTCGCTCGGGAGTCAAACACACAGAGCTTGCAAGATGGGAATGCTACAGGTCCCCAATCCTGCCCCTACAACCTGTGCCAGTGACATACTTCAACATGAGACTGTCATTACATCAAAGACCGCCTACCAGTGCTAGAGGCGCTGGTAGGCACCTCTAGCGTTTCTGGTGAGAAAGGGTACCTTCTGCCTTGGTATAGGGACTCCAAGGCTCCTGACAATTCGTCAACATAGGGCCCTTAGGGAATGAGACCGGGCTGGAATATTTCAAAGTTTAATAAATGTACTGTACAAGAATTTGTCTAGCTCACACTGGTGACTGAGGTGACATGTTGATGGATTACAGTTTCACAGTATGTACTGACACATGGGAAACTCATGTACTGTACAGTACAGTCCAAAGAGACATTGCAATGCATGCTATGGTATGGTAGCAGACTAGACTGCATACCCCTCTACAAACATATGAATTTAAATGTGAGGTATACATTATTTAGATACATTTGCTAGTTAGACCCTCTCTACAGCATCTCAATTAGTGGGATGGGATGCTGCCTTCTATTGCAAGATGGGTGTGTTTATAGTATACATAAAAAAGCATGCCTAGTGCAGCCTTAAATAAATATGACTCCATAGAGGAAATATTGTAACTCGTGTCATTATATATGTAATTTATTCTCGGTTACTTATAAATAAACTACAGACAAGGTGGCGACATTGAATACATGGGATGAGACACGGCGAGATGCCAAGAGATGAGAATGGATGAGAAACACCCTCTCCCTCAATCTGTCACAGAGCACTGAGCTACATATAACCGGAGGTGTGATCATTGAGGAATACTCTCGCCTGACTGTAACTGCTAAAACGCACGAAAAACTGCATGGATATCGACAGTGTGTTGGGGGCAAATGCCAGGTTTCCTCTCTATGGGTTCAAATTAGGGGTGTCAAAAATAATCGATTATAAGATGCATCGCGATGCGGACCTGCACGATTATGCATCGATTCACAAATGTCAAAAATCGATTATTAAAAAAAAATATATATATATATATATATAATCAAATAAAATATAATGGCAGTACATGCAGTTGTTTATTTTAATTATGGATCATAATACAATGCAATTCTAAATGCACTTTTATTTTAAAAGTAGCCCCACAGTGAGAAAAAAGAAAGTGAGGAAAAGAAATCATGTATTCGGGAAAAAAAGTGATGCATCGATTTAAGATGCATCGAGTTGCATCGATAATCGTTATCGAATCGAATCGTAGCCCTCTGAATCGTAATCGAATCGAATCGTGAGGCCAGTGAAGATTCACAGCCCTAGTTCAAATGTGACAAAATTGTACAAATGGGAACTTACAACAATGTATGTGTGTATTTGTTGTGTGTGTGCGTGCATGTCTGTGTGTGTGCGTGTGTGTGTGTGTGTGTGTTTGTGTGCCAGAGACCTATTTGTGAAGTGAGTGCAGGCCCACACTGAACACCCACAGCACCCTGGATAGTGGGAGGAAAACGCTCATGGAGAAATGGATGGATGCATTAGGAAATTGATGGATAATTGGATGGTTGATTGGAGTTTTATTTATGTAAACATTTCTCAGATGCAGAGCTGCTCTGGAGGCATGTCATTGGTTGAATTAAACCCCAGTGGGCGGGGCCAAATAATCAGTTTTTCTGGAGTGCAAGTCAGGTAATGGTAAAATTTTACAGCTAAGCAAATAAATGGTATTTGTCTTCTTTTTAATTGATTTATGATCTTGGAAGGTCAGCAGCTGGCTAGACTCAGCCTAGCAGCTGGCTAGCTATAGGCTAGCATGGCTAATTAGAAGTTGGAAGGTGGGTGAGATTAACAAGCTAAATGGCTAGACTGCTTTTTTAGACTGTTTTTCAGTTAGAAGCAAAAGCGCTAGGCTTCATAATATTAGCTTGTCCCTCTCCCTGCCTTGCTATTTTCACAGTGCGCTGTCACACTCACTACCCGATCCATACCGGCTGCCCGATCCATTCTGCAGGTCCGCCATCTTGACAGCTAGGTACGGCAACACTTG